>NC_071469.1:40018855-40623040 GCF_028500815.1 Rissa tridactyla
ACTTCAGCTACAGATATAAGAGAGCAAAGGAGGGAAACAGAAACTCTCGAACTGGTGTGAATCCTTCTCTGCTCTACGGCAAATTGCACAATATATTGAAGACAATTCCCTTATCCTGGTGTAAAAACTGGCTACCAGGCAATATGCAAACTGGAGGCAATGACATTTTCTGCGAGAGGAAGGAGAAATGCTATCCATTGAGAGAAACTGTAATCAGAATTTGGAGGGAGGGGGGCTGTCTGATCATCCCAGCCTTGGATGTAGAAGACCGTAAACTATTGATCAGTTTGGATAAGGGCGACAACAGTGAACAGACAACTGTTGAACCTAGCTACTTTTTGCAGCCATTAGATCTTCCAGGTAAGAATCATATTTTGAAACAGTCCTTTCTGATTCTCAGCTCCTTTGCCACAGTGGTCTGTAAAAAAGGGTTCATGTGAACTTTCACCATTTTCACAGGAAAGTAAAAAGAACCACGCTTGGTGCTGCTCAGCCACAAATTACCAGGGTCATGTCTTCCCTCCATTTTTATCTCCCGAGTAAAAAATCTGCAGTCCACCGATATTTGTATTTCTTGCAGCGCTGCAGTTTTGCTCACTTGATACGAAGACCCTTGTTATTGGTCAGAATAGAAATAGCTGGTTAAATGCAGTTACAAGGCATTGCTGTAACTGCTGAAAACAGCAAACAAATAAAAAGACAGTCTGGGCCTGGGAGTGTGGGCCACAGTGTGAGAAGGCAGAATGCTTTCGGAGTCCCCTCAGCAGGTAGCTGGGCAGGACACACGCCAGTGTCAGGTCAGCTGGCCTTTTCACACGGTGAGAAAAGAAAACCAGGGGGTCTGGTTTGGGGACTTGTAAAATTGGCCTGAGTGTCTATCTTTAGAATGGATCCAAAGAAAACATGGTATAGGGTAAAATTATAGAAGTTGAAAGTCAGTATCTAGATTTCACTATGGAGAATGATACAGAGTTAAATGACACAGACTTATAAATGGTTAAACTGAAGCAAGGAGAGATGGACTAAAGCAGGTATCTCTAGGACTTTTCAGTGATCTAAGAAAGCCTTTTTCTGGGTGTTGTTACATGGAACATTTTTTCTAATGCCTCAGGCAATGATCTAGGCAGGCTAGCCTGAAAAACCAGGGGTGGGAATGCAGTCTTCAGCTCAAAGTCAAACTAAACTGCATTGCTGAAGATACGTTTCCCTGGTCCTGTAAGACACAGCCATGAACACAAACAACCTGGTAAAACTACTTTTAATGTCCCGTTTCCTTCATTCTTCCAGACATCGTGCTCTGGGCGCCTTCTGTGCCTCAGCCTCCCTCCGCTCTCCCCAAGGCGGACTAGACTCTCAGAGGAAAGGAAACATTTTTTGTACCACAACAGGCCCCAGCCTGGCTGGGACATTCAAGCTTGGCTTGTGGCTTCAGCAGCAGCATGAGGAGCATGGGGGAATGAGGAGGAGGAGGGTGGAGCAGAAAGGGGCTGCAGCGGCATGGAAAGCCCAGGGCAAACGGCAGCGGAAGAGCGGGCAGGAGGAGACAGCTAGAAGTGGGAGAGGACAGAGCAGGCTGGGCAGGAAAGCCAGGTCCATTCAGGGCACAGGAGCTGCCATGGAGGTGCCTTTCCAGGGTGCAGAGGGTGCTGTGGTAGAGAGATGGGACACGACTACGGGAGCATGGAGACAGGGGAACAGTGCCGTGACTTCTGTGTCCTCAACCAGCGCTGAGGGGAGCCCCAGCCCGCCATTTCCAGTCATGGCCGCGGCCGTTGGGGCAGACCCGCCCCGCCCGGCCGACAGAGGGCGCGCGCGCTCAGCTGTCCCCGCCCGGCCCCGTCCCGTCGGGCGGCCGGAGCGGCCCCGTTCGGCCCCGTGTGGGGGCGGCCCCGCGCCTGCGCGGCTAGGCCCGGCCGGGCGGGGCGGGGGAGGGGGGCGGGGCTTGGCGGCCGGCGTTGGGAGCGGGCGAGGGGGCAGGGCAGGGCCGGGCCGGGCCGGGCTTGGCGGCGGCTGCGCAGCTGAGCGGGGGCTGCGGCCGGGTGGCTCGGCGGGTAGGCGCCGCGGGGTGCGGGCGACCGTGACTTCCAGCCGGCGGCTGGGCTGGAGCGTGTCAGCGGCGGCGAGGCAAGCACGGTGAGTACAGCCCCCAGTTCCCGCGCCCGGCGTGCGAGCAACAGGTCCCGCCGTGGAGCCGCCAGCCTCGGCTCGCCGGGGAGCCTCCCCCGCCGCCAGGGCGCTCGCGCAGGCCTGGGGGTCCGGCCGGGCCGGGGCCGAGCTGGGCGGCTCTCGGGGGACCGCGCCGGTGCCCGTACCCCGCCGGGCGACGGCCCGGGCTGTGACCCGGCGGCGGAGCCCGCTCGGGATGGGCGGCCCTGGCTGCGGCGGCTACAGGTGCCGGCGCCGTTGCCGGGGGGGCGGGCAGCCCCTCCGGAGAGCCGCGGCGGCGGCTGCCGCCCCCCCGCGGGGCTGCTGCCGACTTAGGCCCAGAAGTTGTGAGAAAACCCTCCAGTCCTTGGCTGTGCGTGGTTGTGTGTGTGTGTGTGGTGGGTGGTGGTGGTGGTGGGGTTGGGGGTGCTTGAGTTCTAATGAGGGGAGAAACTTGAGGCTTCGTCCCCCCCCAGCACTTCTGATCTCCTGGCAGCTCGGCGAAGAGCTCGCTTTGTACTGATTTATGAAGCTTTGCAGGGTTGAGTTGGAGTAGGTTGAATGTGAGCGCCTTCCAGTGTGTTTTATAGTCGGTAGCAGTTGATGCACAGGCTGGCTCGGAACTACGCGCTGGTTATGTTGTGGGGGTGTCGGTGCCCTCCTCGCTGAGGGGCCGAGGCTGGGCCGCGGTAGAGACTCTACAGGCAAGCGGCAGAGAACGCTTCGAGCTTCGTAAGACAGGCTGCTCAAGAAGGTGAAGTTAACTTGTCTTTGGCTTTTTTGAAAAACCTTTTTAAAAAAATATCTGTCTAAACCAATAATATTCTTTGATGTCTCACGTGGGACAGATCCCAGAAAAAGAACGAGGAATAGTAAAGGGGTAAATGTCAGCTGGTGCTGTGAGGGATTTTTCTTTTAAAAGGTTAACACTTAAAGCCTCTCTGATGGAATTATTTGGGCATAAACTAGCTGCGTAGTTCCCTTTACTAGAACAAAATCCTTGCATTCTGCGTAAGTGATGATATGTAGATGGCTGCAATCAAACTTCTAAGAAGTGACTGGTGGTGGTCTTTTTCTAAGCGTCTCCTGCTTTAGTGCACAGCCTCATCTGTCTTAAAGGGAACTGTCTGTCTTTTTGAAGAATTGAGATGTTTTTCCTGAATTTGTCAAAAATAGGTTACCTTTGAATTGGCTTTAATTAGGCATCTGAGCCTGCAGTCATTGGATTTTAAGCTGAATTTTCACAAACAGGACACTTTTTTTTTTCTTATAATCATCTTAGAGCTGTTTTTCCAAATATAGATGTCCAACACTTTAGAGTCTGTCTGGTTTATACACATATGACCTGTTTTTCAACATGTGATACAAAAAAAAACCCCAAACATAATTTCACATCTTAAAAGCTTAACTAAGCGTTAGTATTGTGGATTTAACAAGGCATCAAATACCTATATTGCAGCACTTTCTGAGCTAACATTACTGTTAATAAAGTAGTACAGAGTTAAGTGTTAATACATGACCACTTAGCTGTTTTCAAAGTAGTTGTTTCAGATTTGACATCCTTCCACTCTGTGTCATGTTGCCTTGCAATGTATGGAATAGCAGTGGGTGGTAATTTTTGCTATGTAGAATTAGGGGATGGTAAAGATGGTAGTTTTATTTAGGCTTTATTAAATTTCCTTCCAAAAGATCTGAACTGACTGAGAAATGTAAATAAAAATATTTTTTTGCTAGACTGATACAGCCACCTTAGGAATCTGCAGGACTTACTCAGGCCATTGAGGGGTGTCAGGCAACTTTCATGACCACAGCAATATGTGATGTGAAGTAGTAAAAATACAGTGTAGAGGTTGGCATTCATTCTGAGCGTTGTGGACACAGAAAGCTTAATGTAGTCTGAAGTTCAATATGCAACCATATATATTTTTTTTTTTTCCCATGTAAATAAGTATATTTTCAAGACACTTGTATTTGTTGCTTTTTAATTAAAATCTCTTGCTATGGTTTGAAGTTGTAGGCTTTAAAAAAATCCTGTGGCATTTTTAGATGCAAATTTTGTTATGACGTCTCCTCAAAGACTGGATCTTAACATTAAATGCGACTGGTTGTAACTACCTGTTTCAGGTACTCATTTTTTTTTTTTCCAGTTTGCAAGTTTGATTAAGTGCATACCTGTTAGTGTTAGGCTTTTAGAACACTGAAGGCTAAGATTTCAAACAGTCTGCTACTTAGATAACAGGATTTGTATTAATATGTCATGTTTAAAATTCTTCAGTGTTCTAGTAACTGGCTTTTTTTTTTAAAAAAAGTACTTTCTTAGTGTGACAGGTAGTGTTGCAGAAAGGCTTGACATTACGATATTTGGAATAGTAGAATAATTACTACTTTGGTCATTCATCAGAAAACCTCGAGACTTTTTGTAAATATTAATTAGATATTACTATATTGTTGTCCTTTTCTTAACAGTGAAGAGAGGCATTTGTCTATTTAAAAAGGTTTGCTGGTGTGTCTGTGATTGAAAACTCATTTGGTGGAAACAGTTTATACTGTGGTTTAAAATCAGGTATGGTGGCAAAATGATTTTTCTACTATAATTATCCACTTTGGAGTTTTTTTCAACACAGTAGTTCTGACAAAAGAAGTGTTTTATGTACTCCTCCTTTCTGCATTCCTAATATTGCTATATGACAAAATCTTTTAAGTCTAGTTCAGACTAAAGTGTAAAGCAGAACTATAAACAAAAAGAAGAAATTATAACTACAGAAGTAGTTTATATACCAGGCTACTTTAATGTAACTTCTGGGTTTGGGTTGTTTTTTGGTGTTTTTTTTTGTTTTTGTGTTTTAACCAGAGGTGGTAAACTGTATTACTATTGGTAAGGACTTGTTTTATACTGCAAGGGTGTCTAATTGCATTCTAATACATAGCTGTGTGGGCAGAAAAAAATGCTGTAACTCTCAAAGCTTGCATCAGTTAAATTAGAAAGCAAACAGAGATACCATTAGTAATGCACAATTGTACAAGGAATGCTTCCATTCTGTAAAGCGGGAAATACAGCAAGGCCTAATCTTGCACACTTCTTTTTTGGCAGAAGTAGGATGTGATGTTGCATTTCTTTACAGATGGGTAAATGGTTTGGGTACCTGCCCAGTACATTGAGATTTGGGTTCAAATCCCTCTCTTTTGGGGGGAACTGAACCCCCTCATCTGTCTTAACTGCCAGGCCACTGGATGTTTGGGTGTGAGGTGCTTCCAGACACCAGCTGTTTTCATTCTTGAGGCATAACATTCCCTTGGGAAGGGAGTGAATGGGGTCTGTAGCTCAGGGACTGGCTGTCAAGAAGTGTCATCAAGTACAAATTGATGATTTGAACCCAGGTCTTCTCGTTGCAGGCCAGGTGTTGAAAGAGTAGATGAAAGGAATTTATGGTTTTTTTTCCTAGCATGGTGTGAAATTCTGGAGACTTAAACCTCTGATTTTTACGTTTATTCTTGGCTGACTTGGCCAGTTCCTGCTCGTGTTGAGTATTAGACATTTGAATAGCATCTGTAATGTGCCCTTTTCATTGTAGAGCGGAGCTTGTTTGCTTCTCTGTGGGTTGTGGAGTCTAATAGGTGGCATGATGTTTAGGTTATCTTGTAGATCTAATTCTGGGGATTTGGGGGGGAAGTAGTTTAGAACCAGGGATGATTTCTGGTAAGGATCACAAATGGTTTGGGTTGGAAGGGACCTTAAAGATTACCTAGTTCCAACCCCCCTGCCCTGAGCAGGGACACCTCCCACTAGACCAGGCTGCTCAAAGCCTCATCCAGCCTGGCCTTGAACACTTCCAGGGATGGGGCATTGACACCTTCTCTGGGCAACCTGTGCCAGTGCCTCACCACCCTCACAGTAAAGAATTTCTTCCTGATATCCAATCTAAATCTGTCCTCTTTCGGTTTGAGGCCATTACTCCGTGTCCTATCATAACACTCCCTGATAAAGAGTCCCTCCCCATCCTTCCTGTAGGCCCTCTTTAGGTACTGGAAGGCCGATATAAGGTCTCCTTGGAGCCTTCTCTTCTTCAGGCTGAAGGATACGTTAAAAGTGAAAGGACAGCTAAGCAGTCCTTTACAAAAGGTATTAGGAGTAATCAAGTGTGGTAATAGTCAGTACGTTACCATCTAAAGCACATACCTGTGTATGTACATCAACTGTTATGTGAGTAGTCAGTGTGAATTGTCTTATTTTGACTGTGTAAAGTTGTTCCATGGTATCTTCAAGCTCTCTAGAAAGTTGAATTCAGCAAAACTAAAACATGTTGGTAACCGGGAAGTGCCAGTGCAACCTCAGCAGCTGCTCTTTGACCTGGCAGTGGCACTGGGAGGTGGCTGTACGCATTCCGAGTCTGTTTCCAAGGATAAGTGTATATTTTTAAAGTCAGGAAGGAGAGGCTGGAAAGGAAGTATTCATTTGGGTACCAATAGTGTTGAGTGGAGTTCTGACTACAAATGTGTGTGATCAAAAGAGGACAGAGAGTCATTTTTCGTCTCAACAGTCTGTTGATTGCCAGTGATACGTGCATGAGCAGTTGTGAGCAGTATGATGGCATAGGAGGGACTTGCGTTTAATGAGGTGTATATGAAAGACTAGCAAAACTTAAATAGTTCACCTTGTTCAAGGCTGAAGGCAGGTAAAATATAACTGATATGATGCCTTGGTTAAAAACACTGTTGAGAGAAATCAGTTCACTTTTGAAGTTTCCCATCACCCGTCCATTTCCTTGGAGCCAAATCTTGATCTTGGTTTGGGTGGCAGAGAGATCAGCAGTCAGCTCTTATCTGAATATTCAGCTGTAAACCCAAGTATTCTTTTAACTGGGATGATCTTCACAATTAAGGTCAATGAAGGTAGTATGCTTTGGTAACACCTTGTCTGTTAATTACTTTAGAAGCTAGTCTTCAGCGTGGCAGAGAAGGAATCTAGGGAGGGAAGCATGTTTTTCTGCACGGTGATTGTGGTACTGAGTTAAATTCTTCAGCACAGCAGGTATCATGGCAGCTTTTTCTATAGAATGTGATATCTCTGTGCATAAAACTAAGGCTTCACCTTAATACTGGATCTCATGCAGTGTTGTGCTCGAGAACTTGTGGCCACCATCGTTTGTCTTGTTTTATCAAATTGCCATTGACTTGTCAGCCACTGTTAATGAAACTTGAGACAGATTAATCATGGAGTAATGCAGTGCACCTTAGCTAAGAAAATTAAAGTTGCTTTTGTAGAAAAACTGTGTTACAAATAACAGCATTGTGCACCATAGAAATTAACTGCATTGGCTAAGAGAACATATTGCTAATTCCCCGGGTATATCCGATCTCTGAAGACAAAGCTTATGCTTTTGGGTTAAGCATCCAGAGATTTCAAACAGATGAAAGCTGGGATTGTATTGGTTTGTGTTATGTTCATTGTACTTCTTACATATGTATATCCTTGTTTTCAGAAAGCAAATCTCTTCTTCCCGATGTCTGAAAGGGCATATGATGTCAGCAGACAAACTTAGTCCTGTGTTAGTGGGAGAACATAGCATTAGTGGACATCACGTGCTTTGTGCAGAATCAGTTCCTGCAGGATCAAGCGGTGATGGAATTGCTTAGTGCCACTATGCACTGGCATTTACATTTTGTTTGAACAGTATTAGAAGTTCTCAAATGCAGGAGAAGGGAAGTGAGTTGAAATTTAATTGGATGTATGTATTTAAAGGTGGTGATTGTTGTTATAGGATAACTAAAACCAACATAATGCAAGCTCTTACCATTTCATTTTTTTCCAGTAATCAAGATGTGTTCTAAATTAGTAACCTAATTAGTTACAGGGAGGAATTAGCACCGTGTCTTAAAGTGAGGTAAAAGCTGATCAGCTCGGCATTGTCTTGTTGGGCTGTGTAAATGACTTATGAGCCCAGCAGTATTGTTTTGATTTTGACCAGTGGAATAGTCTGTTTCACTTTTTTTTTAAGAGTATAAACAGCACAAAAAAATCTGTTTAAGCCTAAGTTTTTGTTAGATTTGTAGACTTTTTCTACGAGTTATCACTTAGATTCTTGCCTGTTTATAGAATATTCCGTCTAGTGTGTGTTGTGATTTTCTTTGCAGACTTTTCATCAGTGACTTCCTGATGAAACGTGTTGCTTCAAGCCGATATGATGAGGGCTAGCTAGAGCTCTGAAGAGGCCAGCTACCTGGCTTCAGTGGAAAGTGGCAACCTGAGGATTCTACGGAGTTGGGTAGACAGTTTTCAACCTTTTAGGCTACTTAAATTTCTTTATTCATTGCTTCATCAAGCAAAATGAAAAGATTAAGGACTGAAAGTGTATCCCAAGGAAAGTTAGGAATCCAAAACATAAATGTTACTTGTCCTTCTTCCTAAAAGAAAAAAACCTGAGGATGGTTTTAAGATAACAGAACAGGCAAAAAGCTATTTAAGACTGGCTATTTTGACATGTTTTGTAGATCATTACTTTCTTTAAGCTTTTGCCAATTTTCAAGTAAGGAGAGGTCAAAATGAAGTGCAAGAAGGAGCTATTTCTTCTTGGCTGAAAAATAGAACTCTGCGTCTGATTATGTGATGTTTTGAAGTGTCAGTTAAGAGTTATTTTGGCTTATTGCTTAGGAAGTAATTTTTAGGTTAAACTCTTTCTTTTTTATATAAATGTCTTGTTTAGACTACTAAGCTTATTGCTGTTAGGGAGTAGTCATATGATCAATTTGAATAGTCATGATATGTTGTTTTTCCTTAGATCTTTCCTGGTTTAGTATGGACTTACATTTTTGCCACTACTTTTTTTGGCAACTCTTCTATTGCTCGTTTTCTTGCATTCATTCTTTCTTTCTGCAGACCTTCAAACACGAGTCTTTCTCAGAGTTGAGTCTCTAAATGGGGAAGATGGACAACACTGGGTTGTGGAGGCAACCAGTAGCAGCATGTTCAAAAAACATGTTATACAGATTCCTGGACAGCAAATCCATTGACAGATAGGTTTAATGGTTCATAGTGGAACAGTCAAGAATGTACCATCTGGTGTTCTTCAACAGTTGAACTTGTGGATGCACAAGTTATCCCTAAATGGCATGTCTGGTTGCCACTGTCAGACAGAGTTCTGGGCTTGATGGATCACTGGTCTGACTCAGTAGGACACTTCTATATTATTTGTTCTGTCAAAATGTGGTACATTGTCCCAACCAGAGGTTGTGCTGCACTGGGCTACAGGTGTGTAACAAGCTGATGGGGGGTGTTGGTTGATTGTTTTTACAAAAGGAGGAACTGAAGAGCTGGGAAATCCCAGCAAGGGATTAACAAAACTAATATAACAATATAATGATACAGTAACTGTGAACTCCTCTCTACAAATGTGTCCTGTTTGGTCTGTCTTTGGATGCTGTGTTGATGGCTCAGTTTTTGATCAGTGAGCAATGTGCAAAGGTAGGTGGGGCCCACTGTTACAAATGCATCTACATGATGCTGACGTGAAATTTATATTATGTACTTGTTTGGAAAAGCAAAGGAATCTTAGAAGCTAAAAACCTCAGTTAAATGCGGATGAGAGGGGACAATCTGCAGAAGTGAACAGTTAAGGACCGCTTGCTATGTACAAGCTCTCTTTGAAGCTTCGAATGTGGTTTCCATGGCTGATCAGTGGTGGTTCTTAATTTATAAACCTTATATAAAGTGTTGTATGTGTTTAATCTTAATAAAACGTCCTAGGGTGATAACTGCGCAGTGGAAGTTTCAAGAATTTTACTTAATTTGTTATATAAAATCTGAAATACCACTTTTGTAGTAGTGAACTATGAAATATTTGCATTTTTTCTTTTTAAATTTAACAACTTGAGTTGCAAACTTGAATTTATATATACTTCTTCCCTTAAGCCAGTTAAGCCTTTCTGATTTCTATTGGTGAGAACTTCATACAGGTTCTCCTTCTGTCAATATTTTTAAAGGCTTTTCCTACAAATATTTAATGAATGTAGCTGCATACCTAAGTGTCTAGGTAGTAAATATAGGCTAGTTTGTGTTCCTTCTTAAGTGCACACTCTTGTCAAATCTTAAAAAGATATTTAATACTGGTCTTCTGGTATTACGTGTGTTAGTGCTGCTTATAACTTCTGTAGTTGGGACTTCATGTGGTAATTAAAATTCCATGCAAAACCTCAGTTCTTGATTTCTTAAAGCTAATTTGAATTTGAGTATTCAGCCTTTAAGGTATGTAATATGACTAATCGGTGCCTGTGAAACTTAGTTACTAATTGTTTAACAGTTTTAATTGTTCTTTTGACACTTTTTTGGCAAGAGTGTGCTTTTTTTTTTTTTTTGTTCTTGGATGGATTTGTGACAGGTGGCACATCTGATTCTGACTACTTCAGAAGAAATTTAGTTTGCAACTATAGCTCTGGGAAATCTTGCCAGATTTGGTGATGTCAGGTTTTTACCTTTCCCTACTCAGCTCCTCTGCTCTAGTTCATCATTTGCAGAATTAGCAGAAGTACTTGCTCCTCAGTCACTTCAGTTCATAGTGTAATATCTGAGGGAGAGGACCCAAACTAAGATGTTAGTCTTAGCGCTGAAGTGGCTGAGGTGTCAGCACATGTTCCCTTCTGCCAACTCGGCTTTTGGTATCAGTGACTTCTGATGGGAGCAGAGTTTGCAGCTGAGTATAGTAACTTAATCTGCTACAACAAGATTTGCTAGAGCCTGTCTATCAACATCTTTAACTTAAGGTTGCTGTTCCGTCAGCTCAGCCTCTTATGCGGTCTTATTTTCTTCTTTATTTGAAAAAAATAATGCAAGGAGAAATAATAATTTATGATCTCTTTGCAACAAATTCCATGTCTGACTTCTGACTTGTATTTTGAGAAAAACCATAAACAATCAAGCATATTATTGCAGACCATTGCGGGTATCAAGGATTCACATATCATTATATTAGTACATTCTTACAGGTAGGTTCCTGAAGACTTTTATTTAGCAGGTAAAATTTGCACTGGCTTTGGTTTCCAGACTTGCAGTGTAGAACCATCCAGAAATGCAGTGCATCAAATCAACACGCGCCACAACAGATTGTGCAGAACCGAAAGCAAAACAGAGACATTGTAAAAAATGCTAAGACCCTGGTACTCAAAGTCAGACTGAAATACTGTGCATGGGAACTATTTGAATGGGTGCTTGAAGTTTAGAGGAATAAGAAAGCATTAGAAGTATGTTTATGGGTTCAGCTTGTTAAAACTTAAAGTTCTCTAATAAATACCCCTTGTTTGTATTCAAAATTCCAGAACTAGTCTTGAAAGAATATAGGTGCATACTTAGAATGATTTGAGTTAATGGAGTGTGAAGATATTCGTAAATCTTATTGACCTCAAATAATAGATTCTGATTTCAATACTTAATCTCTTAGGTGATTTTTTTTTTTCTGGAACAGTATATTTTTAATCTGTGAGTGTTGGCTAAATATCTGGAAATAGTTCTATCTCTCTTCATAAATGTAGAATTCATCAAGAACAAGGTTTTGAATGTTGATTCTGTTGGATGCTCTTCTCTAGATAAATCTGAGTAAATAGTTTTCTAATAATAAAATGTCATCTGGCATCAGGTTGAAAATACTTACCAGATAGATAAGTATCTTCTAACCGATTGGTCAATTGGAGAAGGGCATGTGAAGCTTTTGGTTCAAGTTCCAAAACTCCTGGAGGCAGTGGATGAAGTCTGACCATCTGTGGGATACCTAAACCTTCCTAGTTTTGCTCTGTTATTTCTGCTTTGCAAAAGTAAATTTTGTTATTGCAGGCATTGTAGCCTTGGTAGTGCTGGAACAAAATTCTCTGCCTGCATTGCTGAGAACATTTGCAGTCTCAGGGGACCAGAGAACTACAGCTCCTCTCTAATGCTTTCTTTAAATTGAATGGAATAAAACTGTTTTATTTATCAGAGTGTCTCTGATAAACAGATATGACAGAAGGATGAAAATGGTTGCTTTGATTTCAAAAGCTGTAAATTTCTGCAGCTTTATAAAGCAAAGATTGTAGACTTGATTTGGAAAATTAGGGTGCCTGGGTGATTAGTCTGTGGTTTCCACTGATAATCACTAATGGTTGCTGCATTGATTATTTTCATGGATTTAAGGTATAATCTGACCTAAATTGCATTGTGGTAATTCGATTTGAAGTGACAAACAGCAATAATGGACAACAAATAAGCTATATCCCAAAATCTGTTTCCTAAGTAGCTGATGGTAAAAAGTAATGATAAAATTTAGAAACTTCATCAAGACTCAGAGAAAATCAGATGTACCTGCTTTGATTTGCCTCACTAACACAGTTGGTTGATTTGGCACTAAAGATTAAACCCAGTGACCAGACTTGCCAGTTGATTGCTCTGAGTAATTGGCATGTGAACAGTGTTGCAGCTCTTGTTCAAGAGGTCAGTATTTTTCTGACATTATTTGAAAAAGTGATTGTTGTTTTATCTGCTCAGGTTCCAGACAAAATGGTAATGTCACTGTAGTGTTCTTGGCTTGTTCAGGAAAAGTCTCGGGGGTTTTTTTTGTTGTTTCTTTTTTTTTTCCTACTGAAAAGATCTCAGTATTAAATGCTTCCTTAGGGCAAGAACCTATGTTCTCACTCTGCAAAATTAGAAAGCATAATCTTGGAACCTTGTTTTTTTCCCTAGCATCGCGCAGAGTGCATGTAACGAGTGCCCAGAGGGGTGGTGGAAAAGAAAGTAGTGTGCAGAGCAGAGTAATAAAAAAACTCCTGTCTGTGAGGTGTTAGTACAATCATCAGAGGAGCTGCTTTCCAGTAAGGTACCAGTGCTGTTCATGGTGTACCTGCTGCATTAGAAGTTGGGCCAACCTGTTGGCTTTTTAGAAAACTTAATACTGCATCATATCTCTGCTACCCTCTTTTGATTTCTAGACCTAGATAAACTCTAAAGCCCAAAGACTTGCTTTTGTATTTATGACAAATGGAAAATCTAGGACTGCAGCATCTTCTGTTACTTTTTGAACTTTCTTACTTTAACAAAATTAAAATATTTACAAAACTGATTTTACTGGCGTAGAATGTGACATTTCAATTTGCAGTTAAAATACTGTATTAATAGTATTTTCAGTCTACTCAACTTTGCCTGAAGGACCATATTAAATGGCTTCATAATTAGACTGTATTGTATGTGTAGGACCAACAGTTGCGTGTTGTAGTAAATAAAAGAATTTAAGGTTGGTGCCTGGACAGTAGCCTACGCATCTGGCCAGGATCCTACAAAGTCATACTTTGGGATGTGCTGGAGTGTCAGCAGTCTGTTGTCTGAGAGCCCTGCTCTCTTTACTCATGATTAAAATGCAGGTATCTGAGCTAGTAAGTTGTTGGGAACTTGGAGAGCCTGGTTAGCATAGCACAGACAGAAATTAAATTCAGCATGGTTTATTAATTTCAGGCCACTGCCAGTTGTGCCGGACCCAGGACCTTCACAGTGTCACTTGATTTTTTTTTTTTTTTAATTTTTCTTTTGGTCCCTGTCTTTTCCTCTAAACTCATATCTGCAGGCTTTGTCATTATGCAAAATTTCACAGTCTCTTACTGCTTATTGGGAATGTTGAGTAAAATATTTTTTTTGCGGATTTAAAATGTGTTTTGTTTCAGCCATTATACTGAGTGGTACTTTGAAAACTGTGCTAGAAAACTGTTTTTAATTGACTTGCAGTTATGTCAGAGCTCTTGATTGCACATACTCACCTAGTCCTGTGGTGGAAAAAAAAATAATTACTGGTTAGAAAAATATTGTTGAGACAATCTGATACCTTGAGCTGGGAAATTGAGGGAGCCAGCAGCACTGCCCTAATACTATTTAGCTGCTATAGCTGTGTGATGGGTTGACTGGAATTATATCCTTGTATTTGGATATCTTTTTCAGTTTACACAGCTATTTGGATCCTTTTGTGCACAGTCCTTAATAAAATCTTAAAGTAATGACTTTTGTAAGTTTATTTTTATAAGCAAACCGGCTTTTGATCTAACTTTTGTTGAATAGCCTGTTGTTCTTTTAATTAAAAATGCATGATTTAACTTCTATAGGCTGTTCCTTATCTGTACATCCTTTTGTGTATTTCCTTACTTTGTTCCATGTGTAAACTTTGGTGTGTCTGTATAATTTAAACTACTGATTTTTAGACCCTTTTGGTTCTTCTAAGAAAATGAGCAAAACCTATTCTGGTTGAAGGCGTGCATTGTCGTCTTTGGATGAGAGAAAACCGAAGCTCCCTAAACTCTATATGTTGATTGATTTATCTTAACAGAGACTTGTCTAGTTTTCTTTTTAGAAGAAAGGATCAAGGATTTTCCTCATAATGTAACCTAATACATTTGAAAAAATACCATTAATGACAGATAATTTAAAATAGTCTGCAACAATTCAGGTAGCCATCAAGAAAATACTGCTTAAATAGTAGCCTTATTTGTACTGGGTGACATCATTGGATGGCATTCTAATTGATTTGAGAATTCTCATTTTTGCCAGAGCCCAAAAGCTCACATTTGTAAGTGGTATCCAAAACTCCTAGTCCTAAATCCACATATGTAAGTTTCTTCTGAAATTGAGAAAGATGATAGCATTCACTGCCATCCTTGTTTTTATCTGACATGCAATGGAAGCATGTCTCTTAATTTCTCTCTGTTACCTTTGGGTACTTCTCTGTTCTGGAATCATTTGTTGCACAGCAACATTCAGCACCATTCAGGAGTGGTTTTGGATTATATTTATTCTTTCAGTTAAACACACGAGTACATGGAATTTTCTTATACACATTTTGTCTGATTTTTTTTAGGTATAAACTGGCTCTTCTGTAACCAATAAGAGTTGGTAACAATTTATTTTTTAAAAGTCTGTAAGTGGTCAAAAATTGCGGTCATTTTGGTGATGAAGAGAGACCACTGTTTATGTGCAGATGATCTCACATTAGAGTTTTTTGCTTCTGAGAAAGGGAGGTATCTTTCTCCTGGTTTTGGTGTTTTGTTTTTTTTTTTCTCTGCTGTTTTATTCCACTGAGCTGGCTCGTGGAGAGCTCTACTGATGCCAAAGACAGTGTAAAATAAGTCAGAAAAGGGGTTTGGAATAAGGTGAAGATTGTCTCCATCTTGCAGAATCATATCCTAAGCTCAAGTGGGAAAACTGGTAGGAAGAAGTAGAGGCTGTAACTCGAGATTGTTCTGAAACACGGATATATGTGCGTGTTCTGGCATGGCTGGTGTGTAGTGTTGCATCCTGAAGTTTTTCAGCTGTGCTGCTCCAGTGCATTGTGAGAATTTGCAGCAGTGAAATCTAGAAAAAGAATGTTTAGGAAACCTAGTTTCCCATTTTAGCTTGTCAAGTCTCCTCAAATTGCCAGGCAACAGAAGGACCAAGTATTTTCAAGCTTTGCAGCGGTGAAGCATGGGCGTATAGTAACTAGAGTTCATGCTGCCTGTCAGGCATTAGAGATGTGTATGGTTAGGGTCCGGATGAAGTTTCTTGACTGAAACCCCTTCTGTAAACCTGACTGTTTCTTAGGGTAACTGCGGTGAAGGCATAAGTGTGTTGTGCTCTTGTTGTAGCTTTGGTGCTTCACAGTGATATTTCAGAGTTTTCTCTGCAAAATCTGCTGCTTTTTCCTGTTACTTTCAAGGTAGATGCGCCAGACTAGGTTGTTGCAGTTTCTACATACATAACCTTTTCAGTTTAATTTTCATCATGTTTCTTATACTTGAATCAGAGAAAATACTTGTTCTTTCCATCCCTCTGTCTTCCAGAAGAAACAGATTTATGTTTCCAGTGGACCACAGCTTTCACTCTTTGCTGTTACTATTTGGCTGACCTCTTTGATCCAAAAAACTTCGTGTAAAGACAGTGGCAGCTTCCCAAGCAGTGTATAGAAATTCTGATATTGGCACCGAGGCCCATATCCAGTTATGCTCTTTCTGTCTCTTCTGTCATCTTAGCCTTGCCCTTTGACACTGCATTCTGCTTTTTATACAAGCAGGGAATTTAGAGTAGTTCAAATTCGCTATTCTTTTGATCATTGCTTGAATGAAAAATTACCCATTTAGTTCTAGACTCTCCCATTTTTCCCCCCTTACATTTTCAATCCTTTCTCTGGCTTTTCTCAGGGAAAACCAAGATCCACCCTCACTAGCGTTCATACTGTATGCAACTTCAGGTGGCGGTCAGTTGGAGCAGCAACTGAAGTCTTGACACCTGGTTTTGCAACAGGGCAAAGCTGCCAGTTTTGGGGCAGAAGCACTGATAATATTTCAAGTTGTCCTGACTGCCTTATTGATGGTGAATGGCAGTATTTCTGGCACGTTTTAGTAATCAGTTTTGCTTGGGATAGCTTCACAATTGTAACACTGTTTTCTGGAATGCTTCAGTGTCATAGAGTGTTTGTTACCAGTGCAGTCTTGTTCATAAGACTGGTGTTAGATTACTGGTTTGTCTCCGCCCCTAGAGGAAAACACCTGTCTGTGTGGTCTCAGCGCGAGAGGGCAGCATCCAGGATCATCATTTTGAGTAATGTTTACACCCGAAAGTTCATATTTTTACAGTTTTATAAATGTGAATTTAAGGAAGAAGTACCTTATGCCCAGAGTGTTATGCTTCTTTTTATTCAAAGGATTAGTATAGTAAAACCTGTTAAAGGCTAATTTACTGAAGGCTTCATTCTTTAACCCGAAGTAGAACTGCCAAATATGCAGCTTACATTCTTATATAAGCTTAATTATGGGAAATTTGGCTCTAGGGTTTTGAATTAAATAGCAGTTTATCTTCAGTTGGATGGCATCAGTGTGTTCTTAAGAAGCTCAAACTTCTAAGAAGTTTGTTCCAAAGGAGTCAATACTATGGTTCTTTTGGAATGAAACTAAACAATGATTAGTGAAGACGCTGCTACCTAAAGTGGCTATAAATGGCCCTGTTTAAAGTTTATGTCATTGGGATTATTTTGGGACACCGAGTTCTTACTTTCTGATTCAGAAGTACCTGCTGACTGAGTTCTACATATGGGGACACTAAAGTGTTGTCATGTTTTCTTTACAGAGATTTATCAGCTATATTGGTAATGCATATAAACACGTTTGCATCACTGGTATGTAGAGCTTGTACAAACTTAATCTTTAGGTATTTATTTAAGGTGTTGGGTGTGTAGGGTAATTCTTCTAAGTATTGCTCAATAACTTCTTTGAATGTATTCTTAACGTTCAGTGCCCTTTTGTATAATACCTATACAATTTACTTCACTGGGTGGTGAAATGTAAGGATATCCTGCATTCATCAGTTGAAGATGTTCTTCCTGTCTTCACACTTCCTGTTACAAAATATCTGAATTCCTGAGATCTGATATCTGCACCAGGAGGAAAACTTTGTCTGTTGTGGAGAAGTTTCTTTAGCTTGCATCCATTAGATTTTGATGCACAGTCGTATCAGGTAGAAGCGATGTCCAAATATCTTTTTTCTACTTTTCTGTTGAGAAACTTTTTTGGGGTTTTATAGCAGTAGAAATATGCATGAAAGATAAAGTGGGACAAATTAGTGAATTTTGAACTTGCGCAGAAAACTAGGAAGACTGACTGGCTGTTTCTGGATTGTGATTTCCATTTTCTATTGTTGTTACAATTTTCTTTATTGTAGTGGGTAGTAGTAGGTAATACGAGTTTGGGGAACCAGTTTTAGTTGTCGGACACTTCAGAAAGTTCTAATGACGGGGCAAAACTTATGTTGGGGTGGCTTTTTTTGAAAGAATAATTATGTACTCATTAGGACAAGCAAGTGTAAAGTATAGGTTAACATACTTTTCATTGTTTATCCATTTCACTGTCACAGAATATCCAAGATGGTTGAGAATTTTTTTGCTTATGCAAAAAATTCAGTGTTCAGCTTTCAAACTGGGAGAGGGAAGAAGGCTTTAAAGATGCTATGAAAGAGGGAAAAGGTTGTTTTTAAACAAAGTTTTTAACATTAGTGTTTGAAGAGTCATCCTCAGCTTGATTAGTGTAAGAATTGAGAGGAAATAGGTCCTCAGGTTCAAATGCTGTGTTGGAAGTTCATTGCAGTAGGAGATTCACTCCATGATCTTAGGTAAAGAGAGGTCTCTGATGAATTCCACCTTCCTCGGTGTTGAATTTTTGTTCCTTAGTGTGATTTGAGAGTTCTGTGGAGTGACTTACATCACTTAGTTTACCAGTGTTTTTCCCTGACTTGTATAGCGATGTTTAACATCTTAGTTCAACAGCTTAAGTGATGACGTGTTTTCTGAATAGAATTATTGCACCTACTACCTATGAAATAAGTTTACCTCTCTTCACATCGAAGAGAATCTTATATTCCTGTGAGTTTATCACAAATTTCTGATATTTTCTTAATAAAAAGAATGTCTGCTTTAACAGGGTTTCAGAAACTGAACGTACTTCCTTTGATTTAGCAAAAGAGTTGAACTGTGAAAGAGCTCTGCAGCCACAGTGCTTATGTTCTTGAATTCGATTTGCAAAGTATGTTCCTGTTGGGGTTTTATCTTAATTTGTTTAATTGATTGCTAACATTAGGCCCAAGAGTGCACTTACATTTAATAGGAGAGAAAGAGACTGTTCTTATAAGGTACAGAAGGTCTCTAATGTTATGTCTTTATAGCCTTCATGAAGCTTTCTCAAGCATTTTTATTATGAAGTCTAGTAATGTAGGTTATTCATAAAACATTTGATTTTCATATCCTATAGTGAAATTCTGGTAACACTTCACATAAAGTATTTTTCTACAGGTGTTTTCATGACCTCTGTTTTAAGTTACTAGATGGTATAAATTTTTTCAGTAGTCTTACCTTATAGTATGTCCAACGAATCGGCATGAGTTCTTCAGTCAAGGTTGGCACTGTTCCCATAAGTTTAACAGATCTTTGTTATAAATATCGGGAAGGCTTGAAATATGGGTGATTTGTAATTTTCGTCCATTTCCAAGTGGTTACCCATATGTGAATTCTATTGTACAGATATATGTATGTATGAGGTGGGAGGTGGTAGTACTTTTATTTCCCTTGGTGTTTAACCAGTAGGTGTACCATTTTATGCCTTCTGCTGCAGGCACTCAGAAAATTAAGATTTATGTCTGTTATTGCTGTCTACTGTTAAAAAAAAAAAAACAATCAGCAAGCTCTTTTGAGTTGTGGATTCTCATCTAGTGTGTTTATACTATTCACATGAAGATAATAGATTCAGAATACTACTTGAGTATCTTAAAGTAATGAATGTGCAGAAATGTTCAGACTTTTCAGTAGGATCTCCTCTAATAGTGCTCTTAAGACATGGGTGTTCAGTTTAACATTTTTTGGGGGAGGAAATAATGCTTGAAGATAAATGCAAGTTTTGCTGTCCTTCATACCCACAGTGTCTCGGGGTATGCCTCTTAAGAGAAACTAATAGGTTCTTCAGCTATCCTGTTTACATCATCAGGAAGAGATGTAAGTGGTTGTAGGTATGTGGTTGCTCTTTTTGTGGTGTTTTGGGGTTTTTTTTGGTGGGTTTTGCTTGTGTTTTTTAGGATGAAAAGCTCTTTCAAAATCAGTAGCTGTTGATGAGATGCAGAGGAGGTGGATGAATTCACGGAATACGGTTCTATGAGAGGAGGTTCCATTGGAGTTGTCTCTCTGCTGCTGGCAGGGAGACTTTCTCCTTGTCTCTCTCTTCACCTCTACCTCCCTGGTCTCAACCCCTTGCTCCTGCCCCTTGTGCCAATCCTGTCACCTTTCAGAGTATGGGGAGCTGTTTTAGCATGCCACTTTGACCAAAACCAACCAAAAAAAAAATTTTGTAACATTCTACAGTCTTGTTGAATTAAGGTGATTCATGGAGAGATTTGACAAGTTTCAAAGCTATCAGAGAAGGTACTGGCTGTACAACCCAAAAGTGGAGAGGGTGAGGGAGCAGTTAAGAGAAAGAGTTATGAGACTGCAGTCTTTGGGAGCAGCAAACTAGCCCAGCTTAACAGTTCAAGGAATCATACTGACACTCAGTCTCTTTTCTGGTTCTTGTCATAAATTCATGAACTATGTGATCTCTGTTTGAAAGGATCCAAAAGTAGGGCACACTTGAAAGCCTAGTCAGCTTTGTTCTGTGGTAGTAGCTGGGGAGTAAGCTGTTCACAAGCATATGAATTATGTGATTTTCCTGGAGAAATTACTGAAGTATTCTGCAAATATTAAGTAACATGACTGACACAGTATAAAGAAACTACAATACTTTGCAAATTCTGAACAGTTGTTTCAGTCTGCAAAATTTTGAGTTCTGACTTTTCTCACTCCTGACAAGTTGAAGACAAGTAGCAACATTCCAGCAGATTTCATGTACACAAATTCACTTGAGCATAATATTCTATGCAAACTGCAGCTGTGACCAACTATTTTGTTGGGGATATATTCACCACAACAATGCATTGCATTTATCTTGGTTGAGGATGATTGGTTTCTTCTATAGTAGCAAGGGCTCCTGTCGTCTTTGTCAAACAGGACATCTCAGCAAAGTAGTAACACTGAAATGGGTATCGTAGAAAAAACAGACATACACTGCCTGGCTGGTATGCCTTGCTTACAGTGTCCTCCAGAAAAATCAAGTACAGGTGATGTTAATTAGAAAGAGGAAAACCTTAGGGAATTATGCCCATGAAGTGAAAATCCTTCAGAAGGACATTTCTAAAACTTATGCAGCAGTTTTTTAGGGGTTTGCTCATTAGAACAGTCACCACAATCTCAGATGAGTTTAGGAATGAAAAACTTATGATATCAGAGACCTGAGTGTCTAAAATAGTTTGTGGTCATCCCCCTGCCCCCCGCCAAAATAACTAGAGAAGAACTCAAATGAAATGTGGTTGTTCTGAGTTTGTGGTGCGTAGTGACCATGAGCTCTGTGAAGTGCAGAGATTATCAGTCATACAATTTTGTGGTTTACGTCTATAGTTCAGAATTTAAATCTTTAGAAGTCTCAACTCATTTTTGTGGTCAGAAAAAAAAAAGTCAGAACATCCTTATCCCCTGCCCCCCGACATACCTATGAGTAATATAGTGACAGAGCTAATCAGGATAAATTGTTAAGTTCAATAAGTTAAAAAACAAACAAACAACCACTTTGCTCTTGTCCATTCAGATAATATTGCAAAAAAGAGTTGAGGAAAGCCCAAGGAGGAAGGCCACATAAAAGAGACTAACATATCTATCTTTTTTGCATAATGTTGTAAGACTTTGCGTTTCGAACTTGCAAAGCCTATAGCTCAGTCATCGAAAGTTGAAATACAGTCTTGGTCCCTGTATCTACCCTCTTTGAAGACTGAATTAATAGCTAATGTTTCAGCATTTTTGGATGAAAGCCTGCGAGGAATGCCTGTCTTCCCTTTTTCTTTAGATGTTTCTAAACATGTTTATCTGATTCACCAGGTATTGGAATATTAAAACGTAAAGAAGAAATTTCTATTTACCCAGAATAATGTAAATATGGCTTAAGAACAACTTGTTGTCAAGGACTAAACTAATGCCATTTTGTATGAATTTAAATGTCAGATGAGATGTAAATTATGGAATATCGTATTTTCAGTATAGTTTTGGTTCAGTCACATCTCTGAAGTGAAAGTGTCATTTACATATTAGTGCACTTGAACATTTACTATTAGTACTATGTTTTATGTAGTGAAGCAGTGCCAAGCGTTGACATTAAAAAATAATATGCTAAAAAATACAGGGATTAAAATGAGACCAGGGTACAAGAGCCCAAGCCAAAAAGGACACAATTTGAAGGGGGTGGGGGAATCTTGTTAGAGAACTAAAATAGCAGCAGTATTTTTAATTTCACAGAGAATATGAACACTGTTTAAAACGAGGACAGGCATGTTTACTTTTAAGACAATGAAATCTGAAGTCTTAACTGTCTGTGAATAGGTGATAAGAAATGAGTGTCTCGTTATCATGCTTCTGGCTGTCCTGTGAGATCTGTTAACATCCCCAGGAATTCTAGGAATTTCTTTACTCTTCATTTGTTATGCTTGAAGGTTTCTAAACGTTTGGAATAACGGCTAAATTAAGATAATGCATTTTTTCTTTCACTGTTCTATCATCTGTTCATTGCAGCCCATAGACATCCGTGTTATCTGCTAGTATCTATGTATAAAATAAATGTTTCTTGCTGAGCAGGATTGCTGATGCTAGAGACTTGATTAGAGCTGGGTATTCAAATGTATGCATAGTTGTAGTCTATTAATCTAAACCATCGTGGGAGACTAGGGAATTAAATCTATGTGCTGGTTTGGGGTAATGTGGATGTCAGACCATCTGATGAACTATAGCTTTCGTTGTTTCTGTGGGCTACTTTTCAAAACTGAATGTGTTTCTTTTTTTTCAGTTTTTCATTCATCAGTGTAGAGACTGCCCTCTGCCGTGCTCTTCACCTAAAATAGAATTTAGGTCTTGTCAGCAGTAGGAGTTGCTCACAAGTGTTCAAAAGGCATTAAACTGTGTCGGAGGCTTATTGGTGATACAGATGGCAAAATAGAAACAAAAGTTAAATACTATATTACTGAATTTTAAAATATGCTTAAATGACTGTGGCAAAAGTCTTAAGTTTTTGTTTATATATGTGATTCTTAGCAATAAGCTTCTTGAAGCCTACTCTGATTTGTTTCTGTTGTCATTGCCTCTCCCCAACACATCTGTAGTCTCCCCAGCTGAAACTTTATTCTCCCCTCCTGTCTACTTTTCATTTGGTCTAAAAAGTTGAAAATAAACAATGCTGATGTGTAAGTGGTAGTGTGTATTTAAAGCAAAGGGAGTTGTGGCATATAAGAAAGATGTTTATCCTTAGTGTTTTCAACAAATATTTTTAATCTCAGTCGATTTTGGAACCATTTTAATTATTTATGTAACTGAGAAAAACATTTCTACTGCAGTGGAAAGTCAGATTTGTTAAGACTAAAGCAAGCTTCTTGTGCACTGGTTCTGCTTGACCTGTGCTATCACTTTTAACTGATTAAAGTGTCTCATTATTGAGGTACTAATCAAGGAAGATTGCTAGTAATAGAGCGTGCAACCTGTGTTTTTTGCAGAGAGATTGGTAAGAATTTAAATAAAATTTAAGTGTTCCTCCGTCTTCATATGACTGCTGTGTTATTTTTTTATGAAAATCAGCCTGTTCAGTTTCTTAAAGTTTAGATCATGCTTATTGTAAGGGGGCATTAATTTCTTTAGACCTAACAGAGATAAAATATGTTATTAAAAGTAATCTGCACTGGTGTATCCTACGTATCTCTTCAACTGGTTTCCTCACCTGAATCACTGAGGGTGTATGTTTTCTAGTGATTGATGTAAATAGAACAGTTGAAGTGCTGTACTAGAGACTTTTTATTGGTGTCACCCCAGCTGCTTATTGAGAGGTTTTAGCCATGTGCTGACCAAGCTTGATAGAACTCACAAAAAGTGGTTTGTTTTTTTTTTCACCTCTGCATTTAGGTAACAGTCTCTGTTTCTAACAGGGCTGGAAGACAGGCTGCCAGGTCTCAAAATCTGGGGAGAAGCAGCAGAGCGAGCTGAGGAGCATCGTGGTATGGCTGGCATGTGATGTAAGTCCTGCAGCTCCTGGCCTGAGCGTGTGGGAGCTGACAAAGCTGCTTCCGTGGGAGCCAGCAGTGCTGCGATCTGGTCTGGTGGGGAAATGCTGATCCCTACAAATGGGGGGCTGCAGCTGCTGCCCGGGGGAGCCCTGGCACCGGAGGAGCCGGAGAGGGGGGAAAATATCACCTCCCTGGGCCAGCTGAGTGACCAGCCGCTATTTTGGACATTTGGCAACGAAGAAAGAGTACTTTGAATAGTGATAACAGTTAAAAATCTTGCATTTCTGCTTTTAATTTTGAGGCAGCAAGAATTGTTTATCCAAACTCCATTGTCTGTAGCACTAGGTAATTAAATTAAACATGGCCTCTTTTAGAAATATATGTAGTATATGATACGACTAAAAGTTACAAGAGTGACTGAAACAAGAATAGAGGGTTGTATTGCACTGAATATTTATATAAAACAATCTTTGGATGTGCCTTAGAAAGCAGTTTATGCTTCTGCAGTCAAATAGGTTAAAATTCACACAGTCATTTGTCATGTGCAAATATACAGTGAAATTATGTGATACACTCTGTGTGTGTCGTCATTTCACATAGTTTGTACACGAAAATTACAAAAGTATCTTGCATATATTTTACTGCAAAGGTGCAGTTGCTGAAGAGAGGTCCAAGTGATGTGGCTGTTCATTGACATGATGTATGCTCTAATTGATCCATGTTTTTTCATGGAAAACATTATGTTCGTATCTGTTCTGTAGGTAGTAGCCCTTTTTCTTTTGAAGTTGATAGACTGGGCCGGCTCTTGAGCTGTGAGACTTTTGATTGTTGCCACTGCATCAACAGATAAACAAGCCTAATAAAATTGAAAGTGTTTTAAATAGACCACAGTTCTTAAATGTAATACCAGTGCGATTCAAACATACGCTTACAATTTCCCATGTTTGCATGTTGAAAAATCTGTTTGTACAATTCATAATAGTGGAATCTAACCTTAGCATCTGAATTTTCAGTTACTCTGTGCTTTAGGGTTGCAAGTTATCATTGTTGCTGCTCTTGTACAAATGTAATTTAGAAAGCACTAACAGTGAAAATCACTTCCCTTTTGAGGGTTTTGCCCTTTGCCTCGCACATTTAAGTGAGCATGGAATGTTAAAACCTCTTGGCATGTCTGAAGGCCCTTTGAAATACACATGTTGAACTGAGTTTCTGTGCTTGACAGGTTTTATAATGAACTCTGGTCTGAAATTATTAGAAATAAGAGTCAGCTGGATGTTAAAGGAAGAGTTTTCTTCCAAAACCAAGTCTATGCTAGAGCTCCTAATTAGAGAAAATAATATGAAATATTGTAGATTTAAAAAAAACCAAACAAACTATACCAGAAGTCACAGTCTTGAACGTGTTGCAGAGTTAGTGTAAAAATGATTTTTTTTCTATTACAGAATTTTTTAAATCAAGAAAAATAGTATCAAGTTGTCATAGGTTTTGTAACTTTTATTCACTTTTGAAAACATCAGGCTGCCCCAGTCTGTACCAGGTATTTTAGGTATTATTAATCTCCATAGGAGATATCTGTGAAGTATTGTCTCCTGTAAACTTAAATCTTTAACTCTCATCAAGTAGTGGTTAATTTTATGCTGTGCAGCATGGTTTGTGTTGTGCTTTCCTTTATGTAATTGGCTTCCAAATCTCCTAATCTGTCAGGTTCACTGGAATACTGTTGAAGAAACAAATGATGCTTGGGAGATGATGCAGGGAAAGCTGGGAATTTTTTTTTTTCCTACACTGAGCTTCCATTTGTGGAATTACTCACATGTTTTACTTTGTTATTTTGTGATTCTTATGATTTAGGTTTTGCTTGCTTAGAAATCTGAGTAAAAATACCAGAAGACCTACTGTTTATGTGAGCCATTAATTACGTGGTAGAGATCTCCAGCATAATTTTATACTAAGCATACTTAGTAATTCAGATATCAGGAAGCATCTCGTATGTGATTTTAATCTAACTTTTAATTCACTCCAGCAACCTGGAATTCCTCCTCCAGTTGTTCTTAATGAATATTTTAATATACCATGTCTGTCATGGTATATGACTTTCAGATGATGATAAATCCTTTGCACAGTGCATGATGTTAAATATGTATTTCTTGTGTTTATAATATAATTACAGATGTAGGTTGGGTTTTTGTACTCTCAACTGTGCCAAAACTAATGAAATTCAGTTGGAGGTGAGCGCTGAATTCCCTTGCAGTCATTCAGAATTTGCAGCTTTAATGAATTTTAAAAAGGGAACTATCAAGTCTAATCATACTTCTGGCATTGAAAGAATTTTAAACACCACTAAAATGTAACGCAAAACCTCAGCCTTCAGAAAATGTCATTTTTGCTCTTTGGAAGTTGCTGAAGCAAAACAAATTTAATCTTACTGTACAGAATTTAGTTGTTAAAGCAATTAGAATTGCTATGCATACCAGCCACAGTCCCCAGGAAGCAAGTGAAAACATAAACCACCTTACAGCACTTCTGTTTGTCCCTGTCAGTATGTGTTTTATACTAGCATCTGTCTTGCACACCAAGATGATTGCATTTGTGTATGTTTATTCTTTGACAGAGCTTTTGGGGGCTGTGCTTTGGTTAGTGTCTTGAGGGTGGTTAAAGGAATGATAGAAGCCTGACATTGTTAGAGGTCAGTATGAAGAATGATGTGTGCCTTGCGATATACAGTATTTTTGAGAATAGTAAGTAGAGTTAGTAAGACAGTAGTTGTGTTTTTTTCTTTAATTTTGCTGTTTTGAACTTGAACCAGAAATATGGCTTGTTTGCTGTACATAATTACCTCACAGGGAAATTCTTGTGTGATCAGGGTGACTGAAGTGCCCTTTCTCAATAGCTGTACTTACATTAGGAGTTTATTCAAGCCCTCCTCTCTAGGGCAAAAATTTGAATAGTTAAAAGTGATCTGCGAAGAAGAGACTCTCGCAGGTGCTCTCCAGGACCATATCAGTAAGACTTGTGATATGAAGTTGGACATAAACCTGCTTTATTTGGAAAGATCTACATGTCATGTGGAAACACTAAGGTTCCCCTGTTAGATATCAGCAGTTCAAAGGAAGACGGTCAAAGTCACAATTTAACCCTATTAAACTTTGAGCAACCAAACCCTGTGTAACACAGGGAGACTTGTACGTATCTGAAGAGTATAAAAACTGCTTATACCAAGTTGTACAGTGGAAAAGAATTCTGTTAATTCCAAATATTATTTTATATATTTTACATATGATGTAGTAAAATCAGTATTGTTGAGTATGTCTGTAAATTTTCCTCCTCAGTATAAGAATTAATGTAACAAAATAAGCTCCTCTTGGCCTGAAAAGCTGGCTTATTGGATGATGCACAACTTGCAATGAGCAGACTTAGTGTAACAACCTTCCCTTCTTGTTGTTATGTTGGGATTTTTAAAATTGCGAAAGAAACCTTCAGAAAGAAAAGTCAAGAAAAACGTTTCTGAAATAATTCATCATAGGACTTTTGATGCCATGGCTATTGGTTAGAATGAAATTTTCTGTTCCTGGTGCCTGCCTCAAGCTGAATCTTAATTTTAACCTCAGCTACACTACACCTGAACTTGAAGACTGAGTTAACATTTTATCAGTGTAATAATTTACATTTTAAATTCCTTAGGGCCATTGTAGAGAGGGACTTCAGAGCTGATCTCATTTTTTTCCTTATGTGCTTATTTCATTTGTTGTGCTTGGGCAGTAGCATTTTTCCAAAACTGTTGGGAGATGAGAATTCATGATGTCCGAAGCAGACTTGAGAAAGCAGAAAGAAGAGTGGGCTTAGGTTTGGAAGAGGTCGCTCACTATCAGAGGTTCTTTGATTAAAGGAAGTTGTTCAGCATTCCAGATTTGCAGTGCGCCTATGCTTTTATGGATTACCAACCAGTTATATCTGTGGGGGTCGGGTTTTTCTGGAGTTGGTTTGATATTTTGGTAACGTCAAATTTTAAGCTGTCTGATAAGTGATAGTTTGTATAATCTTTTGTATTATCTGTGAGTGATTACTTTGCCTGTACTGCTTATTGCTTGCTTCAGAGACATCTAACTTTCTAGGATATCAAAAATATTCTTCATCTAAACTTCTAAAAAATCTCTTAAATTTTAACGCTATTTTTCTGAATATTGCTATTAAGGTGTGACTGCAGGACAACTCTAATTTCTTGTAACTTTTGTTTCTTTCTTAACTGACTTAACTCAGATCTCAAATACTAAAAGTGAGCAGCTATTATCACAGGTCACTTAAATGTCTTTCTTACTCTGTTCCAAGAATTTATATGCCCTTTGCATCTTGCATGGAGCTTATACTGAAAATGTAAGCAATGTTACTAATGGTTGCCTATTACTAATATTTACCTCAGACTATATATTTATTTCTCTGGTCTTCAGTGCTTACACATGGTTGAGTGTTACGATGGTATCTTTAAAGTTGCATTTTACTACTTGCATATCCTCAGATAGTGTTTTTGACTTGTTTAGTGCTGAGTAAATGGATATTATTCGTTCCCTCACATTTTTTCGACACCTTTTAGTTGTACCATATGGACTGAGGAATGCGAGTTTTCTTTCAGCTTGTCAGAGTTGAAAATAGATGAATGTAACTTTCAGAAGGCTCAGTCTTCAGACAAACTATGGCCAGTACGATGCAGATGAAAGAGAATTTGAATTATATTGCACCCACAGTTAAATTAGTGTTCTTTGCAATTTTATTGTACCCAATGAGACTTCCTTATTATGGGATTGGTATTTCTGTACAGTGAATCTGCCTTTACAGAATGGGAGATGTGGCCGCCTGAGCAAAAATCGTTTTGCTAAATTGTTATCTGCCTTCCTCTGAATTTGAGAGACCACTTTTTGATACGGTATAACCCTGTCTGAATGCTAACTTTATGTGACTTTATTCTTTGAAAAGCTGTTCTTTTTAAGTTGGGCACTAACTAAGTTTTACAACACCAATTAATTGTGTGGTACTTGCAGTGCTAGCCCCACTACTGTGCAGACTTTGGGCTTTTTTTGTTGCCTGAATTTTTTCTGAATGTGGGAATGTTGAGCATTGAAATAATCTTTACATATCAGTGCAGTGCAATTAAGTATCTTTTAAAGGCAACCCCCCCACTTTTTACTACCATAGAAATGCTTTAATATTTACTTCTTGGAAGATTTTGGTAATAACTGGTAGTAGTGGCTAGACAGGAAACAAGTGAAGAAAATTTGTTTGGTGTTGCTGTATGTATACTGCTCCTTATGAAAAAGAAAAGCTGTACTTATTTAGAATTGCAAGCTGGCAGAAACTTGTGTAGGAGTTCTTCCAAAACGGTACTATTGATATTTAATTTTCAACTTAATTACAACATAAGCACCCTTACCTTCCTACTCCAAACATAAACATTTAGTTTAAGAACATTGGTTGTTTGGTTTTTTTTAATCTTGTTTCTTCCAGTGTATAATAAAACTTTGAGATATCTTCTAGTATTTCCTTCTACTAAATTAAAAAAAATATTAAAAGGAACTTGAAAAATTAAGTGTATTGGTAATACTGTACATAATTACTAATTTTATGACCTTTTAATTGGACATATTGAAGATAACGTATCGTTGGCTTTGTGATACAGAAGTACAATGTGGTATAAAACACATTGTTATGTGTATTATATTTAAAAGCCAAGTGGTTATATTTATCAGGACACTTAAGTTCTTTAGACTGAATCATCAGGAATGAGAAGACAGATTAATGTGTAATGAGTATAGTGGAATATCACTACTTGACTGTGGAAATGAATGATTGTTCTCCGTCAAATCTATACCTGTGTACGCCCACACAAGGATTTTTACTCTTTTATTTAGTCCTTTCTGCTATAATGCATACCTATAGGAAATAATAAGGGTAGCTGCTAACCAGAACTGTCCAACCCTTATCCTAGGACTTTATCCCTACTTGGAATTGTGTAAGTGCAGTGCCAGACTGCTTTAGATGGTTATCTTTTGGAAAAACTCTATGCCAGACCTGTCTTCTCTGAACTTGTGAAGCAAGTTTTACATAAAAATGCCTAAATTTATGAATAATAAATGCAAATATCTTTACCTGTGTTTAAGTTATTAAACTTCTTGTGAACATGCTGTTTATAACAGGTTATTCATATTTAGTATTTATAGGATTATAAGGATGTTGGACTTTTTAAGAATGAAAGGATAAGTTACAATTGAGTGGGAACTTTCAAGAAAACTGCTGGTTTGCAATTGTGTGTGTTTAGTGCAGAATTTCCACTGCTTTGACCAGTAAATGTAAGAGACTTCAGCACTAGTTTGGACAGTACTCTTTTTCTATTGTTGGCACTTGAAGTTTACTAAAACGTGTGAAACAGATTTGTGAGGGTTCTGTAGTTCTTAGTAGGGGAAGAAGCACTGTGTAAATGTGGGGCAAAAGTTCTATTTTTCTGATGCCTGGGGACCAGGAGAACTGTCTTAGGTGTTTTCTTATTAATGCAGTTATTCACTAGCTTTTTTTTTTTTTATATCTTTCATTAGGTTTTCTTCCTGGATGTTTCTTCAACTATCTTGTGATGGAAAGGAAATATTTTTGAAGTTATAATGGATTTTACGCAACATCATAACAAAAACTGGCCTAATATCAGCATTTCTGTTTGAAGAGAATAAGCATAATTACAAATAATCATGACAACTTCTCATATGAATGGACACATCACAGAAGATTCTGACAGTGAAGCAAAAAATGTGGATCTTGCATCTTCTGAGGAACCTCAGAAGCACAGAGAAATGGCTGTTGATTGCCCTGGGGATTTGGGCTCTAGGATGATGCCCATGCGGCGGAGCGCTCAACTTGAGCGAATCCGTCAACAGCAAGAGGATATAAGGCGCAGACGGGAAGAAGAGGGAAAGAAACAAGAACTGGACCTTACTGCTTCCATGAGGCTAAAGAAATTAGCACAAATTCCTCCTAAAACTGGAATAGATAATCCAATATTTGACACAGAGGAAGGAATTGTTTTAGAGAGTCCTCATTATACTGTGAAGACACTAGGTAGGTAAAATGCAATGAATAGACTAATGGAGAAAATAATTAGTTGATATTAATGTTCTTTGAGGCTCCTGAAAACCTAATTTAGATAATTCTTCCTATACAGATTTAAAGTCTTCTAGTCCTTTGGATTTGTGGTGGTTTGGGGTTTTTTATTAGTCAAGCATCAGGCTACGTACCTCAGCAAGTGGCTTTTCAAAATTGATCCCTTTGGGGAACAATTATCTACCCTGTAGATAACTAATGAATTCAGTGGATGTCTCCATCCTATTCAGGCTGGAGAAAACCATGCAAGTAATACCCAATTTTATTATGGTTGATGAAGCACAGACCAGAATAAGCCGTGAATAAACACTTACTGTCATTTAAAATCAAAACACAAGGTTTTTTTAATATTTTAAGAGAAGCATGTTGGTGGTTTATTATTCTGTCTGTCTTGCATTGTCAATTGTCACCTAATATAATTTACATTTTCTCTTAAAGCTTGTAGTGAAATCTGCATTGATAGCAAAAATCTGCTTACCTTGGCACTTAGACATTGATGAAAATATAATATTTGTAATCTTCGAAGAAACAGATTCTAAAATTCTTAATTTCATAGCTGTCACTGGTTTAACTATGCTTGTGCAGAAAAAGTTCCTAACCTTTCTTTCTAAAACATAAGTATCTATTTATCTAAAATGTGGTGTGTCACTGGAGTGAAAAAGAGGCACTGTGAATTTGTAGGAGTTCAGTTCAGATTTCCAGACTTATACCTGCTCAAAGATACAGACTGCTTTAAAAAGGTGCCTTTTTTTGCACTGCAGTAAAGATTCTTGCTATTCTTCCCTATTGGCTGGTAGTTGAGAATACAGAGTAAAAACAGCTATCGAATTGCGAATTTTTTTTTTTCTTCGTGTTTAACATTTGTGTGCCCGAGCAACATTTCTGCTAAAGACACGGCTCTATCCCCTAACCTCTGGTAATCCTTATTGTATTGTCAGTTATGAATAAGGCAGGTGTACCTTGTTTTAGTTCAGGACTTGTTGGCTTCTGTACAAGAGATCTCCTTGTAAGAAGCAGATTCTATATTTAACTTCATTAAGCGTTAGGTATTTGATTGTGAAATTCTCTTCTTGGAGGGAACACAAAGCAGAAGATGCAAAGATTGACGTCAAACAGTAGAAGTGACTTCTGTTGGGACTTGCTTAGCCACAGTGGCTAAAAGCTCTGAAAACTGACTACACAAGGAATGGGAAATTGGAACTATGGAAGGGAGGAAAGAGTGGCTTGGAATTAGAAAGCTGAGGCTAGGTTTCATGCCAGAGATGCTGAGAACTAAGAGGGAGGGCTAGGTGGAAACCAATGGGCAAAGAAGCTACGTATGGAAGCTGGTAGGAATGAAAAACGGGTCTGGCAAGCTTGAGGACCAGTAAGGAGCTGGGATAGACTGAAGCTGTTTGATCAGGAGAGGCAATGGTGGAGAAACTACTGCGATGATAAAAGGCATTTTGAAAATCTCTGTGTGGGGATGAAACGGGTACAGGCTGTGGGTGAAGCTGAGAGATTGTCAGAGACAGACAGTATTTGTGGAAAACCGGAAGGAAGGAAGTAGGTTTGGCTCAGCAAGAAGAGAATGGTGGAAATCAGTGTGAATGGAAGCTAGGATTGGGTAAATACTTGATGTAAGAAGAAAAGCATCAAACACTGGAGACAAGAATATAGAGGTGTGTATGTGGAAGGAGACAGATTAGGAAATAGCAATATATGGTATAAGATGCATCTTGAAGGAAAATTACTAGATGAGTTTGTCCACAAGGACAAACTCCTCTTCACTTTTGTAATTGAAGCTTGGGTCTTATCGTCATTCTGCTGTCAGCATATTTCCGTAAAAACACAGTAGTAAATTGCATGATTTAACTAAAGCTATTCCCCTCAGTGTTCGAATACCATGAAAATCAGAAACTAATGATGTCTTTCTCTACTCCGAATTGCAGTAAATAAGGCTTAAAAGTATGTGCATAGAGCAGAAGTATTGACTAGCTTGCTGAGTGAATATTGTCTGTTCTTTGAGCTAGAAAGGCAAGAAGCTTTAGGAGATAGAAGTAGACTAAATAATGATATATCTGTATATGCACCAGAGACCTGAGTTAGGGCATCACAGGCATCTGTTTCAATTAGAGAAGTCATAACATAATACTGACAGGCATACAAACATACTACCATTACTTCCTTGCTAGACAGAATTATAGTAACAATTTGGATTAGGTAGATTTAAGAAGAAAGGATTTATAATCCTGTTGGAGTGGTACTTTCAATTATATTCAGCCATGGTGTTGAGTTGTTGCAAACTTTAAAAAAAGTTCTAAATGAAATGCTGTGATCTCTTAACCTATATAGTCCATAAAGAATCTCAGTTCAGTCATTGGTGCTGTCAAAAACTAAGTCATAATTTTCAAATTAACAAAGTGCTTCTGCAGCAACTTGGCCTCTTCCGAAGTTTTCCTCCACTATTAAGCATATCCTTTTTTCCAGTTTCTGGATTAATCGTTCTAACATCTGACACTTCTGCTGAATTTCAAAAGAATAAATTTTTTTTTATTCTGAAAGCGGTCCCTGATTAGTATCAGGGTTAGGTATGTTGCCTTATGCCTCTATATATATACACATACAAAATAATATGGTTTCATAGAGAGGATTTGAGTCCGTTATCGTTAATACTTCTGCTTTTTTATTGTATACCTGAATTGGAGAGGCCAGATTTTTTTAAAACTTACACAACTTTTTGGTCTCCAAGAAACTTGCTAGCCTGTGACATTGTCCAAAATGTAACTGCTAGTATGTGAAATTTTTCGCAGTTTGTCTTATTTGGTTATACTGAATTTCTGATCTACACTGCCTCTCACTCTTCCCATCTTTCCACGTTTGCTGTCCAGGTAAGAGTGCTTAGTCACTTTCACAAATCCCTAAGCTTTGTTAGGAGAACCCTGAATAAACCTGGGTAGATGCTAGTGAATTATAGAGATGTTGAACTGCTCTTCAGTCTTTTAAAAAAAAAAAAAAGTTATTTTAATTTTGCTTTTTTTGTGGGGTGGGTTTTTGTGTGTGTTAATCCGTAGAGCCTCTACTAAAGATATGTGCTTTAAATAAGAATATTGACCTTTTTGTCTGTATTTTTAGTTTTGAAAATATTTCAAAAGTGCCAAAGTTAAATTTGGCAGATCTTCGCCAAGCCTTTTATCTTTTCATCTTAAAAAAAAAAAAAGCAGACTAGATTAGAAAAATTGGCTTTTATTTATAAAAATAAACCAGAACACTTAGTCAAAACAATTTTAAAGGGCATGTTTGTTATCAAAACAGCACATGATTTAGACAGCTGTCTTAATGGAAATAACTTTCTGCGCACCTAGAACATGTGCATATAAGCATTTAATTGGCTTTTTCACAGCAGTATACTTTTATGAAATGCAGAAAATATTTTGTTTGCTGCAGTTCGTTGAGTTAATTTAGTTAATTCAGTTAAATGAGTAACTGACAGTTCGTGTAAGTAAACCTTTTGTGGCTACAGTGATTTATTTTTATTTTTGGGGGGGGAAAAGCTGCCTATTTTTTTGTTTTTATACCTTGGGCAAAACTTTAACTTTTATAAATACTTTATAAATATAAATAAACTTTTAGATATAGTTTTGGATAAAACAATACTTTTCTTAGCCCTGTGATTCAAGTAATATATGGAGCATTAGAGTGCTAATACCAGCACATAGAGTATTCTAGAGATCTATAAAAACACTTGGGAATTAAGATATTGGTGCTGACATATAATAAAGCCAATTATATCTCTTAAGTCTGCTGTTTGTAACTTTTTGTTTAAGTTGATAAACAGCAACTAGTTTCTCTTCTTCTTTTTCTAATCTAACATGTTAAGCTGTGACCATGGGTCCTCCCCCGCAGTTGCATACTTTTGCCCCGCCAGTCTTTTGATTAATGCGTATATCGCACAGTGCTCAGTCACATTCCAGCCATTTCATAGCCTAATGGAAAAAAGACTGCAACACTTCCTGAAAAAGAAGACTTAAAAAAAAAAAAATTATAGTCGATTGCTAATTGATCTGCGATTAAAAAATGGACTTGTTCTGCAAAAGAACCCTGACATTTTTCTGTGAGTAAATACAGATGTTAGTCTTTTACTGAACTTTTTTTTCTCAAGACAACCCTTTCAATAGGAAATGTTTAGAGATGGAGTCTTTTGTTAGCTGGCATTTCTTTAAGAAAACCCAAAACAACAAACATCCAAAACTAAGCGGAAAAAATCCTCACCAAAATCTATCTGTGATTTAGAATTCAGAAACAGGAACCTAGAGAGAGAGTGAGACATGAGTAAAGCCAGATTTCTATGTGGTTTTGTGTGTATGGTTTTTTTTAATTAAACAAGTGACTGAGAAATGGATTGCTAGCTTTGTGGGAATATTTAATTTCACTCCTTTCAAGCATTATTTCTCTTTTAGAATTGTGGTGAGGGACGTATTTGTTTGCTGTTTCATGGTTTGCATTTGGTATAGGTCTTTTATTTCCAGCACAGATGAAGATGAAGATTCAGAGTAGAAGGGAGTTATACCAGGAGGAGATTACTGTGGTAGTTTGTAAGAAAGGGTGACATAGAAGGAACTACCAAAGTGCAGAACAGAGAATATGTAGAGGCGTCTAGAAAGACGTTTTTATCTTTTTGGTTTAGATATAGATTTCTATCTTCCTATATGTATATATATCTATATAGAATATGTATTAGAAAGGAATGTACGTGTATGTATTTGAATTCTTAAATACATAAGGGGAGGATAGACAACTCTGAAATAATTGAATAAAATAAGTTATGCCTAGTAAATGTTAGAAGTTAGGTTCTTCTTTAATGCTTCACTGTTCTTTGAATATGGTAACAGTAACAAATAAGAGAATTTTCGGTTGGTGTAGGGGTTTTTTTTAGCTGAACGGGTATTAGTAGGAACTTTACAGTAACATTTGACTCTTTTTCACTGTTGGTTTTTTTTTTTCATGCTTGAAAATAGTGCACTTCCACAGACTCAGGAGAACCAGTCGCTGAGATGCTTTGGTAGTCTGCATACTCCACTATAGAAATTTGCCAGCTGCCATCATCCTATTTAGCGAATGTTCTTGCTTGTAGAGTGTTCTTAAGCCTTCTCTCCAAATGGCATTTCCCCTGTGTGATAGGCATTATATTTTGTATACAGTTCCCTAGTGAGACATTGGCCGCCTTAATTAGTGTTGTGAGCTGTACTGGATTTCACCTGTGGAATATCCTGCACAGCCGGTATCCGCGCTTTCTGTGCAGCTTTTGTACTGCTGTCCTTTGTTTCCTTGGTGGCTACAGGAAGAACCCCTTGACCTTTGGTGGGTAGGATGTTTTTAGCATGTGTGGAATGGTTTTGGAGGGTTTTTTTTATTGTTCTGCAGATAGTAAAGTACAAGAGTAGTGGCTCTGGATTGTTTGTGTCCCTGTATTATACAGAAGATTGACTTGCAAACTCAAAATTGAAAACATAGATGTAGGTATGCTTTGTCCGAAATTGAAGCCATTGAACTTGTTTGAAATACATATTTTGTTAGACTTTATGGATTTCATGTGCCCATTTATCAACCATCTTAATCCTGTGCTTAACAAGTTTGAGTCTAGCACTGTGTTTGGTGTACTGGTGAATTTGAGGTTAAAAATAGGTGATGGAAACTTTTTGACAGAATGTATCTGTGTTAGTGATCTGTATGTACTGTGATTTTTTTTCATGTTAAAAATGCAACTTAGCTGATGTCTTAAATAACATTAAAATCGGAATGCTATCAGTTAGCTCATAATGAATAAATGAAGGTATCTAACACTTAAAGCTGATATTTTGTCTCATTCTATAAGTAAGCAATATTTAGTTGAGAGAGGTATAAATCTAACATATGTGGCAGATAGGCATGGGAAGATGTATCAAAGTAACAGTCAATATTCAGTGCATCAACATTAGTTTAGCAAAGGAGTTATTTTCATATTTCAAAACTGTCCCTTTCTCCCATTTAGCTATACATGAGCTGTAATTACTGGCTCTTTTACATATTGGTGATTGCTTTCAGAGAAGAATTGCTCCTGCAGTAGGAATTTAAATTTAAATAGTGTATCAGCTTTTTAATTTCTCCTTTTACTGACTTGGGGTCCTTTTTTTGATTCAGATATGTTCTGCTAGTAAAAGTCAGCGTGAATAATGGATAACTAATACATTTGCATACATCATTTCTGATTAAAAACTGAAGAGCAAAAAAATTTTTTGTAAAAAATCTTAATATAAACATTACTTATTTACGAATCTTTTTAACTCATACCTTATTTGTATTTTGTTATTTCCTACCTAGAAGTGGAAGAACTGTTAACTTCTCTTAAGCATATCCAGCATGTTTTGATAGACCCTCAGAGCCAAGAGGATATCTCTCTCATTTTACAGCTTGTTCAAAATACTGATTTTCAGAATGCATTTAAGATACACAATGCTGTTACAGTGCACATGAACAAAGCCAGCCCTCCATATCCTCTCATCTCCAATGCACAAGAACTAGCACAAGAGGTATGTACAGTATGCATCTCTGTGATATATATGAAACCTATAATCATAGCTGTTGTTGAAATATGTAGTTGCCAAGCTTGTCTGAGTTATTGAATGTTGAATATGAAAGGGATTATAATAGTCACTGATTGCTGTGTCCGGTTTTTCCAGATTTCCAAACAGTAACCAGAAAAATATTTTGGGGATAAGAACTCCCTTTTTAGCATGGATAGATAAGTAACAGAAAAGGCACTATGTTTAAACATAGGAAAAGGGAGTGGTTATGAAAATCTGACTCTTACCTTCATTATTCTTTATTCCAAGCATTCAGGAATTGAATTACAGTTCTCTATTATTGTGACTTTACTCCGAGTTGAACTATCCCTCTTAAATTGAGGGTCATCTCTGAAAATACAGTCATGATGGAAACAAGCATTCTGCTTTAAAGTGAGCAACAGATCCCTTAATAATTAATTTTGTTTTTTTAATTACTGCTGCGATGGTCAGATAACAACTTTTGTCTTGACAGATGACAGCTCTTTTATAAGATCTGATACGTCTTTTAGAAATGATTAAAGTATACTTTTTAACTTTAATCCTTTCAATCAGATCTTAATGGAAATACTTTTTTACTGTTTCAGCCAGGGTAGCTACTTTCTTTGAGGCTCATTCACTTGAATATAATCATTAGTAGTAATGCAGAGAAAACTCAGATACAGAGTTGCTGTGAACAGAATGAGTTTCTACATGCGGCTGGATGCAGCTAAGACCCTCTGAGGGGTTGCTCAATAACTTTATCTTCATTTTCCGTGTCCTGGTGCATGTATATATTGCAGTGAAATGCGGCTATACCTTATACGGGTATACATTTGTTAACTTTAAACTAGCTAGCTTGAATAGCAGTATCAGTGCAAGAGTAGCAGTGTAGCATTAAGCAAAGCCCAGATACAGAGGCTGAGTAAATGTTCTAGCATTCCACACCCGGTGAACCAAACTTATCTGTTCAAACCTGGCCCGGGTACACCAGTTGGAGTACCTGAGCCAGTTTATAGATATTCTCCAGCTGCTCAAAGGCACATCCCCCCAATTTCAGTGTTGCAGCAAGATTATTTTTTTTTTTAGTATCTGGTTTTCATTCTGCCTGAAGCAATTTTTTTTTTTTCAACAGCTATTTCCACTCCCCTTCCTTTTTCTAGACTTTAACCTTGTAAGTCAAGATAAACAGGATTGTAGCAAGCTTGAAGTTCTTCTGCAGAAGAAACTACTGATTCTTGAGGGATGTCATTTAAATGTTACCTAAAGGCGCAGTGTGCTGATTAAACTGCAGCTCAGGATTTTCCTGTTTAGGTTTGTCAGTAAGGTTGTGCTAAAACCAGGTGGGACTGTTTTACGTATGAGCTTCCCTCTGGCTTATTCATCAGCCTGTAGGCTGCTATAGGATCCTCACTAGGCTTCTTCGATGTCTGTGAGTCTGAAGGAACCCTTTCACTTAACTTCTGTTTGTAAACTATTTCTCCAAACACCCACTTTACACAGGCCTAGTTTGGGACTTCATTCAGATACAAGTCAGTTTTTGCATCTCCATTTATAATATAGGACATTACAGATTTATTTCTTAAGAAAGCTGGTTTTTCCCCTTTTATGGATATTATGTCCTTTTAGTTGCTGCTTAATAGAAGTTCCAAAGAAGAAAATATGCCTAGGAAAATTTTAGGTCTGTTTTCAAATTTTTATGTTCCTCCCCATCTCCCCTACCCCTCACCTTCCCAAGACATCCCTCTCTTTTTTCAGGTGATTTGGTAAATCCTAAAATCAGAAGGTGGTGCAAAGCCAGTTTTGTGTCTCTTAGCAATCCATGAAGGAGGTTAAGCATAAAGAAAATATTTATTTAATCTGAAACTTTTAAACCAATGGAATTTTGTCATCACCCAGAAGACTGTTACGTAAAAGGCAAACATTCCTGCACTCATTTTGATTTTTTTCCTCTCCTGTATCTGTCTTGTCCAGCCTTGAAATTCCTGAAAAGTCAATATATTGCATATGTCTGTTCCCAATTTTAGATGTAATCTAGTTTCTCGGTGATTCAGCTCCTGGTGTATTTATGTGACTTGTGTTTTGCAATATGTTAAATAGCATCCTGAAATGATTGAGCCAGAAATTCAGGACAAATATTTCTGTGACTGACAGAAGTGTCTCAAGAGGAACCCCTTTGAGGCCTCCATTCACGTCATTCTGTACTTCCTAGTGTTACCTGAATAGAAGACTTTATGTTTATTTTTCGGATCCTTTATTCCTTTTGGATAGACTTCTGTATTATGGTAGCAGTATGGGAGGAAATGATTTCTGCTTTAGAAAAAGTTGTTTTGGCTTTTGGATGTTTTTGTTTTGTATGGTGGGGTTTTGGTTTTTTTGTTTTGTTTGGTTGTTGGTTTGGTTTGGTTTTTTTTTACCCTGGCAAAGTACCTATCTTGCATGCCCAGCTTTTTTCTTGTAGTGTGACTTTTGGTTGTGTCTTTAGCTTTTTCTATCCCTAAACATAGGCATAGCAAGCTCCCCCAGAAAGCAGTTCATTTACTTCTGGGTGTTTTTGCAAAGACACTTGGAAAAGCCTGTATTTAAGATACTGATAATATCTTGATGATAAAAGCCACATGACATTACAAGAAAGAAAAATAGCAGATACATGTATAACATTAATTTTAAATGGCAGGTTGTGCTAATGTGCATATTTTAGTGCACAGGTCATCAGTGACAGTGTACAACTCAAACTGTTTTGCAGTGCATGTGCTAATTTAAAGCTACAGACATCTGTTTTGTCTGAGGCTTTATGGTGTGCAAAAGAACCTGTTCGAGAGCTCATGCTTCTGTAGCTCTAAGAAAAAAGACAGTTTGTAACACAATTTCATATTGCAACATGAAACCTCCTCCCTTTAAAAAAAATAAAAATTAATATTAAATTAAACTACACTTTTGGAGGTGTGTTTGGGGAGAATTAGCGTTTGTTACGCTGAACTTAAGAAATCTGTTTTCATTTATTCTTTAATTGATGATTTGCTTTTATAAAACATAATGTGTATGAACAGTGTGTAGTGAAAACTTTTTGATTTTGAATTTTCTTAACCATTAACAGTACCTGAGTGGAATGGTACATTTTTAACTTCTTCAGGGAATATTTAAAATCAGTAGTATACTTTTCCCACAGATTCTGATAACCAGGCACTAAGAACTCAAGATTTTTTCTTTTTTTTTTTTTTTTTTTTAAAAAAAGAAACTGTAATTGAATTTAAAAGGTGGAATGAAGCATTTGAGCTTAAGGAATTTATTTTAGAGAGATAATCTCCATGTAATGTGGTGTACTCCAAGTCTTAAATAAAAATAGCCAGTAAACATCAAGTGTAATTAAATTGATTTTAAATCCATTTAAACTTAACCAAGGTGGGGGCAAGGATTATGGGAACGTGTTCTGAATCTTGACCTTGTAAGAATATTTGATGCAGCATTCAAGACAGTTTGTAATTTTTGGCTTGTATTTAGATGTTCTTGCTATCAAATATATATGAATAATAGGCTCAATTTACATAGACTATGTTTCTAAAAGTTTCAGACTTGCTATTGTTCACTTCAGCAAGTGCAGGAAATTAGAACTAGGTCACTACTTCTGAGAGGATGCACTGGAAGCTTGTGACTTCTAGTATAAGTGCCTTATGTGTAAGTATATTCCCTCTGACAACCCTGCTTACCTGAGAGTAAACAACAACAGGATTTTGCAAGTGTGGTTAAATTTTGAATGTCTAATATCACTCCAATGTGTGCCTCCACAGTACATGCCTCCAAATTGTAGCGTATACAGCGAAACCAAATTGATAGCTATTTAGGGGCTACTTGAACTAAAGTTAACATAATCAAAAATTAACAATAAAATAATAATTAACAATAAAAACTAGGCTGAAGAGTTAAGAAAATACTATCATTGCCACATATTTAGTGTGGATTGCCTATGCTGTCTGTAGTGTGCCACTTCAGGAATGACAGCCTACGTTCAGATTTCTTCATCTGATAAAACTGTGGGATTCATCACCGTGAGTAACAAAGGAACCTGGCATGTGGCAGTGCTGGTGTAATACGTGGTGTATATAGCAGCCTGAAGCTTTCCTAGTGCTTCATTAACTAAGCAAATAATAAATGTATCTGTTTCTTAAAAGGCGGGGGGAGGAGCTATTAAAGAATAACTGAATTATTCAAAGTAGAAATTCAACTGTAATGAAGGACATTCACCGCACACAGAATGACTGGGCCTAGTTGCTTTCTTTTCCCCTGTCAAATCCCCAGCCTCTGAGCTTGTGTTCAAAAGGTCGTCTTGCTTGCAGGACTTCTAAGTTGCTTTCTGAGTAGGTTTTCCTGTAAAAGGGTCATAAAGATTGGATAAATAAAGGTTTCTTCAAGAAAGGAACTGAAAGTCCCTTGAAAGTTAGAGACCTTAAATAAGCCTCTATGAGAAAGTCTTTTGTAGAGAAGTATCTCTTCTTTCAACTCAGGAAAATTTGTTAGTGAAATATATCCTTTACAGTGCTCTGTCTGCTATATGGCATCCCAAAATTCAGGCTAAGCAAGGGATGATAGCTTCCTGGACAGTTCAGAAGTATGACTGAGGTCAGGCCTATATGAAGCTGAATTCTTTCTTTCCTCTAGGGTTTCAAAGAAATCTGTTAAAAAAAATATCTAAATCTGGCTTCTTGTTTGACTTTTCTAAGCTAGACTAGGTTTGCTCACCATGAGGCGTGTTCTAGGGATGTCAAAAGAAAGGCTTTTGGAGGTTGTGCTAGGCCTGTTGCTAAGCACAGGAACTAGTTCAATGCGACAGTGTTTTGTTGGCAATGTAGGGATCTTGCTCCATGGGAATGTTTCATTTAGTAGCTTGTGCTAGAATTTAAAATTATGTTAGTGTTTTCAGTACTGTCATCTGGTAGCATCCAAGAGAGCTGTTAGCATTTCTGTAGATAATTGCTCCTAGGATAGAGGCTCTTCAGACCTTTTGATATTGTTAGATCTCACAAGAAGCTTAATTATTTTCACTTTGGAACTTGTGGCTTCTTGATTCTGTGATGCAACGTTACCTCAACCTTAAGAGTAAAAAGCTCTTGAAAAAAATCTTTTTCATCCCACTGAAAGCTGCTGTTCTGATATGTATAATCTACTCTTGATGTCTCTGAATCATTTGTGCCTTTGATCAGATTAGGCCAGAGGATAATGGCTATGGAAAGTATCTTCAGCCTCACCTTTGGGTAAGAGTGACTTCCCTGTTCCTGGATTTCTCTATAAGCATACCTGGATTTTCTGGTATTTGCAAGAAATTATGTCAAGGCATGTATATTTGGTAATTGTATGAGGAGGCAAAACTTTTCAGGCAACTGGAGCTGCTTGAGCAAAAACTATTCTTGTGTTAATGTGGATTATTTTGGAACCAGCCAAAGAAACCTGGTTTCCTGGGGCCTTTTGAAGTTTTGACTCATATACTTCTTGAGGCAGGGGCTCCAGGATGCATTGCAAAACCTGTCTTGGAATCTTTGATTTTGCTGTTGGTGGAAATAGTTTGGGTAAAAATAAACCATCTGCTTTTAAGGAAAAAGGAGGCTAGTCACGTTGATGAGAAACGAGTCAATTTTAAAAGACCCAGCATATTCACGTAGTAGACTTCACTGTGTCTGATTTCACTATCATGTTCCTTTCTAGAGATTAAAACTTTTTTGTGTGCATCTTTGTGGTAGCTGAGCTCATTGCTAGTCTCTGGTGTTGACTAATCTCTGTGATGCATTGGGTACCAGCTTAGATTTGGTAGACAGTTACTGAGGCAAGATATGCCAGAGCAGTCCTGTGGTCTCATTGCATGTTTTCTTAATGTGTACCAGATCAAGTTCAATCAGTGTCACAATTACATGGATATACTTTCAGTAAAATGAATAATTGCAGCCAGGGGTCTGTGCTTGAGTAGCGGAGCATGGATTGATAAATCACTGGATAGATCAGAGTTTTATTCTTGGATTTCTTTTTAGGTACAAAGTGTTTTGAAACCCAGTCACCACAAGGATGGTCAGGAGCTTAATGCTTTGCTGAATGCCCCCCACATGCAGGTAAAACAAAATGGAACTTCTAATCTAATAGATTTATTTCTTGGTGCTGTTTTCATTGTAACTTATTTTTTGCAAATATCTTGGGCTGATTGGGCAAGGATGGATTTTTATGCTTGAACTCTGTGCAGATCTCTTAATATTTTTCCAGGATGAGGAGTTTCCGATTTACAGCAACTAATGGAAACTTCTAATCAAGTGTAGTGCATGATTGCATTCAGCCCTTGCTACATTCTACATGTGTTACAGGGTAATTTGCAGGTAAACAATAAGCAGATCAAGAGGGTCAGGCCAACGCAAGAGCTGCTTTGCTTATCTATGTTTTCTTGTTTGACAGCTGTTTCGTGCTTACCGTAGGGTGCATAAAGGAAATTTTGTCCTGTAGGGATGTTGTAAATCCATGAATAGTTTTCACTGCTCAGTCACATACATAGTAAACCAATGCCTGTTCTTTTTTTTTTTTAAGAAGGAGTGGCTGTAAGTACAGTTGCAGTTGTGTGTTCAAAATTGCTTTTATATTCTTTTCCAATTTGAAAGGAAAGTTTTGGAAAGTATGTAACAGTAGACACTACATAGATGTGATATGTATATATTTTTTTTAATTGGTTAAGTCAGTTTGCAATATTCTCTAACTTGCAAAGACTATTCAGATTGCACAATTTCATTGAACTCTACTATTTTGTATACATGGAAACTGTGAAATTTTCTGTAACGGAACTGGTTTTGTTAACACTAGGCACTTTTACTGGCTCATGATAAAGTTGCAGAACAAGAAATGCAACCAGAGTCCGTGACGGATGAAAAAATTTATGAGAATGTTGGCGTGTACGGAGGGGAGACAGTTAAAATAGTTCGCATTGAAAAAGCTCGGGATATTCCATTGGTAAGTACTGATACGCAGTTATATGTAAAGGAGGTAAGCTTTTTTGTCCTTTGCAGATTGCTATGAAAATTTGGGAATTTGAATGTGGTGGTCATGTTTAAATTGTAAACACTCTACCTCCCTCCAAAATAAGAAATAGTCATAGGTGATAAACTTGTGTGTATCTTCATATATCAGTAGCTGTACTACCATTTAGAATCTAGACAACTTCTGTCAACTTGGGTTTGGACAGGACTTCCTGACAAAAGTCACTATCCCAAGCTTTGCTGCAGGGGAGCTTATAGCCTTATGACAGCCATGGTTTTTGGAGGGTTTTTTTGCAACTCTCTTCTATTTTGCCTCTTTCAAATTAGCATTTCCTTAGAAAAACATTTTTTTTAAAAAATTGTGAATCTTCATGGAGCTATTCAATTTCTTCAAGCTGCACTAAAGATTGAAGAATTAAATGGTGGGTTTTTTTTAAACTGGAGCATTGGGTGTGTGCATCTGAGCTGTTACTTGCGTTCTCTTTCAACAGAGAAGTGTTTCTGCACTGACTTGGAATATATACAATAGATGTCTTTGAGTTTCATATATATAATAAATTCAGAATGTGTTGCTACTACACAGGGTGCTACTGTTCGCAATGAAATGGATTCTGTTATCATTAGTCGAATAGTGAAAGGAGGTGCCGCAGAGAAGAGTGGGCTGTTACATGAAGGAGACGAAGTTCTGGAAATTAATGGCATTGAGATTCGTGGAAAAGATGTTAATGAAGTTTTTGACTTGTTGGTGAGTTGGACACTTCTTGTTTTCCCTGCAAAAAACACTCATTTCATAAGACTGAAGCCTGTTGGCTCTGCTTGTCATTTGTACTCATGTTTAGCATTAGTTTTAAAAGTATTTTCATTCTTATAGCTAGTTTTTGTGTGGAGGGCCACGTCAAGTTTTCTTTCTGATGCATAGTATGACAGTAATGGATTTAATGGCACTTATGTGGAAAAATGAAGCCTACAAAGGTGGAAGAGTTAAGCTATCATCTTGAGACTTGCTTTTAATGATTTCTCAGAAAAATTTTGTTTAGCTCTGAAAAGCCACGATTTTTCATCTTTGGTTGAGTCTGAATTAGGAATGTGTGATTGTGGTAGTGTCTGGCTGGGATGGAGTTAATTTTCGTCATTAGAGCAGGCAAGAGCATTTGGTCAAAGTAAAAACAGATGAAAATGATAACTTCTTAAAAAGTTCATTTTTATAACTTTGATACAAAACATTGGAAATATCCACTAGCACTTATAGCATCTTGGGGGGGAGGGGAGAGAAATATATTTAGTAAATCTTTGAATTACCTAGTAGATCTATGCTCTATAGACATATCAAAATTAGGACAAAGACCTGGGTTCTGCTGTAGGTTGCATTATTGTAGGAAGAATAGGCAGCAGTATCCATAGATGAAGTTGTCTCATGCTACAGTAAGACTGTAGATTTTAATGAACAATTTCCACCTTTAGTTGGATTTTTTTCTGAAATTTGCTGTTAAAAATTTTCAGCTAATGCATGGAATGAGGTCAAGTGGAGGGAAGTAGAGGTAGAAATGCGTGAGGTCTTGGGTTGTTTGGTTTTTTTTTTTAAAGCAATTTAAAAAGATTCTTATAGTTATTTGAAAAGCCTTCAATCTCCATGTGTTTTGGATCAGAGGTATGAGATTCTTCACGCCCTGTAATTGTCTCCATTGCCATTTGTATTTTTTTAAAAAAAGCTGTAATTAGCCAAGTCCTATGCTTCTGAAAAGTGTTTTACAGATGCTTGACAGATAATTCAACCCTGTCACTTTAGTTCTCTGCAGAGAGCTTGCTCTGTTCTTGAGCAGCTCCTGCAACTTGCAGTTAAAGAATAAAAGATGTAAAACCACAATACGTAAGAGCAAATTACTTGCTGAAAAAATTTTAAAAACTACATATTTTTAAAATATATTTAAAAAATCCATTAATATAAAATAGTATTTTTAATTATTTATATGTTGTCTTTTGTATTTTATAATATGAAAGTGAAATTTTACAATGCTTCAGACCCCAAAAAAATACTTAAAATGAGCACAGAAGAAGGAAATTACTTTCCTTCATATTGCCTCACCACTTGCTAAGCAACTGATAATAAACTGCGCATGACTTCAGACAAGACTATTCACACGATCACTGTGAAATTCTATGCATTCCTTGTGGAACTATGCACGCTGACTGAAAATTGCGGGCTTGCCTTTCCTGCAGCCTAATCATGTTATGCTCAGTTATGTTTACTTTCTTTGAACCTTAGGTCTGAATTTTTTGAGATACATGCATACACTTTGGTTTTATGCAACCTAAAGTATTGTGTTACAGTTGATGAAGTGATGTACAGGATCTGAGACCCCCTTCTAATGGAGTGGCACTTGCATTTTATTTAGATAATTCATTAGGTGTGCAAATATACTCTGCATACAAGAGTATGCAAACAAATTAGAATTCTTTAAAGCCAGGACACTTATGTTCTACTTTCTTAGTAGTGCTGATTGCAATATTAATACTAAGTACTTTACAGATGCAAGATTTGAGTATGTTAATTAAATTTTTAAACACTGTTTGGTATACTTCAGTGTTAACAGCATAAAAATCTTAGTAGAAATGTTTAGATTTGAAAACGCTGTTCCACTTAAGCAATTTTAGAAAAATAATCATTTTTTATATATTTTTTCTTCCCAGCATAGATCCACTTGTTGGTATTTTTGAGCAGAACAAGAGAATATTATTCTCTATTTCTTCTGTGTCTCTGCTTGACAGAATTGCAGCTGCTCCATTTCAAATAGAAATAGTTTATGTACAATAAAGAATGCTAGGCTTTTAAAATCTGAGTATCAACATTTGGCTTTCTAGCCTTCCACTGAATCACTGGTTCTGTATCTGTACTTTGTCTCTTAAACCAGTTAAGGGGTAGATGATATGCTGTTAGGGATGCCTTTTATGGGAATTTTTAAAGCATTTAAAATATGTTATTTATTAAAATTCTGAACTGTGAGCTGTGTTTTGATACTGTATATGAAAAATCTGTTCTTCCTCTCAGGCTGACATGCATGGTACTCTGACCTTTGTATTGATTCCCAGTCAGCAGAGCAAGCCACCTCCTGCAAAGGAAACGGTTGTAAGTAGCTCTACATAAGTTGTTGAGCTTGGTGATATATGCCTTGTTTTTCCAGTAATGGCATAGCAAGTTTTTCTGTAGGTCATTTACATTGGGGAACAAAACCAAAACTCAAAACTTAATAGTTTAAATTGGTTTAATTGTTACCAGACTAACACCTGATTTAATTGTTGAAAATGATTGTATGGTGTTAAATTGAAACTGCTGGTATGATTTTTAACTCCATTTCTAAAATAGTAAGAAATCATGAAAGTAGAATTGCGTGTGCTTCTGAAATTCCATTTTGAAATTCCCAATTTCTCTATTTAAAAAAAAAAAAAAAGTTGATGGAACTTGCAAATATGATTTGGGAGGCAAAGTTTGTATCCTGGAAACTTTGTTCATTATCTTTTTAGCTAACATACTTTTCTTGAGACAGCTTTAACAGTTTGAAGAAAGAATGCGCTTTATATCACAGCCAAACAAAAACGTTAATGGTTGGTGACAAAGTGTAATATTTTACAAGTGAAGCTTCACCAAAAGCCCACAAATGGATTTCAATCTGTGTATTTATTGGGTATTTTAAACAAATCATAATATCCCTGATACTTTTTGAATGCAAAGAACTTAAATCAGTAGCTCAGGGGGTTTTGCCTCATAAAATGGTGAGGAAATTGCATATACTTTAGAATTAACAAGAGTTAGATTCAGACCCTCACCTCCAGCCTACCACAACTGTGTCTGTTCCATTGCTAAACCAGGTAATGGTTCCATTCCGTTATCTCCTGTATGCCCCAGAAAAAGTTTCCATTTTATAGAGTCTTGGAGTTTTTATATATTGGAGCTCCACTGCAGTCTCAGAAAGATGAGGTTTAATTCTTCAGAAGTTACAGGGTTTTTTTTCTTATGTTTTTACATTTGATCTTCCACAGATACATGTGAAAGCACATTTTGATTATGATCCCTCTGATGACCCTTATGTCCCCTGCCGAGAGTTAGGCCTGTCTTTTCAAAAAGGAGATATACTCCATGTGATCAGCCAAGAAGATCCAAACTGGTGGCAGGCTTACAGAGATGGAGATGAAGATAATCAGCCACTGGCAGGCCTTATCCCTGGTAAATAAAGCTCTAGAAAAAGCCTGACAGCCAATCGTTCCCATAGCTACATGAACAATATTCTGATTTTCAAGAGCTCATATAGCCTTAAATATCCGTTACCTTAAATATCTGTAACTTATAACCTTTTGCAACAGAACCTACTATTGGTTATTTATTTCACTTGGAAGGTTGACCTTTTAGAGGTATCTCCATGTATAGATGTTAAACACAGAATAAAGCTACCACTTCCACTGCAGTTCATCTTTCAAGAGGTACTCTCCTCTTCCTTTATTCCCCCACCCTGGGGACTCTGTGTATTCAGAGTTCCCTCTGCTGGCTGGCTACAGCAGAAATGTGGGACATCAGCCTGCTTGTCCTCTGGAGATGAGCGCAGCTGTTAGGTTTCTTACTACATCAAGTAGTCTATTTGAAAAATGTACCTTTTTCATGGTAACCTTTCTGCGTGTTTTCACTTAGCAAAGAGCTTCAGTTACTTGTAACAGTCATGCTTCCTCTTTAATTCTTGTGACCCTTTGAGTAATAGGGTTTTGAAGTCCATATATAATTTTTGCATTGAAATATGTCCTGCACTCTAGTCCATTAAAGTGGAAACCACAGTGAAAGAAAGATTTTCTTCAAATTCCATAAAATATAGCACTGTTACTTTATGACATCTGAGTAAGTTGAGAGGGACACTGATTTGAATATAGGCTAGTCTTTTTCAAGCTGAAGTTCAAAAGATTTAGTATAAATAGAACATATTCAACATACGAAAAGAATTAGAAAATCATATCATCATAGTGGGGGAAAAATAGTCTTTCCAGTAGTTTCAGTTTTCCAGGCAAAATTGTCCAGAGTAGTACAAATGTTCTTTAGGTCTGTCTTGACGAAAATATTTTCAAAGCAGTAAACAAGCTTCACAGCAATTTTAGTTTCTCTTTTTAAATTTTAATTTCTCTTTTTAAGTTTCTCTTCTGTCGTATTCTACTAGAACTTTCAGAGGTGTAAAAGCTTAGGAAAAAGTAAAATGAGTAAGCATTACAAAAAAAGTATGGAAAAGGTTTTTAAATGTTAACTGCTTTCTAATTTTTTTTATGCATTTAGGAAAAAGTTTTCAGCAACAAAGAGAAGCAATGAAGCAAACCATAGAAGAAGACAAGGAACCAGAAAAATCAGGTTGGATATATGCTTTCCAAGGGGAAAAAAAAAAAACCTCTTATAAAGGTGCTAATTAGTGATATCTGGAACCTTGTCATTGTAGTGTTGTAGAAAATTTTTCTTTTTTTTGTAAGACAAGTGGGATGATTCTTTGAAATTCTTCATGTAAATAATGGTCTAAATTTAGCACTTTGTTCTATAAATCATGTTTTTTTCATAACTATGTGCTAATAATAATAATAACTAATTAGGATGGTGTAGGGGAATTTGGAAAGGCCCTTTTTTCTTAAAGAATTTTATCTGCCATGACTCAGTTGAAGTCCTTGGCATGCAACATTTGCTTAATACACCAAACTGATGTAATGTAATTAAGAATATTATGCCTTTCCAAAACTGCAGAATAAATTCTCCACTTTAAAGATACAGATAGTGAGTGGGATAGGAAGTTTTTTTATTGTATCAGTGTTTGATTATGATAATTTTTATTTTGGTTAGGAAAACTCTGGTGCGCGAAGAAAAACAAAAAGAAACGGAAAAAGGTTTTATACAATGCAAATAAAAATGATGGTAAGAAACATCTTTTGCATAGCGTGTGCACTTATTAACAACTACAAAAGATTCTACAAATAGCCTTGTGAAAAGAATGCTGACATTCAGGATATGATGTTAGAAATACTGCCTGATAATGTTCTGTTTGGGAGCAGTAGTATGGTTTGTAAGGCCATTTACTGAAAGATGGTGGCAGAATTTGTAGGGTTGTTTAGTGTCTTTAATAAAGAACAGATGATAGGGGTAAAAAAAAAAAGATAGCTTTTTAGGCATGAAAGCACTCATAATTTACAATGATGAACCAATTGATGATGGTTTTGTAATATCATCTCACTCTGCCTAATTAAGTTTAGTAAATGGAAACTTTCTCCACAGAGAGTTTTTAGGCTATTTATACTATATTCTTAAAAAGTACTTTGAGATTTTTGTTATTGTTGGGCATAAAGTGTTATTCTTGTGCTAGAAACTTGTTCTTTGCAAGAAAGTTGTTTCTTGAGTTTATGCTACTGCTCATACCAGTAGTAAGTGGAAACACGTTTTCTTTCTCCTGGGGGGAGGCGAGGGAAAGCCTCATCTTACTGATGATCTTTGGGGTTCTGTTGGGCTCTCTGGTGACTTGCAGTTCGGTGCTGGGCAGACAGGCAGGAGCTTGCTGAAACCTGATACCACATGACAGGGCATACATGTGACTAGCAGTGAGGTACGTTCTGACTATTTTATTGTCTGTCTCTCAAGATTATGACAATGAGGAAATTTTGACCTATGAGGAAATGTCACTGTATCATCAACCAGCAAATAGGAAACGACCTATTGTTCTGATCGGCCCACAGAACTGTGGACAAAATGAATTGCGGCAGAGACTTATGAATAACGAAGTGGATCGCTTTGCCTCTGCAGTCCCCCGTAAGTTTGACAGGCAGATACACTGCTTATTCTAAACATTTCCTGCAGACAAATCCTCGTGTCGAAAATAGCAATTCAGAATTTGGGAGTTTTGAGCAGGATATAGTCAGCTTTTGGGTAAAGGACAAATAAAGTTACATCTTGTGTGGCAAAAAGTAGCTTTGGTAAGTCAATGCAAATGCGGTGTCCCAACACAGTGTTACAGAGGCATTATAAGACATGCATATATTTCAGTTTGAATAACATCAGAGTGAGTTACAGAAGTTTAAAAAAGAAACTGGTACATCAGTCAAAGAATTTTTAACCTACTTATGCTGCATATATTTAAATTTAGGTGGCTTTAGTGCCTTCCCAACCACTTATATTTCAGTGAATTTTATATTTTTAATGTCTAAAGTAGCCTAAATTAGGTTTGCAAACAGCTTAACAATGTAACTTCTTATAAACAACTAATAGCTGTTTTCACATCCAGAATGCAGCTGCAGAGGTGAAACTATTCCTTTTCTTGTTGACTGGTTTTTTTTTGTCTAGATAATGTGAACTGGACCTCTAAATGTAGGTTCAGCCTCTGTCAACTAAATCTGTCCAGGGATATTTATTGTTGAAAATAAAATACTTGCATTTCTTGGATATTTCAAATGCCTTTTTTTTTTTTTGCTTGGTTAGCAATGTCTCCCGTAAGAGAAATATTTATTTGTCCTCTGCAGTTCTACAGGTCTATCACTGTCTCGATTTCTTTTTTTGTTGCTCTTGTTTGTAGATACTACTCGGAGCAGGCGAGAGACTGAAGTAGCTGGCAGGGATTACCACTTCATTTCCCGACAGGCATTCGAGAGTGACATAGCTGCAGGGAAGTTCATTGAATATGGAGAGTTTGAAAAGAATCTCTATGGTACCAGCATAGACTCCGTGCGGCAAGTAATCAACTCTGGCAAGATATGCCTTTTAAATCTTCATACCCAGGTATGGCAAAGCTTGTTGCCTGTTGTGTTTCAGTTGTAGAAGCTACTGGGAAAATCGAAACAGCTGTATTTGGTTTATGTCAAATGAGTGTGTTTTCAAGGTCCATTTTCGTGTATATTTCAAATTTTCTTTCAGTGGTGTTCAATCAACTATTTAGTGTGTTGTGAATACAGCTGCCTTATTCCTTGTTTGGAAATATACATAACTTATGGTTGGGCTTGATGATCTGAAAGGTCCCTTCCGGCCTAGGCAATTCTGTGATTCTAGGGCAGTTCTATGATCTGTGGTAAAGGTAATAGGGACCTTAGTTCTCACCAGCTTTAAGTACCTGGAAACCATCTGAATTGAACAATTAATTAAAATTTGCGTCTCTGTCTTCCAATTACTCTGTGAGCCCTGGAGTTTTTGAAGATGGAGAGGAGGTTGGTATTTGGAAAACTGCATTTTGGGAATGTCTCTGCAGTTCCATAACAGACAGGATTGAAGTACATCACAATGACAATATTGAAAAGCTCTTTATCTATGACCTTTTGATTATGGAGAGACAAACTTGGAGACCACAACTTGGAAATTTAGTTAAATGTGGCAGGAGACAGAGTCCTAGAGCACAGCCCATTTTATAATATATATGATATGTATGAGGTTGTCTGCTGTTACAGATGCTGCAAAAGATGCCCTAAAACTCAGACACATCAGTAAAGTCTGGTAGTATTAAAGCTATAATTAGCAATCACCAGTTGGGAACATGTGATACTTTACTAGAATAGTTCATGGGTATCGCAAAGCATGTAATAAGTTGAAAATTCATAACGCTCTGAAAATTGATCTAATTCTGTGGTTATAAAAATCTATTTCTTCAGAGACAAGTTGTGTGTTCTGGGACACATAGAAGGAACTTTTTTGAAAAACTAAACTACAGTTTGGTTCTCTTCATTTCCTATCTCATGATATAAATGTAACCTGCCAAAAAAAAATATGCTAAGCATACAGTAGTAGTGAATCTGATACCTTGTATTTTAATCTTCAAAACAGAAAAGGTTAAACTGCAGTATTTAAAGCAAACTGTAGTATTTAAAGGCTCTTCTCTCTTAAAATCTGATACCATTCCTCAGCATTGTAAGGAAACTTAATTCAATGTAGGTGACTTTTTTTGCTTTTGGATACCAAAAGATATGTTCCTTCAGTTTAGTTATGAAGAATATTCTTGAACAAAAGTAAACGTTTGGGTTCCATGAAGCTGAAAAATGTTGGAATACCAAGTTTGTAGGAAAAGGTGACTGAGTTCTGAGTGGTGATGATAATACTGTTATGGCTAATTATACTGATGTTAATATTGTACAATCGTCATTGTGTTTGAAGAGTGTATTATCAGCTATAGCATGTGAATAATGCATTATTAAATGCCCTTTTGATGAGTGGAACTGTTAAATATTTAGTAAATCCTGTTTCCGCAGTCACTGAAGACACTACGTAATTCTGACTTGAAGCCATATATTATATTTGTTGCACCACCTTCACAAGAGAGATTACGTGCTTTATTGGCCAAAGAAGGGAAAAACCCAAAGGTAATGTGTCTGACACTTCTGAAAGTGTGCTGCTTTTTATTTACAGATCTGGGATGGTTCTGGTAAACAAATGTGTATACTCATTATTTGGAATTGGGAGATGGTAATGGTCCTGACAATATATCAGAAGCAGCGTAGTTGAGATCCGTGTGCTCCAGGTTAGTAGGCAGGCTGTACTAAGGGAGGGGCTCAGATGGTTTCGCCTGACTGAATGCGAGAGCTATGAGGTAAGGGAATCCACTGCTAATTCAATAATCCTGTGGCACAATGTCTCGGTTGGGGTCCCTGCGTTTGGGTACAAAAACACAACCTTTTATTTCAAAACTGTGGAAAACCCAACTTTGTCTTCAGGTAGACCTGATAGTAACTCTAGGGAACAAATTATTATTGTTTTTCTTTTGAGAACTTATCTGCCCTTGGAAAAGCATTTACTTGAAGATGTATTCCAAAACTCTTCAGATAAGGTTATTTTATTGCTTGATCCTGTAGAATCACTTTTCATGTTTCAACCAGAGTTATGTCAAGATCTCAGCTTATCCAGTTCAGATCGTTAAGTTAAATGAGGAGTTAGTTTTGCAGAAAGAAATTTAAACCCCTAGGTTACACCAGGATGTCTGAAAGCTCAGAAAAAGTCCTTAACAGCTTATGAGATACAAAGTGCTTATTGCTGGGATAATGAAATCTTCAGCTTTTTAATTGAAATCTACCCTACAGTGATTGGTGGGAGCACTTTGCCACCCTAGTAACTTGAAAGTACTAATTGAACATAATACAGTTCCTACTGAGGAAGAACAGTCTTCCCAGCATAACTCAAAGGGACTTCTGATATGGCTGTTGGTCAGAAATTGTACCTCGCTGTGTTCTACGGCTGTGTTGTTTTGCTCCCCTTATTTGGTTGAAGGGTGATACATTGCTTGGGTGTAAGATCTAAAGCTCCATTAAAGTCCAACTTGTAAAACACAGGGATTTTCTTTTTTTTTTTTTTTTGTCTGAATCAATATGGGCATATTTCCTCCTTCATGGTTATGCAATGAATGAAACTTTATTTTACATAAATACTTCATCTTGTGTATATCCTGGTTTTTTTAATTGCAGTAATCAAGGCATCCATTTGTAATAAAAATTAATACACTGTTATTGGTGTTAAACTATGCATGTTTTCTTTCTGATTAATCATATTGGAGTTGTATTTATTTCCGTTGGGTAAACACTACTGTGTTAAACCCTTTCCCCTGATAAAGAAAAGGATATTTCTTATATATATGCCTGTATGTGGCTTTGGTTTTCTTAAGTGTATGTAACACCTAGAAAAAAAACAACTTGGAAGCCTGATGTCCCTTTTGAAAATATCCTCTTTAGAAAATTATCTCAAAAATTATACTTCAGTATTCCTCTATATGATACAAAAACAAGCTGCAGAAGAGAATCTGAGTTTAAAAAAATTCTGAAGTAAAACAAACCATTTCTGCTTCTTCCTTTGCATCATTTAGCTACATCTGCAATATTCTTGCTTTTGACATATTCCTTCCAGAACCCAAGTCATGTTTTCTATTTTTCTGCAATGTTATTTACCTGATGCTGTGGTAATTTGATGAACTTAATGTATAGCTCTCGTTGTGGTTCTCATTGCTATTTATTGGTGACGGTGTTTCAGTGATAGCTGTTGCCTTTGGCTGTTTGTAGCACTACATCTCCAGAGGAATGTTGTCTTGTTCTGCACCATTAAACTTCCTCTCACGCTATTTTTGCCATTTCCAGTCTTTTTCAGAAGGATAATGGCCTTAGCAACCTAACTCATTTTTTCAGTAACATAATTTAGGAACCTCTGTAAAATGAATGTCATAAAATGAGCAGTGCTAGATCTTCCTCGTTTACTTCAGTCTGTGGCCGTTATTTACTGTTTGCCACATATGTCCAATCAGAAAGGATTGTCTTGAGTGCCCTTAGCTTTCAAATACGTATCAAGGTTCAATGTGATTGTAGACTTTTCAATAGCCGATAGCAATACCATGAAAATTTGTGTAGAAGACTTTTCTGAATTGTTACTTTCACTACTCTGTTGTTGGTGAGGTAGAGGCTTAGACACACGTACGCTAACTCTCTGTTTTTGATTGCAGCCAGAAGAGCTGAGAGAAATCATAGAGAAGACGAGGGAGATGGAACAGAACAACGGCCACTACTTTGATACAGCAATTGTGAATTCTGATCTTGATAAGGCATATCAAGAGCTACTTCGATTAATAAACAAACTTGACACAGAACCCCAGTGGGTGCCCTCTACCTGGCTACGATGAGGGAGCAATTCCAAGGGACAAATGGACTTCAATCTAGTAATCTTTCCAAGGAGATTGTGTGTAGCTCTGCCCGATTCCAGTATAAATGTGTGTGAGCTCTAGACCTCAGTGGCTGCATCCTTTGCCAGTGAATTTGCGTATTATTGAAAAAATACGCTCATCGGCTTGTGAGCCGATCTAACTGATCTAAAGATTGTCCAAGTTTTCTTTCTCAGTGGTCTAGAAATGAAGACCTTGACTAAATTCTAAAGCTTTAGATAGATTTTTCTAGCAACTACTTTTATACATAAATCCACCTTTTTTTACCTAGAATCACCCTTATGAAATCGAAGATTTAAAGTGTGTGTGTGTATATACAGTCCATGCTGTCACATAGTTATAAATATGAATGTTATTTAACACTTAACTTAATGACTTTGTGGGATGTGATGGTAGTTCAGGAGCATAATTCTACAGATCATTGGGCAGAGAAATAATCTACGCATGAAAAATGTTAATGAGAAATCTCTCTTGTTCAAAAAATACAGAGAATGAAGATGCCATTCTGGTCTGGAGCTGCCCTCTGAGGCTTGAGTTAATATTTTAATTCTCAAACATTCCACTTTCTAATAGCACTGTAATTGCAAAATGTGTATAATGTAAATATTTCAATCCTTGTGTCTTTTTAGTCAGACTTTTAAAATCAGATTTGACTGCACATTAATTTTAGGTCCAATCAAAGGTGAATATTGTATTGATCTTTTAGATGTGATATTTTTATGGAATTTTCTTTAAAACATATTGACTGATTGGAGCTGCTGTTTTCCACAGATCTTTAGAGAACTTTAGAAAGGCAGAGGTTATATTTTTGTGAAAAATACATAGTTATAAGACATGCTTAAAAGTCAACTTAAGTTCTCATGTTTTATAACAGAATACTGACTAAAATAGACTGATGTGCTGAACATTGTAAGGTAGTGGGTTTTTTTTTTAAATCTCTGCAAATGGTTCGTCTTGTGGCTGTTGGTCTAATGGATAACTAACTGGAATTAAAATAGCTGAATGTAGCTACTGTTTTATACCTGGGTATTGTAATTCACTAGCCAACATATTGTCCTGCATTTGCTCAGTACTGCAGTGAAAGTATGCGTAAAACACTGGTAGCTGACTGAGAAGTCACAAGAAAGGGGAATATTTGTAATTGTTAAAACAAACAAAAAACTTGAAACAAGTGAACAAAAGGCAAGGTCTGTCTGTATCCTAGTGTGTTCTGCAAAGCGGATCAGAACACCTCTGCGTCCTCAAATGATTCTGAGCTGTGAAGGTTTAACTACTAAGGCTGTGCATCTGCAGTAGGGCTGTTCTATCACTGAAGCTAACTGAATAGTAGTATCTTGGCTGTTTTGCTTTTGGGTAGCGCAAAGAACCTTGACTGTGAATATCACTTAATTTTAGCCATAGCGTTTCTTTGTTCCTACTGGTAAAACACTGGAGTTAGTCAATGTGTAGTTCACTTCTGTCTAATGTTGAAGGATGAAAAAGTAGTTAATTTTTTTCCATTCTCTAATGCATATATTCTTTCTTCCAATGTTAATGGAACAAATTCACACTCATAGTTAGAGAGCTGAAAGCATCCAGCAGATATAAAGAAATTGTCAGATAACTTTCCTAGTTACTGAACTAACATTCAGTACATTTTTGTTTTGAAAAATGGAAGTATAGAGTGCATTCGTGTCTTGTTAGAAAGCAAAATTATTTGCTAGTTTAATTAGTATTTAGGGCTGAAGAGCAATTAAGCAATTAGTGGGGATAAGTAATGACCCTTCAGAAAGAAATGAGGTTGGAAACTTTAATATCTTTAGTTCAATTCAGTGTTAGCAATAATAACATGCTAGCTGTTGGCCTAAGGGCTGGATATTCAAAATAATGGCTTTTTGCCTCACATTGCAGGCACTTTCTCAGTTTAATCCATAGTTTATGACAACTACAATGTTCAGGTATATTGGATAGTCAGTGTTTCATAGATTACAAAATATTGTATCAATTCTACCCTTTTTTAAGAAAGATGATTGTAGATGTATTAGGCTTTTTGGTATTGACTGTTTCATAGTTGGACAAGAAAATGTGTTGGTTAAGGTACCCTGGCTCAGCTACATACCTACTGTCCAAATTCGTGCAGACACAATCAGCTCAAGATGGTTGCTGAACTGCCTTAGGTATTCAGTCTTCATAAGCAGTGTCAGTCACAGTAAATCATGCCATTAATGTATTTGACTGATGTTTGTCTCCCCAGTTTTCCCAAAATGGTGTACAGAAGCTGGTTTTATACAAATAAGCTTTTGAATGTAGACTTAAAGAATGTTGTTTGAAGTTCAGCTTTACTCTTTTAATTCCCAAGGCACATGGTACTCGCTGACATCTGTGTAGAGGTGCTGTGATAGTTTATAACCAATGCTAGTTTTCTCTTCTGCTGAAAGGAGAGGCTTGAGCAGCACTCAGAAATGAACCTGCTGCCAGTTTGGAACTACCTTGTAAGAAATTACTCTGCCTTCTTTGATGAAGAATGTGTGTTAATTCCCTTGAGAGTAAAAGAGACTATGCAAACTTCACTGGTGAAACTCTTCAACCTTATCACAGGCTTTGTAGTGAGCTGTATCAGACTGAAATGAGGGTATCTATCTGCATTTTTACCAGTACAGATTTAATTAAAAATAAATGTTAGCTGAATTGCATAAAAGAATTTTTGAATGTAATTATATGTGACTTTTTAAAATAAAAGATGGGGAGGTTAATGCCTTAAATAATTAAGGTAACTTTACTGAGACCTGTGGTTAGCCCCACATTGTACTTTTATACGTGTATCTGCACTCTGTATTTTGAGACATCATCAACTGCACACTAATGTAAAAATGTAAAATATTTCTAGATTTAAAATAAATCACTGTACAATTTTACTTCTTCTAGTGGATCTTGGGAGTCTTCTTTCTGCCACTGTGGTGAATGTGTGAAAGATGCTCTTGACCCATCAGTGTCCTAGAGGATGTTCTCTGTTCCTTCTGACAGCATACATCCAGTGGAAGAGGTAATAACATGTCCTCAGATCTACAGTTTCTCTCTTTCAAGCTCGACCTGTATCTTCCAACAAAGTATGGATGATTTATTCAGCTGTGCTGCCTTTCAGCTTCCAAAGAGAAATGTTTTTGTGCTTCATTCAGTTATAAAATGACTTTTAAAAGGTGTTAATAGAAATTCATTTCCTTGCAGTTACCCTGCATCTGGAGTTAAGTGCTGGATCATGTTTAAAACAAGATGCTTACCTTGAAGAGACTAGTAGTACTCCAGACAGCGTACTAGGGTTATTGCTATGGCACGTGTTCAGTTTGCCAATTGTAAACCCATGTCTTTAGGAAAACAGCCCTTCAAACTCAGCAGCTCTCCGTGACAGCCTGCTTATCAGACACTTTTCCTAGGCTCCCCTGATCAGCAACGGATGTGAAGAATCACAGAAGGGATGCGTTACTGTACATTCAACCCCGTCTTGCTTGCCAACCTACTGGTTGCAATGAAGATTTGGAGCAACATCTCACTGGATAGTTGAGAAGAGTTTGTGTGTGTTTGTGACAGGAGGGAGCCACTTCTCCTTGGTTACTTATCTAAAGCATTAGTAAAGGTTAAGTGAATGTGGGCACAGGCTGAAAAGAGATGTGCCCAGTGTGGGTTCTAAGTTGGGGGTAGGGGATGAAGCAGAGGTCAACATGACAAGCTTTTAAGACCACCATCTTCTAGCAAATTGAGCCAGACACCAGACATTTAACACTTAGAATTTTTACTTCCTTCTAGCACAGACAGTACACAAGTTGGCAGAACCTCTAATCAAAAACATAGATGTTTTAAGCCAATGGTAACAATCGTGCAACAAAAATAAATCACAGAAGACTGTGGATTTCATCAACAGGTTAGAAAACCAGAGTTGTCTTTACTGACATCTGACTTCAGCTGTACCGATACCTGCTTTAAGCAACTTGAACATTAATAGTTCAGCAGTAAAAAGTGTTACATGCATCTCCCGCCCTAAATAAGATTTTTCCTCTGCTTACACAAGGAAGGGGAGCAATTAAAGAGGAACCTCATTAGGTAAATCCAGAGCCATCCTGCAAAAACCACACCTATGGACAATCATTCCTACTACGTGAAGAAACAGGCTGAATGCACAGTAGAAGGCTTTCCTGACAGTAAAGCACCTGACTCATATCTCCTTTTCCTCGTATGCTGCAGTCAAGTTCCCAGATTTCTAATCTCCCAGGAGAAATCCACAATCCATTCAATTCAATATTTATACACCAACTGAGAAGCCACGTAAGTATAATTTAGGCAACATGTCCTGAATTATATTGCAACTGGACCTCCTGTATTCTGGGTCCCCTGCTCCATATACAACAACTGTGCTGGGTTACTCAAAGAGAAGGTCTTCATCCTTCTCTTCTGCTAAGAGATTGGCTGGTTCGTGTTCCCCACCAGCAGCCCGCCGCAGCTCCCGTTCTTTCTCAGATTTTTCTTTCAATACTTTTTTCTTTTCCTGGATCTTCTTTAACCTGTGAAGAGAAGTGTGGTTTATCTGTGAAAGCAAACATGGTGTTTTCATAAAACAGGCTAGCAGCAAAGATGCCATACAACTTGGAGATATGGTAAAGCTGCCTGGAGAAGGTCCCCAGGAAATGAAAATCCTTGTAACAGATGGCAAAAGGCTTTTATTGCTAGCTGCTGCCATTGAAAACCTTCATCTCTGCAGATTAATGCATTTCTTCATCTAAACAATAAATTATATTCTTGACCTTAAGCACTGCATTATACAACTTTGCTTGTCTTTAATGAAGTTAATTTAATTCTCCTTTAATTCATTTCAGGCTTGCTTGACATCTTTGCTTCAGGTAGCCCAGAACACTGACCTCTGTGGCAGAGGTGTCCTTAAAGCAGAACACCTCAGTGTACTGTATCACATCATTCCCTCTGCAGGAATGGTAAGGACAACTATGTATGTCCTAGTGGTAGGGATTCATTTGTAACTTTCAGACAAGTAACTGCAGATCTCCAAGTGCCCAGCTCTGGAAACTCAATGTGCAGTAAGAACCAGGTCATGTTTAACAGTGTTTGCTGCCAGATTTGGTGAGTAGTTCTCCTCAGTCCCTTCTGAGGAATGGTGTATTTGAGAAAGAGACCAGTCTAGTCTTGTTCCAGATATTTACCTGTAGAATTCCTCTCGTTCTCGTTCATCCAGTTCTGTGATGATGTAAGAAAGAGTGCGCTCGATCCTGGGAATAATCACTAAAAAAATATAAATAAGGAAACTTTTGGGCTCCTGTTATATTAGCCATTTGTCTAATGCAGTGCACAGATGGTTGTTTAAAGTCAATCTAGTAATTCTTTTGGCTAGGGGAAATTTATATGTCTTTCATGGAAGATCATGCTGTTTCATTATGGACAAGTACCTGTCATTATTTTCTTCATTAAGTCCAGGACTAAGCTAGGACTCCGAGCATCACAGAATCTCCCACAGCATGTTCTTTTGAAAGCTACAATGGAATCAGTAAGCACTGATCCCTGATTGTTTATAAGGTTCTTTTTCCCCATGGAAGTGGTTAAAAAAATGCAAGAGGTGGGCAAGATTTGAATTAAAGCTATGGTCTTCCATCAGGTTCTTTCAGACACTTCTGTTCAATATGGCACTTCCACTGACAGAATGATGATCTCTGAAAAAATCCATCATGAAAACAAATATCCAAATATAACACCCTCACAAGGGAAGAGATATAACATTCAACAAAGCTTTAACACCCAACTGGGCAAACTATGTGTCAGAAACACTTTCTGAAAGGAGAAAGCTGTTACCAGCACTACCAAAGTTAGTTTGAAGGCTGCGGACGAAACCTTTTCTACAGTCAAATTTGCGGAGTGATAAGGTGCAGATAAGGCCTGTACGTTCAAAGGAACAAGTCTATGGAAAACAGTACTGAAAAGGCCAGTTTAGAATAACATACTGAACTAAGTTATTGCATACACGCAAAGATCATTAAATCTGAGCTATCAACGACTAGGAAAGGCACTTGAAATGATGAAAAGCACCCTGGATACTGCAGCAAAAGGAATTGCCGCAATATTGTACATAGGTAATACTTAAGAAATTGCAAGAAACAAATTTACAAATAAGAACATGAAAGATAAGCAATTCAGATGAAAGAAAAATACCAGAGTATTGATGTTAGGACCGTTCCATTTCCTGTAACACAAACCTGAATAGGTTACCAAGATTTCTCTCTGGATGCCTACTCTGCAATCCCATCCAAAAACCAACAAAATTCACCAGCTCTCCACTGGATGCCACCATTACAGTTTTAAAAGCTATTATGCTAGCTATCGGAACATCTTCACACACAGAAAGATCCTGTCTTTTGTTTCTAGTCAACAGACTTGACCAAATAAGTCAAAGTCACAAGCAGACTCCAGAATGTGTTTGTGCAATCTTTGTTCTATAGGTTCTCAATGCAGCTTCCTGATTACTTTCTCATGTTTGCATATCCAGTCCATTCCATTGGGCTTTTAATTTTTGTTCTTACTTGCAATATGCTCTATTATTATGCTTTCTGAAGAGTTCTTGAACTGGTTAGAAATTCTAACAAGAAAGCAGTCAAAAGAAGATTGGCTTCCATGACCCTGCTCCTCATCCTACATGGAGACAGAAATATATGACGCATCCCAAATGGAAAAATACTCACCATGTTCAATTGCATTCACACGTCTGTTTGTTATTTTAATGGCTTCATCCAAAGTAATAAAGGATGTCTGATGGAATAGGATTAAATAATTAATACATAATAAGGTAAATTCAGCATTTCCATCAATTCTATACACAAAGCCAAATAGCACTTGAAAGCCAAAGCCTATAATGTAGCATTACAGACTACATTCTTGATAGAAACAAAATTTTTTCTACTAATGTCAGTAGCCTGCTGAACACTACACATCAGCAGTTACAAATACCAACTCTCCAAATAAAGTTTCTTCTTAGCATTAAGGAATGAGGACTTCTTGGAAGCAGTAATAGAACTGTGTTTTATGGCTGAAAAAGGTTTGCAACTTTACAGCACTAGGACTAAAGCAGTATAATACAGCTCAAAGTATTATACTACGGAGACTATGTTACTTTCGTTTCAAAACAGCGAGAAACCAACGATCTCCTTCTTTTTCTTCCTCCCACCAACCTGTAAGGAGGCCAGTTCCACAAGCAGCTCCACAGCTTTGGCATAGTTCCTCTTCAGCTTAGCCAGCTGTTCTCCACCTCTGGCCAAGCCAGTCAGCTCATAGCCTGAAAAAAACCCACAAACCACCAAGTAGTATTTGTTGCTATTGCTACTATGGTGTTTTCTTACTAGATGAAGATTAGTACTTTACAGACTGCAGGAATACAGACGGCTCAGCAAATGGTAAGCTAAGGCCTTTGTCCATTAACAAATTGTCTTTATAGCTGTTTATGTTACTATAGATCATTGTTGTTCATGTCCACAGTAAGACCAACCAGTCTCAAAACCTGGTAATTGAAGACAAGCTGCCTCCTCATCTGAAAAGTTCACTGATTTAGGAAATTAAAATCCATTATAGTCTCTAATAATCCCTCCATGTCACAGGAACAGGGAAAAGCATCACAGAGTAAGTAAGTAAGTACACCTATGCCTATGATGTCAACTGACTTACCAACAAGACATGACATGATAAATGTTTTTGTATTAGCATAGAATAGCCTTAGGTATATGCAAGATAGAAAATGCTTGTTTTGCACTTACTGTCGCCTCCTTCCTGGTAATGCTCAAAAACTGGCAAGGTTACACCTGACAAAAGTGAACAAGAATGCAGGTAAGAGACATAAAGGGTTACAGATTTATTAAGTACAATTCACTTTTACCCCATTTGCTTCTAATAAATTATGTAAGCTCAGAAGTTTGGTTTCCAAAATCTTCCTATATTGCTTGGAATGATTAAGTCATGCTGGTTCTGACATCTTAATATGAAAATTCAGAATTGTATTGAGATCACAAAGATCTAGGCAAATGAAAAATTCAGGGAAGCATTACAGTTTATTCAGTGTTCAGTTTTATCCCTGTGCTTAAGGAGTATTTTTAAGCATTCAATCCTCATTTATCTTTCTTGTTTTCTTCATAGACAATTACTGATATTTAATTTCCTGAAACTTACTTAATTTTTGATACTTAATTTCCTAATGTATTTTTCAGTAAAGCTCTACGGAAGTTATTCTTTGTCTGAAAATCTAGAAATTGGACTGCAGGTTACACACACTCATTTAATTTTATGAGAGGTAAATAACTAAGTATAAAAATTATCTGCTGTATGTGAAAAAGACCAGCAGATTACAAGTGTTCCTACTGTGTGTTTGGATACATTCCTGCATATTTCAGAGTCTACTCCCACAATTAACTTAAGCGTTGAAATACTCATAGTCTAGAAAAATCACCTGCTACGTTGTCTTTTTTAGTTCTGATCTTGACTTGAGCTTTGTTCACATTTTGGATCACAGTGGTACTGTAAGGAAGAAAACATAGATCTTATTCAGGAAAGGTGAAGTGGCTCATTAAGTCATTAGATACAAGATGAAGCAGTTATCAAATAGCTGTAAAGATTTGGAGATTATCTTCAGCTCAGTTCTCTCTGCAATTTATTGCGCAGACTTCGAAGCTAACACAGAAGCTTTGAAAGAAACAGGTTTCCAGCAATGTTTGGAAACGTACAAGATGCAGAGTCTGTGAAATGTAACTTTAGAAATTTCTTAGACCAAGCATACAAAGCATAGCCAAAAACTAGACAGTTATCTGGCAAATTACTTTAAAATATTTTAATAACATTGAGTCTAATCAACCTGTGGGACTTTTTTCCCCAATAAAAGTGAAGGAGTCTTAAGGCTTTAATGCAGACCAACGCCACAACATTTTGTTTATTTGAGTTTGTATGTATTTGTTCTTTCAGAACAGTTACAAGTTTGTTTATCCGCTAACTCTATCATATTGACAAACTTAAGCTTGTACAACAATCATGAAGAATTCTAAAGTGTCTTAAGGTCTTACAAGAACAGGCCACTACAGCCAACTCTTCTAGTGAAGTACAGTTTGCTTACAGGGTGGAATCTGACTACTGTTTACAGCTAAACACTGTGACTGGTTAGGTCAGGAAACAGCACCCCATCAAATGAAAGGGCAAAAAGACTTTTCTCCAGCAGCACAGAGCTTACCGCTGTGTCTGATCACTTGGTTCTTCCCCGTTAATCGCTAGTACCATCTGCTGAATCAGTAACACTTGCCCAACTTTATTCCACTAAATCTACACCCACTTGAATGAATTACACAAACACTCTAGTTAGAACTGAAATTTACTAAAATACAATGAAAAAAATACCCAACTGGAGGAAAAAGATTTGTTTCCCCTTTCACATACAGCCCTTGCTAGCCCGGATGAGACGAGAGGTCGATGATACAGGAGGTTAGAACAATTAGTAAAATTTCTGTATGACTTACTAGAAGAAAATCACTCACATTACATCCGGCCCTCAAATTCACAAGAAAGATCAAAATAATAAATGGTCCAATACTCTGCTATAAGTTTTTGTTTCCCTACGTTTTAGATTCCAAGCTGCAAAAAGCAACACCTTCTCAAATCAAGGATTTTTGTGTAAAGTAAGTTCTGTTAATCTTTCCACTTTGTTTAGCTTCTGATGGAGTACACATTTTCATCATGCAAATTATCTCTCACCTTCAGTGATGTCTCCCACCTTTACCTAATGGAATTCAGTTCATCCTGTACTACTTTGTTCACTGTCTTCTTTTTTTTTTAACCTTTTTAAAGTGCATTTAAGAATTTTACTTTTTTTCCAAAAAAGAAATCAACCATTTGCTGATCGCTCTTTCCCATAGGTAGGACATCCACAAGGTCAGCAATCCTCACCTGAAATCTCCTGCTGTAAACTTTGCCTCAGCAAGTGAAAAGGCAGCTTCTCTCATCACCTCACCCATCAGCATCTTAGTCTGTTTTTTAAAAGAAAAGAAAAAAAAAGAGGCAGCAAACACAAGGCACATCATCATTACTCCTTTTCCAGGATAAATAACGAACAGCATAAAGAGAAGAATGAGAAATTTAAGAGAGTGAGAAAGTCCTGTACGGGTAGTTTACTCTCAAACTGCAAATCGTAATTCCCAGGTGACTGGCAAAAAAAGAAATATTTCAGCTGTTTCACTGACCCAGAGTAGAACTCACAGAAATAGAAAAAGACTGGTCTGTCTTAAGAATCATAAAATTCTACTACCTGGGGGTTAAATCACAACAATAAAATGGCTCAGTAGGAAAACACTCTTACTTCATATTGTACTGAATACCGAGACAGCTGAAGTTGTTTTTCAACGTACAGAAGTATGTGGCTTTGTGAACTGCGCTCTCCTCCTACTCCATTTTTGATTGATTTTTACACATTTGAAGCCTTTGTAGCTAAAAAAAACCATGCTATTGAGAAGCAAGAGCCTTTGTGTATTAGGCAGTCTATAGGAAACAAGAGACAGAGTGCCAAGAGCTTGTCTACAGCATGACAACAAAGCACTACAGCTAACCATGGATATCATAGCAGTTCCAGCCAACGCAGTACAACCAGAACCCAGCTAGTACGGCAGAACAGAACAAGCCATATTAGGCTCTACTGACTATCTCAGATTTGTCGTTCATGTTGCAAAGGAAGGAGGACTCAGTGTTTCTTCATAAAGGAACAAGTTCCACCTGGACAAAACTTCTCCTTTCTAGTGTATCTGGTCATGCAGGAAACGTTACAGATCTGCAGTATTCTCCCACGCTAAATAAAGCAACAAAAAAGGGGCTATAGAACATGTTGAACAGAAATGCACAACTGACAGAACATACAGATTTCAAAGAAAGTAAGCCAAACAGAAGAAAATTCTGATTTACCTACCTCAATAATTTTCTTAAGGATCTGCCTGAATCGAAGTGTCAAAGCATCAGATTTTTTCTTCAAGAGGTTACGACCTGTTTGGGCTCCTTTCAAACGCGCCTTCATGATGGTCTGAGCCCTGTTAAATAGAAGAATAAATAAAAACATCCTGCATCATCTGAAGGGGTTAGGAAAAAACTTATGCAAAGTTTCCTGACACGGACATGACTGAAATTACGAAGCAACCAAGAAACATCAACACAGGATGGCCAGTTCAGGATAGAATTTTATATTCCCATTTTAAATCAAGGAAATTTATTATATTTATCTCCATCATCAATGAAAATTACAAGGTTATTATCTGCAAAGTCAAAGGTCACAGAAAATTGATGAGTCATTTTTCAGCGCTTTCATAATAGGAAATAAGAGTTTTCATTTTTCTTGATGACTTACAAGTACCAGAAATGCACCAGAAATCAAACTACCCCAAATGTCCACTGTCAGTGTGACACCGGTATTGCTTTTAAGCTTTCACTGCTATGTGATCTTCTCAAAATCAGACCACACAGCAAATTCTTCGCGTGATCATAACTGTTGGATGCCGTGTTCTGATTTTACAGAGCAACAAGATAACAGCAGCTGTACGTTCTGGTTTAAAGAAAGTCAGAAAGTACCATGATTCCATGTCTTCATATGCTGCGCAGGGGACTTACAAGCTATTTAAGACAATCAGAAGTAGCACCAGTTTAAAACAGACATTAGTAAACTAGCTGTAGCATTGTATATCCTTTAGTTCCAATAGCACGCTTAGAGCTTTCTCATACAGAATTAGGAACTGAAGAAGGAGCCAAACCTTGCTTCCCTGTCTGCTGTGGAGTATATTTTAATTTGAAGAATCTTTTTGATTTAAGACAACTAGAATAGCAGGAGCTATACTACAAAAACCACAACCTGTGCTAATATAAGCTACCACTTTGTACATGCAGTCACTACACACAAAGGACAATACTCCAGTCAACTCTGTGTGAATAGAAGCCTTATACACTTCCTCTCTGACCTTGGAAAAACTAAGTATAATTAAGATTCTGCCTACACATTGGAATCCACTACTTTCCACATCTACTGGCGTGTGATGAGAGTAGCTCCATTAATGTCTACCAAATACTTATAACTGAGAAGCACAAATACTTTCTGAATGTTTATGATAAAAGAGTTAAAGAGTAAAAAGGCAGCTTTACTTTCACAACAGGCAGGTCTCTGTCACCACCTTGAACTAGTTCACTCTGTTCATCACCTGCCAGAGACGGTCTGACCTTCTAGTTCAAGCAAGATTTCACAGCCTCTGAGCGTCCACTAAACAAAGTCTTGTTTACTGTCAAGGAGACTTTACTGTCAAGGAGACTGGGCAGCTTCTGTAATTGATCATATCCAGCACAGAAGAGGCTATACCAGCAAGCCACTTCATAAAGAAAGAAAAAAAAAAAACACAAAAAAAACCCCAGAACTTGTGAAATTCTGTTCTGTCAGTTAACAAAATAAAAAAACAAACGTTGCAGAGGCAGGCCATCTTTATTTTACCATCCTAATTACATTCCTATCAAAACATCACCCACATTACTGGTCTATTGCCTCATTTGAAACAGGGCTTCTAAATATTAAGCCTTTGTATATCACCACCTTCTTGCCACAATGACATATCAGCTCACAAAACCACATACTTTTAAAAAGTGACTGAAGTACCTCCTCCTTGGACATGGAAACTGAATGAAAAGTGCACTATCGAAGAGCAGGAGTGAAACCAGATGGCAGCATATGCAATAATTTATTTCTGAACTAAGTTTCAAAACAGAACCTTTACCATGTAAAGTATTAATCTTGCCATATAAACTGTTACTTCATATGTCCTGAGCTCATACATGGGGTAATAATTAGTATTTTACATTTGAGGTTTTCTGTCCTGCAAGGCACCTTTTTATAAAGACTACAGCCAGGCATCAAACCAATTTTGTGCAAGATTTGAAACAGCCTTTCACCTTGAGGCAAAGTCTTTCTGTCCTGGAGAGTTCTGAAGAGAAACTGAACAGCATTATTAAAACAGCAATTTTATTAGCAGATCAGTTTCACTTGTTTGTGTTCGTTCCAAAGTTGGCAGCTTTTTAAGCCTTGTCAGGAGACATCTGACTTCATGACAAATAGTCTGCTGTCAGGATCTGGAAAATGACTTGACTGTCCACTGTACTTTACACATTTTACTTCCTTTTTTTTTTAACACTTTATGGACAAGTATAGCAGTATTGTGAAGAAATTTTTTCTAATATCCCATCTAAACCTCCCCTGGCACAATCTGAGGCCGTTTCCTCTTATCCTTTCGCCTGTTACTTGGGAGAAGAGACCAACTCCCACCTGGCTACGACCTCCTTTCAGGTAGTTGTAGAGCGCGATAAGGTCTCCCCTCAACCTCCTTTTCTCCAGGCTGAACAACCCCAGCTCCCTCAGCCGCTCCTCATAAGACTTGCTCTCCAGACCCCTCACTGGCTGCATTGCCCTTCTCTGGACACACTCCAGCACCTCAATGTCTTTTTTTGTAGTGAGAGACCCGAAACTGGACACAGTACTCGAGGTGGGGCCTCACCAGTGCCCAGTACAGGGGGACGATCACTTCCCTAGTCCTGCTGGCCCCACTGTTCCTGATACAGGCCGGGATGCTGTTGGCCTTCTTGGCCACCCGGGCACGCTGCTGGCTCATATCCAGCCATCAGTCGACCAACACCCCCAGGTCCTTTTCCGCCGGGCAGCTCTCCAGCCACTCTGCCCCAAGCCTGTAGGGTTGCACAGCGAACATGCCGGAGCCCACCCGGAGAGTTCTGCCTCTACGGCGCCTTGCCCGGCCCCGGCCCCGAGCCCCCGCCTCGCCGCTAACCCGCCCCCGCCGCTGCGCTCGGGGCACCGGCCCGGCCCAGCCCGGCCCGGCGGGCACTCACATCCGCGAGGGGAAGATCTCGATGCGGTCCTTGCCCGACATGGTGGCGGCGGGGCCCGCTCCGGCTGTCGCCGCTGTCACCACCGCCGCCGCCGGCCTCACGTGACGCGGCGCCGCTGTCCCCGCCCCCGCGCCAGGCGGCGCCCCGGCGGAGGGAGCACCCGGATGCCGCCGCGGTCCTCCCCCCGCCCGCCTGTCGCCTGCCGTCACGTGTCCCCCGGCAAAGGGAAGGAAGCGACGTGCCTGGCTGCCGGGTCTGTTTGTGACACTCGGAGGACTCTGACTCTGTCCGCCCGCGTGGCTCTCAGCGCCCGGTCCCGGGTGGGGGCGCTCTAGCAAAGGGCAGCCGTCTGTCTCGGCGCTGAGACTCTATGGTCCTGGGGGGGAGCGGGGCTGGCCTATGGCGTGCGGCGGCGCGGGAGCGGGGCGGGTTGGCGCCTGCGCAGTGGGGGCGGCGGCGGCCAGGCGCACGCTGAGGCAGGAGCGGGACCAGCGCGAGACTCCGGGACCCCCTCGACCGTTGCCAGGTACCGGCGGCGCCGCGCCGCCGCTCGCGCCACGCCCCGGGGCCTGGGTCCGGTCCCGCCGCACGGCCGGGCCGCGGCTGCTCCTGGCTGGGACCGCTGCGGGCCCGCCGTATCGGGAGGGGACGCGGCGCGGCGGAGGGCCGGGCCCGGGCGCTTGGGCCCGAGTCGGGTGGGAGGGAGGGACCGGCTCCGCCGCTGCGAGCTCCCTGGGCCGCGCTCCCCGTGGGGCCGGCCCGCCTCTCGCCCTTGGCTGTGGCAGAGAGGGGCCCTTTCCGGCCCGGCAGCCGCTGTCGCCGCCTTGGGGACCGCTTCGCTTCTCCGGTGCTGCGGCTCTCCCTGGGCGTTGCCTGTGTCAGCCGCGCTCCGGCCGCCGGAGGGGTCGCTGGTCAGAAGTTACTCCATTTTCGCCGGTTTGCGCAGAGACTTGCGCGGCCGTGGGGACTTAAACCTTTGCTGAGGCGTTTCTAGCGTCTTGGGAAGGCGGTTCCTAGCGCTGTCTTGCCACAGAAAGCCAAAGTAAAGAGCTTATGTCGAAGGAGAGAGGAGCAGAGCAGCGTTTGTCCATTCTTTCTTGCTCTGGTTGGGGTTTGTTGCTTTGCAATATATCTTTACTCTGTATCCTATAAGACAACATGCAGGATTGAGCTGAACTGCATTCATTAGACTAGAAAAGCAAACTGTAAAGTTTTTAATCTTGGAGTTCTTTGTTCAGCTTCAAATGATATGAAGTTATACAAAACCTGTTATATAAACTTAGAGTGTTTTTATAATATTTTACTAGTCTGTATTTCCCCTTTCTGAAAGTTAAGAATGGAAATAAGGTTGGACATAGTCTTCTGAATTGTATGGTCATGTGTATGTAGCGCTTAGCGTTACCACCTTACTCTCTTTTTAAATTCTCATATAGCTAGAAAGCGTTAGCACTGGTATAAAGATCAAGGGTAAAACTTCACAATGGTGAACAGAATAAACCACCTGACGGAGTCATGCATTTGACTCAGCATCTTAAGCTCCTACTTCTGTAGGAAGCTTTCTGTATGGAACTTTTAGGCATCAACAAAAGGAATTGAACTAACCTGGTTAGCACTGATGACTATGTGGATTCATCATCAGGAAAATGAAGCAGTTCACTATGTGATTATGAAGCATTAATTTTGTACTTTTTTTTCAATGTATAGTGAAAGAATCCTGTTCTGGTATTCAGGGCTTTTTTTTTTCCTCCTGACTGACTAGCTATATGTTGGAGGGTGGATTTTTTTCTTTTTTAGTGCTTCATACATGTTAAGCTAGTTCTATCTTCTGATTATTGCCTTTGCTTTCTTTGCTGACAGGTGGCCTCTGGAGCAGGTCTTACAGGATTCTTCCAAATATCATGTGCTGAGTTTAGAAAGAAATCTTCTGGAGTGTAGAGTCTCTTCCTTCTCAGTACCACAGAAGCTTCACTCTACCTCGTATTTTCTCAGCCTCCCACGTGCTCTCTTACTATGTGCATACAAATGCCTTCATGAGCACTGCAGGCTTCTCTCCCATGTGCTCCTGTTAAAATCTGATTTAAAATTTTACACACCCTTATGAATGTAGATAAATGCAAGGTGTGCAGTGCCACCTTTTCACCACTTGAAGTCTCTTCTGTCTAGCTATGGATAGGTAATATGACAGTTTAGGTGGATAATAAGGTCTGGGTAGCAAGCTTTTTCTACTTCAATGCAAAAAATTAGCATCTTAGCAAATGGTTGTGGTAATACTAAAATACTAGTTAATTTATTGTTTAATTTCTATTAAAACTTAAATATGAACTGCACAAGCCTTATCCTAATTTGTAATTTTTTGTACCAGCGTTCCTCTCTGTCCTCACTAGTCCATACTAGTTTTTACCATGTTTGTAGAAGTCAGTGACGTACTGTGAAATAACATCTTTGTGTCTTTATGCTCAAATTCCAGAATGCCAGGACTAAGCTGTAGATTCTACCAGCATAAATTTCCAGAGGTGGAAGATGTAGTGATGGTCAACGTTCGGTCCATTGCCGAAATGGGAGCCTACGTCAGCCTTCTGGAGTACAACAACATTGAAGGCATGATCCTTCTCAGTGAGCTATCCAGAAGACGTATTCGTTCCATAAACAAACTCATCCGCATCGGGAGGAATGAATGCGTGGTGGTCATAAGAGTTGATAAAGAGAAAGGTATTTGGGGATACTGTGGGTTATATCAAGGTAGAATTCATAGAAAGCAGTGCAGATAAACTACATGGCTTAGGTATTCCTTGATTTTGCCAGGGGTTCTTCTTTTAAGGTGCTTAAGCAAAATAGACCATCATCGTGCCATCTGATATTTATGAGTCCTTTGGGAATCGGGTTAATGGAGGTCAATCACATCAGTAAAGACTTGCTTAAGTGGGTCCTCACCAGTTCAATGTTTGATCAAGAAACCGTAGTGAAGTGGAATTTTCTTTTTATATCTATGTAGATTTTCTAACTCTTAATGGAAGAGAAGGGTCATCTGATGTAGAGATAAAAATCAAAATGGTGAGCATTTAATGCTCACAGTCCATCCTGTTCATTAACAAGTCTTGAACCTTGGCTTTAGAATAGATGGCTTGTATGTAATTATTGTACTACGTGAGTTCTGTAGGTTACAGGTTGAGATTGTACAGGCAGTTTTGTCTTTTCCTGTCTTCTCAACATCTGAATCTTCTACTCTATAAAGGGTTTTTTAATATATTTTCTAGTTAGAACATGTTGGATTTTGATAATACCTTTCCATTCAATCCTTAAAATCTATATGCAGGTAAAAAGAAAAAATAAAAATAAACACTGAGCACATCTCCTAGAAACCTGACTGTTGGTACCATGTTTTTCAAGTAGTATGCTTTTCTAGAAAACTTAGAAACTGCAGTTAACTCTGAGATTATGTAATGAATGACAGGATAAGAAAAAACAGAGAGGAAAGACAAGAAGAAACTTATTTCAGATAGACCTGAAGTGAAATAAGTTTCCCAGCATCTCTAGTGAAAGAATACTTCCTCTTTTTCATTCTCATATTAACAGAGAAACACGTCTAGAATTCACATAGTGGTCTTTATTGAATCTTTTGGGGAACGTATAGTTTGCGAGGAGTAGGTGGAGGCCTTTTCAAATTTACGAAGAAATAGTTCAAGAGAATTTCTTTACAGACAGTTCTTCCAAAAAGGTATCCAGGGAGTTAGAGTCAGAATTTGAGGCCAGGCCTACTTTGTTAGGAAAATGTTCAGAGCTAAACTGATGGAGTGCTGACATTGAATGAAATTGAGTCGAGCAGTACAAAATATAGGAATCGAACTTGTTTGTTGTATGCTGCTATGTTTTTTGCCAAAACTGTATACAGCAGCATAAAAATGGATCACTGATTGCTGAAATATTATGACAATTTCTTCCAAGTTTGCAGAGAAAACATTAAATCAGTAATTTTAAAGAAAGCTGTGCAAAAGATTTGCTGTTGTAAGTATTTACAGTTGAAAGAATAATTTAATATCCTAATTTGAATCATGATTTGATCAAATTCATTATGGTTTGGTTATGTTACTCTCTGTAGCAACAGAGAGATATTTGTAGGCAAGGGGCATATCCTGAGCCAGAGTGTTTCTTCTTTATGCAGCAATTAGACTTCTTCTGAAGCACTTAGATGTAGTTTGTGCAATGCCTGACACTTTCAAAATGGTTTTCCCCGGTAGGTTATATTGACTTGTCAAAAAGAAGAGTTTCTCCAGAGGAGGCAATCAAATGTGAAGACAAATTCACAAAATCGAAGACTGTAAGTTGGTTTGCTATATTCAAGCACTGTGTGTTGCCAGCTTCTTTCCTGAGCACGCAAAATGCATAGACATAAGATAACACGAAAATATTGTTCTCTGATTCTCACTTACTCATGCAAATACATATAAGTTCAGTTGTCCATGAGTGCTCTGGTAAACTGCTTCTTAATTAATGAATAGATTAAGTAAGATGTCAGTTGAAAATTTGTGATGTAAAGGGGTATATTTAAATGATCAGAAATACAAAAGTATGTGCTGGTTTAGCACACTGTGGACAAATTTTATTGAAAAGGCATGCAGGTAGTTTAAGGCATTGAATCCCACCATTACTACTGTGTGGTCTTATGCTTCTGAGTAGGCGGCTTACCATTAATACTACTTTTGATTCTAAATTTTTCTTTGTTTTCAGTATTTGTTTGGGGTATTTTTAACACCCCTTTTGTGTTCAAGGTTTACAGCATCCTTCGCCATGTTGCTGAAGTCTTGGAGTACACTAAGGATGAGCAGCTTGAGAGTCTGTTCCAGAGAACTGCCTGGGTATTTGATGACAAGTACAAAAGACCAGGATATGGTGCTTATGATGCATTCAAGCATGCAGTCTCGTAAGGACATCTTTTCTTCTTCTAGGGGTTTATTTCATAATTACAGATCTGTTCCTGGACTAGATCCATCATATTATTCTTTTCGAGGTTTCTTTTGTATTTTTTTAGAGTTGATATGTAGAATGTACTGGTCAATTAAACTTAGTAAATTTTTATATCAGTCTTCCAGTTGCTTATTGTAGGTTTCTCTGTCTTATTGCTTTCTTCAGTGCTCTAGAGGAAGAAGGCTCAGGGTTGACTTGTTTTTATCCATCTTTGAGTCTGCCACTCTGTGTATGTCAGGTTTTTAAAAGCAGTAATTCAATTTGATGTGGAGAAATACTGAGGCATCGGTGAATACTATCTTTTAAGTGTAAAAGAAACATGTGATTACAAATACTGGAGAGATTTCTATTGATACAGATGAGCCTGTGACATTTCTAACAGAAGAAGCACTGATCTTGGTTTGTCTGTCAGAATTTGCCTGTTCTTAGTTCCAAGCAGATGTTATCAAACATACCTAGTTCTGTGGCTGAAGATACTTCTACTCACAGCTAACTATCACTCTTCCACTGCACAGTCAGAATTTTTCTTTTTTAAATGCAATGTGCTGGTTTGTTACTTTGCTATACTTCCACAGTTAAAGAATGGGATTGGGATCATGAATTTATAAATGGAATTATGAACAGAAAGAGATGGAAATTGTGATGATAAGGGAATGTTCACAGAGATAGGTTGCTCTTAATTTTTTATGAAGTCTGGTATTTTAATTTGCTCTCAGAACTAACCTGTTTGGTTTCCTTCTAAAGATTCTGTCATGAAATTGGCAATCCAAAAATAGATTTCTCAATAAACATTTCCAAATTTGCTCTTTTATAGCACATAAACTTGATGAACTGGAGTTGAACACTAGATGGCAATAATAAACCTTTAGAAATGTGCTGTACTGAGGATTAGTGTTTTGGGTTTTCACACAGCAGGATACCTGCGGCAAAATTTTAAAGTATATTTACCCTCTCATTGTTAAAAATTAAACATCCAGGACTTATATGTTGAATGCCCAACAAATGCTCATGAAAGTAACTTGAAGATTTAACAGAATACATTGTAAATGAAGAAACAGAATTTGTGTGTTCAATAAATAACTTCTGTCACATGGGTTGCTATTTTTAATGTGCAAAAAAAATTTCATATTTCTGGATTCTGTTTGCTTATGTGTGGCCCTTCTACTATCTACACTCAGTATATAAAATCATGAAAGATGACATTTTATTAGCAGCAGAGACCAGTCTCCAGTACTGCCTCTGTGTTTTGGGCTGTATTAGTTCATGTTTGCCTGCTAGTAGTATTGTAGGTGACCTGGTATTGCTTTTCAGAGAGCTCTAACTCCTGTCTCTGAAGAACAGGAGCAATTTTTGTGAGGAGCTTTCTGGTTGTAGTCTCTGTTTCAGCTATATTTTGGATAAAATTTATACAGCAATAAAGAGAATTGATACCACTTCTTCAAACAAAAGCTGATAATTTCTATCGATAAACAGCAGATGAGTTTGCCTCTGTGATCTCTGAATTTTAAATTCTTTAGCCAAGAATGTAGCCAGCAGCTAAGTGTCTGTCTGTGATTCAGTCACTGTTAAAAAGGAGTACAGAATAACATGGTATGAGTATAGATTACTTAGTAGAATGACAAAAATCTTGTGTTTGAACAAAATGCTAAAATAATTCGAAAACCTCAGATTCATCATGGATTCTTTCATGCAATACGGGTTTATCATCACATCGGGGAGAACATAAATACCAAGCAGCTAGATATTTTTCCCACTCTGTGTATCATGTACAAATGGAGCTGGACAGAAGTCTTTACTTTCATTAAAAAAAAAAATAAAAAATAAACTAATTCAGATGTTTCCTTCCAGGAACAGACTGAGTGAACTACTTCTCTGCTTTGCTGTTAAGTGCTTCCAACAGAAAAAAACTTTGGAGATAGATGTGTTTATTTTCTTCCAATGTTTCAGTGAAATCTTAAGAAATTTCCCTGTTTTCATTGCCTGGAAGATTTCTGTGATTATGCCTAATAATATTGAAGTAGTACCAGAAGTTAGTGTTGTGCTGTATTCTGCTTCAGTGTAACTTCTGTAACATTGCTTTGCTTGGCTCAGAGACCCTGCAATCCTGGATAGCCTAGATCTGACAGAGGAAGAGAGGCGTGTATTGATTGACAATATTAACAGACGTCTGACACCACAAGCAGTCAAAATCCGAGCTGGTAAGTTCCTTCCAGGTGTTCACTGAACGTGTCTTGACACTCCAAGTCAAGTTAACGTATCTTGTTGCAAATTATAAATTCCGTTAAAACTAGTGTTGGTAGTGCTGATATTTGAGTGGAACTGTACTTCCAGAATTAAGACACCTTAACCAAAGATTACTTGCAGAATGCCTGTGTAAATTCTATCTTGTAATGCAGTCTGTCGTATTGCACTGGTGCACAATGAATTTAAATATTTTTAAAGTTACTACTGCATCCACAATACTCTTTTTCATTATTCAAAATGTTACATTTTTTTGGTTCCTTAACAGGATGGTTGATCTCTGTCAGCACAGCTCGGGCATATGTCTTACCCGCTTGTCCATGAACATGTGAAAATAGTTATGACTTTCCTTTGGGTGTGTTTCTAACTGGTTGATTGCAAACCATTCAGCAGGATATATTAGCTGAAGCCTAGCAAGTCTCTAATGTATTCGTAAAATGCATGAGCTCGTTTGTCCCTTATTAGCTCAGTGCAGGCAGAAAAAGCACATGACTGCACTACTTAAGAAGGCATACGTTAAAACTGTAAATTTGGTTATACAGCTAACCGAACAGACTAAAAGCATGCTTGCCGTTAACCACACAGTCAATGTAGCAGAGTCACGTTTTTTAACTAGATTGAGAAATTGCCTCTGCTCTGCAAGGGTATATTGAAGAACATTGGCACTTGTTGATTACTCTCAAGAGAAGCAAAGATAAGTCATATCCACATGACAGTGAAGTCAAGGAGAGAGTGCAAAAAGTAAGGTAATGGAAAGTTCCTTTACCCTACTTTAGATCGCCATGAGTTAACATAGACTTCAAAAATGTAAGTGGGATTTGATTGCCACAAAGAGTGAAATTGCTAACATAAATAGCAGTTCATTAGTTTTGAAACTAAAGTTACTTGACAAGCATGTTCTCGTACTTCCTTCATCTTGCCTATTTTGTTGTGATGGTCTAAGTTGTTTTTAATTTTGTCTTCAAAGCAAGTGTAGAAATTTTCCATTGGCTTGTACTCTCATCCTGAGGCTGCCTGGTATGCTCTTCTGTGAATTTGTTTATGATAGCTTGAGAATTAGCAGGTTGTTGCTAGCCACCTGGAAGTGGGACTAATTTCTCTGTGTAGCTTGGTCTTGCATCATTGCTATATAGGTAAAGAAATCTTTGTCTTTAGACTATTCGGGGCGTTACAGATGTGACCGGCACTAGTCTATGCCTTAATTTCCAAACATCTACAAAAAGTTATAGCTAAGTATTGCTTTAACTATATGTTAATATAACTTACCTTAAAACTAATAAATAAATAAAGATAATTCCAGTGCTTCTCAAGTGATGCCTCTGTTGTAATTGCTGACAGAATTCCTTGAATTTGTGGATGTGCTGGTTTTGAAGTTTCGTTCTTCCTGATAGATCTTTCATTTTCTCTGGTATTTATTGCTTTTATATTTTCATTTCTCAATGTGAAATACATAATTATTCCCATTGAGTTTATTGGGTGAGAGGTGAGTGAATGTGGATATATAATTTCATATCTTGGCTTTTCAAACCACAATGTAAAATGCTGTACATCTAAAGAATTTATGAAGACTTTTACTTCAACTTACAAGTCAAGAAAGTGAAATACTTTCCTCGGCTTTAGGAGTTACTGAAGCTCTCATTGTGGATAAACATTGGGTGCTCAAAAGCTTTATTAAAGTTTAAGTTAAAAAGCTTTAAAGATGCTACACTTTTTGGTAACTTTGAAGTTTTATCATTTGTATTCTTCTGTCCTAGATATTGAGGTTGCCTGTTATGGTTATGAAGGCATAGATGCAGTAAAAGAAGCTTTGAGAGCAGGCTTGAACTGTTCCACGGAGAACATGCCCATTAAAGTAAGTGTTTGTCTTAATAATGAAGTCAAAAGCAAAGTTTTCTGATGTCCTCAGGTACCAGTAGCATGCAATTGCAGTAGTCACAATCACGTAGCTGAGTCTGGGAAGCCAGGTGCTTGCTTTCTGATTCTTCTCTAGCGGGTACGTAACACACTGCCTTTCAGCGCTCTGTGCTATGACTGTGCTGTGGCTTCCCAAGCTCAAGAAGCTGTGTTTATTCTGTTCAATTTATTAAAGTCTAGAATTGGCACACTACATACCGACTGCTCCTTTATGCAGTCTTAGGTAGGGAGCAGCAAATTTTATTGTCAGTGTCATGGTTTGGGCTTATGTAAGGAAAGGAACGTTTGGTCCACATATGTTTTGAGTGTTGCTAGAATGGCCACTCTACCCAGGCCTAGTTTTTGCTATCCAACAATTTTAGAATATTGAGTGCATTACTGAATAAGTGTTTTTGAAAAAAATTTGGAAGTACTTCCTCCTTTGAAAATGGTTTCTTGTAACAAAAGGAAAAGTTTATTTTTTCAGTCATCTTAAAAAAACAAAACAGCCACAACAAAAACCAACGTATTGGTTGTCACAGTCTTTTAACCGAAAAATTATGTGATCGGCTGTTTTACTGATAGGCAAAGTGGATATTCTCTCCGCTTAAAAATATTTGTCTAAATAGACATACTTTGCAGAAATAACTGATGTTGATGTTGGAAATTGGGCAGGTTGTGCACTTCCTTGTCCGCGATTTCTGTCCAAATTGTTGATACTTTTAGAAAGGGTTTTTTTAGTGGAAAAATGTTTCTTCCTCTTCTGTGAATTGTACATTCAGAATATTGTTGCTCACTTTGCTTTTCAGATTTTTCTTTCTTTGTTTTTGTTACTGAGTTTGCTTTTTTCCTTTTTTTTTCCCCCCAATCCCTACAATGTGATAGATTAATCTAATAGCCCCTCCTCGTTATGTGATGACTACAACAACACTGGAGAGAACTGAAGGACTGTCTGTTCTAAATCAAGCCATGGCTGTAATTAAAGAAAAAATTGAGGAGAAGAGGGGTGTCTTTAATGTGCAGATGGAGGTAAGAACACATTACATTCTAAAATGTGATTTATTATTTCTTTTTTCCTCACAACATTTTTGAAGTAGAGCAAGATTGGTAGTGCTAGGAGAAATTTTAGCAAAAAGGTATTAAGAAACCAAAAAGAACCCTAAACTATGGTATTTCTTAAATAGCAAAAAATTCTAATTTTTCTGGGGTTTATTGTGTGACTTCAGGATGTATTTTATCTCTTGCTCTTTATGTAGGATCAGAGCCTACAAATATATATGGTCATTCTTAATGACAGTTTACCATGTGTTCTGTTTTGGATTCTTTTTTCAGCCTAAGGTGGTTACTGACACAGATGAGACTGAGCTTGCAAGGCAGTTGGAAAGACTGGAGAGGGAAAATGCTGAAGTGGATGGGGATGATGATGCTGAGGAAATGGAAGCCAAAACTGAAGACTAAATATTCTGGGATATTTAGAAGCGGCAGACCATATGAAAAATTAAAGACCCCATTGCAAACACTCTGGACTAAACGTTTCCAGTATTGAAAACTTCAAATGCAAATACTTGAAGTGTTTTACCATTTTGAAAAGACCAATATGTGAAGGGCTCTTCTAAATAACATTTGATGCAGCAACTTACACAAATTTAATCCTTTTTTGGGAAGGGAAGATGCCTAGTCAAATTCAAGACACAGATCTGACCAGAAGGAGGTTACAGCCCCATGCTTAACATTTTCATACATAACAATTCCTAATTGGTGATTGCAGCTCAGTGCATCTGTTAATAATCTTTTCTGGGAGCACCAAAACCAAGCGAGCTGAACAGTTCTATACAGAATGTATTTGAGCAAATATTCAATAAATTTCTGGGCTATGTAACTCCAAGATTTTATTTATTTTTTTTTCCTCTTTTGTCACATGGCCTAGAGTGGTGTGAACATAAAGCCTGGAAGCGTATGATCAGTGGGTGACTCCCCTTTAAGGTTGAAAGGTCTTTCTATTGTTTGCTTTAAATCAAGCCAAGAATGAATGGAACAAAATGTTTTTCTTGCAAGTTTGTTGACGCAGACTTGTTTAAAAGAGCATTTCCATTGTTTATCATCTGTGTTTAAGGACTAAGAACTTGAAAACTTTGAAAATAGCTTGTTACCATTCCAATAAACATAGCTGATAAATTAAAAATTACATAGAGTTGGACTTTACTCCTGTAGGTGAATATAGCAGGAGTTTTAATTAAATTATACTTCAAAATAGGCAGTACTGTCTTGTGAGCTCACTGTATATGACCTTCAGTTCTGCCTACCCTACATCTGGTTTATACTGAACTGTGCTATTCACTAGAGAAACAACATGTTTATCTTCTCTGAAGAAGAGAAACAAGATGTGCTCTCCATGTTGAGAGTATAAAAAAATATAATAAAATCCTGTTTTCCTTGTCTGTAGGAATTGGGGGGAGGAGTTGTTTTTGTTTAAATAACCTTTCCAAATTACTAAATTTTCAAATGTATTTATATTTTTTTATTGTCATGTCCCATATTCCCCATCTCCTCTTTTTTTTTTCTAATATTTTGTGCTGCTAGAGGAAAAATGCATGTAAAATGAGGTGTTGAGCCTTATCTAGGAATTCTTAGTACTGCCACAGTACAAACAATGTCATTGCTACATGTTGTTGCCGCAAAAGGCATAGGTATGGTAATCCATGCTTGATTATCAGAGAAGTTCACATGTACCCAACTCTTAATAGTAATGCAAAGCCAAAAAAGTCAAGTAACTTCCTGTCTTTGCAGAATGTTGGAAAATACCTGAATGTGTCATCACAGAATGAAGAAACAGTTCTTTTTCTATATGGTTATTTTCTCAAATTGTTGTCTTTTCAGAAGCTGCATATGACAGACTTGTTGTGGCTTGAAGCTGTGATAATGTTAGTTTCCTGTTTGAACAGCTCTTCCAACTTTACCCATTCACTAAAATAGTGATTTGACTTCCATTAAACACAATAGGTGGGTACTCGGGACAAAAGAACAAAATTTTGAAAACTGAAAAGTCGCCATGTGATCCATATGCCAAAATAACGCTGTAAAGCTAAGCACTGAACAACGAGCTGTGCATGCTCTTTCCTTAGAGTACCATCAGTGGGTTAAAAATACATCATCTCTAAGAGCTGTTTGGGTGTGTTATTAGGTGAGCATCATTTCTGTCTGTAACTTAGGCAAAAGTTTGCTAAACTTGTTCAGTAGCTACAGGAGCTTTTCTAATCAGAGCCTCAGCGTGCTGCTGTACACAATTCTGTGCCAATTTTGAGGGGACCTGGAAAAAAGGACCACGGTGGTGAGGACGGTAACAAAGCAGCTTAAGATAAATGCATTTCGGTCGCTTGTTACCCTGGCAGATAAAAATCAGGCATTCCTGTTGCCTGAGCAAATTTTAACGAAGAAGCTTAAATAAAAGATGCAAGACAGCTTGGTGGGTATTTCTCATGTGTGGCAGTAGCTGGAAGGAGGTCTAAGGCGGCTGCTTTAGAGGCCTGTGAGGGAGGTGTGGGTAAGGGAGCGCTGACTTGGCTCTGCTGCATCGGTTGGCGTAGCCTGTGACCTGAGGATGTTTAGAAGTTGCTGAGATGATACCTTCTGTGTTTTGTATGCGTGGAACTGCACTGGCTCACCGAGGGCTTCAAATGAGGGTCGTGGGGTTTGAGTGGACATCTTTGTCGACTCACTAAAGCGAGGTAGCGTATTCCTGCTGTTCATTAGCAACTGTCCTGCTTACTCGGTTGTAATTGCGAGGCCAAAAATCTCCGCTTGCACTCATGTAGTCAACTGAAGGGAAAGGTGCAGGTGTACCTGTGGACAGGACTTGGCCTGATGGGTTAATTGTAAGGGTCTCAGCGTGACTTTCATATCCCAGATTAATTTTGTAAGGTTGTCAGTTTGGAAACAGTTTTACTTATAACATCTGATAAGGACTCATTGATACCAAAAAAACCCCCAAAGAGAGGCAGCGGCTCAGGTCAGCCACGCAGCGCAGTTACACATAGCCCGGTGTCCTGCCTCTGATTAGGGGAAATAGTGGCTGTGACAGAGGGGTGCCCTGCTTTTTGGGGGCTGGTGTCGTTTGTCTGATTTTTAATACAGTGATAATTCCTTGCTATTTTCTCTCTGCTTCTGGCCCTTGGGGTTTTTTCAGATGCATTGGAGTTGGAATGTTGTTCTTCGTAGTGGAATCTGCACTTCGGTATTTAATTTCTGGTAGTGTTTTGTTCTAGAGTCTAGACAATTAAACAGCTGTTAAAACACTGCCACCTTTCTACTGCTAATTTTAAAAATGCTCTTATGTCAGAATACTTTTGAACACTTGTCATCTTTCACTTTTATCTACAAATGTTTAGTCATTTTTTTTTATTTTGATGTGGTTTGTTTTCATCTTTTTTCATCCCTAATCCACTAAAGGAACTAAATACTCAATGTTGTGTCCTACACTGGAGGGCAAAGTGTTGGCCTCTTAAGAAGCTGCTTTGAAATAGCTGGGTATACGTAATCCCCCGTGGGATGCTGTTCACAAGATGATAGGCGATGGGCACCGCAGAGCCTGCAACGGGAGCTGCCCTTTGCGTGGGTTCTCTTAACCAGCTCTTTGTGCCTTCTTGAGGGACTGACCTGGAAGCACCGTCGATATCTGTCAGGTCCGCCCGCTGGAATGGCACAGTCTGCGCTCCGAGCCAGCTACCCCTGCCTTTCCCTTTAATGCTGAGTAGCATCCTGTGGTCCTGCAGATGGCTCCTCCTGGCCACCCCAGTGCAAATTCCGTAGCATATAAAGCATTTTGGAGTCACTTTGAATGGAAGAAAACGTCAAGCACTCAACTCTGCTTTTTTGTTAAAATACTGTGCTGACGTGGAAAACACTACTGTAAAATCACAGAATCACAGAACGGTTCGGGTTGGAAGGGACCTTAAAGATCATCTAAAATGGAACTGAGGAAACAGAAAGTCCTCCCTTCAGTGAGTTTCAAGTCCCACAGGAGACTCGATGGAGTTTGCTGGAGCTCTCTGGATTTGTACGGTTCAAAGCGTGTCTTTTTCTGCCAGCAGCCTTCAATGTCAGAGCTTGCCTTCCCAGCGCCTGCATGAATACAGCAGCCCAGACCTACTGGCTCATTTTACACTATGTGACCCTTTTCCCACAAAGCTGTCCGAGATCTGTATTTATTCAACCTCAAGGAGCAATGTAGGGGCAGTTCATTAGCCTTGATTAACTACAGAATGGGACAGGGGGAGGAGGGGTGTGTATTACAAATATCCAAGGTATTGAAGAAAGCGAAGGTTCTAGATTATAAAAAGTAGTTGGTACAAACCCTGTTGTTTAATGGCCAGCTAAGGTAATGTTGGCTTCACAATTCACCAGCAGTTTCAGAATAAAATTCTTCTTTGCTAATGGTAATTTTGCCAAGATCCGTCTGCAGGGTTGTGGGTGGTCTGAGTGCTGGAGAAAAAGAGCTCGCTCAGATATTCGGTAAGGACTGGTTATGGTGCAATTCTGAGATCACTGTCTGAGCGAGAGCCCCCTGCAAGCTTCTGCGTGTCCTCACTAGCACGAAATTATCTCACCCACCTTGTTATAAATTGCCTGCAGTAACAAGCTGAACAATGTGAAGTCAAACCTCAAATACCGAATGGTGGAACACCGTATTCCTGGAGCCGGTTATATAAAGAGTGCATGTCTGCCCTGGTTTGAGGTAAAACAGAAACAATTTTCTGTTTTGTAATTTTACTTTTTAGTTGGGCCTCTTCTGACTGACTAAACTCTGACATTAACAGCATATTGTTCAGAAACTGTTTGCTCTCAGAGTGATAAGACCTGATTATCCCAAGGAATGGTGCGCAGAGAGACTCTTGCTTATACTTATTGCTATAACAACCAAGGTCAGCTAACTTCGCTATTTGCCCCATTGGAGGGTCAGAAGCGGAAAAGCGTAGAGGGGTCCCCCATGCCGGGAGGAGCAGACAGGACAGGTGACGCAAAACTGACCAACAGGGTATTCCATCCCATCTGCATCACGCTCAGTATAAAAGCTGAGGGATCAAAAGGTCAGCTCTTTTTCTTCAATGGCCGATGTCCAAGGAGGACCCTGTCTGTTTGTCTGCTTTTGATCCCGATCCGAGCATTCCTGACTCCAGATCTGGTATCCTGCTCCTGTCCGTCATTGACTCCAGTCTGAGACTTTCCCTGTGCCTGCTGGTGACACGAGCGTCATCCTGGGAGCTGGATACGGTTTTGTATATATTGTATACTTTTAAATTTTTTTTTATTATTATTTATGACTTCATTATTTATTAATATTTTCATTAAAGTAGTTTAGTTCTTTTTCTAAACTCACAAATCTCCTTATCTCTTCCTCTCCTCTCTTTGTAGGGGTGGGAAGGGCCAGCTGTCGTTCTGATTGGCCAATCCAGTCAAAACCACGACAATGTCCAAGGAACACAGGCAGCAGTGATGTCCCTTGTGTACCTACACACAAGTTTTCTTCTGAAGTTTAATTCTGATGTACAGAACACTGTGAGCTGAAATGTATTTTCTTTTTATTGCTGACTGCATCAGATTTTTTCCCCAGATTCTGTGTCCGAGTACAACTTTTATGCATGTATTTATGTATATACAAGAGACAGAGATTATTTTTTAAATTTGAAGAAATACACTCAGTTCACTTCTGCTTTACTTTAAGGCCACAATAATATTTAAAAAAAATAAACTCCATTGATATATTTGAAAATACTACATACCTACAGCAAAAAATACCCTTCTAGGTGTTCTTACTGCACTCACTTTAGTTAGACTGAAGAACAAACATAACTGGGATATGACTTATGCAGCCGGTTGCCTCGTGGCTGCCTGTCTTTTCCACGTTGGGAAGGGGAGTACGGTAGGAGATACGTAGGTAACTTCTAAAGAAATTACTTGTTTGTTCCTCTTCCTGGGTAGATTAATCCAGGAATCTGATGCAGCATGCAAAAGCTGAGAGATACCTGAGTCACACTGTCTTGCTGAACTCTGGACTCTTTTTACATAGCAACGAGCACTTTTGTTTATTTGTTGTACTGTATTTGTTTCTTATCGCAGCCCCTACCTCTGTCCAGGTGTATCGCCTTAATTTTGTTGCAAGTCAGGGAATGCTAACAGTACAGCAAAAACTATTACTTCTGAACAGCAGCGCTGTCTGAAATACTAATACTGGTTTATTTCATCGGGACAAGATTTGATAAATCCAGCAAACACGTTTATCGTGGACAAAGGCTTCAAAAATGCAATAAACATCTAAGCTCGTACTCAGACACAAAAAAGGCACTCTGTTTCAGAGGTGCTCGGGAGTCGCAAGAGGTCACTGCACGGTGTTCACTGATCAGACTGCTTTACTAAAAGCCCGAATAGTCGCTTATGTAGGGGTTTAGGTTGTTAAGTTGAGAATCTTGGTTTATATGCCCAGAGGTCACTGAGAGTAGAGTGGGCTTTTTGGTGCTTTAGGATTTCTCAGGTAAAACGAATTTCTAGCAAAATCAATTATTTTGAGGTTTGTAAAAGTCTCCTTGTAATCGTAATATTCTATGTTACGATTACACTTAAGGTGTTCTGATCTGTAGAACCCCTATGAGATGTGTTTACTAGATGAGAAATTTTAAGTGGTAGAGTTGATTAGTCTGAAGTTTTATAATGCTGCTTCTCCCTCCCATACAATACCTGATTTGTTATCAAGTGGCTGCTTATGTTGGCCAACTCACGCAGTGGTAGTTTTTTGCTGTACTAAATTCTGTGAAATTCTTTTGAGATCCTTTCTAGCCTTCCCTTTGTTTTACTTCCCGGAGGGCAGGTAATGTATCAGAGCCAGCTCAATGTTTAACTAATGTTTCATAGGTAGGAAGAGAGGGAGAAAAAAAAACAGGGAAGGGAGAGTGCGTCACTTTGGAGGAGGAGGGTAGCAAAGAAAAATGAGCTTTCTTATACAAATTGTGTGCAGAGGGACCGGCTGCCAAGGCTTGGGCGCTTCTCAGTGAGGTCTCGGCTCTCTTCCCTGCTGGCCACGATGCAGGAAGCAGCTGGAGTGCTGAAGGAGGGATTCCTCGTCAAACGGGTGAGTGCTCCGGTTCCCCTTCCCGTGGTTCTGCTCAAACGTGGGAGCAGCCCCTGAGTGGGGACTGGATCGAGCCAGGGCTCGTGGCAAGGCAGCCCGTTGGGCGCTGGGTTTGAGGGGCTCCTGCCTGCTCCTGTCAGAGCAGCTCCTCCAGGTCTGTGCAGATGCGTGCCGGGGGAGCTGCATGAGCTGCAGGTGTTCACTACCCTCCCTCGAGTTTCCCTGTGTTGGCGTTTACCCAGAGGAAAGTGAACTAACTACCGGGATTACTCAGTTAGGTATCAGAAAGCCAGTACGTTTGCACCTAGGGCACACCTCTGCATTAAAAAAGTACCTGGCAAACAGCTACATGGCATCAGTGGAAGCAGCTGTGGGAGGATGGAGAGAAGGAAGACATTTTGACAGTCACTTAAGATAGTTTGTGCCTTCTTTAGCAACTCGGCTGAGCAGGGTTTCCCATTTCATAGGAGAGGATGGGGAACACACTGTCCTTTTTGAAGGGGATCAGAACAGTACAAACATAGAAATTTGTTTGAAATAGTTTCTTTCTTCCATGCCCCTCAAGCTGCACTGTAAGAAAATTTTAGCCAAATGTGGAGAAAAGAGCTGGAAGATGGTGTCACAGATTTCAGCCTTTACAACACTTCTTATAGGACCAAGTCAGTCATAGCTGGGACACAAGAAGGCAACTTAGCAAGGAGCGTAAGCTGCTTTTAGTACCAAGACCGTGTCTCAGTGACTAATAAGGTCCTTGACTGCACACCAAAAATGGGATTCAAAGGTTTGTTCACAGCTAAGCCACACCTTGGGAAATGCTTTTCCGCAGTACGTGGCAGTGCTTCTGGTGCTAACACGCAGGTAATCCTGGTCAGGAGCTCTCCTGGCAGGGCTGCTGGCCATGTGAAGCCGTGCTCTGGGCAGAGAAGGGCTGCACGGCCCCATCCTCCCTTCTGCAGCGAGGGCAGAGCAGTCCCAGCTCCTGCTCTCCTCCCTGGGCTGCAGTTGGGAGACAGGAACAGGTTATTGTCAGCTCACTGAACTGTAGGTGCCAGCAGTCTGTACAACATCACCGGTACATGCAGTCTGATAGGAAGAAGGCTACAAAGAAGACGACTAAAAGAAAGTGAGGGAGAAGGGAACATGGGATCCAGAGGAAAAAATGAGGAAGGGGTAGGATCAGGTAAAGGAAACAGATATTTCTTAGGAAGAAGAGAGCAGAAGCAAGGAGGTGACCTAAATGCATTATAAATGACTGAATTATGTATTGCAATGTATTATAAATGTAAAGTAAACATGTGGAAGCCTGGTAAAGATAAAGAAAAGAAAAGGTAAAGTTGCCTCCTGAAAAAGGGGAAATCTCCAAGAAGGAAAGAAAAGAACCACAGCAAAGAACATACTCTCAGGAAAAATGCCCAGGGGACTTTACAACAGGTGGAAAAAAAAAAAAAAAAAAAAAAAAAAGGCTAAGGGAAGAAGAGAACAAACCCAGGTTAGATAAATTGTATTTAGTATAGACTAGAAGATGTTAGATCTAATATGCTTGGATTTTAGAGACTCTTTACCCCACCTTTTCTTGGTAATTGCTGTTTTTCCCCTTTACTCATAGAGAATTAATGAGCTTTGATTCCTGCCACGATTGGACCTTGACGTTCCTTTCTTCTAGCTATGCCCACCTTCTCCCAGGTGTCAGACTTTCCTCCACCCAGTGCTTCGCCTGCCGGCTGTAATGCTCCATCGCCTGTAGGAATGCAAGTCAGATCCCCACACCGCAAAGCTGGACCTGACACCATAAGGCAGGACTGAGCCTGTCAGTGCCAGCCCTCCCTCTGCCTGTTCTCCTACAGCCGGGCTGAAGACAGCCGGCGGCTGTTTACAGAGAGGGAAGGAGAGGTTTTTTCTGTATTCTGGTATAACCCAGGAGTCACTCAACAGCAGCCTTCATTCAGTCTTTTGCCATTAAAAAGCGTATTTCCTTGACAGGAAAGAGTAGCACAGGGAATGTTTTAGCTCAGGAGACTGGAGGCAGGTAGAACAGAAATAAATTACTCATTAGCAGAGAGAGGGGACGTAAGGAAAAGCCAAGTCATCCAGCAAAGTGCTCTCAAAACCACTTGGCACCTACAGCCACATCAAAACGACAAAGAATGAAACACATCAAACACCACCCAGGGTCACCAGAGAGGAGGAGTTTGTCTCCAAGAGGCCTCACATAGTTTGGATTTAGTCCTGCTCCTGCCTGGTGCTGTCAGCGAGCAGGTATGGACCTAAATGGCAGATCTCTCAGATAATTCATGTGAGCTTTTGCAAGAAACAATTCTTTCCAGCAAAGAAGTTGTGCTTCCTGGAGAAAGAGCAAAACACCTTTCTATTGTTCCATGATTTTATAGTGATGAAGCTGCGCTATTTTCTTACTAAAACTGTGTATTTCATGGAGAACAGAACTCATGATGTCTTTCTTTTCATACAATTCCCTATTAGTTTATGGTATTTTCACCTAAAAAAAAAAAAAAAGAAGAAACTATTGTCATTTCTCAATGCTTGTGTTAAAGTCAGCTATATGGGTTTCTTTCCCTCTAGGGACATGTTGTTCGTAACTGGAAAGTAAGATGGTTCGTTCTGCTTCAGGATAAGCTGCTGTATTACAAAATTGAAGGAGGCAAGAAGGAGCCTCATCCAAAGGGCAGGATCCTTCTGGATGGCTGCACTATTACTTGTCCATGCCTGGAATATGAAAACAGACCGGTACGACTGGAAAAATGTATCCCTTCTCAATGACACTCACTTTTTAACTTCTCCCTAGTCTTTTCCTCACCCCCTGAGTTCTTTGATTACTGCAACCATATTGCCAGGGTGTTTCCAGAATTAAGCGTAGCCAAAAGCAAGCTGCCATTAGCAGTGTAAGCTGGACAAGCAATGAACTCCCTCATTGTGTCTCTCCTGTTCCCTGTGCCTAAATCTGAGTCACAGCCACTAACAAAAGAAACCAAACCAAAACAATAAAAAACAACCAAGCAAACAAGCAAAAAAACCCCAAACAAACTCCACACACACACAGTGGGAAGAATAAATGTAAATGCATCAGCCCAACAGTGTGTGGAGCGAGGACAGGGACAGCTCAATAAGATCTGAGGAGGATGGGAAACTGGGAAACTTATCTATGGTAGTTGCCTTAAACCCTCGCTGTATCCATAGGACACTCCTGGGCAGCCAGGACAGACGCCCTTTTCCTTTGCCGATGGGACTTTGCTGCTGTGGAAAGTTTCCAGCAAGAAGGGTCTGGAAGGGAAAGTGCCTCTGGCGCTTCTCCGCTCAGCCGTGGGTAGCGGCAATGCAGACTTCCTCTGAGCGGGGACAGAAAGGAAATGACTGTGTCAATTGCTGACTATTTTGGTACTTCTTATGGCAGAGCGAGCCTAGGGAGAGTTTGTAGTTGTTGAAACTAGAGAACCGTATGTGGAAAGCTCCATAGTCAGCAGCACGCTTCTATGCAGTCCAGGATCTGGGTGGTCTCCGAGTACCACAAGCTCCACGCATGCAAACCATGCTTGGCACCGAAAACCCTGGGATTTGGGGTAGGGGGGAAGAAAAAAAAAAACCCAGAGTTCTGCCCACCATCCTTCTCGCCAAGAATTGCTCTGTACTGCTCAGGTGGGATGCCATATCAGGCTTATCTGTGTCACTTGGGCCAGTGCTAAAAGAAGTAAAACGCAAGTAGAGGACAATAGCTAAATGATGTTATTGCTTTGCACTTCTTTCTTCACAGCTACTCATCAAACTTAAGACAAAAACCAACACAGACTATTTCCTTGAATGTTGCTCCAGGGAGGAGCGAGACTCTTGGGCTTTGGACATCACTGGAGCTATTCATGCTGGTCACCCAGTACAGGTACAAGAGCTTCACAAAATGAAGAACTCCTTCAAACTACTAGAGAATATCAGTCTCCAGTAAGTGTATACGGTTTCTCCTTCTCCTATTGCTGTAGTCTGCAAAACGCCTGAACTGATGGATGGGAAGGGTCGAGGGAAGCTCCTCTGCACAGATCCGCTCCCATGTGGTCAGGAGCCTCTAAACTGGCTACTCTGCCCAGGTTTGCACACGCTTTTGCCAGGGCACAGGAATGCACCTTTTTGTCACCAACATTTTTTGGGGGAAGGCGGGGGGAGTGTATGTGGATTCTTCACAAGCACCAAGAACCTCACTGCTGGCTTGAAGACCTTCCTAGTCAGCTGCAGAGGTTCTCATTGGGGAGATGCATTACCTCAGAAGATGTGATGTCAGGGAAAGATTGAGCAATGACATTGTTCATGCTGCGTTGATGAGCTTTCAAAGCTGACAGCCAGAATCCAGGCTAGGATTTTTAGGGTGCATCATATTAAACAAGAGGAAACAGAGAACTTAATAAGAAGTAGAAAGATTGTGTGAATTAGATTTGTGTTGAGAAGGTAAATGGAGGCTGACTATAACTTCGTTTGAAGTGCTTTAAATGGAAGGGTACTTAGTGAGGCATCCTGTTTAATGCTGCTATTGGGAGAATAAAGCTTTCCTACATCGTACGTAGGATGAAACTTATAGGAGAGTATGTTGGTAATCATTAGGACTGACAGGCAAGTATGTGACAGTTTCTGCCTGTGCTTCTATTCTAGTAATGTTGTCCCGTGTTCTCTTTTACAGTCACATAGTGGAGAAAATGTGTGACAACAGTACTGGAATTAAGCTGACCCGCAACTTGGAGCAAGGCAACAGATACAAAGAGACCTTCACAGGTACACCTGCCGTGGGCAAAGAGCTTCCTCGCATCTGACGTGCCACACTGCAGTGACAAGGGAGCTACTGTACTGCCTTCATGGTGGAATCAGTTGTGGCCCAGTGGCAAGTACTGGTGCAGCCAAGTTCTCTGACACCTTTCTCTTTGGATACATGGAAGCACACGTAGGACCCCACACTTTTGGTCAACCTTGCACTTCATTGACAGTTTTTGTGATGGTGCCAAAATATTTCAGCAAATGAAGGCCTGTGTGGCAGGAGACCATCTGTCTCACCTTGGAAGAGCACCTTGCCTTGGTATGAGAGCTGCCTTTCTCCCTGCAGGTTCTGCCCTGGTGGACTGGCTCATCTCCCATAGCTTTGCTGTGTCACGATTCGAGGCCGTCACCTTGGCATCCATGCTGATGGAGGAGAACTTCATCAAACCCGTGGGAGCCCGCAGCACTGAGGCCATGCGCTTCAGTGACCTCTCTGAGCAGTTCCTTGATGACTCCACCGCACTGTACATGTTTGTAAGTGAGGTAGCTGCCGACAGAGGTGCCTCCTCTGCCCCTCATCACACACGTGATCTGGGGCAGCGGTAAAGGGGGCACGCACAGCGTGCAACCAAAAGCAAAATACGCGGGCTGTGAAAGTAAATACAGAAGGAGCAGCTCTAGGCTTTTAATAGTGCTAACCCTTGCACTTTTGCTGGAGACAAGTAGCTGCATGGATATGGAGGGATCTACAAATAACATAATTAGGCATTAAAAGGGGGGTGTCCCTCGAGTGCAGTGCTGTGTCTGCATTTAACGGAGCCGTGCTGTAGTTATGCTAACGCTCAAGGCCGCAGTGCGTGTGTAGGTTTTACAGCTGTAATTTGTTGCTTGAAAATCTCGGACCTGCAAAGCTTAGCAGCATGGCTACAGAGTAGAATTTACTTGGGAAATATGAGCTAAAAACAGCTCAAGGAAAATAAAATGTACTTTTTTTTTAAATTGAAAAGCAGAACAATCTTTTCCCTATTTGCAGGCTGAGAACAGCAACAAAAATATCAGTTCCAAGGAAGAGCTACAATTTAACATCGCTGAATTAAGTGGCACAATTGTGAAGCAAGGATTCTTAGTGAAGCAGGTAAATACAGTTTTTGAACCTTCTCTGGGAAATAAGAAAAACGACAGCTCTTAGGACTTCCTAGAAAATAAATGTGATTTATGCAAGCACGCCTGGGGAGTTGTGGCAAGCAGAGATAACTTTGCCTGTCAGCACTACTATCAGAGCTCGTGTGGTGAAGAGTATCTAGTTATAAAGACGTAAGCTATGGAACTTGCTGCTCAGGCAGGATTCAGTAGATATTCTGTATATATTGAGTGTAAACTGGAAGGTATGAAACCGTATCAAAAGCAAGAGTCCCACACAAACTCCAAATCCCAGCAGAGGCATTATATTCACTTCCAAGCAGATCCACTGTTCCTGTGGTCTAACCAGTCCCACGTGGGTCGTGTGAGCAGCTACAGTGTTCTGCTGGCCATAGACAAATTTCAAGGCTGAGTAGACTGACATTTGCATGAAGCGGACATTAACCTGTGGACGGTCACTCATGTACACATGGATGCTCTAGAGGTGGTGAGACCCGTTTTCTTTGGGCATAATTACCTGCTAGCAGTAACTGTTTACAGGATCCCACCCTTAGGCTGCAAGATTTAGTTTCTCACCCTTGCTATGAACAAGATGAGGATCAATCACGCATAACGTAGCCACCTGCAGGGCTGGTGGGGAGCCGGGTGTCAGGGGCCACTGGGGGATCCCCACGGGGCTGACAGGGCAGCACCCCCGTCACCACGGGACGTGAGAGCTGCCCAGGAACCTCTGCCCATGGTCAGGAGCGGTAAGGGGCAGCCCCCAGCGGACCCAGCACCGGACCCCGGGAGCTGGGGGATGCTCTCAGGGCCTGTGCCAGGCGTGCAGTGCTGCCCTGCACCGTCAGCAGCTGAGAGGGCTGGGGGGGGAAAGGGTGAAGAGCTGCAAAAGGACCTGGCATAACCTCTTCAGAGCACGCACAGCATGGGTTTTTAATCCAAGACCCATATTTAATCTGAAATTAAGAGCAAGAATCAGGTATATAATCACTTGGTCCTGTCACTCTGCTTTCTTGGTTCTCAGCACAAGGAAGGGAGAGAGTAAAGAATTATCCTTCTATGAAGAAGGATGTTAAGCAGAAAATCCTGGGAGTTACTAAAATGTCAGAAAATTTTTTCCTCTGTTAGCTCCAAACCCTCTTTTTTCGGTACCTATTTAGGTCCCCCCTACAGCCTGCAGGAAAATGGCCATTGCAGAAGGTATTTACTGGTGGTAACTTTAATTCTGTTGCTTTGCAGGGGCACAAGAGGAAAAACTGGAAGGTGAGGAAATTTGTCTTGAGAGCTGATCCTGCTTTTTTGCACTACTATGACCCCACTAAGGTATGTGAGTGGGGAATTACTGCCCCCAGGAATCCTCTCATAGACCTAAACATTATAATGAAAATACAGTTATGGTGTAAATGTTTCTCTCACCCAAATCCACTTCCATGTTTCTCTATCCATTTCCTGGGGAATGAGACATCTCTGGCCTTACCCTGGGAGGTCGTCCTTGTAGGATTTTCTATCCCTGCATCTTCCCTCCTGTCTTTTCCCCAGTGAGATTCCTTTTCCTTAGCCAAGGGGCAGCAGTCTTCTTGGGATCAGTCTTTTGCTGTACCCACACAGTCTGGGACTGTGCTCCTGCAGGGATTCATCCTGGGCTGTGATCGTTCTGGGCTGACATCCCACCACTTGAGAGTCATGCTGCTACTGAGATTTTTTACATTCTTATTCCACCATTGAATAGGGTCTCCTTGATGCTTAAGTATTTATAGGAATTTCTGCTATTTAAACTTGCTCAGAGAATAGTAAAATTTATTTTCATGGATATAATAATCAATGTGAGCAACCCAGAGGGCATGTGGATCCATCAGCCCTGGATACATAGGGTACCACAAAGCCCAACAGGTTGCTAAAAGAACATGTATAAAAATGCTTTATGTGACTTTTAAAGAAAACACAAACAACATAACAGTGAAAAGAGCTTATAGAGCTCATTCATTTTTTGTTGACTGTTTCTTTGTGGGGTTTTTCTGCACTGAAATTAACACTTGTAATGCTATAAACTCAAACTGCAGAATCTGAAGATCAGACAAGAGAGCCAGCCTACTAGTGAAAGCAGTCAATATTTTCCCGCGCAGCAAGCTAAAAACTTGCAGAAATATCTTTTTTTTTAATATGGGTTGTTATTGATAAGACTATAAATAAGTTTGAAATATGATTGTTGGCTGACCCTTGTGCTTTTAATTGATCTCCACCATTCCCAGCTATCTCAGAGAAATATCTGAGACTGAAATAACATAGTAATGCATTTAATTGCATGTCCAAATTGACTTATCTTGTGGCGTGGATGATTTATATCTGGAAAGACTGGCATTACAACTCCACCTTCATAAAAATAATTGATGTGCTCTGGGAAATTATTCTAATGATGATATTTTCCAGATAAGCCTCATTTCCTTTTTCTTTGCAGGAAGAAAACAGACCGGTAGGTGGATTTTCTCTTCGTGGCTGTCTTGTCTCAGCTCTGGAGGACAACGGAGTCCCAGCAGGTAAGCATGAGTCTCTAAACTTTCATACATATGTATTTATGCCATAGCAATACAGTCTTTGGGTGTGGGTTTATGTGTATGGCTGTCTGTATGCACAAGTGTGGTGATCTTTCCTCTCCCCTTGCAAGCAACAGAACAGGCGTATCATAAAAAATCCCCATACTGCTGGGTTGTCCATACCAGAGGGGATTTTTTTTAAGCGTTATTTCCACATATCTTGGATGTTTCCCTTTTTATGGCCCTTTCTCAGTCAAATGACCTCTGAGACAGTCCTAAGACACTGATTAATATTCCAGAGTTAACAGACAAAGAGGAAACACTGTCTTTTTGGAAGCTGTTTAACTCTAAGTCTTGAGGCATCCCCTGATGCCATCCCTTTTCTGTGTGTCCTTTCTGCTTATGCTATTGCCTTTTCCTTTTTGATCTGCTAGAACCCAAATGCAGGGGAGGCATAAAGACAGCAATACAAAAAACAGCTCTGCAAGTGAAAATGCTTAGCTTAGGCATTCGTCTAGAACCTCAGCCACACAGATAAGTGTTTCTGCTGTTAAAGCAGTTTATTTTCTGACAGTAAGCACAATGTGTGGATCTCGAATAAGGAGCATCTTTCTAAAGACAAAAGAAATTCCGTGATTCTGTGAGAGGGTTTGAAAAAGATACAGATGAGGGTGGGGTGCCATGAGGAACAACAGAGCTCCTTGACAAGAGGAACTCAAAGATGGGCAGGAGCAAATCTAATCTACTGCACAAACTGGTAGGGAGTTTATCCCTCTATGGTGTAACTCAAGTAAGAGTCTTCATCTAAACAGCAGATATTTCATATATGAAGCGTAGTAGTTCAGACAGTCTGTGTGAACAGGGGTGTCTGTACTATATTTTGCAGAAGGGAAATCAAAGACACAAGAGCTTTAGATGTCTTATCCATAATGAAATGGAAAGGTCTGAGACCCTAATTCACTAAATTAAAATTCTTCCCTATGAAGCTTTGTATCTGCCACAGAGCATTTCTCTGTGCACCTTCCCGATCTGTGATTTACCTTTTTTTTTCTCTGCAGGAGTGAAGGGCAACGTGCAAGGCAATCTCTTCAAAATCATCACCAAGAATGACGTTCATTATTACATCCAGGCCAGCTCCAAGGCAGAGCGAACACAGTGGATTGAGGCAATCAAACCATTGACATGAGTAAGGTCGACTCCATGCCAAATGACAAGTCACACTTGTGTCACAGAACAAATCATAGAATCTTCATGGTTGGAAGGGACCTTTGAGATCATGGAGTCCAACCATACACACACAAAAAAAACCTCCCTACAATCTCTGTCACTAGAGCATGCCCTGAAGTGCCAAATCTACACATTTCTTAAATACCTCTAGGGATGGAGACTCAACCACCTCCCTGGGCAGGTTGTTCCAGTGCCTGGCCACTCTTCCAGTAAAGTAATTCTTCCTAATATCTAATCTAAACCTCCCCTGCCGCAACTTCAGACCATTTCCTCTGGTCCTGTCATTATTCACCTGGGAGAAGAGGCCAACATCCACCTCTCTACATCCAACACCCACCTCTCTACAACCTCCTTTCAGGTAGTTGTAGAGGGCAATGAGGTCTCCCCTCAGCCTCCTCTTCTCCAAGCTAAACATGCCCAGCTCCCTCAGCCTCTCCTCATATGACCTGGTCTCCAGACCCCTCACCAGCCTGGTAGCTCTCCTCTGGACACGCTCCAGCACTTCAACGTCCCTCTTGTACAGAGGGGCCCAGAACTGGACACAGTACTCGAGGTGAGGCCTCACCAGTGCCAAGTACAGAGGCACGATCACTTCCCTGCTCCTGCTGGCCACGCTATTCCTGATACAGGCCAGAATGCTGTTGGCCTTCTTGGCCACCTGGGCACACTGCTGGCTCATGTTAAGCTGGCCGTCCACCAGCACCCCCAGGTCCTTTTCTGCCGGGCAGCTTTCCAGCCACTCTTCCCCAAGCCTGTAGGGTTGTTTGGGGTTGTTGTGATTGAAATGCAGGACCTGGCACTTGGCCTTATTAAACCTCATACAATTGCCCTTGGCCCATCAATCCAGCCTGTCCAGGTCCCTCTGTAGAGCCTTTCTACCCTCAAGCAGATCAACACTCCCACCTAGTTTGGTGTCATCTGCAAACTTACTGAGGGTGCACTCAATCCCCTCATCAAGATCATAGATAAGGATACTAAGCAAAACTGGCCCCAAAAATGAGCCCTGAGGGACACCACTGGTGACCGGCTGCCAAGAAGATTTCATCCAATTCACTTGTGACCAAGTTTCCTGCTCTCATTGTCTGGGAGTGTTCTTTCACCCTTAGATAGTCTGTTTTTGTTATTTGTATCGCTATAGCACCTAGTAATTCCTGGCAGACCAGCATCCTAGGTGCCTGGGAGTCACGTAGATTCAGAATAATTCCCACCAAGAACTTACCATCTAACCAAGAGACAAAAGACAACAGGTGGATACAGACAAAAGGACTTTACAAGGAAGCAATGAGATATAATATTCCAAGATGGAAGAAAAGAATTCTTTTGTACAAGTATTCAGTCTATAGCTGACAGATCCAGGTTGTGCTTTATCCTAAAGCAGAAATGTCTTGCTCTTTTCCCCTTTATAAAGGGGCTCATAAACTTAATTGGTTAAGACTGACTGAATCACAGTCATGAAAGGTCCTGGTGTCTGAGGCTGCCTTTCTTCGTATACCAAAAGGGTCTTGTGCTAAGCCACAATCCAGCTGCCAGGATAATCGCTATTGTGAAACAAACCAGGGGTCTGTCTGTCCATCCAGCTGCTCTACCATTTGGTTCCCCATTAGCCTGGAAAAGACCAAAGGGTCCTCCTCTCCAGTATATGGATTATTCTTGTGCTGTTGGTAATGGCCCATAGCAGTACAGGATCCTGAGTATCAAATCAGACCAGTGGCAGTTATTCCAGACGCTCACTGGTCCTGAATGTATTGGAAGAAATCGCTCAGCCGTAAAAGCAATGCTTTTCCTCCTGATTATCACTGTAAGTCCATTTCTGTGGAGCACCATTAGGACCGAGAACTCTAATAGCAGTTCTGGCTATTACTTTTTCTATTTTAAGCCATTATATTTTCCATTATTTGTCTAGTACACTTGACTTTGATATCATTAAATATAAAAAAAAAGTTCAGTGCATTTGAATCTCCTGTGATCTTTGGACATGATTTTTCTCAGAGAGGGCAGTTTGAGTATATGAAAATGGTTTAATAGACTGTAAATCTACATTTATATTGAAACTAAGACATTCTCCACAACACCAGAAGGTAGAATGGAATGTATGAGATGGTTAAAACACCCAACCATCCTGCTGGTACACTATTTTCATAGAATTCCTCATGTTATCTGAGTACCTGTATCTGACAGCCAGACTCTGCAGAGCCTCCAAAAGCCCTCTGAAGACAGCATGCTATATATCTTCCTTGAAGTCACAGAGGAATTTAATAGCCCTCTATCCACAGAACCACCTCTTTGCAGACTTTTTGTTCTCCGAGTTATGTATTGGAAAAAAATTCTCTTCATCTAGAGGCTTTCTGCTTCATCCTGTGTTATAACCAACCCATCATAACAGAGCCAAAGGCAGCAGCTATGATATATGCTTATATATGTATTAGAATAGCTATGTATTTTGGACTTTTTTCTAAATCTACAGCAATGAAATAACAGCACAACACTCACGTGCATTCAAATACTTAACAGAGCTGGTAAAGAAGTTTGCCAGCAAAAATGCAGCTTTAATTAGATACAAGAATGGGCAATGCAGTTTCAGCTACAGATACCATTTCCTAGGGCTGGTGCAGAGAAGACTGTGAAATCCACAGCTGCCGAAACCTTTCAATTCATGAGAACTCTACCTGCAAAAGACAGGGATGGAGGTAAGGCATTTATTGCTCTGTACCGGGAAGCACAAATGGCTTTGTGCTGACCGAGCAGAGCTTCCAGGAAAAGCAATTCCCTCCTGATAACGTAAGCCTTGCTGGGGCCCACCAGACTCCCTTATTCACTTATAAGGAAATCTTCTGCTTCTCTCTTCTGAGTCCCACCACCTGCATACTGTCCAGTTCTAGTCACAAAGGTAACAGCCAGCCCACCACAGAGAACTTAGCTCTGCCAGCTGGCGTGCCTGGGGGGTTAGGGGAGCATGAGGATGTGAGATACTGCATAGCATCATAAATCTTGCAGTTTGGGAGGCTGAGAGAGTATCTCAGCAGAGGCCCTCTGATATTTCTGGACCCACACCTCTGCAATTGCTGAGTCTATATGAGAGAAAAAAAAGCATACGTTTCAAACACATCAACAAATGAGAAAGATACAGTTCCTGCTCTCCAGAATCAGAAAGGGGAAAAAGATAAAGCATTTCTCAGACGGGAGAAAGTACATTTGCCTCTGACCTCTGGTGATATTGTGGTCTCCTTTTTTTCAAGCCACTTTGGTAAGCTTGATGTCGCCTGTGATCTGCAAAGCTTTCACCAAGTTCAGGGGCTGAATGCGGTGAGTGAAGTCACAGAGCTGCCGCCCATCAAGCAAGACTCGTATTTGCTGGTGTTCACATAAGAGCTCCATCTGCAATGGAAAAAGACAGGGGATGGTGTCAGAGACAAGCGGCAGAGCTGATTTCACCAGCATGGACTTAGAACCCCATGTGATGGGGACAGTGAAGCACAAAGTCTACCCGTTCTTCTGAAATGCCCCTAATAAATAACCTACCCTCTGCTGAGATGATACTGTAAAGCTCCTCGTAGTGAGTTCTGTCACTAAGACTAGAGAAAGGAAAGGATCTCTCCCATCAGGGCTTGAACTCTTGCTCTCTGTGCCATACTAGACTAGTTAACCTCAATTTCCATAGTTAACTATTTATGGTCATATACATACCCTTCAGCCTTTTTCCCCACCTTTTCTCCACCCTAATCATAGTACTCCCAAACATACCTTAAATGTGTCGCCTGCCGTAAATGGGAAGTAGGGAATAGTCTTCTCTTCTCTTCCCCATTTCCCAGCAATTCGTGCATTTCGGGTGATGGATTTGTCACTAAAGTTCACTGTAAATAACAGCCCAACATCTTTGCTTGCATCCAGTGGGTCACAGAGCAGAGTCACTGAAAAGCTGAAAAAACAATTAAACGACTGGGACTTCCAGAAATGTAAAAAAGGACATGATAAGCACGTCAGATGCTTATAAACATTAGAGACAGCTATTGATTTCTTGTCAAACTGAAACACGGGATTCCTACAGGGACTGTGCACAGGTTTAAAAACTGCAGAAAGGGATGAGAACAGACGGTCTTTGTTTCTCCTCCGCTTTCTGGTAGGATGCTAGTGACTTTTGATGTTGCTTTCCCCTTCCTGTAACTGGAATCAAACGCATTTGTGAGTGAGCCAATTCCAATTTGTATCCCAAAAGAGGTTATGGAAAACTCTTCACTAGTATTGACTGCACTGGAATTGATCACTGTATATGCAAAAAAGGTGTAATGACAGCACACTTGCTGTCATCCAGACTAAACACAGCAATGAACCTGCACCTCTGTCGAAACCACTGGTTTTCAAGCGGTGTTGATTTGAGACCCCAGCGGACAACCAAGGTGTGAGTTCAAAATTACACTTCTTCCTGGAGAAGAAATGCCCTTTGTGTGCCCCCTCTGGTTTGCATTAGATAAGGGCAAGGAGTAGAAAACACTGGTGCAGCAGCCAGAGGATCCAAAGAGCGAATTATTTCACACCCTTTTAATCTCAATCTAAGAGCAGGAAAGTTAAACAAACAGAGCTATAAATTATGAATCTATACGACTTTCTTCCACCCAAAGAGCACAGACCCTCAAGAAATCTTTTGAATTGAGAAGACAGGTAGCAGTACACATGGCAGGGGTGAAGCCCCCACCAGCCCCTTCACCTACCTCTTGGGGTTGGAGTGTACTACCCCTATGACCGTCAGTTTCATGGCTGGTCTCAGGCCACCTTTAATTTCACCAACATACTGCTCCACCTGCAGAGAACAGTGAAAACTTGCTGTGGTAGGTCACGCCAAGGGTAAACCGTCTTCAGCAGCTGCTTTGGTCACCTCGTATAGCTTGATTTTATTTTTACACATGCAAAAGAATTTAAAAATATTTCCAGCCTAAAATACTTCTTGCGCTTTTGGTATAAATTCTGTCAGTTCTGGTATTTGAGGTGAGCAAGAGGGCCACCATAGCTGGTAAGGAGGCATCGGCTGCCTGACAGGACTGCCGGCTCTGGCGGGCGGTTTCTGACCAAAACTGCTGTCCATAAGATGTGTGGCCGCTGCTGGTGCTCTACCTGACCGATATGTGTGACTGACGACCCTGACAGCATGTCTTGAGTGAGAACAGCCACCACTGACTTCAGGGGACTGACGCCGCTCCCCAAGACCAGAGGAGGTCCGGCAAGCGCTGTGGTGACCCATGCCTCTCACGAGTGACAGGACCCAGATCACTGACACGGCCGGGACAAGCCCGTGAGGGCTGCTATGGTCCAGTGAGACAATAAATCTGGTCGCAGCAGATCAAAAGCTTTGTGGCAGCACGACGCAGAGTGCAGGCTCTAAGTGAACTGACACCAGTGGGCTTTACGTGGGGACAGACAGCCTCTGTCCTCCTCCACAAGACCACAAAGCCAGCACAGATGCTGCACTGATGCAGTGTTTTGGCAGAAACACAACCATGTCCTCACATCTGAGCCCAGCCACAGCTCTCCCCATCACTTTTTCAAAGCCAGAAAAGGGCTCCCCGGTGGATCTACCTTTGTCCCGCTACACTGAGACCTGTAGTTGCAAACTCCACCCGAAGATCAGAGCTACCTCTACTTCCTCCAAGTAATTCTCTAACAGCTTTGATGGTCAGTGGAGAAACTAATACAGGCGATGGCTGACATGAAAAAACAAGAGAGAGCTTGGAAACAAGTGATAGGAACGTTTTGAGACTTCAGCTTCAGAAATATCTGCAAAATGTAAATGCTGGAATACTACACTGCAGCACGTAATCACTCCCCATGCAGAGTCGCTTAGAAAGAAGGTGCTATAAAACGCTAAGCGTTATTAGCAATTTGCATAACGCTGATAATATTCCAAGGCAATGCACAGCAGACCCTGGTTTTAGATAAAAAGCGCTCTATCGTCCCAGTGTTCCAAGGTAAAAATTCAGACATTTTTTGCTAGAAGACCTGCACAATACATGTATTTTGACTATAAGAAGCACTACATCAGCATGGAAACCCACAGACTTCTGTTCACAGCAAATGGGCTTCCATTCAAGTGTAAGTTGCTATGGGTATTTCATACGTACTTTTACATTTTGGAAAAAATATAACCGATATTAGATTTTTAAATTCTTGAATGACAGTTTGCTTAATGGAAACACAAATTCAAGATGAAGACTGTTTTGCATATACTCCATTTCCTAATTTCAATGTACTAGTTATATCTTCTGCTAAGATCCCCTTAAACAATTTGTTTTCCCACCTTGATATTTACATCCAGCCACCTTTACAACTTCGCAGATATATTAATAAACCTCTAATTGCTAACAAGGCCAATACTGGAAGAAATGAATTAAAAAGTACTTTCAAAAATGACAGCACTACTGCTGATAGTAATGTACATTTACCCTTGCCAAAGTGGGCAGGTGACTGTAACAAAAGAAAAGCACCAACCACCTGAGATGTCTTATGTGAGGGAGCAGCTCTTCAAGTAAGGAGTCTGACTGTAAGGAGATACTTTAAGTTGAATAAAGCAATTAGACAGTGGGTAATAAGTACAGAAGATCCCAGGCTAAATGAACTTCAGCCTCATACAGGTCCTGGATCCCACTAAAGCTCCATCCTTGCCTACCTACACAAGATAGAAGATACAAAATAATACCCCAAATTGAAAACGGACATTGAGAAATTCCACAGAGCTGCACCATAGTAAGCACCATCACTAAAGGCACACGGAATCAGAACTGAATAGATTGAACGATGACCACCACATGGTTTCAACATGTACAGCTTGTACAGCATGGCTGAAGTCAGTTCAAAGGCATGGCTACCCATGCACCATTTCTCTGCTGACATTGAGTTGACAGTACGGGTGAAAAATACTGAGGATGCCACAGGAGATATTGGTACAAACTCCTGCAGCAGCATATTATGGGGTTTATTGGTGGATCCCAGCCTGTGCACACGTACATAGCCCCCTTCCCATATTTTCCGTTCAGGAGCCCTGGGGACTCATTCAGTCACTTACTTTGGGACACCTCTCCTCTGTCATCACCGCTCTGCCTCTTACACTTGCCTCCGTCGCAGCAGTCCCCAGAGGAGTTTTTGTTTTGTGTGTCAGGACAAAAAAAAACAAACAAAAAGCCCGGAATAAAGGGAGGATGTTGCGGGGAGGGGGGGGGCTTATCTCTGCCCGACACCGGCTGGACACCACCCAGCTGAGCAGCTGAGTCACGGCTCTCCGCGCCTCGTCCCACCGGGGAACCTCACAAACAAGGCAGCCAGTGATGGTGAGAGGGCAGTGGGACCACTAGGGTGGGCAGAGCCCTGCCGCCCCGCACAGGAGTGCCAGGCAAGCCGATGGCTGCGGCTGTAGCTCTACCTATACCTACACATTTTTATATAAGTATTTAAAATCATATGTGGGTGTGCATAACATACTGTATTTGCATATGTAATACATATAAATAACATGCCATTTATTTCTTTTGCTACAATTTCTGCCCTCTCTCAAAGCGGTTAATATATATAAAACTTAAGAAGGCCAACCACATCCTGGGCTGCATCAAAAGAAGCGTGGACATTAGGTCGAGGGAGGAGATTCTGCGCCTCTACTCTGCTCTGGCAAGACCCTACCTGGAGTACTGCAGCCAGCTCTGGAGTCCTCAGCACAAGAAAGGCTTGAACCTGCTGCAGAGGGTCCAGAGGAGGGTCATGAAGATGATCCGAGGGCTGGAGCACCTCTGCTATGAGGACAGGCTGAAGGAGTTGGGGTTGTTCAGCCTGGAGAAGAGAAGGCTCCAGGGTGACCTTGTAGCGACCTTCCAGTACCTAAAGGGGGCCTACAGGAGAGATGGGGAGGGACTCTCTATCAGGGTGTGTAGTGACAGATGGGGGTAATGGCTTCAAACTGGAAAAGGTTTGATTTAGCTTAGATATTGGGAAGAAATCCTTTACTGTGAGGGTGGTGAGACACTGGCACAGTCTGCCCAGAGAAGCTGTGGATGCCCCATCCCTGGAAGTGTTCAAGGCCAGGCTGGATGAGGCTTTGCGCAGCCTGGTCTAGTGGGAAGTGTGCCCAGGGCAGGGGGGTTGGAACTAGATGGTATTTAATGTCCCTTCCAACCTAAACCATTCTATGATATAGCCACACACGCAGAGAGTGAGTGTGAAGTATAGGGTTATAGACATATACAAGGGGTAAACACACGCACACATATGTGTATACCCCTATATATATACCCCTCCCTCTATAGGTACGTATATATACTATACGTGTATATCACCTCCCATCCGAGCACGACGGACAGACACCCCCCCCCCCCCCCCACCTCCTACAGCCGCCGACGCTTCCGCGGCGAGCGGCACGCAGCGCAGAGGGGCGGCACCCCTGCGCGCCGGGGGAGGGCGGAGCTTCGAGCGACAGCCAATCAGAACCACGAGAGGCCGGAGCACGGGGCGGAGCTGTCATGCGGTGAGAAGCGGGCGCGGGGCGCGCCGGCGGGCGGGGGCGGTAGTGGTGGGAGGGGAGGGCGGGGCTTGCGCTGCCCGGGTTCCTGAGGCGGCGTCAGGCGCCCCAAACAAACATGGCGGTTTATTTACATTCTGCTCGGCCAATGGGCGGGCGCCTGCCCGCGTGCCCGCCCGGCGGCGCGGTCAGCTGAGGCGGCGCCCAAGATGGCGGCGGAGGGGGCTGGTGTAGCCGGGGCGGTGCAGTAGAGCCCAGCACCGCCCGGGTGGCCTCGTCCTGCCCCGTCAGGTAGTGCGCGCCGCAGGACGGGCCTCGGGGGCTGCCGAGCCGGGTCGGACCTTGCAGAGCGGGGTGCTGGCCGTGGGCGGATGCCGGGGGGTGGTGGGGAGCGGCGGGAGCATCCCTCGGGCCGCCCGGCCGTGGTCCCCCGGGACAGTCATTCGTGGCCGGGCGGCAGCCGCGTTGTCTGTCAGCCCGCGGTGCTTGTTGGCGCCTTACGCCCCTGCGGGCTGAAGCCCCCTGAAGCCTAGCCTTGGCTCCCCGGCTGTCCCTGCCCAGGGCGCGCTGTCTGAAGAAGAAACGTGGGGTTGGTGCCCCGGCGCGCACTTACGGCATCCGCTTCGCGTGTGTCGCCCTGCCCCAGGTCACCTGTTCGTCCTGCGAAGATGCATTCTTTTGGAGATGAAGAAGCGGCCTCTCTGGAGCGGCTCTTTGGGTTTTTCTGCGAGTGCGTACAGCGTGGAGACTGGGAGCTTGCGCAGGCCTGTGTACCCCAGCTGAGCCAGTGGCACGGGGATGGCCCTGAGAAGGTGGAAGCAATTCTTCAGGCTCTGGTAGCTTGTCCCGTGGGGGTGAGGTAAGTAAGGTACTGTTTTGGTTCAGTGGGCTTAAGTGTGAAACGAGGAGGAGCAATTAGTTTAGTGCTGACTGTGGGGGACGGATGGAATCTGGGAAATAGCACTTGCTTCAGTGCTGAGGTGTTTTAGATGCATCTAGATGTGCTGTTATCTGAATGTTGACATCTTATCACTGCCTAAGCACTTAGCAGGCTGCCCAGCTCATTGGAATAACGAGCTGTGTTCATTTATGCAGTTGGTATGATGGTTGATACATGCTTAAAACTATTTGGAAGCATTTCAGAACTGATTTTATTAGATTTTATTGAAGGATAAGAAGATGAAGGAACATCTCCTGAAACTGCATTCCTTTGATGCTGAGCTTCAGTTAATTTAGAAATGGAACCACCAAGATCAGCACTGTAGTTATTTAAAATGTTCTCTTGCTTCCAGCTTTTGAAAGACTTTCTGATTTCTAAAAATTTAAACTCTAAAAAATTAAAATTATGCTATTGATTTCTTATTTCTCTTGCACTGGAATTTGAAGTGGCATTGGTATTACTCAATCTTAGTTTTGATCTCTGCTTTTCAGGTAGGTGCATATGAAGGGTGACTTTCTAGCACTTCAGGGAACACTGGTATTCCCCCTCTTCAAGCAGATGGTCATAGTCTTCCACATTTAAATTTGTGTAACATTTTGGTAAAGGTTCTAAGAAACAGTTTACACTGACAACAATTAAAGGAGTCTGGAGGAAGATGTGCACATGGTTAGATGAATATTGCTATCGGCCATGTGAGACATAAGCATTTTTGGTCTTTTAATCTTTGATAGTTGGTTATCACATCTAAATGCTTTAGTTAGCAGTGCTGATGTTTTTAAAGGCCAATAAACTATCTGGTGCTTTTTCCTTTTCCTAGTCCCTTTGACAGTACTGAATATGTTCCCTAACTGTGTAGGTTTGGAATGTGTGTGTAAGTACTGGAGCACATGAAAAGCCGATGGAAATTAGAAATATTCTTTGTTTAATTAGTACATTACTTCACTTTTAGTTTGGACATAAAGCTGCACTTGTGACCGAAACCTTAGTTTCATTTTTTTGGGGTAGAACTAGACAGAACAGGAAATAGCGGTGTTTGGCAACTGGTCAGATTTCAAAGAAATCTGCTGAAGTCCTCAAAGAGGGCTATGCAAACTGAACTTTAGACCAGAAATAAATTTCATTGTTTTGAAGCAAAGAACTATGGCAGTAGTGCTGGTATTTGGCAGATCTAAAAGCAGTTATTTGCACAGCAGAAATCATTGAGTTAATATGTAAATAGTACCAATATTCTGGTTTCCCTGTATTCTCTTTGTGTCTGACTCATCTTCAGCTATTTAATCCTCTTTGGTTTTAGCTTACACAAAAAAATATAAAAATTAAAATGACAGTGATTTCCTGGATCTCAGAGATAGGAATGACCTTGTATAATCCAGTGTATGTGTTTATTGCTTTTGTAGGTGGGGACAGAATTCTAGCCCTTGGAGAACTGCGTGGCTTTGGCTTCTTGTGCTGGAAAAATGGCTTGCCAGGAATCAGGTACAAAAACATCTATCAGACTTCCAGCTGTGACTTATAGCTCTGACTTCTAGATGACTTCCAAGTGCAAAATGCCTGACTAGTTGCTTATTTAAGTTACAGGCTTTCTCCTGTGTTTCATGGAATTAAGTTCTCAAGGTAGCTGGAGAAGTACACTGCTTTTGTTGCTTTTAACAAACTTGTCAAGAAACAACTATTAATATTCTCCACACTGGAGAGACAAATTGGGATTTTTTGTTTTGTTTAGATAAAAGGAGTTGGCTTTTCAACACTCAGCATTTCTGTAAATGGAAAGCATGAGTATATCTACTTCTGCATTTGAGTGGCACCTTCCTTACATTAAAGATGAAATAGCTCAGGCATTAGACAATTCTTTATAAGCTTTATATGGATGTGCTTGCTGTTTTCTGACAGGTGCAGTGTTTAATGAGTAAAGGAGAAACTAGTATTTTTTCCTCCTTTTTTTTTTCCCCTAATTGGTGCACTGGGATGTGTGATCATACTTTTTTTTTTTTTTAATTCATTTGTTCTTAGACTTAGACTTGCATTTTTTCTTTACCTTTTGAGGAACGACGTCTCAAATTGATGGGTTTGTAATTCCTGACAGAGACACTTGTCTCTGTTTCCAGATGTATAGATAAATGGAATCCACTGGTGTGGGAGCAGAACCTAATTGTGGAATAGCTTTTAATTGAGAATAGGGTATCTTCAGAGAGATATTTCAGTCTGCCTCAAAATGTTAATGAAATAGCTAAGATTAGGTTAATCTGGTAATGTAAATAAGTAAAAGTTTTATTGTCTAACGTCTTTCCCATTCTCTTACATTGTTTTAGAAAACTGTTCCAGTTGTTCTTCAGAGAGAAACTGAATTTTTATTGTTCTTGGAAGAACTACAGAAAGATGTCTCTGAGGAAGTCCTAAAGGTGAGCTACTTAGTATGCCCTGCTTTTTCTTGTTAGTCACGTAGAATGTCCAACTTTTTCAGGTTTTGGGATCAAGTTAATGCTTCCTGCTAACTTGACTGCTTGAGATGCTAATATGTTATTAATCTTTTAGGCATCTGAAAGACTGCTGTTCAAATCCCTTTCTAAAGTTAATCCAATGTGCCTACAAGTGATTTCTCTGGCTAGAGAGGAGGTTGTAGGCAGGCAAGGAACAAGCTTTTCTACATGGTCTTTCTAACACTTCAGTCCTGACTGCAGCTGCTTGCCAAAGTCTTGCAGATATAGACACCTTTAGCTAAAACCCACTGTGAGACAAAATAAACCATAATCAGTAAGCACATTTTAAAAGTATGTTTATTTTCTTTTTCTTCTTCCTAAAATCTTAGTTTTAAACTCTTCCACACCTCTTTGCCCCCTTCCTGGAAGTTTTGGGTGCTGTACTGTTACTACTGATGGTATTTGGTAGTTGGTATGATGTGTGCTCTGAGGTTCAGGACCCATTTTTCCATTATTAATGAATACATGCAGACTGATTTATTTGAGAAATACATGGAAATATTCAAAGATGGGTTAATATCAAAAGCAAGCATAGAGCAGGAAATCAGGAGAGTTACTACATGTAAAACTGTCTTAATTTGGTGTTGAATTTAACAGAATTAGACCTGTTATGTTTTGTGGAATGTCCTCAGTTGTTGCTTCTAGTCTTACAGGTTCGAACTCTTCAAAGAATTTTTTTTGTTTGCCCTTTTTAAGAGGAAAATGAAAACTTACTATATTCAGAGACTATTTGCAGCTTTTAAATATGAATAATGAAAAGGTATTCGGTATTTCTTTAAGACAATTACAGGATAAAAGCAAGCAAGGTAAACTTGACTGTTGATTAAAACAAATCTGCTTGAAGTCTGTTAATGACTGATGAAGTCTGTGTACATTGCCATCTAAGCTCCAAGGTCATGAAAGATTCCACCATTGTCTGGAACAGAAATAGATTCAGCAACCTCCTATCTTTGTTGCAATTACTGTCAGAGGCATGTTAGTGGGTAGTTATGTTTTGATCCAGCAAATAAAGAAATGGGTGTTGTGGACTTGTCTTCTGCTAATATTCTCATTTTTGCCCACACCAACCACCTCTCCTCTCCATGTTCCCTGAGTTGTCCCTTTCAGTCAAGGACAGCACTCAACGTAGTTCCAGATGTGCCACAAGTGTTGCTTAATTGCTGTTCAGCTGCATTGTCCCTCACCTTCCCACCCCTTACTGGGAGACTTAATTGGGAATTGTTTGTTTGTTTTCCTCTTCCTAGTTCTGGAATTGTAGGTTTGCTTCTGTTAGCAAGAAAAAATACTGTTGCTTGAGAAAGAAGCCTGTGAGGTGGCTTCTGAATCTGTTGGCCAGTTTTAACCAAGTTTGAAAAATTAATGTTGATGAGGGTGATGCAGTTGGTAGATAGATGGTATGAATATGGAAAAGTAGGAAAAAAAAAAGACTGAACGCTAATCATCATGCTCTTACTGACTTACGAAGATACAGTCATATTAATATGTTGCTAAAAGGTAGAATACAATAGTGCTTCAGCCATCCCATAGGAGCTGCCCGTGAACTAAGGTAACTTGCTTATGAGTGCATGGCCCATATAGTGTAGTTGTGTATTACAGGATTCTTCATATTTTGTTACATATTCAGGCATATCCACTCTTCTAGGAAGGGTATCGGACAAGGTGGACCATTATTAATGTTTTCCTAGGTAATACGATGTTTCCAAATTGATTTATCTTCTTGCTTTCAAGTTTCTCCTATTTTTTTTTAATAATTTATTTCATGTTTTTAATGGAGTCTGAAAGGCTTACTCTTTTATTATTTTCCTATTAGGAACTGTTCGAAGCATTTGAGTGCACCCAGAACAAGCACATCACAGACAGGAAAAGAAGAGATGGCTGTTCTCACAGATTCAGTTTGGATGTTGTTTCAGCTCTCCGGAAGCTTTTGCTGCGGGCTCCCCAGAGGGCAAAAGCCCTGCTGGAGTTCTTTCAGGAGGAACAAGGCACACACAGCTCCTCGCTCCAGCAGTATTGCTCTCTGCAAAACATCTTTGTTGAATTTCTTCGTGACTCCTTGAAATCTCTGCAGAGGCTTCAGTGCTGTTCTGAGATTTCAGCAGAACTAGATCAAAGAGAACTAGTAGATACAATTTATGCTGCTCTTAGTATAGTGACTTTTGAGGTGGAGCATCAGGCAGATGAAGTACGGCACCTATTCAGGGAGCTCTTGGATGTGTGCTGGGCTGAGGGAAGCCCACTGAGGGAGGAGAAGCTACTAAGCTGCATGCTGAGGAAACAGAGCCATGGCCTGTTAAGCCTGTATAGCAGTGTTGTTATAGAAAGAATAAGAGAAAAATTTCTGGCATCAAAATCAATACGCAAAGGTTTGTTTCACTTTTTGCTTTGTTTTCATTTCTTGTTTAACAAAGCCATTGAGGCATTAAATAGGCAAGTTGTCAGGAAGTTGGGCAGTGTTCTTGCTAAAGTGCCTTAACAAACCATTTAGTCTTGTAAAAGATGATGCTAAGATGACTTAAAGCAAAGAATTGGCATAGGAACCCAGGGCTCTCCCTACATTTCTGCAGTCTCTGCTGCCTTCTTTTGTGAGCACTTCCTTTATCATGCCTTGTTTTACTCTATTTTAATCTGCTCAGCATTTCTCCTGCTGAAGATGTTGCTTTTAATAAGGAAATTGACTCTCCACATCTATATAAAGCTTTTATTGGTTAAGCTCCAGCTCGGGGTTACCTGTGTTGGAGGATGTTCCGTTTCAGGGCAGTAACAGTTCAACTACCTCAGTAATCTCAAAATGTTCAAACCCTTTAATATTGGAAAAAAAGACTTACAGAAGTGGAAGGGGATGTGGAGTGGGACAATATCGCAGCTAGAAAGAAGATGCAGTTTGATTTCCTGCTCACTTGCCGTACCCCAACTGTTGTTTTTGTACCAGCTATAATTTCACAGCTTCTACCTTCCTATGACGGGTACATTTAGTTGAGGATCTCATTTGAAGCTGAATGGCAAGTGGTGCCTATGCTCTTGTCAGAAAAGTGGCAGGTGAGCATGCAAGGAGGTCAAAGCTAGAATGCCTACCCTCTTTTGCTTGCCTCTGTACACTGAGGTGTAAGTCAGTGGGGTTTGTATCCTCTCTCCCCCTTCACTCATAGGGATTGCTGAAGGGAAGTTCGGGCTGATGTGTGGCAGACTGGAATTTCTGATAAATGACAATTAGTGCTTCCTCATGGGGGAAGAGAAATGGAGATATGGATACCTTCACTCTCATTGGGAGTAGTTCAGTTCTCACTTTGCACAGACCTGAGAAGTTCCTGTGCTGGCCAAGTCTTTGCTAAGGCCCTGCAAAGCAGCATAGTGTCTCAGAGCACAAGTGAGAGTTCATGCAACATACAGATAAGATGTGTATGATTGGAGAAAGAAAGGCAGTGTGACCTGAGCTAATGCAAACAACCTGTGTGATAAACAGACTCTTGTTATGTTAGCAACTGTCCAGACAGTTTCCTGGTTTACTATCTGACCTGTTTATTTTCTAGCAAATTTCTCTCCTTGTCTTTCTTGTCCAGTAAAAATATCTGAGAGTCTTAACTGTTAACGTGTAACAGCTGGTTAGTATTTGAGGAAATGTGAGTGTTTCTCAGTTTAAATTATCAGCAAATTATGCTTCTTTCAAAGGTAGCACTGTGTACTGGAAGGTAATCTTGTGGTGTTTTTTAGGTTCATCTGAGCAGCTGGATACAGAGCGAACCGTGATGAGTTTGTTCTCAGATCCCAAAGAGGCTGCTTCTTGGAAGACAGTCTATTTCTACTGCTTGAGCAGCAGCAAGCACTTTCTGGAACAGATTCTGGTACGTCCATAAAATGATTAAGAGGAAAACCCAATGGTGGCTAAAGTCAGTCCCTATATTGAACACATCTTGGCAGTGCACAGAGGCTTTTTATATTCAAATAGTGCTTAGTAGGGGTCGTGACTTACAGGAACAAGGAGGTAATTGGTGATAACTCTCCTACTATTCCAATTGTGTGATGAACTCAAAATGTTCATTGAGATTTTTGGAAAAGCTCATGTGCATGCAGACTGAAGATTAGATCTTCATGATTTAAGAAGTCCCGTGTCCTGCTTGTAATTTTGTTGGATACACCACTTGATTTACCCCATGACCTTGAAATCATTGCTTTGCTTTTCTGATGCTGGTAGAGTCGGGGCAGTGAGACTAGTTTGCAGGGTAGAATTTATATTTTAAAGAGCTCGAAGACCTGGTGAAAAATACTCTGGTATGAATTAAATGATTTGAGTGTGTTTACATAGATAGAAGAAATAGAATACAGGCAGGTGGTCACTGTTAGAGTGCAGGTTTTTAAGGTTTGACGTATTTCCTCTTCTAGATAACATGCTCGTTCAAGTTTCTTACATAATGCCCTTGTCAGAGACATAATCACTTGAAAGAATGTAAAGATAATGTAGTGAGGGTGTATGAGTTGGCTCTGTGCTAAACATTTGAAATGATGGTTTTTTCCTCATGACAGTTTTACTGCAGAGTAACCTGATGGCTTGGAAAATACAAGTTTAGGAAAGTTCCAGATGCAGAATTTTCCTATTTTTGTGAAGCTCATATTGAAATGGCTATTGATTTACATAACCTGCCAGGCATTATGTGTCTCTATATTTGGAAAAATAAATACTACTTTTGTTTTCTAGGTGACTGCATTAACTTTACTGAAAAGGGAAGACTACTCAGGCCTGAACAGTTTGTTGAGGAGAGAATTTAGTCCCCTTAGCCGTCTCTTGGTATTGCTAGGATGGACTCATTGTCAAAGCCTGGAGTCAGCAAAAGCATTGCTATGGACTCTTCACAAAACTCAGGTAAATGAGCAGAAAGCAAGTCGCAGTATCCCAGTCTGAGTCCAGATAATGCTATTTGTTTGCTTAAGTTGTTCATTGGGTTTCTGATTATATTTTTTTCCTGACTTGCAAAAAAAAGATTTAAAAACAACCCCCGTTTACAACCTCAAATTGTGGTAATCTGAACTGTGAATTTTCTTTCTGTAAACAAATAAAATGGGGAGTTTCCAGCAAGAATGTTAATCTTTCTCAAAAGGGAATTAAAGAAGCTAAGATGTTACAGTTCTGTGTAAGTAACATTATTGGACACTTGCCTTTCTTCTTACTTCTCAGCTGTGAAGGGACTATGATTGCCCAGGAGATTCTGAAAGTTTCTCTTGCACGAGGTCTCCGGCTTTTACTCTTAACACAAGAGAGGGAAAGACAGCAGTGGTTGTTGACCAGTTTTGAAAATAGATGGGGGATGTTTGGTCAGTGTCATTTTGTCCAATGAGTCATCCCTGGATAGTGACTAATTCTGATGACAACTAACTTGAGTTCAGCGCAGGGTAGCTTGGAAATTTCCCATACCCATTCACAAAATGAAATAATAAAATACAGGAGCTGGGACTGAAAGATCCGCCTTGTTTGTGGGGAGTCTTCATCTTTAAAGAAGAGAGAGGATTCTAACTCTGGGGGCTGTGGTTGCTGAGTTGTAGTAGTTTAGATGATGTTTGTCTGCAGGCAAGTGGCTTGGATGACAGAGGTGGGGAGACAGGAAGCCTTGCACTGCTAGATCATCAGGGCAGATCTAGGCTGGTATTGCCTTAAGGGAGTTACCATCTATCAATAATAAACTGAAGGTCTATTCAGTAGCCTCTGCAAAGTGGAATTCTTAGATCTGATTTTAGTAGGCAGGTATCTGTAGTAGAAAAGCACATGGAAAAGGACAATAACTGTCTGCCACCCGGTGTGTCATCAGTTCTGGTACATGATTAGTTGTAGAGGTTAATGTCTTGGACTGTTACTAGGAAGCGTTAATTTGCATTTTGAAAGTTAACCTTGCAAAGAGATGTAACCACCTTTACATGGTCTGTAGGTGTGTTGAGTGGAGGCTGACTGGTTTTGGTGCTCCTTTAGAATAGCCCTTCCTTGCTCGCTTTTTTATTGAACAGTTTTATTAAAACTGGCAATTTTCTGTACTTGAAATTACCATCTAGATAAAGAAGTCTTATGAACGTGCCATATGTGACACAGGCTTGGTTCTGCTGTCTGACTAGAGGATTTGTGGTAAAGAGATTCTTTTATTTGTCTTTCTATTTAGGATCTGTGCAATGATTCAGTACTGAAAGATTTCTGTGATGGGCTGTGGGCTCAGGTGGAAGTTCTTGAATGGTGCATACAGCAAAACAGGTAAAACGGTCGGGACTTTTTCCAAACTGTTGCCAAATCTGCCTATTAGTCAATCTACGTATACAAACAGAAATTGCGTTCTTTTCTGTGAATCTTGGCTAATCATCTCCTAATGACTGTATATCACAAGCTCTCAAAATTACTTAATGGGCATTAGTTATGCTATTTGTTTGTTGGTTGTTTTTTTTTAACTGCAGGAATTTGATTGAATAAGAGTTAGAGTGGGAGATACATCTTTAAATATGGCTGAGAGACCTAAATCTGTTTGTGCCACCTCTTTTTGTTCTCTCTTGCAGTATTACTATGCCAAGGAAGGTTCTTTTGCAACACTTGCACAGTCTAGATTGTCACACTGCAGTATACTCTCTTCATCATCTCACTAATCTTCTGACACTGAATGAAGACGATGTTATTGAGCTTCTTCAAAAAGTTCCTGCTAGAGACCAACAGATGCAGGGTAAATGTGTAGGGTCGTGAGAACACAGAAAACCCCCGATCCATTGAGTATGTGCTGCTCAGTATTTCTGCCAGAAAGAATCTGTTCTTTTGACCTACTACTGTAAATAAGGAAGATATTGCTTACCAGCTGCTTTGCAGAAGAAAACTAGAGACCATGTGGAAATTATTTTAGAATCCTTTTGGGGAGTAAATTCTCTCCCAAGAAGGAGTGGCAGATCTCTGAAAGAACTTTTTCAAAATGGTAACAAGACTTTGCACATGCTTATAGTATGTGCTACTCATTGTAACTTATATCAGGTATAATACTCTTAGCTTGAAAAACAAGTATATGGTTTGGATTTCAGCCATCTGTGCACTTAAATTTAAAATCACAGGGCAAAGCCAGATGAAATTGACAATACCTCATACAGTACATCTTTATTTTTGAAATATACAAAATGTTTTTTTGTTCTTCTAATATTAAGTCTTACCAAATCTACTTTAATAATAAAATCAGTAAGGCTTACTTACAGGCTGTATTTAAATCCCTCTTGTCTCCCTTCTCTCATCTTCCCGTGTTCCAATTTGGTGCCTAAAATACCTGAGATTAGCATACATTTTAGTTCACTTAGAAGTGACTCTCCTTGTAAATTCTTCTGATTGTGGCCTATGTCCAGATTCAGCTGCTGATATTTTAATGCTGTTTTTGGATAGGGCCTCTTAATAATGATACAGAAGCTCAGTCTTCCTGCATGTACTAGAACCAAATAAGGTGCAATTTTTTGTGCCTTATTCCTTGTATGAATGGGAATTTGTACGTGTATCTTCAAACAGTTGCATGGACAGCTTTCAGTAATGGATGTTGCACAGATTTTCCAGATTGCCTAGTGAGAAGCAGTTTTCTCTCCTTCCGGTATCATATTGTTAAGTTGTTGGTTTCCAGTCCTATTTTTACAGCTTTTGTTGTTAAAAGTATTGTAACAGTTGTCTTAAAAGACATAATGATTGAGACTCTATATAGATCTTTGGTTTCAGTGTCCTGCTTTCTGAAATCAGTTGTTTAGTTGTTGCTGACGTTGGGTGTTTTTTAATCTAGCATTTTAATTGTTTTATGCTTGAATTCTGTCAAAAGCTTTCAAAGACAGGAAGAGGCAATCCTGTCATATCTTCTGGGAGCTGCATGTCTGTAGCAAAAGAACTCTAGCTGTGGTTTCTCTTCTTCTTTCAGATCACCTTAATTTACGGAACTAGTTAATGGAAGACTAGTCCTCCCTCTCTTTTCAGACCAGTGACTATTGTAAAATTCAGATAATCCTGTAAACACAGTTTAATAGAATCTCCTTTAAAATAATTATTTTTAAACTTAAAGGTAGAAAAGGAGTCATGAAGTTTTGATTTGTCTGACTTAGTAGTGTTAACAGGCCTTTTCTCCCCTTACCGCGTGTACTTCCCCTTCTTCCCGACACACATCTGTCAGCTGCAGTAGTGAAACTGAAGTAGTGGTACCGGTTGACAGCTGTGTTCAGACACCTTTCAGATCAGTGCATAACACTAGCTTTGTGCAGTCACACTAACAAAAGAAATGATGGACAGAAATTTCCTCATGAGATACAAAATTGAAGAATAAGGTGTTAATATTTCTGGCATAGGAAAAACAAGTGCTTTAAGTTAAAGGGCAGTTCTTCGATACTGGTACAAGGAAGAGGATTGGTTTAGATGCACATGCTGACACAGACTCAACGCATCCAAGACTTTCCACATAGGAGGCAAAAGTGTATTAAACTTGCATTTGATTACCAGTGTGTATCTTGCAGTATCTTTAGATAGCTCTTCCTTTTCAGAGGACTGTATTTATTGGGTCTCTGGCTTCACCTACCTGAAGTCCACTTAAGATAGTGGTATTGAGAGCTTTTTGGGTGCTACATATTAGTGTAGAGCTGCTGCTGAATTACAGCATTTTTGTGGCCATGTGGGTACTGCAAAGGATTCAAATTTGGATGGTTTCTCAGTTCTGCCTGCTGTCTACATTACAGGTTCCACCATTGTTGCTGTTTAGAATTGCAATGGTAGGGAACAGTTGGTTTCAAACTGTTTTTGCCCTCTTTTGTGCTGTGTAGTTTTCAGAAGAGTTCAGGCTGGTGCTTTTCGTTGAAATCAAGCCTTGTTGAGGACAGTGCTGAAATACTCCCTAAGTAATGCTATTTGTTTGGATGGGGACATTATCAGTATACATCAGACCAGTACTTTGTTTAAAAAAAAACAACTTTGCTATTCTTCCCCTGCATGGCAATAGGCAGAGGGACAATCTACCCCTTGTTTAAGAATATAGGATAGTGGATTCAAGCACTAATTTAATACTGTCTGGGATTTTGTTTTTTTTGTTGTTTCTTTTTTTTTTTTCACCTTTGTATAGTAGTTGGATAATTCATCTAAACCCAGCGTAACAGAATATATGACTCTATATTGTGTTCCTGGGTGAAGATGATGATGATGCAACTTTTACATAGTTTGCAGCTCTGATATGTGTTGGATTGGAAGGGACCTTTAAAGGTCATCTAGTCCAACCCCTCTGCAGTAAGCAGGGACATCTTTAACTAAATCAGATTGCTCAGAGCCTCATCCAGCCTTGCCTTGAACGTCTCCAGGGATGGGGCCTCCACCACCTCTCTGGGCAACCTGTTCCAGTGTCTCACCATCTCATTGCAAAGAACTTCTTCCTAATGTCTAATCTAAACCTACCCTGCTCTAGTTTAAAACTATTGCCCCTTGTCCTATCGCTACATGCCCTTGCAAACAGCCCCTCCCCAGCTTTCTTGTAGGCCCCCTTCAGGTACTGGAAGGCAGCTATAAGGTCTCCCCGGAGCCTTCTCTTCTCCAGGCTGAACAACCCCAGCTGTCTCAGCCTGTCTTCATAGAAGAGGCCCTCCACCCCTCTGATCATCTTCGTGGCCCTCCTCTAGACCCACTCCAACAGGTCCATGTCTTTCTTGTGCTGAGGGCTCCAGGCACAATACTCCAGGCGGGGTCTCATAAGAGCAGAGTAGAGGGGGAGAATCACCTCTCTTGATCTGCAGCCAGATGCAACTGTCCACCTGGGCTGCAAGTGCGTCCGGAGTGATGTTCTGTTGTACTAAGAAGGGATCATGTCTGGCATGTGGCACCTTTCCTCAAAAAAAAAAAAACAGACAAAACAGGGAAGGAGTGGGTGTAGTACTTCTGTAGGTTGCCTTTATCATAAACGTGTGAAGGAAACTGTGGGTCTGTACTACTTCTCTAATCAATAGCACATTTTATATTATCTGTATGGCCAGCCATTGTGAATAGAATCAACTGTGATATCTATTTATTAGTACAAATATGTAGAGGTGGTGGTACTCTAGTCTCACTAGGTCATAGCCAGCCTACACTATCTCCCTACTTACCTACTGTGTGATAGAACACAAAATTCTAAGATGCTGGAACGAGACAAAGTCTGTCCCTGTGGTGCAAATGCAGCAGTGTAGCTTAACCACGTACCTCTAATGAGACTCCTCATGAGCAGATTTTGATCATTCTGTGCTGTAGCCGGGTCCTGTAACACAAATTCACAGATTTCCTTTTTAGAAAGGAACTAGACCTAACTTCTCTGTGCCCATCTGTTGTGGGTTTTGTTTTGGTTTTCCAAATGTTGTGAAGTAACAGTGAGATAGAGCAAAGCTGGGATGGAGGTGACACTGGGGAAGAAAGACTGGATAAATATTGCTGTGTGGGAACTGCAGGAGAAAATTAACTTGTTTTCTTATCTACTTCCCACCCCCTCGCCACCCTTATTTCCCTCCACAGCGGCAACACTCCCTAACACCCTGAGTCAGCAACGCAATCTGGCACTCTTTCAAGCATTTTGTGCCATGAAGTATGCTATCTATGCTCTCTGTGTGAATTCACATAAGCATTCCAAGTGCAAAGATTGCGTACGGAGCCTTCTTGGTGATATCCCTGAAGATGCAACTTCTGAAGAACCAGCAGGTGATTAGCCCCCTTTCTCGGGTTCAGTAGCTTGTGCTTCTCTTTGCTGGGCTCTGAATTATCACTTAGTATTGGGATATTATTGCACCCTGTGTACATATGATGTTTTTAGTCCGTGGGCTATGAATGCTTTGCAAACAAGTATAATGGCATTTCTTTGAGGTGTTGTTACCTTTAGTAATAATAGATATGAATAAACTACCTGCCTTGTTCTACAATATTTAAGATAATTATATTAAAAATACAGTGCAAAAAGAAGGTGATATCAGATACAGGATGGTAGTGGCAGGGATGCTTTTGTAAGAGCACATGATTTCCCAGAGCTGAAACTGTTTTAATGGCTAGAATGGGTATAATCTGAGTTTGCACATCATTGCACAAGGTGATGATTTGCATTACTGCATTACTGTAGGAGACACACTACCTTTGTAAATGTAAAATGCTGGACATATATTTACTTGATTTCTGGAGGAATGATCAGTTCTGAGCTACTGGGATGGTTCCCTCTTCTAGGATTTTCTTAAAGGGCAAAGGTTGGAGGAAGGAACTCCTGGAAAATGTTGTAAATGTTCTTTATTTTTGTTTTTAATTTTACAGATTGCTCTTCAGTATTTCCTCAGTACCTTGTGAAGTGTCAGCAGTTCTTAAGGAGTGTTCCTGCTCCTCTGCGTCTGGAGGTTTTGGAGAACATCTTCTCCTTGCTTTTTGTTTCCTACAGTGACCTTCATACTGAGACTCTTTTACCTGAGGACTATGCAGAGGATGATGATCTTGACAAAAAGAGTACTACTGTGAGTGTAGAAGGCAGTGCTAGTCAGCAGTCTTCCACCTCGGAGAGTCCACAACGCCTAATAGAGGCTGAAAAGAAATTAGAGAGGCATCTTCTGTCTGCTCAGACAGTTCGCACAGATACCCAAGATCTTCATGACTCTATGTTAGGTGGCAAAAGATGTGAAACCTCTAGGCTGAGCTACCTGGATCTGAAACACTTCACCAGTGGTGTTACTGGATTTTTAGTGGATGATGTGGCCATGGATGCCTTCCTCACGTTGCTCCTCAACCATCTGGAAGAAATTCAGAGTTCCCTCCCATGGGACTCCAGTAATGTGCTTCGTGAAGAGCTGGAGCTTGTCGAGTGCTTGAATCTTTCTGCAAGCAGAGATGCCTTTGGAAGTCGTGTGTTACAGTTTTCCAAATACCTTTCTGAAGCTCACTGGCGATACAAGGTGGTGATGAGTAACAGAAATGCAGGTAGGCTTTGTATTTGGCAACTTCTGATATATCAACACTGTTCTGTGACAGCCGTCCAGGCAGTGGTCTCAACTGAATTCCATGAGCATCTTACTGAGGGAGCACATTTTGGCAGATATTAGGAGAGTGACCTAGTTGGAGATCACCTAGCTCTTGTGCCATTCTTCAATAGGAGTGATCTCTGTTCTAATCAGAAAGTTTGAGTTTTCTTTTTCTTTTTTCCCCTCCCTTTTGTGGACACACTGCTTCAGTTCACCTGTCTTTCTCCTGCCCCTTTGTCACAAGTTATGTTGACAGTGCAGAGATGTGAAGGGATGTGGTGTGTGATCCAGTGCAAACCAGATAGACTCATCTTGTTCATGGAGAGAGTGTTGATTTAGCGCACCCTGGAAACATGTTAGGAACACGTATCAGAGGAAGTTGGATTATTCTGGGATGCAGACCACTCCTCAGGAGTACCTAGACCAACACACTCAGGGACCTATTTCCCACCCTTCTCTATATCCTATAACTTGTTAGCCCTGCTACTATCAGATTTCTGCTTGTATTGTAGCAGAAGGCTTATTGTGTAGCTCAGACCATGCAAAGTCCATGTACCAAGAAAGATTGGGCAGTGTGGACCTTAAATGTTCCAAATTTCCAAACCTGTGTTCAGCTGTTTCTCAAGTCTGCTCTTATAAAGGAGGGGATGTGATGTGACTTATGTTTGAGTAGCCAGTCGTCAGTGTTTATATTGGACAGACAGCAGCTTTCTGTGGGATTCTGTACTTTTGAGTCCTGACTTCTGAAAAATTATGACAACTGTTTGGGGAGTATCTTTCAGGGAAAGGTGGCTGGCTTTTCTTGACGCTGTATATCTCTCGGATTTTCTGTCTCAAGGGCTGGCATCCCTGTTACTTGCTCACTTCCAGAATTGTTGACTGGGTCAGGGTTCATACTACCCTGCATTACTGAAGAACCTGGTTGTTTCAATAAAACCTTAATGACAAATCATACTTTCTTTTACTGTTCTAATTCTTATTCTTATTTCTGGCTGCTTATGTACTTCGACTATACCTCTTTTCTGTATAGTTAGAATAATTTAGATTGGAAAAGAGTCTCAGTACTCATTAGGGGTGTGTAGAAGGTATAGTACATTCCAAGCAACATTGGATGTGGATGTGAAAAACACAGTTGAATTGCATCAAAAGTACTTCAAGCTGCTGGTTTAAACACGCAGAAGAGCTCTTAGCTGAGATCAACTGTGTTTCCTTTGGAAATTTGCCATCATAGCTCTTCTGTAGATGTGCTGATAGATTCTTAAGGTAGACAAGTAACTGTGCTTGTTTATGGCCTGTCCAGCTATTTGGTAATGTTTTTGTTTAAATGTTTCACAGAACATCAGCTTGCAGCTTCCAGAAGATACTGCTCTTTAATCAGGTGCTCCAGCTTTAGGAAACGAAGTAGATCTCAAAGGTACAAGACAGGTAGGTTGAGAAACTGACTTAGAGAAGACATCTCTGAAATGCGCCCAAGTTTGCTGAGCTGAATGCAGTTAGATTCAGTGGAGTAGGAGTGGAGAACTAGATTTATTTCCTTTAGTTTTCTAACTGCTTTGAAGTGTCTTAGTCCAGTTCCACTTGGATTGAAGTTGTTTTCCTAAAGCTCATCTGCACAACTAAAAGATAATTAATTTTAAATTCAGGTAATAAAATAACTTCTTTCATACATAGTCTCATTTGGGGCAGGGGAAAACTTTGCAACTACAGCACCAATTCTTCCTTTTCTCCACTATATCCAATAAGTGTTTGGTATATTTTCATGCATATCACAATAGTATCTAGGATGTGAATTTACTGGAATTTGTGGGTTAAATTGGCAGCTTTAGGAGAAAGTTGGGTTCCTCACCCTTTTCTGTTTAGCCTTTAAAAGGTATGTCTGGTTTTGGAGTGGGATGTTCCAAAATCAGATGCTTTAAAGTATCTGACATGAGTCACTGATGGGCCACCCCAACATAATCTCTTGCCTAGCATTTTCTTCAAATCAGCAGTTTTTGCATTTATCATAGACATCAGTGATGGCTCATTTGTGAGGTACTCTTGAAGATCTCTTGCGACTGCCTGATCTGTTATTTGCAGTAAGTTTTAATTACCTTGTCTAGAAAAAGTGCATTTAATGTGTTGGTTTTGATTGTTTCCATTTTAGATGGGAAAGAGGGAACTTCCAGTCCATCATTAGAAAGTACAAATAGCGAGCTAAGCACCAGTACCTCAGGTATTAAGTCACGAAAGTAGTATTTCTTTGTCTTGTCAATGTGCATGATCAAGTATTTGCCTGTCTAGTTAATGTGAATTACTGTTCTATGCAGGACAGAATTAGAACTTTTCACTTCTCAGAGCTCCCTTTTTTGGCTGACATTTTTCTAATTAGAATAGTATATATCTCTTCTTCTGGAATAAGAAAATTAGATTTGTCTTGATATTTTTGGCTAGTAGGAAAGAGTATGCAGTACACTGATGTGCAGACCATCAAAAAAGCTAATAGACTGGTAGTCACGTAACCTAAAACATGCTTAGGCATATTACATTGATTTAATAGGTCCAATATTTAAGACTTCTCACAGAATCACAGAATAGTAGGGGTTGGAAGGGACCTCTGGAGACCATCCGGTTCAATCCCCCTGCCAAACCAAGTTCACCTAGAGCAGGTTGCACAGGAACGCATCCAGGTGGGTTTTGAACATCTCCAGAGACGGAGACTCCACCACCTCTCTGGGCAGCTTGTTCCAGTGCTCTGCCACCCTCAAAGTAAAGAAGTTCCTCCTCATGTTGAGATGGAACTTCCTATGTTAAAGTTTGTGCCCATTACCTCTTGTCCTGTCACTGGGCACCACTGAGAAGAGCCTGGCCCCATCCTCCTGACACCCACCCTTTAAGTATTTATAAGCATTGATAAGATCCCCCCTCAGCTGTCTTTTTTCCAGACTGAAGAGACCCAGATCCCTCAGCCTTTCTTCGTAAGAGAGGTGTTCCAGTCCCCTAATCATCTTGGTAGCCCTTTGCTGTACCCTCTCCAGCAGTTCCCTGTCCTTCTGGAACCAGGGAGCCCAGAACTGGACAAGTACTCCAGGTGCGGCCTCATCAAGGCAGAGTAGAGGGGGAGGATGACCTCCCTCGACCTGCTGGCCACCTTCTTTTTAATGTGCCCCAGGATGCCATTGGCCTCCTTGGCCACAAGGGCACACTGCTAGCTTATGGTGAACTTCTCGTCCACCAGCACCCCCAGGTCCATTTCTGCAGAGCTGCTTTCCAGCAGGTCAGCCCCTAACCTGTACTGGTGCATGGGGTTATTCCTCCCTAGGTTCAGGACCCTACAGTTGCCCTTGATGAACTCCATTAGGTTCCTCTCTGCCCAACACTCTAGCCTGTCCAGGTCTCGCTGGATGGCAGCACAGCCTTCTGGTGTGTCAGCCACTCCTCCCAGTTTTGTATCATCAGCAAACTTGCTGAAGGTACACTCTGTCCCCTCATCCAGGTCATTGATGACTATATTGAACAAGACTGGACTCAGTACTGACCCCTGGGGAACACTGCTAGCTACAGGCCTCCAACTGGACTCTGTGCCACTGATCACAACCCTCTGGACTCTGGCATTCAACCAGTTCTCAATCCAGATCACTCTCCATCCATCTAACCCGCACTTCCTAAGCTTACCCATGAGGATGTTATGGGAGACCCTGTCAAAAGCCTTGCTGAAGTTGAGGTAGACAACATCCACTGCTCTCGCCTCATCCACCCAGCCAGTCATGCTATCATAGAAGGCTATCAGATTGATCAGACATGATTTCCCCTTGGTGAATCCATGTTGACCCCTCCTGATAACCTTCGTTATCAAGATTCAAGCACCCCCTACGTGCTTAGAGATGACATCCAGGATGAGCTGTTCCATCACCTTTCCAGGGATGGAGGTGAGGCTGACTGGCCCGTAGTTTCCTGGGTCCTCCTTCTTGCCCTTTTATAAGACTGGAGTGACATTGTCTTTCCCCCAGTCCTCAGACTCCTCTCCTGTTCTCCAGGACCTTCCAGAGATGATGGAGAGCAGCTTCGCAATAACATTTGCCAGCTTCCTCAGCACTTGTGGCTGCATCCCATCAGAGCCCATAGATTTGTGGCTGTCAAGTCTGCCTAAATGATCTCTAACCTGATCCTTCTCGATCAAGGGAGAGTCTTCCTTTCTCCAGGCTCTCTCTTACCTCCAGGGTCTGGGATTCCTGAGGGCCAGTCTTAGCAGTAAAGACTGAAGAAAAGAAAGCATTCAGTAACTCCATCTTCTCTGCATCCTCTGTCACCAGGGCACCTACCTCATTCGGCAGTGGGCCTACGTTTTCCCTAGTATTCCTTTTACTACTGATGTACTTGAAGAGGCCCTCCTTATTGTCCTTTACATCCCCTGCCAGGTTTAATTCCAGGTGGGCCTTAGCCTTCCTCATTGCATCCCTGCATACTCTCATAACATTCCTATACTTCTCCCAAGTGGCCAGTCCCTTTTTCCACACTCTATAAACTTCCTTCTTCCATCTGAGCTTTTCCAGATGCTCCTTGCTCATCCGTGCAAGTTTCCTGCCTCCTTTGCCTGATTTCTTGCTCTTAGGGTTGCACCAATCTCGAGCTTGGAGGAAGCGGTGCTTGAGTATTAGCCAGCTCTCTTGCACCCCCTCCTTCCTTCTAGAGCCTTAGCCCATGGAATTCCTCCAAGTAGGTCTTTGAAGAGGCTAAATTTAGCTCTTCTGAAGTCCAGGGTTGTAATTCCACTTTTTGCCCTGCTTCTTCCATGCAGGATCCTGAACTCCACCATCTCATGGTCACTGCAGCCAAGGCTACCCTAGCCTTCACATCCCCAGCTAGTCCTTTGTTTGTCAGGACAAGGTCCAGCAGTGCACCTCTCCTCATTGGTTCCTCCACCACCTGCATCAAAAAGTTATCATCAGTGCTCAGTTCCCTCTCCCTTCATCCACATTGAACCAGTGCCCTAGCATTTCATCCACAGTATGTAGCCATGAGACAGTTTTACATTTGGATGAGATCCAAACTGAAAATTCTCACCAAATAGTAAAATATTATGAGAGTTTTTAACAAGATGTTTATGTTGACCTCTTTACCCTAAAACATCCTTGTGATTCTGCTCCTATATTTTTGTGTTAACTATGTGAGGTACTGTTACCTGATAGTTGGCTGTTACCTGGTGAAATGTTTTTTCCGTAATAGTATATGGATTAATTCTGTTGTCTTGCAGAGGGAAGTACCAGTAATGTGTCTGGCTTGAGTGATTTGGAAAGCAGGGTGAGACCAAAGCAGCAGAACCCCCTCATTCCTATGATGCTTTCCCCACCAGAATCACTATTAGTTTCTTGTGTTTTGAGAGGGAACTTTGTAGAAGCCCATCAGGTAAATGAGTTGCATGTATTTTGTGCAAGTAAAAATCTAACTTTGTGTTGATGTTTGTGGTTGTGATAGCTGATGAAATTTCTGCTCCTTCTGCTTTAGCTAGCATATGGCTGAAGCATCTGCATTCCAAGTGAAAGGGTCACTTCAGAAGTAGAAGCAAGTGAAAGGAACAAAGATATTCCAAACCAACATCCCAAGGATGCTAGTTTTTTTTTTAACTTGGTATATAAGAATGCTTTCTCTAAACCTGGGTTCTGAAAGGGTGAAAAGGTTTGATGAGAGCTGGCCAAGCTCAGTGTTTCAGCTGAGTGAAGAACATGAAGAGCTCATTTGAAGCCTCATGAGGAAGCAGCATCTGAACTGCTCAACTTTAGTCAGTGCATCAAAGCCATGACACTCTGGCACTTGTAAACTCGACAGCAACATGCAAATGTGTTCCTTACCCAAAGCAGAGCCAAAGTGGTGACTGAATTTATTTGAAGGAGGTATGTTTTGAGGCTAAATTCACAGTACTGAGAATAGTCAGAAAGACTTGAAATTGACAGTCTGGGCATTTGTAGTTCTTTGCTCCCTCGCAGCTGTCCATACCTTTCTTTGTATGGCTTTTGGGCTGATACTGTGAAAAAACCTCTTGAGGTGCATCAGTGATTGGATCCTCTGCAAAAAGCAGTGACCTGTCTGAGTTTCAAATAGTGATGTTGGAGCAGTTAATATAAGCATTGCATTAGCAGCAGGTTACTACTCAGCTCATTAGTTCTGTTTGATGTCAAGCATGCCACTTCATCTTTTCCCTACTTACAGGGCCAAAAAAAAGCACTTGTTTTGCTTTGTTACTTTGAATTTCAGTATCTCTGATGATAAAGAATTCAATCTTGGTTTGTTTTCTGTTGTTGATTTGACAATAAGAACTTTGACAGCTGTGCTTGTCTACTCAGTGTTTAAATTTCCAGAAGGTATTCCTTGCTGAATAAGAATTTGTTTAAAATAGTTTACTTTGGAGGCCTAGCTCGATAGATTTCTCTCATTACATACTGTATTGAAATCATGCAGAGTCATTCTGAAAAGTGTGGTTAACAAAAATTAATTCAACTCTAGCCTTATAGCAAATAATACCTGAACTTTATGAAAACAGTTGAAAAATACATCTAAGGCCCTATTTTTCAGGCACTTCAAACTCCCTAGAAAAATCCCCACCATTTCAGCCTGCTGTGTCTGTGGGGATGTGTTTGTTTTTTTTATTCCCTCTAGAAACCGCCAAAACTCTTTGACCTTTGAAAACTTCTTTTGACATGCTCTGTAATTACATCTATTGTTGTTTTTGAAAGGTGGCTTTGATGTTTAATCTGGATACTTCACCGTGCTATGGTGAATTGGTTTTCATGGAGCGCTACCAAGAGGCGGTACAAGAAATGGCAAGAGTGGAGCACAATATTGAGAATCAAGCATCAGATGGTACCGGAGGCATCAGGAAATCTGGCAGTGGCCGTTCAACACTGCAAGCTATTGGGAATGCAGCAGCAGCTGGTAAGGACTGGGTTTTTTGAGTTCTTCTCATAAAAGGTGAGGGAGAAGTGGAAAACAGGAGAAAGCAATTTGAATGCTGTCATTACGAGTGCAAGAATTGTTCAGAAGAGTAAGTGATGGTTCTTTGACTTAGAAGGAGACTAAGACTGCTGAAATTTGCTGTTGATGCCCAGTTAGTTTTATCTATTCTGCAGTAATTGGTCCGTGAAGCAGACCACCTATTGAACTATTTTCCTAAAGGATTAGAGAATAGTTATCCATGACAGGATCTGAGATAAATACGCTGTTTAATTAGTGATTGTGTGTTTTGCTGACATGTGTAGGTATGGTGTTTTATTCCATCTCGGATGTTACTGATAAATTGCTTGCAACTTCTGGAAGTCTTGCCCCTACTCTCCAAGAAAACTTTTGGATCAGCAACATACAGCTGGAGCATACTGATCCTCTGCGGGAAGTCCTTGAGGACCTCAGTCCTTCAGCCATGGCGGCATTTGACCTAGCTTGTACTCAGTGCCATCTTTGGAAAACATGCAAACAGCTTTTGGAAACAGCAGAAAGACGACTGTACAACAGCCTTGAAACTCGGGGTAGGCTTTTGGCATTTGTGTGTATCAACATGGGCCTGCAAGCAGAAAGTGCCTCTCTATGCTGTGTTGTTTGTGCTAATGCCTGAGTCTTAATTAAATCTCATTTTGTACTTTCATGTTAGTTTCTTCTTTTTCCACTCCTAACTTTTATTTTGTCCCCTTTGCACAATGGCTTTTCCAGGCCACCGACCTGACTGTGTTTTACTGCGCTCTGAAGGTGTAAAGGGTTTCCCAGCAGTTCTACAGCAAATAAGTAAAATTCTCAATTATTCCTGCACATCACAAGGGCAATCCAAGCCAGGTAATATGCTTTGCTGGTAAGATTTTCTGTTGAAACGTGCTTAAATCAAATTCTTGCCTTCTGTTGCAGTAGAAAATTTGAAAGGGGGGTGGGGGCAAGCTCAATTAATTAATAAACTGAATAAACTGAAGCGCTTTGTATTTGGTAGACTGGTTGATTATAATACAGTTTTGTTTCTGTGGACCTTTTTCTGTGCAAAAATATTTCTGTCTTTGTTATAATTGCTGTTTCTTTCTCCCTCTTTGTAGAGGTCTCAGATGAGAAAATAGGAAGTCATTTTCGATGCAGTATTGTAGACCTTCTGCAAGCTTGCTACCCTGCCTTGACTGAAGAAAGTATTACTAATGAAATTGTGTTATCACAAAATCTGGATCAAATCCTAAAAGCACTGACACGTGTTGAACGTTCTGTGGGTGAGTTATTTTTGTGATAGTAAAGATTAACAAATGGATCTAAATTTTTCTTTTGGCCTATCCAGACAACTATAAAGCTAATAGTAATGCTCTTTGATGTATGTATAAATATATTTTTTAAAAAATTATAAATTCAAAGTGTAAAATTTATCTGTAATTCTGATACTCCGAGCACTTGTTTTCAGAGCTAAAATTGTGAATTTGCTACAGAAGAAAGGAAAATATCAATGAGTACAATTGAGGTTATTATTTGTCCTATTTTTCTTCAGTCCTAACAAGGAATTCTTTAGGCGTATTTTAACTTACAGATAATTAGGAGTACCCTTACTGTTGCTTTTTTTGAACAAAAAAGAGATAGACTTGTAAAACTATCGTAACATAATACCTTCTAATTTTCATAGCTCTATCATAAAAAGTCTCATCTTTTTCTGAAAAAGACTTCCACAATTGCCTTTTCTCAGAGCTCTCTTCATTATATAGCACTGGGGTGTTTTCTTAGTTGTTTTTTTTTTTTTCCTCCATTCACCAAGTTTCTAAATGGCATGTAGGCGTTTGTAAAATATTTAAAGCTATTTGTATGTTTAATGACCAAAAATTTAGGAGAGTTCTAAGGGCTAAATGTTATGGAGCACAAGGACATGTTCAACATCTGTATTTTAGAATAAGTTTATGTGTTAATGACACAAAACTAGATATATTTTAGGCCTGGCTTAATATGTTTCTAACTTGTCAAAGGCATGGTTACCAATTTGGGTGAACCATTGGCTTATTCTGCTGTGAAAATTTCTCCTGCTTCCAATGAAATTACCATGCCTAGACTGAAATCTGTAATTGCAGAGAGGAAATTAGGCTAAGGCATTTCCCTCTCTTTCTTTCTCTTTTTTCCTTTTTTTTTTCTTTTTTCTCCCTGTTCCTTTTTTGCATTTAATACTTACTTGAATCTTGGATGTATGTCTATTCTTTTAAACCAGAGTCTAAAGGGACCCTGCTTGGCACCTTGGTGGAGCAGGCCTCTCTGAAACCTGCAGAGCTGGAGAAGCACCTGGTTTGGAATCAAACACAGCTCTTGCTGAGGACTCTTGACCAACACATGCAAACTATGCCAGAGAGCAGCATGCAGACAAACTTTGTGAAGGCCTTCTTTGACTACATCACTACACTGGCTGCGGTTGTGTTACGAAGCCTGAATGCAGAGCTAGGTAAGGGGTTTCTGCTGGAAAGTCTGAGCCTAGCTGAAGATACCCAGACTCTGTAGTCTGGAAAGTAATTGTGCAAAAATGGTTCCTTGCCAAACATGCCTACTACCTACGTATAGTCAGATCTTTTGGTTTCAACCGATTACTGCAGTGCTTTTTAAATTTTATTTATTATTTATTAACACCTAGGCCATGCAGAGCCAAGGTAAAAATAGACAGTGGGAAAACGAGAACAGTAATGCTAACTACCAACCCAGATTCTGCAGTTCATTTAGACAGAACAAACAACCCTTGACGTACAAAATTCTGGTCACTACCCTGTAAGGCGAGATTGATTTTTGCATCCAGTGGATCAGCATGCGGCATGCTTTTCAGCTCCCTTAGAGGCAGCCAGCGCCCTGCTGCTCCAGAGGGATAAGGAGAGACTGCATAGAAGGCTGTGCAGAGGCAACCAGGCAAAATTTTTTCATAGAATCAGCAAACGATGGCAGTCCATGAAAAGAAATGCACCATCAGCACATGAAGCTGTCAGCAGAACAGAACCATTCAGTGTGACAGGGGAAAAAACACTTGTCTGTTTTTTGAAGTTAACACTAATTGAGCTGCAGTAATGTAAAATACCGCAGTACTGATTTCAGAGAATACCTCCCCAAGAGGATAAGAAAAGAAGCTAAAGATCTGTTTTCAGACATGCTGGTTCAGCTCAGGTCACTACCATGCCAACCGTAACTTTTCGATGGACATGATTCAGTCCTCATTGATTAACTGCCAAAGCCAAAAAAATGCACAATATTTAAGGACCGAGTGAGTTCTCGGGAAATTTCATTGTACTGGACGATAAAAGAAAAAGGTAAGCTTACGAGAATCTGTTCACAGTTACTCGACATGAGTAGTGGATACAAAGGCTTTTCGGCAATACTGGCCAGGGTTTAACTCCTCTTGTAGAAATAGCTGTATGTCTGTGAATTCCCTCTGCCTTTGCTCCCTTTGGAATAGAGCATGGACTCACTAACCTATATCCAGAGACTCCTCAGAAACCAATACTGCGCATTTTCTGTCTCTTACCATAAATACATGTTTTGGTGAAAGTTTGAAGTAGAGTTGCTAAACTGAACCCGGATCTCACTTAAAGGCCAAAGACTCTCCACTCTACCTGTTTTGGTAAAAGGACCAGTAAAATCTGAGCCAGTGGTGTCAAGTTTGAGAATCGTATTATAATCACAAATACCTTGCAATTTACTCTGGATTTTACCACACTAGTGTTAATGTGGACCTTTGTGAATTTGGTCAAAGAGGTTTCAGGTTCAGGCTCATAAAATTTGTGTTCCAAAAATAAGACTTGGTTGGTGTACTCAGCTAACGTGTTTTGTATTATAATAAACGTTCTGATTTTTTTTAAAGATATATCTGCAGAAGTGAAAGTGGGGAACCCTTTCATACTGTTACAGCAGAGTCCATCTCAGCTGCTCTCCCAGCTTGTGTTTGAGAGACAGGTTCATCCTGACAGGTTGGTGCTTTTCAGATTATACTTCTCTAGGTTATTTTGGTTTTGGTGACTTTGGACCTCACCCAGGTTTGAACTCTTCTCCGGCTACTTAGCACAGGTAGAAGTACTGCCTGCTGTGTCCCACCAGTTGATCACTTAATGCTGCAAGGATTAGTGTGCAGGGAGGAACTTAGTTTTTGGCTTCTCTACCAACTTGAAGATTTTTGACAGGGCAAACTGCAGCTCCACATATTTAACAATTACTGTATGTTGTGAAGAAAGAGTGCATTTATGTGGATTTTTTTTTTAATTGAATGTGTGAAAGTTCAGAACAGTGGACTTGCAGCTTAGCAGTGTAACAAAATAAAATAGACTACTAAGGCTTCTTAAGAATACAGCTGGACACGGCTCTTGCCCTGGTCAGCAGATAAACTGAATAATCTAATGTTCTTCCATCACAAATTATGAAATTAGGCTGGCATGGAAAGTGTCTGATTTGATGAAATAGCTCTTAAAAAGATGAGCACTAATGGTGAACCATTTTTGTGTGTTTTATTCAGATAAAAGTCAATGTTTGATAAGTAAGTTCCTTTTCTTTAAAGGAATGTCAGCATAAGCTCTGAGGTTGTCAATGTTGTGCTGTGTATGTTTTTTTTTCATACTGGGTAAACATAGGATATGTACTCTTTCCCTGTATGTACCTGTGAAGAATATTAGGGGGCTTGCGTTCACAAAACATTTGGAAGACTTATGAGAATATGTAATTGTAAAGTACCTTTTGTGTGTGTAAGCTGGTTTTGTTTTCAATCCTGCAGGCTTTCTTCTCTCTTGGCTAAAGAAGAGTTGAACTTGAATGTGCAGCAAGTTATTGTTAACTGTTGCTGTGAACCACTGTCTTTGTGCAGTGCAAGGCAAAACAGCCAGGCAAAGTCTCTTCTGACAAACATCAGCAACTTAGCACACCAGTGTGCCTACCACTTCCTTCCAGATGTTGAAATACCTATTCATGATTCTGCAGTGACCTTTGAGGATATTTCCACTCAGGCCCCATCCTCTGTGACTGACTTGAGCCAGCACACACTCACTTCCTCCTCCCTGGACTTCCTGAAGTCTCAGTCGAAGCTAATGGCTACAGTGGCATGTCTAAGTGCATCTAATATACAGAAAACTTCCAAATCAAGTTTATCTTGGATGGAATTTCGGGGCAAACGGGAGGTGCCCTTAGGTTTGGAACAGATTTCCAGGGAGTGTGAAGCATTGTTGAAGGAGTTCCCAATATTGGAAAGGTTTCTTCTTGCTATGTTTGAGCCACTTCAGCATCATCAAGAGGAAGGTAGCAGTTTGGCTGCTGTCTTCTCTGGCAAGACTTACATATCTCTGGTTCTCCTAGGATTGCATTCCACCACAGCTGTTAAGGTATTAACGGGAGTCTTTGAAGAAGCTCTTGCTGCAAAGGATTGGGACAGAGCTCTGAAGGTCTTGGATCTGTACAGTCAGGATGTGGAGGAGCTGGTCAATGTGAAGGATGCTGTGCTGAGCTGTGCAACTGCTGAAGGTGAGAAGGATTAAGTCAGGCTTTTTTCCTGTGATCTCTTTCTTTTTCTTTTTTTTTTTTTTTTAAATAAAGAATACAGCCTGTGTCAGGAGGTGGAAACTAAGATAGTGGTTCTTGGGCAAATCCAAAGACAGAAACAGGTCCCTTCCCTTCCTTCATCCTGGATTTGCTTTCTCTGGTGGTGTATTTTTTGTTTTGCAAATGTATAGATCCTGACCAATTAGGTACAAGAGAATTGGAATGCATCTGTGGTGTTATTTTTATGTGAAGAGCTGAGTACTGTTAGTGGAACATGTCTTACAGCAGTATCATTGTCGTACATGGATGATGTATTCTGTGAAAGGAGGTACCTTTTGGAGTATAAAGGTAGTAAGGGTCCCATGCTAACTTTGGTTACTTCCCAAGAATGTGACACTTGGGATAAATCTGGTGTAAGTTTTTCAGCACCATACTGTTTCTCTTGGTGACGCAATTCAGTAAGGATGAGGATTTTTTTATTTTTCAAATTACAGAAACTGAGTTTCAAACCAGTGATTTGTTTCCTCTACAGATAAGGATGGTTGGCAATACTTGTTCCCAGTAAAAAATGCGACGTTGAGAGGTAGGCTGGCCCTGCGCTGTCTGGACAAATGGCCCCTCGATGCCTGTTTGGAAATCCTAGCTTATTGCATTTCTGATTTGGGCGTGACTGATGAACTAAAAGAAAGTCTGCAGAGCAGGAAGAAAGAACTTCAGGTTTATCAAAAGGTACAAAGTCATTCTTTAAGTAACCAGTGAGATGAAATAGGCAGCAGGGAGCAAATATACTTGTCCTTTGAAACAACTTTAGCCCTTTGTTATTTTTTGACCGCAAAAGCTTTTAATGTCTTTCGTCCAAAACCGTTCATGTGTTTTCCAGTGCTTTAGTGTCCGGTTAACACTCTGCTTGCATCCTTCGTAACTTTGCCACTTTCCTATTAGCATTCAGGTCTGCAGATATGATTAGACATAAACATTTGTGTGAGGCTGCTTTTTTACAAAGTATGTTTTTCCATTCTGTACAAACACTAGAGCCTCTGGAAGCTTTCGGTGGCAATTCATCATTTTACAAGTTTGAGAGGTGCAGATGTACCAAGTAGGCATGGTGTATAAGACTAGTGGTCTAATAAGCATGTCTGTATTGCAGTCAGTTCTTCTTACTGCTGATACCAAAGTTAGGTCAGACTAGCTGGCCTGGAATTCAGCACCGACTGAAAAGCCAAACAGAGCAAAGAAAGGAATAATAAATTCCTGCTGAGCTCTGTCTGGTGATAGTTCTGCTAACTGACAGTTAGCTCAGTTATCTGCAGTGCCAGTGATGTCTGCAATATACGTGTACTTTTTCATTCATAATTATTGCCTTCCCTTATAATTAAACCTTCCCTTGTAAATGTACTTTGTAGACTTATACCTCTGAGAAAACTGCATAGTCTTTTTTGGAGTGCAAGTGCATTGCATCATCCCAGAAAGGGCTAGCGATAAATATGAATCTCCTTTTTAACTTTTTCCTTTGTATGAAGCAACTCTTGATGTGATCAGCTCAGCAGTTTTCTGAGACTTAATGATTGTTGTAGATAAAGCTTTTAAAATTTGTGCTACCCTAATATTAATTTTTTCAGATTTTGAATGTGCAAAATGAACCATTGTGGAATGACTGGCAAGATCTGAAAAAAGCCTGCACTGATGACCCCGAGGCTGTCATGAACATCATTCTGAAAGCAAAGGTTAGGCATCATTATGGGAATTTTGTTGTATTAGAATGCACTAAACTCGAATAGATAAATTTGTTGAAATAGCATCTTAAAACACTGATCAATGGAGATAACCTTGAGAGGAAGGATTCCTTTACTCAGTTCTGTGCTACAGAAACAAATACAGGTCTGTGTTTAATGTCAAGATTTACATGTAGTTAATAATCCTTAAATTTAAATTATAATTCTTACTCTGAGATACAACCTGTTCTCTTCTCTTAGAATTTTGAAGACTTTAATAGCATGGCTTTCGGCATAATACAGGCTTGATTATTATAGAAGTTCTAATACTGTAGAAAAAGTGTCTCTCTAAAAAGCCAACTTGCTTACTGTGATATGAGAAGGTATTCTCAATGCAGGCTGTGACTGACAAAATTGACTGTCATCTTCCCATTGTCAGTGTAATTATTACTTTTTGCATTTGGGAGAGGAGTCTAAGCTATAGAATTTCTCAAGAAGTTGATTAGAACTTTGGGAGAAACAGCTGTATGAGAGAGACTAGAGTTTGTCCTTCTTTTATTTTTTTAACTTTTTTTTTTAATTCTTTAGGATTATGAGTTGTGTGAGGAATGGGGCCACCTATATCCTGTCCCAAGGGAAGATTTGATCAACCTTCACCGTGAGCACCTTCTCCACTTATTGGAGATGGGAGACATGGAAAAAGCATTGCAGGTAATAGCAGGACTCTTTCAGCCCTACATGCATAGGTCAAATAAGTTGAGAACTGTTTTGTTTGCCTTCTTTGTGTGCATTTTTGTGGCTTTTTTGGTTCATCGCTTTTAAGAGATGCTATTTGCTTAGATATGCTTTCAGTATCCTGGCTCTCCTCTGTTCCGCTTAAGTGAAAATCCAGCTTGGCAATCTAGTTGTTGGACCTAATAGCATAAATGTCACTTACATGGAAATACAAGGCCGCTTTTATTTGAAAAATCATAATGAAGCATTTCTGTTCTGCTTAAGCAGAAGAAACAGAAGTGGAACTAATAGCAGGAATTGGTCAGTTGTGCTTCAGTGCCCAAATTAGTGAAGTGTGAATTCTTCTGGTTTTAATAATTATAGAGCTGTTCCTAATAACAGAGAACGTAAAATAAAGTGCAGACTCCTTCAGACTATGTAGCTTAGAAAACTTTCTGGAAGCAAAGTGAAGCTTTCTCATCACTATATCTTTTGTCCCATTCGTTGCTTAATTTTCCGCTTGCTTTAATTTTAAAAATACTTTGATTAATAGATGAAGCAAATAGGTAATGAGTAGTCTATAAATGGGTTATTTACATCATCCTTATATATGCAAGACACTTGTGCAAGTTAATTTGCTTGCTGGACCATTGTAGGGCAATAATCTGTCATGGACTGCCTGTTATAAAGGCTACTTTCCAGGAATACTGTATTTTGTTTGTATTTGTAGCTTTTACAAAGAATTGAAGACCCTGGTATTTGCCTTGCCATCAGTGAACAGTCTCTTGACCAGTCTCCGAACTTGGCAGCGTCTCATTTCCTGGCTGATTACCTCACAGGTCACTTCTATGCGAACCTGACAACAGCACGCCGTAATGAAATCCAGGCACTTTATATGGGATCAAAGGTGAGTAAAACTCCTGCATTGTGGGATTAACAGCAATATAGTTTTATATAAGTAATTTTATAATACATAATACACATAAATATAAAGTCTATAGATTTTACCAGAGCATTCTCACCATATCAGATCTAAGATCCTGAGCCTCATGGATCCAAAAAAAGGTTAGAGATGGCTTAAAACTTCTTTTCCATCTCTGCAGTTCTGGTATTATGAGGTGGTTGCAGCTCCCAATATGAACAGAACAGTCTTGTGTTTGAGCTGTAGGGAGTGGAGAAATGCACAAGAGTAAAAGGAAGAGGGGTATAAAATAAAATTGCAGTGTTTATCAGGAGAGATGTTATCTTTGTCCCAGTGAAAAAGAAAGCATCCTCAACTTACTCTCTGTGTCAGAGAGTCTTTGACACTTACATGGCATGTTTCTCCCAAGTGCCTTCCAAAGGTAAACACTATCACTCTTCTTGGATGGCCATTGCCTTTACAGAAGTCATACAGGTTCTGTGCTCAGCCCGGGAATGGATACATTAACCAGTAGGTGACCTTAGTCAAATGCATTATATATAAACAAAAAGCAGTGCTTTTCATAATGTATATTTTGTTGTAGGACTACAAATAGCAGCTTGCTCCAGTGTGTGCCACAACAGTATTTTGCTGAGCTTCCTGTTTCCTTACTTGTCCCTTTTGAAGACATTATTTATTTTAGAAAGTGTCCACATTAACTGTCCATCTTCAGGAGAATTGCTGTTGTTTTTTCCTCTCGGTGTTTCCCTTTATAAGGAAAGGATAAGAATTGGGCTGATATTCTTTTTACAAGCTTATTTTAATAAGAGAATGTACTTGCTCTACCCTGCTAGAACATATTTGTCACAGGGTCACAAAGTGCTTTCCACTCTTCAACTGCCTCTGAAGTGAGGCAGTGTTTTATAGAATGGGAAAGTGCAAACTAAGTAATTTCTGCAAATCCTTGCAGTAATACTGTAATAGAAGTAGGAGTAAGTCTGAGAATTCCTGCCTCCATTTTTTTTTGCCTTTATATGTTATTCTCTTCTCTGCCTAAGCTACTGTGCTAGTTTATTGTCTAATCTCACAGAAGCACAGATTTGAAGGTGTATAATTTTAACATATGCTTTTTTCCTTGTGTCTCAGGTGCTGCTGACTCTGCCTGAGCTCTCCCGTGTTAACTACTTCCACCTCTCCTCCAGGCCACTGCTCATGCTGGAACAGCTCCTCATGAATATGAAGGTGGACTGGGTAGCTGTTGCTGTGCAGACACTACACCAACTCTTAGCTGGACAGGAAATTGGTTTTACCGTAGAAGACATTGACAATTTGCTCTCCAAGTATGCAGGAAAAGCTCTCAACTTCCCTTTCGCATTAAAAGAAAAGAGATCAGGTGACTGTCTGTGAGAATGCTGTTTTTCACTTGGGAAAGAAGGGCCAGCTTCCCTCCATGATCATTTTGCCAATTGTGCCACAACATTTTTAGATGAGTGCATCCAGTCTCCCTCTAGCCCAGAACATGTTAAAGTCTTTGCCTTTCTTCTAAATAGATGTTCTCAATGACCAACAGCTTCCAGGGTTTCTTTGACTTTCCTCTGTTGCTCCTCTTTGGGGTCTCTCTTCTTATTTGATATTGTTCAAATTTATTTCATTCCTGTTTAACGCAGTCACTGATGACTTCAGTAGTTCTAAAACCTGCAGCCAGATGCATCTTGTCCCAAATCGAATGGGGATTTAATCTTCCATAGTCTTCCCTCCTACCAGAGTCCTGTTCCTTTTTTCATATAAATGATTTTTAAACCTGTAGTTCTATTTAACATTTTCGGCACAGTTCTCCTTTCTGGTTTGCCAATCCCTTCTCATCTGTGTTGTCTTCGATTCTCCTGCATTCAGCTCTCTCCTTTCAGGGTTTTAGAACTGGAACAGCAGAGGGTGCTGCAGATCAAGCCCAGTGCTTTTGTTTTGCTCTATTAAAAGCAGGTGCTCTGTGGGCCTGTCTATATTTATGTCTACATATATGGTACCAACTTGCATTATGCCAGTTTCCAAATGCTGACTTCATTTTATGATTTAAAGATGCAGCTCTTGTTAACATAAAAGCATCAGACTTATCTTTTCCTGCCAAATGACCTATAACTTTGCAAGTGTGTTCCTTCCACTGAGATGTGAAGCATCTAATATTTGCCATGAGTATCTTGTGTCAACTAATTGCTTTCACATTTCATACTTGTTCTCTGCTGTATTATTCCTGTGCCTATCCGTAATCCATTGCTTTGGTAAGGATACCTTTCTCTGTGTTTTAGGTCATTGAATTTTATATAGTTTTGCATTAATGGTTGTGGACTAATTTTCATGAGAACATAGTAATGTGTAATTACATAGCTAGTCCTGTGCTTACATACTCCTGTGAATGGATTCCTCTAATCTTCTTAAAAACAGGTAGATGTGTGTCCAGTATTGTTCTCTGATTTTATTATATTTTCTTCCCTTTGTCCTAGATTCTCTGGTACGTATCCAAGAAAATCTCAATCAGGTATTGGAATGTGAAGCGCTCTCTAAATCAGGATCATCGGAACTATCTCCTGTCAGCTTTGCTGGTAAGGTTAAGACCTTGGTGCTGTTTTCCTTCAATCTGTTCTTATTTGTTTTATACCCTATATATGTATCTCCTACTGCTTAATAGTAACTTGGGTCATATTTAATGCAGGTTAGTAGGTCTCTACAGTTAGGTGCTTTGGGCCCAATTAAAAGAAAATTTAATGGGGAACAAGAAGTGTATGGCTCTGTTTTGATTTTTGGTAGGTGTCTACAAAATGTCTGAAAAATCATCACCAAGCCTTTGTGTTACAAACCCTACGGAGAAAAACAAGCCTGAACAGAGTACGGGAAATGGGACTACATCTGCAGGAAAAGAAAAATTACCTCTTTGCCAGAGCTAGGTTGCTAGTGGATTAATGGTGCTGCAGGTTAATCTTTCTGTGTCTTGACTTCTGTATTCTCTCTTTGGTAGATAGGCAGAGCTTGTCTGGAAGCCCATCATTGTGGTACTTGTCCCTGGCTTCCTGTTCTTTACTCAGTAACTTTTTCTTCTGGATCTTAACTTTGGTTTTACAGTAGAAATCTCATCTACATTGTATTTTTTTTGTCATTCTTTTGGTCCTTGAATTTATTTTTTCTTGGATCCCTCTTGTGACCTGAGGGAAATAGCACACCTGGTATTGTCTGAGAGGCTCCACTCATAGTCCTCAAACACAAATAAATAGAAACAAAATAATTTAAGCCAAAGCTACTGAAGAATATCTGTGGCTTAAAACAAGACACAAATCCTTTTATAGGTTCCATTCAGCATCTAATGCAAGAAATACTCCTCCGAGGATATATATTGTGAGAGATGCACAGTTTGCACTCTCAGGGAATGACTAGCAAAGGATATCCTCAGACCTCTAAGGCTGGTGATTCTCAGCAAGTGATGGGCCTAAACTAGAGCTGGAGGTTTATATCCTCATCTACAGTCTAGGGTGTCTGAACCGTTGTCTGGTTCTGTATCCTGAGCTGAAGACTCTTCTTGCTCTGCCCACACGAAGTGACAGCAGCATCTTGAAATGACAGCAGCATCTTGGCTTGGGTTGTGTATCTCTTCAGTTTTTCACATAATGGTCAGTTTAATATCTATATGTTGTTTAAAAAAAACCTCAAATGCCTCTAATTGTCCTCTAATTCCTTTGCAATCCAATATCTACTTGGATGAGTGTGAATTAGCTTTATTGAATGGAGATTTTTTCTTCTAGTATTCATGTACACAGAAGATGGCTCGCACTTTTTAATTAGGCTGTAGTGTAACTGGCTCACATCATATAAACTAAAAGCCTATCTAATACTGTAAAACTTGATTCAGTGAGACTTTCATTGGCAAGGTCAGAGATCCCAAAGGCCAAAAACTTAAACTCCTGCCTCTTTGAACTGATTTCCCCGCAGTAGATTGTAAAGGGGACCAGAACAGGGAGGGATATGCTGTTGCTAGCCATACCACACCTCTCCTGAGATAACAAAGAAAAGTCTCAGTCTTCAGGAATGTCAACACTGTGTATCCTTAAGATTACAATTTTAGATTAAATCATATATATTCCTTACATAATGTTGTTCTGCCATGCGTGGTTGAAAGATAATTGTAGTCATCTTGTGAGCCAGAAAATTCTTACAGCCTCAGTAAGTTTGTAGTGTTTTCTGATATTCAGGACTCCATTAAACAGCTTAAGTCCCATTCCATGTTTCTCTTGGCCTGGCTCTTCTTAAGGTGGTACCATATCTGCAAGTCCGAGAGACAGAAGTCTGCAGCAGAATTTGTTTCCTCAAGAATTTGTGCCTCCTGAGAAGCCACCACCAAAGCAGCAATGGATACCTGATGACACTGAAACAATATGTATGGTTTGCAAAACTGAACGCTTTACTATGGTAAGGCACAAAAATGAAGTACAGACATTGCTAGAACTTAATACGAACCTTAATATGAACACTTGCTCATAGTCAGCTTCCTAAGAGGCACTAGCTACTTTAGGAAGTTTGTCTGCATCAGTGTAGTCCTGACAAGACTGCCAGTCCTTGAGTATTAAACCATTAATTTCTACTTAGTGTAGTTGAGGAGACTGGCAATGATTAGCTCCTTTCAGAGTCCTGTGAAGTGATAGAGCCTAAAGAAGAGATCTGGTCATCAGAGAGGAGACAACCATGAGATCTAAAAATGTGTAACAATAGAAGTTTTAATATTTCAAAAGGCTGTCTAGTTGACCATGCTGTCACAAAACAGCATGAGCATCAGATGATTCAGATTACCAGTATAGAAAATGTAATTTTTGCTGTTGGTTACACTTTTCTAAAACCCGTTGTTTCATAGAGTATTTGAGCATCTGCATTGTTGCTCTAAGGGAAAAAGTTAATTTTGAGTTTTGCAGGTGTGCTGGTAATCTGTTATCTTCTGTTCCTTAGAAACAGTACTGTTTTCTCAAAGTATCTGTTGCTTTTGAATTTGGAAAATACTAAGAAGGTGTCAGAAAGACAGTCTACAGCTTCTGACTTCCAAGAGATGATCTAAATAGCGCTGTAATCAAAATTGGGACAACTTAAATAGTGGAAAGCCCAAGACTGCAAAATACCTGCCTCTGGGTTTTGGATTTTTTTTTTCTTTCTTTTGCCATGCCCTCTCTGGAAAGGAACTGTAACAGTGAGAATCAATCATTGTATAGTTCTGAAAAGCCTTATTGTGCAGGCTGTTTCCTCTCTTCAAAGGGAGTAAGTTAATCGTGAGTGGAGGCTGATACGGAAGGGGACTTCAGTAAATTCTTTCTGCTGATCATCCATGACCTCTTGCTTAGTTTAACAGGCGCCATCACTGCAGGCGCTGTGGCAGGCTGGTGTGCAGCTCTTGCTCCACCAAGAAAATGGCAGTAGAAGCTTGCAGAGAAAATCTGTCTCGTGTATGCGATCAATGCTATAGCTACTACAACAGAGAACATCTGCCTGGCTTGGTACAAGCCAAAAGCAGGTAAGTCCTTCCATTCTAATTCTCAATTTCATCTACACAGCAGAGTATGTGAATGGAATGAGAGAGAAATAAGCATGTGGGTTTATTTGGATAATATAGTAACATCAGCTTTTTGTCCTCCATCTGCTGGGATTTTCAGGTTTGATAGGTGTGGGGATGTTCCTTATGCCTCAGTTTACTTTTCATATTAGAAAGAACACTGGAGAGCCAGGCAACAAAGTCCTTAATTATTTAAACATCAGTAGATCATTAAACCTGAGAATTGAATGTTTTGATGCAAAACATATTCGGCATAAACTACTACAGTGTTACAAAGTTTCTTGCAGTTTACTCGGCTCCCAGATTAATGTCACATGTTGACTAGCTCTGCTGAACATACCAGTGTTTTAATGTTACTCTGTAATCCCTTGATTATAAATCCTTGAACCCTTGCGGATTGAAGAGCAAGTTCATGACTAGATCGGCTTTGAAACTGCCTTTAATAAAAGAGACAGCTGTGACGACAGATTTTCATGATGTGGTTGCTTTAAGCTGAGAATTGGACCGAAATTCATTGTGTGTATGTTAGGCGAGCTGATGAAAAGTGCAACTGAAATGAGTTTTACTCTCTGTGACCTCATCAAGCCTGCTGATATGCTGCCAGTGTCACAGAGAGTAAAACTCACTCTTTTCAGCTGTGCTTTCAGCTGCATTTCCTCTTTTCCAAGCAAGCCTGCAGATAGCAGTATCTCCTATGTCAGTATCGGCAGGCTTGCTAGAAAAAGAGGAATATGGTGCAGATGTGAAAAGGAACCTCTGAAAAAAATAATCAGTCACGTCTAGTTAAACCAGGTTGCATCAGAATGGTTGCTTACACTGCCAGATTAGGTCAGCAGAGCCTAGCAGTGAGTTTAAATGCTGCCTGTAATGTTCTAATTGCTTAAATGTCTTGGGTTTTTTTATACTCGCCCTATTTGTATATCAAAACCAACTAAATCTTAAGGACAGAGAACTGGATGCCAAAAACTTCATTTTAGCTGTTGCATATTCTGATACTGGGCAGTTCTTGTTCTCAGTGTCTGCTCTTTTATGATGTGTGCAACAGAAGTTTATAATAACTATAAGGTTATTCCTACAGAAGGTTATAAGAACTCATTACTTAGCGTAGTTGAAATACAACAATGCAGAGCAGAGGCAGGATCTTAGATTTCCAGACAGCAGGGGGTCGGGGCACGGCAATGGGTTGGAGAGGGCAGGGAGGGAGGGATACTAGATTTTTACAAGACAGCATTCTGAAAAGGCTAGCCATGTTGATCTCTCTTAGAACTGTGTTTCTCAGTGTGCTGGAGTAGGTATGATGTTTCTTTCTGTCATTTTCTTACAGCAGAAAAGAAGATCAGGACCCAGTGGAAGGTAAGGAGTGGAGTAATGTTAAACTTCAGTCTTCTAAAGTGCCTGATTAGCAGTGGTGTTAGAGGTAGGAAGCTGATACATCTAGTTGCAGCTGAAGGGTGATCTAACTTCAGTTACAGAATATCACTGATGATTTTCACATGTGCAGTCTGAAACTGAGCATTCCAAACTTCTGTGAATGGAAGCTGAGATTTAGGAGAGATGTCTGAGCCAATGTTGAATGTGCTGGATGGGGATTAAAGGAAGGAACTGAAAAACAACAGTTGGAGAATGCACTTTGCATACTGCAGTTAGTGGGAGGCTGTGGTATGAGTGGGAATTAATTAACCCACTACAGAGCTGTGCAGAGTGATCCTCTTTTTACAAACCACGATAGTATAACTCTGAATACCACTGCAGTGTGCTGTGGCATTTCATGTTGCTGGCTGGGGGTAGTACAGGATGAGGCCCCTCTCGTGGGTCTGATTGTGTCCTGAGTTCCGTCTCCTTTGCTGATTGTGTGGATATGGACTAGTAATTTCTCCTCAGTGCCTCAGTTTCCACATCTAATATCATAACACTTCAGGAATAATAACAAAATTTAGTTGACCTTTTTTTTCTTTTACTCTGCCATTTTTCCTCAGAAAGTATTTACTGTTTGTTGCTTAGTCTGGTGTTTGAGGTGATTCTGCAAAATTTTCCTACACTGACATGAAATTCTGGCAGATGAAAACATAGTTATTTGAAGTGTTTATAGCAGTAATTTGTATTTTTCCTAACTTGTCCCTTTTTATGTATGATGGTCTATTTCAGCTTTTCTTATTTATTTCTATTTTTTTGCTGTTGACAGAAGTTTGCACTACTGCTACCTTTGTTACAAGACTGAAACAGCTGAAATGCAGTTTCTGGGTTGCTGCTACTGGTTAGATCTTTCTCTTTGCCTGCAGCATTGCTACACATCACTGGGCCCATATGATTCAGTAGGAGTGAATAAGAACAGTAGGGAAGTCCTCAGATATAAGAGAAAAAGTGTTTTATTCTGCTTTTTTACCTTATCTGTTGAGTCTGTGCAGAAGTCTCTTCACAGATAAAAAAGGACAACATTATTATCAAATGTTTTCAAGTCTGGTTTATTGTAATTATTCCAGTTTCCGCTTCAATTTAGAAATAGTGTTTTTCTTTTTTATTTTATTTTTTTTATTCACACTACAGTTTTAGAGTTACTCAACACTAACGGCTTTCTATGAAATCTAAAACAGTGAATTTTGAGACTTTTTTTTTTAATTTTAAGTTTTTCCAGGGAAAAGAGGAAATTGATCAGGGGAAAAAGTAGCAAATTAGCATTATTCTCCATTTTTTTAGGATTGTGAGATTGGCCCTTGTTTTCCTGCTAGGAACCACAATCACAAACTTGAACATCAGAGGGCTTGTGCATTCTCAGCTGCACTCAAATGACAGACACTGTTTGATTTGTAGCTATTCTGTGTTACTAATTTCAAAATAGAAATTTCCTTAATCTGGAGGAAAGAAAAAGGCTTTCCGCAGAAATAAAATTTCTTGAATCATTTGATCAAAACTCCAATTTTCTACAGTACTATTTTGTGTGAAAACTTAATGTAAGGAGTTAGCTCATCTTCTCACAATCTTATGTCTTAAAGCTGCTGGACTATATGTTCAAATAACCTGAATTCTAGAAAGAATATACAGGCAGTTAAGTCAATTTACCCCTTCTTTTACAACTGGTTCTTCAGTTTCCTTTTTTAGCTGTAACCCACAGCTCTCATATTTTCACTTGCTCCTGCTCAGAAATATTTAATAACGTGCCTGAGGGAAGGCTAAAGAGGGGTGGTTGCTGTGGTTGATGTCCTCTAGGGTAAGAGTTGGATAATCATCTGAAGACATGGTACTGGAGCCAGTTTTTGATGACAGGGTGTTGGTAACAGTGAGAGTAAGTTTAGGTAAAATTTGGCAGCCTGCTGAGGAATGGAAATGTTTCTGTAATCTGTGTCCTGGTCATGTGATACTAGCGGGAAGTGGCACAAGAGGAGGATTACAGATCACTGTTTTACGAGAGTATAGGAATACTCTGCGTTATGTGTCCTTAGCCAGATTTGTTGCTTCTTGTACAGTGGTTCTACCTGCTGGTTTGTTTTTTTGGCTGCAGAAACTTCTAATAATGAATATTCCACAGTGGTGCGAATACCCAAGGCAACTGAGCTTGAATGGATTTTTTCCTTGAATGAAGAGGAGAATGAAATTGTACGCAGTGAATTTTATTATGAACAGGTGAGGTCTGGAGAAAGAGAGTCCAATATAAGCAGTTCCCTGGAGAACTACCTCAATACTCATGTTTGTCTGTCTTTCCTCGAATTGTCAGGCTCCCAGCTCTTCCTTGTGTATTGCCATCCTTAGCCTGCACAGTGACAGCATAGTGTGTGGCCACCAACTGATAGAGCACTGCTGCAAGTTGTCCCAAGGGCTTACTAATCCTGAGGTGGATGCTGGTCTCCTTATGGACATCATGAAACAATTGCTCTTCAGTGCCAAAATGATGTTTGTAAAAGCTGGAAGGAGCCAGGATCTAGCGCTCTGTGACAGGTGATTTATCAGATGTTCACTAGCATGTATTGAGCTATTGTCGAGACCATTATCCTTTTTTACTGGGGAGTGGAGGGTGGGAAGGATTGTTTTGTGATTGTACTGTGGAAGTTTTAAACGAGAAGTTCATAATGTAAGAACAATGTAGGAGTCCAAATAGTAGAAATTCATGTAATGTGACCACATAATAATTAATGAGGAAATTCTCAGGTAATGCACTAAGACTGGGGTAAATATTTTACTTCTGATGTTGTGTATCTGCTTTCAGTCTATATTTCAACATAGGATTTAAAACCTGCATTTCCAGAGAATAAGCATGTTACACTTTTCTCAGGTTTTGTCCTACAGAGCTTGAGGTGGCGGGTGTAACATATTAATTTTACATGTACTATTTTGATTTGGTAACATATAGCTGGTGCCTGCAATCAGCATCTGCCAGTGTTCCACTGAATGTGGCAAAAAGCCCAATAAAAAATAGTCTGAACAGGATAGTATGACGGATAGAGAAACCTGGTATACTGGTGATTAGGAACCAGTGTTCTAAGGGTTGTCTTTGACATAAAGTTGTTCAAGTGTCTGATAATAGTGGAAGTTGTTTGTATTTGTTTAACCTCTTTGTTTCCTCCTAGCTACATCAGCAAAGTGGATGTGTTGAATATTTTGGTTGCTGCTGCCTACCGTCCAATACCATCTTTGGATCAGATTCTTCTCCCTGCAGCAGTAACAAGATTAAGAAATCGGCTTCTGGAAGCAGAGTACTATCAACTAGCTATAGAGGTAATGACAATGGAGGGATGTCAGTGTTCATAATGCTTCTGTAGTGGCTTTTGTTTTTCTCCCTCCTGAGTTCAGGTGGATGTGATGTGTGAAATGGACAATATTTAAACAGTTACAACTGGGATTAGGTTTTTAAACAAGGAAGAAATAATTTTCTGAACACTAGAAAATAATTTCTGAGAAGGAAAAGTCCTGCTGTGGAGCAGGATGCTGAAGGGAATGGTAGTGGCCTTGTTTCCCAATACAATTAAAATTGGAATGGACTAATGGGAAGAAAGTCATTAAATAGAGGAATCTTGCATCCAGTAGAAGGGTTGAGACATCCTTTGTGGCAGGACTTTATCTGAAGCTTGTATGTTCGATTTCATTTGTCTCTAATCCTGCAGCAGACGTTAGTAAGGCACATTTCCCAAGCGTTTACTTGGAAATCAGCAATGGTGGCAAATCTGTCTTTCAGAGCTCATCTGGTGTGGTTTGTCATCTTCTGTCTTCCCCATGCTCCCAGGATTTCATAAACCTCTGTTTTATGGCATTGCAGTTTAAGAACAGAATTCTGATACTACAAACAGGATTAGGATTTTTAAGGGGTAATAAACAGCAAGAATAGGCAACCTGTTTGAATAAAACCAGTTCATTGTTAAAGGCAGCTGGTCTACCAAGGAAAATCAAGAAAAAATTTGACCAGCAAAATTATTTGGAATAAAACATTTCCTGGCAGTTCATGAAGCATCTTCTGTTACTTTTTTTTTTTAAACCACAAACCTGATGAATTCTGGTTTATAAAAATCATCTGTGTTGGAAAAGCAGATGTGAAAATGTCCTGAGTTTTAAAACTGCTGAACTGTAATTTCCAAGATAGATAGTTGCTTAAACTTGTACAATAAACAATACTTCTGCATTTGGAGATCATGGGTGTTCTGGTAGTTGGCATTTTGTGTCAGTGATATGGAAATAATCAACATGGATTTTTTCGTATTCTGTTTTGTTTTTAATGGGAAATGTACTATAGGAAGTGAAAGGTCACAATCACAGACTGTGTGATAAGCCAGTTTTCCTGTTTTCTGTACCGGGACCGTCTTGCAGTATTAACAAACAGTTTTGAATTTAGGTTTCTACAAAATCTGGGTTGGATCCAGGTGGAGCATGGCATGCCTGGGGCATGGCTTGCCTTAAAGCTGGAAATTTAAGTTCAGCAAGAGAGAAGTTTAACCGATGTTTAAAGCCACCTATGGATCTAAACCAGCTGAACCATGGTTCGAGGCTGGTCCAGGATGTGATACAGTACTTGGAGTCCACAGTGAAACCTATACTCATTGCGGTAAGTCTTCTGTTCTGGCTGCACTGAAGGGCTATAGCAAAGCCAAGTAATGATGTTTTAATACACGTTGTATAGCAATGCATGTTGCAATATTAAGTGTTAGGTTTTTCCCTTCTGTTGTCATGATTGTATATTGCAAACTGAATATTGTTGAGAAATTTGTTAGCTATTTCATCACAGTGAATTGGTGGCTGAGAACCAGATCATAGGATTTCGTAGTAATTTGGGGCATACTTAGTGGAGGGCAAAGAAGCTGTACTGGTTTTAACGTGTTGTTATTACAGTCTGAGGAAACTAAACTCAATCCCAACAATATGCTGTGATGCTGCGGTGATGCTGTTTTTCTACTGAAACTCTGATAACTTTGCAGGAATTTAAAGAAGAATTTACAAATGCTGTCCCACTTTTCTTTCCTTGTCAACAAGCACTATTACATGGTTTGGAATTAGCTCTGGAAGTTCTGATTAGATACCAAAAAATGACTCTTAGTACTAAGTAACTGCAGAGTCATAATGATGAAAGACCTCTTCGTAGTACATATTTTAGGAGAATAAGAAAGCCTGTTTGAACTAGGTTATTGAAGTAGCTGTTGACAGTGGAATTGTGTTTAAATAAATAAGCCTCCTGTCTGTCCCTGGAAACAGCCATGCTAACTACAGCAACATTCAGCACCTCTGTTGATAGCAGGATTCCAATCTAAAGTTTATAAAAAGCATTACTGGCTTCTCACCCCTCTAAGCGATCTATTTTTAAAATGAACAATAACAGAAATGCTTCAGGGCTGAGTGACAAAATCTAACAGAAAAGAAAGTTCGCCTCTTACTCATCATGTATCATTAATTCTCTGTTTTAATGGCAGGACGATGATTACTTTGCCACATTGAGGGAACTCGAAGCAACACTGAGAACAAGTCGTCTGTCTCTGGAGATGATGTGTGAGGGGAAGATTCAACACAACAGCTACTATCAAGAGTGCTTGTTCTATTTACATAGTTATGGCACTAATCTGGCGATAATAAGCTTTTATATGAGGCATGACTGTATGAGAGAAGCACTGCTTCACTTGTTAAATAAGGTGAGTAATCTAGTTTGCCATCACCTAAACTGAAATTTGAAAAGTAGCTAAGAGGACTTCAAGGCCAGTCTAAGATGGTAACGAGCATCACGCAGCATTCTGGGTGTTTTTCTGCATGGGAGTTTTCTGAGGTCCTCAATGTTGTTATACAAACTATCCAGTGACCAACAAGAATTCGGTGACGTGAAAAAATAACTTTGATCTTTACATCTCGTATTTAATCTCTCTTCCCCATTGTGTTGAAACAGCGGTTTCTTGAGAGTAGAAAGTGCTTTATCTTTTTTTGGTAGAGGTCCTGCATCAACAGCACTTTGTAATTTTTCTACAAAGCTGCAAGCCTGGGACTATTGTCATACAGTTCAGAAGACAGAAGGAAAATTTTGAGTTCCAGCATGCCAATAACACTAGACGCTTTACTGTCTATTACAATGGCTATGTCTCTTGGTATTGTTGTTTTGAATCGGACACCCACGTTTGCACTTTTTTAACTGTTAGGAACATAAGGGAATACAGGATCATGTCCCAGAGGACAGAAATCTAGGGAAGCCAAAAAGTGGTTTCCAGTTCTCCCTTAGAAGAACTGCATAATATAGGATGGTTTAAGAATGTTTGCAGGAAACAGTTCAGTTGGTGCTAAATTGCAATTAAACCTAGAAATGATTCCAACAAGGTTCTCGCTAATCCATTAAGGATGCTTCTTAGGAGATGTGACTCCATTACATCTCACTAGCTTGAAAGCTGCTAAGTGCATGGGGTTTTGTTGGTTTTCTTTAAGTTTCTGTGCTAGTGTTTGATTTACTGATTATTTTTTTTATTATTTGAAATAATTCTTATTGAGAATGTACAACTTGAAACACTGAGTTCCATTACCTTCAGTCTGCTTATGAACTTTATTAATAGAAAATTAAGTTGTCTTATCAGCTCTGCTTTCTCATTTTATCATGAGTCATTCTAAGCTCCTGTACTCACCTGAATATTAAATTTGCTTTTCAAGTGTGACTGTTATAGCAGTTTAAATTTGCCATTAAAGAAAAGTTGCATATTTTTGCAGTGTTGGTGAAATAGTTTCTCTAGTTAAGTGGCAGACTTTGAAAATACTCTAGACATACAATTTGATGTGGAAGTTTTGGACAAGGAGACTGGTAGCGATCATGCAAACTAGAGAGGAAGCATTAAGTTAAAGCTGTAAGGTACTAGGCTTCTGGTGAAACATTTTGCAGTTGGTTGTTTGGAAACATTTTCTGTGTACAGGCATTGTAGCTGAGATTTAAAAAAAAATAAAATCCATATCATGTCTTTAAAACATTTATGTTGGCCATGTTGTCACACATACTTCTTTCCACAGTAATATTAACATGTGAGGCTGCATTTGCAAGACCATAGTCAGAAGGTCAAGGACAGTAAATATCCCCCTCAGCTCACTACTTGTGAGGTTTCATCTGAACTGTTGTGCCCAGTTTTGGGTTCCCTAGTACAAAAAATAGATTGTACAAGTGGAGCAAGTCTCATGAAAGGCCACTGATGTGGCTAGGGGCCTGAAGGACACGGTATCCAAGTGGAGTGATAGAGCTAGGTTTTTCCAGCTTGAAGAAGAGAAGGCAAAAGGAGATCTATGCGCTGTTTTCAGCTACCAATTGGGTAATTATAGGGAAGACAGAGCCAGGCTTATCTCACATGTGCACAGTAAAACGGTAAGAGACACGGGATGCAATTTGGAGCAAGGGAAACTCCAACTGGATGTAAGGAAAAGTCTGCCTTTCTGATGTTTGTGTAGGAATCCCCATCAGAAGTGTTCATTGAAGGGATCTTCATTCCAAGTTATGAAAGTGGAAAACTGCATATGTTGGAGAACTTGCTAGAAACCATTGATCCAGGATTGGAGAGCTGGGGAGTCTACTTGATTGCAGCCTGCAAATACTTGCAGAGAAAGAACTACTACCATATTCTGTATGAGCTGCAACAGTTCATGAAGGTAAGATGAGGGTCAGTGCCATCTCTTTCAGTGAAATGTTGAATACTGTCAGACTTTTGGTTATTTATCTTGGTATAAATCTACATGATGGACAAGTATATTTTTTGCTACTTTGCAATCTTAAAAAACAGATAGGAAGGCTTGAGCCTGACTGAAGCTGACCTGCTGTGCATTTGTCATGGATCTGGCGCATTGCAGTAGCTTAAATATTTTTTGAAAGAAAACAGAGCGTTGCCTGAGCACTTCAGCGCAGACAACGATTACTGAAGGTGGCATACTTTGGTCCGTCTTAGTATTCAGTATATTTCTTCCAGGATCACGTTCGTGCTGCCATGACCTGCATTAGATTTTTCACTCATGGAGCAAAGTCTTACACTGAACTGGGAGGCAAACAAACGTGGCTTCTAAAGATCAAGGACCATCTCAAAGTCTATCTGCAGGAGGTCTCAAGAAGCTCAGGAAGGAAAAAAATGGCTTTCACTTTTCGGAAGAAAATGTCTGCTGCAGATGTGTCGAGGTATCTATAAACAAGAAGCTACATTATAGGAAGGAGGAAATTCCTACCAGGGTTAACTTACAACATACAACTATGTACAAGTTATAGGTGCCAGACATAACTGAATCCCTGTATTCAAAAGTTGAAGTGTAAACTTAGACAGTTCTCTTTTGTACTTGGGCTTTTATACCATGGTTTCCTTAGGGACTTTTTTCTTTCTTTTTTTTTTAGGCTAGATTCTAACTTAAAGGCGGGGGGAGTGTATGTGATGTGATGAGGTGGAAAATAGGGAGCAGATATTTATTTGGGATGCAGATTCTCTGTCTCACTTTGAAATTATGCGAACAAGTGCTTACCTTCAGCTTGTGATGCATGTTAAATGCACATATCTGAAAAGTATCTCATTGCTGCAGACTTGGCTACACAAAAGACAAAGTCAAAAAGTAACTCAAATAATTATTGTTTGGAAATATGTCAAATTTTCAAATGTGTTCAGGAAATTAGTAAATTCACCCAAATAACAATTGACACTTTCTCTCTTTCAAAATAAAGTGAGAATTTTTCCTCTATCTAGGCACATCAATACAGTTGATCTGCAGATGGAAGTAACAAAGTTCCTGCATCGATGTGAGAGCTCAGGAACTTCTCAAATGACAGGGTCCTCCTTGCCCACACTCTTTGGAAACAATAACATGAAAATGGATGTCGCTTGCAAGGTACTTACTGCTATTTCAAACACAGCTCTATTTTTAGTCAACAATGCTAACATCATACACAGGTTGAAACGTATGATGGTTGGAGCAGCCCCTTGTATTTTTCATGGGCAGGTTACTTGTGCATGTATGCAACCTACCGTTCATGAAAAATTCATGTTTTTCCTCAAAGTAGCAGAGAACACGTGAGAAATTGGAGCTCCTCTTCTCAAAAGTTCAGGCTTTCAGAGGTAGAGGATCCCAAATACAAAGAGTAATGTGCCTTTTGACTATGCTTTGCTTCAAACCACAATAGGATGTAAATACTGCTCTTATTCTAACCCTTCTTAACTTCAGCTCACCTGCATCTGCAACTTGCCCAATGTCCCACAGGAAATGAGTGTGTGACAGTAAACCCTGTATTTGCTCTACTTGTTGGGGTGGTGCTGGTTTCCGTTGAAGTAACGTATTGTCTTTTGTTGTCTGGGAAAAATCTGGAAATGCATTATTATTTAACTGTATGTAATGAAAAAGGAATGTTAATCCTACAAACTTGTCTACACCTGTCTCTTCAGGTCATGTTGGAAGGCAAAAACATCGAGGAGGGGTTTGGGATTGCATTTAGAGTCCTTCAGGTATGGAAAACTTGATGTAACAAGCACTATAATTACAAAAGAAACTGCTGCAAGCAGCGATTTCTTAAGCAAAAGACTTTCTGGCAAAACGTCTTTTGATCTGCAAAAAGGAAAATCCCTTTTGAGAGAAGTTACTAGGTCAAGTCTTAAATTTCTGGGTATTTGGAGGAAGCTTGCTAAGGAAATGAAGATGCTGCTTCAGTAGGACGCTTCCAAACCAATTGGGTCTTACAGAGAAATTAAGTACAGCTTTTCCTTTGCTGTGCACCTTGTTGAGTGACTTAACTCTGGCAAACCACAATCACAGATGTGAGTAGAGAGTTCTGACTTAGTAGCTCTCTGCAGTTCATGATAGCCATGCAAAGACACAGTGAATAAATAAGGCTGGGGCTATCTCTGTACTATGCTTCTGGCTGAGAGAGCAAAGCTAATTAACTGGAAACTCTTTCTGGGGACCTCTACTGTCTCATGCCTCAGTAGAAGTTGAGGTGCTTATCAGTCAGCATAGCTCGTGAGCCTCCAAACTTTTCTGTGTGTTTCTCATCCATATATTAGGGGCTGCTAAAAGATACTGCTTCAAGCAGTGTGATTTGCAGTTGCCTCCTGTCTGGGACAGAGGGTATAGCAGGGCCACTTCTGGACAGACGTGTGGCACACTGAAAGAGTATCTTTGGATACGGCAGGCCCTGCTCCTTCTTTCCGGTCAGGATGTACAAGGCAGAACACCTGTTTGTAGTGAGATGGAGAGCCTTAGAAAAATAGCACTACTTAGCAGCAACAGCAGTCATTACACCCCAGTAAAAATGGAGCAGTGAACCCAGCTGCCCAGCATCACTTCTGTTTCCTTCCTGTTTTTAATTTTCTTGCTTTATTCATGGCAGGATCAGTCCGCAGCTTTTATTATCTCTTCCTTCACATGGGAGGTGTGCAATGGTCAGTTGCCTACTGTTTCTTGGGGTACACAAAGGGTGGCTGCTGGTGGGGTGTCTGGAGGAATACAGTGGGAGCTCGCTAAGTGAAGGAGAGGTAGGTAGAGACCTAGGAAAGATCTCTTGCCAGAAGAAATAAAACTGATGTTTGCCACCTCTGAAAAAGAGGCGGTAACAGTGTTCTTGTTCTTGAGCAGAATTGAGTTTTACCAGTCTGGTTATAGAAAACCTTTGAGCCAGCCCTGAGCAGTGGTGACTGGAAAATCAGAGGGCCCCAGAACAGCTTTGACTTTTTGGAGCATGGTGTGATATTTTATTCTTAGGAGAGATTGTCTCAGTTACATAGACTCCCTGTGAGAAAACCTGCTGAGAGTATTTAACATGTTGCTCTGTTGTTCCAACTCCCTCTAGGACTTCCAGCTGGAGGCTACAGAAGTGTACAGCAAAGTGGCCAAGCAGCTGGTGAAGCAGCAGAAGTACGGTGAGATTCGGCAGCTCCTCAAGTGTGTCAATGAGTCTGGAGTTGCAGCCAAAAATGATGGGGATAACATTATCCTAAACTGTCTAAATGAGTTCAAGAACATTCCTGCTGAGGTAATTCCTTCCTGCATTGTGTCCCTTTTGAAGGAAAATAGGTATATACAATACAGGCTACAGAGAAACCATCCTGTTGTGTCTGTGCTGCTCTTTCAGTGAGTCCTTCCTATCTTCTGGCTGTGTGCTACAGGCATTGTTTCAGCGTGGGAGTGTGTGGTTTGCCTTGTGCTAGTTACTCTGAGAGGAAACGATAGGTAACTGTAGCATGCTCCTACCCTGCACTTCCCAAATGGTTACCCATGATGGGGAGAGAACCTTTGCTTCACAGGATCCTTCCAAATCCTCCTGATTGGGGTGGGAGGCTTCCCTGGCCAACACAGAGGACGTGTGGAGGCAGGAGGTTTCTGTCATAGGAAACAATTTTAAGATTCCCTTTGCCTACCACAGTGCCTTTTCCATCCCAGTGAAGGAAGGAGATGCCCTTTTTGATCAAGTTATGGGACGAGATACTGACCTTATAGCATTCTCTAGGGATACCTCACAGGCATGGGAGGCAGGAGAAGCTGTGATAAAGGGAAGAATTGGACTTTGTATTTTCTACGTGTGCAGCACGGGCAGTTGGGACGATCCAACTAGCTGTGATCTCAGCAGCCCTTCCATTATGCAGGGGTTTTGGTCCCTGGTGGGGTAAATGTTTGTGAACTGTAGTCACTCTAAATCTGAACACCTTTTCCCTTCTTTGGATACAGGATCTGGATAATCTGATTCAGGATATGGACAGTGATGAAAACAAGGTAAGTAAAAGTACAGTAGATGGAACTCCTTTAGCAAGAGCTAAACAGCCTAGTCTTGCTCTGCAGGCTATATGCTCTCCTTCACCTTCTTTGTTCTCATCCTCACTCAGGCCAAAGTTTTGAAGGCCACTTCCTAGATTGTAGAAATCACAAGGAATTCCCCAAGGCTCTGTTGTTTGTGACTGTAGAGCTGTGACATGAAAGTAGTGATTGATGTTATCCCTCTTGGTTCCTTGACAGCCCTCAGAGTGAGGGCCAGGCACTTGTTATAGTGGGAGGAAAAGTATTTCAGAGAAGCTCATTGGTAGATCTCTTGGTTTTGTTACCCAGCTTTTCATATCAGTGCATGTAAGTTTCCAGTGATGGCAGACAGCTGATGAGGATCAACATATCTCCAAGATGATCGTTTCAGTTTACTGTTTCAGGATTAGCCTATTTCCATTGTGATCGAGAGTTAAATGATAAAACTGCTCCAATTCTAATATACTTCTTTCTTAGCAAAAGCGAGGCCTAAATACTTGGTTTCTTTGTTAGCTTTCATACCAGCCTGCCAAGCCACTGGAGAGTCACAGATAAATATGCAAAGTCTAGATGCGTGTTTATAGATGAAGAGGCTGTGGCTTGTCATAGATCTTGAGTGGCATAGCTGGGAATAAAACTTTTAAGATTTGTGACTCTCCTCTGTTCTGCTCCAACTGACAAACTAGATTGAAAAATGGGCTTCTCACTCTGCCTTTATATAAGATTTATCACTGAAAGATGTGAGCTGTTGTAGAAGCAGCAATGGAAGAAAATTACTTTGCTAGGAGGATATGGTAACAATGCATGTGATGGGATTCCTGATGTTGATTTCATGGCGATACTCTGAAGGAGTCTCCACAAGAGACAAACTTAATATACAGCTGTCTCTTCATCTTTTACGTTGCTATCTCCTCCATTCTGTGCTCAGCTTCATAATGTGCTGCTACTGCCTTGTACAACAGGTGTCTTGAACTAGGTATCTCCAATGATTCCTTGCTTAAGTTTGCCTTGTTAGTTTACTACAGCCTTCTAAACAGATTGTGACTGCCTCTTGTGCTTCAGATCCAGGCTTACGTGATGTGCAACAAGTTGCGTTCTGCCTATCTAGTCTCGGTGAGACAGGAGAAGTCCAGAGCAGTGCAGCTAGTCCAGCATGTGCGACAGCTGGCCGAGAACAGCGGAGATGATGTTGTGAAGGCCATCTGTACCCAATGGCTCTCAGTGCACCAGCCCAAAACAAGAAATCGGCTTCCCCAGAGCACCAGGAAGTAAAAAGTAATTGACATTCACCATCATACAGAAGGAGAGGGCTTCAAGAGAGCTTAAAGATGTGTGGTTCAGCGATCTCTTGGTAAAATGGAAGTCTCTTGACTGGTGTTGGTGGCAAATGGATGCTGCTGATGTGCCTCTGGTGAAAGGAAGGGAACTAAATTACAAGTGCCAGTCCTGTATTTTGACAGTCACTACCTCAGGGTGTTTTTTTGGCTATCTTTTTGATGGGGAAGGGTGGGGTGGGGGGGACAGTTTCAAACCGAACAAGCAAGAATTTTGGTGTATGGAAGAGAGCACTTCTGTTTCTGGGTTGGGGGGGGGGGTGGTGGTGTTTTGTTGTGGGGTTTTTTTTGTTGTTGATTGTTTTTGGAAGGCACTGAAGTTTATTGTGTGGTTTTTATTTTTAATCCAGAAAACCTATATAGAGGGGACAGAAAAATCTCATCAACTCAATGTAGCCTGCAGTATAAAACTTTTTGTGATTATGGATTTCCTGTAAACTTTTTCAAGACTGGGGAGATCTTTTACAAAGACTGAAATTCAGAGATTGTTTTTAAGCCTCTATACAAACCATTGCTACTCTTCTCTCTTTTTTTTTTTTTTTCCCCCATTTTATTTTCCCACTAGTATGACGTGCCCAATTTCTTTAGGTCATATGAAAAGGTAGGAACTGATTCTTCATGGTAGGTTTCTACTTAACGAGTCACACTGTATGATGTGTGCCATACATACGGCACCTGAGCCCTTACTAGATGGATGAAGTTACAAAGGGCATATCCTGCAAGGGGAATACAAAGGGAAAATAATACTTTAAAATAGTCGAAAAATCACATACCTCTTTCTTTGCCACAGTAATATCCAATAAATTGTTGCAATGCAGCTTTATCACTGAATGGTTGCCAGTAAACTTCCATGGTTTTTCATCAGGTATGGCAGAAAATAAGGATAGAGCAAGCTGTGAAAATTCATCAGGCAGTCTGTATCCCTGTCACACGGGGATTTACTTGTTTCTTACCAGAATAATCTGTCCCTGTCAGGTACAATAGAACACCAGACTGAATTTTTATTAACCAGACATCCTGTAGAGACTACACCGACAGGCTTTGCTCTGGAAGTGTTAGGTTAACTCAGTTTTATGAAAAAGCAGGAATCTTTGTGTAATGGCTGTGTTCATGGATGCTGAGAAAAAGCAGCTGCTTCTCTGCAGCTGAGACTGGGATATGAGAAATGGGCAGAAGAAAGGTAGATGGCAGTAGGGCCTTCAAAAAGAAACAGAACAAAACATGGCACTCCACAAGAGTTTGCATTTGCAGTTTACGTGTATTTCAGCATAAGAGGTAGGAGAACTAGTTCACTCTTCTGTTAAAAAATTTAGTTATTTACTTCAAAAGAAACAATGGATTTTCTGAAGTGTGATGTAAATAGTTCTAGTACATAAAGTAATTTTGAGACTGTCAAATAAGAGTTTTGCACTATCCCCAAGCTCACTGTAGTGACAGAACAGACTTCCGTGGCAGTGGAAACGACTTGGTCCGTTTCCTTCAGTGTTTCATGAGCAGTGCTCCACTGACATAAACACCTCTCCTGGAGGTGCTCCGCTCGCTAGAGCAGGGCTAGAAATGTCTCGGAGCTAAGCGCTCAGAAATGACCACATTTAGCTTTCAGAATCTCCTGACCACTTATTTGCATTATCTCATTAGTGAGCAGTACTAATGAAAGCTGCTTTTGTTTTCTTTGCCAGACTGACCTAGCTTTCCCTCAGATTACAGCTGTTAGGCTAATCCTAAAACGTGACACTATCCATGTCTTCGATCATCTCCAAATCTCTAGTTATGGGGAGGAGGTTTTTACTGTTTGTGGGTATCCAGATCTGCATTGCTGTAATACCCACTCTTCTACTCGAGTTCCTTCTGCTCTGTAGAGCACAGAGAGTGGAGTTCGCCGTGCAGACCAGTCAGTTCTGTACCTGCCTTTTTTCCTGACCTCTTTGCACTGTACCTGATGCACTTTATAGAGTGTTTGTTGTAATTTGGTGTTCTTAACCTGGAATCATAGGGATCTTTCTCTTACCAGCAGAACTGGAATTTTGATCCTGACTAACTGCCTTGTGTCATGCATAGTGCAATTATCAAGGGGCTTTGAATTTTTAAGCATCAAAAAGGGATTGAGTACTGCCAGTTAAACAGAACTTCTCTATTAATGACCAAGGTTTGTTTACAATGAAAAAGAGAATAAAGTATTATGACTGGTAATGTACCTTCTGTTTGTTTTTTATCTCAGTATAGCTGGGGCTCGCTTTCTAGATCTGTATTTTGCTTTTGGCTATGCTTAATTAGAAGGGGGGGAATTGTTCTGTCATGCAAAAAAATCTCTCTCAGCTACAGCGTCCTCAACGTTTAGACCAATCGGACTATCACATCTTTAGAAGTCCTCCCAGTAGCTGGCTCAGCCTCATACATGTACTCTCACAGACCAGTAATCCTCTTAAGAGAGTTTTGCAAGTTAATCTAACTCTCCCTCACAAGCCTCTCTTTGAGACAGCTAAATGAGCTTTAGTTCCTTCATGTTGCAGATCAACCTAGAGGGTATAAATCACTTGCCCAAGGTCAAAAAGAGTGGGTGTGGGTCTATGGAAATATGTAGTTACATGTCTTATGTTAAATCCACAATCAGACTTCTTTCAGAAGAGTATTGATCTAAAAGGGCAAAATATTTCAGCCTAGAGATGCTTTCTGCTTTTTTTTTTTTTTTTTTTAAAATAGTTTCTATTGCTCCTGAAAGCCACTTTCAAGCAGAGAGTCTCACACAGAAAAAGCAGGCCCAGCCTGCAATGGTAGGTAGCATTCTACTGCTGGGGTTGTGGATTTAGCTTCATACTCAAGACGAAGTATAAAGAGGGAAGAAAAAAGCTAATGTGACAGAGAAACACAAAGGGACTTTAAAATGTTACCCAAACTAAGTTCTTTACATTTGTAAAGCAGGTGCAGATAACAGCAACACCAAATAAACTGATTGAGCATTTCTGAAGGAAGATAGGGTCTCCTGTTATAAAAAGGAAATGGCTTTATTTAGTATTGCTCAGAGGTAGCACAGGACTGATCTGCATAGATAGCATCCAGACAGAAAAAATTAATCATAAAATTAGCATTTGTTTCCCAAAACTGGCAGTTGATCACAGTGGCACGTTCATGTGCAGGTCCAAAAACTTCTGGACTTCTATTCAGAAGTAGAAGATAATCTTATGAGCTATGGTACTTGTTTTCTAACTGCTTAACTCTTTCAGAAATAATCTCCGATTATGGACTGCATTCTAGCATTTTGCACCAAGTAGTTCTAGAGCTCCAACGGAGCATTCCCATTGCTACATAGATTGACCCAGCTGCCTTTTGGAAGAGCAGGCTGTATGGTACTGCAAGGCCAGCCTGGCAGCCTTGGCCAGACAAGGCCAGTAACTGCTGGGCAGACAAACATAAGGATTTCTGTGCAATTCTTACTTTCCTGTACTGTAGCTGACTATCTTGATACTATGGTCCCGACCTCTGCTTCTGCTATTTAGCTCTAGGTAGTTTGCCGTCATTTAAAGCTAAAGTCTCAGCTGAAGTTGTTTAATGTTTTGGGTTTGTTTTTTTTTTTAACATAGCTGAGATGTTCTTTACTCATTCTGCTCTCTTTTCTAAGTTCTAAAGTCATTTAAAGTGCAGCTGGGGGGTTTATTGTGACAACTTTTACACCATCTTTGCTCAATGCTTCACAGGAGAGAGGTTAATTTTTCTTAGCAACTTGCCTACGCACAACTGCGGCACTCCTGTGGCTTTTCACCTCCCAGTCGCCTGCCCTGAGAGCTGGGTTCTCAAAAAATATGCCAACCCTCGGTTAATTTACTGCAGTCAATATGCATTTGGGGCCAAGATACTTCAGTGGCCTGGGGTCCAGTTTCTTAGAGAGAATATAGTGAAAAAATAATTGATTCCACTCAAAAATGTTACCTAATGCTACAAAAAGGCCAGCACCTGTTTCTGTGTTCTTGAGAGCATTTGTATTGCAAAAACCTAAATTCTTAAAGTACTTTCACTCTGCCAGGTCAAATAGTAGGAGCTGAAAATAACCTCACAGATGATAAGTTTAGAGTCCTAGCTCTTTACTATTACTGTTAGGCAAAAAAAAATTTAAGAAAGTTAATTCTTTGTTACTTCATAATCTAAAGCTACGACGGCAACCTCCATTTCTATTCTAAAGCCAGAGAACAGCCACCTCTGGCTGTTGCATGAGATACCAAGTAACAGTTGCTCCCTGCATTGGTGCTCTAATTCTACAGCTAGGAAGGGGGACTGGTTGCTTACTAATCTCAATCCTTAAGTGTAATATTCCAGAAATTCACTTTAGATTGTGTTCACAGAGACATCATGAGGGCAGCTGAAATATCTCATGATGAGAGCCCACATCTTGAGGTCTCTCAGCTATGCTCTTCCCAGGAGAACCATCGTTGGGCTCTGCCAGGTAGACACTTGAGGTCTGCGCCGCTCAGTCCCACTGGATGCCGAGGAGCTCGCAGCTCACGCTCCAGAGCTTCTTTGCTGTCTCATCATCCCGACCCCGTGGAGATACGTATGCTGGCTGGCAATCACTGTAAGGGGAACATTTTTGTATTTATTTTTTTTAAGTCAAAGATCTCCGCCTGCATTAGCACACTGAAATGTCTGTTCAGGTGAGGGTTACTTTCTATTAGCGTAACTTCAAGACCAACTGAAGAAGGGCAGGAAGCTAATCCAGCAAGTGAGCAAGGGTGGGTGCTAAGCCACCTTGAGAAAGCTTTCTTTCCAACTGGCTAGGGAAGAGTGGCCCCTGTGGCACCAAGAACTGCCAAGCAAGTCTAGCTCTATCTCTTGTCTCAACTCTTAAAGGAACCTATATATGCTCTAGTATTTGCTCTTCAGTGTACATTGTCATTAATACCACTAGAAAGGGCTATGAACGCTAACCAAGCTTCTGCGGGAGCATCTTTTCTAGCAAATGCTACAAAAGAGCTACTCAAACAGCCTTTTATTCTAAACTATTTATCCCACTCTGTTGCCATTGCATGAGGGGCAAAGCTGCCCCAGAATAACAACACTGCAATAACCACGTATGGTTACCCCCTTTTCCTTTATCCTCTCAACTGTGGCTCCTTTCTTCTCAACTCCTACAATCAGCCAGCGCTCTGTCTTGAATAGGGATCACATGTCCTTAGCTGTAACACTAGATGCTCAGTAACACAGGGGGTTAAGAGAATAGAGGAAAATGCATCTCGTAAGATTTCTGTCCAGCCTAGTGTTTTTAGAGCTCCAAGTTCCTGAAATGGCTCTGGTGGACCCCACCTGCCTTGCTGTGGCATGCAAATTCTTTCCTTAATGTCTATACTTGCACTTTATGGTCTATTGCCTGGAAAGTGAAAAGCATTTTAGGCTAGTCCAACGTAAATTGTGAATTACTGTTGAAGCTATTAATTTTGCACCAAGTCCAAAACTCCTTTCTTTAATGATTTAAAATCAACCAAAGTTTTCTGTAGTCCAGCATATCAATGCTCCATTTATATCCTGGGGACACACAGTCATCCAGGGAAGATTAAGACATCTATTTATATATTCAAGTCTGATTAAGATGGCACAAACTCCCATGTGAAGATCAGACAAAGTAATTAGAGAGACTAATCCAGTCACATATCACAAAAGGAAACATCTGCAAAGAAGGAGAGGTTCCAACACTATCCAGGTGAATTAAAAAAAAAAAACAAACCAACAAACAAACCACACCTTTTCATGTTAATTTCCCCAAACCAGTATTGTTATGCTGCTCTACACCCAGTGGGAAGCTGACAGACACATCTGAACAAAAAACTGGTCAAAGGGCAGGCTTTAAATCCAAGATGATGATGACTTGGAACTGCTCTGGGCTGCTATTTGGTGAGGGGAAAAGGCATGACTATGCAGGGTCCTGGAGTAAGTCAAAGAAGCCAAGAAACAACGGGGTTTGTAGTGGGAGCTACAGAAGACAGTTTGCAGGACAGAACGATAAGCACCCCAGCAGGAGTCCCTCCCAGCTGGTGGGTCTGTCACACTGGAGAATTGAGTCATTTTGTCATATGCCAGTCCTGAAAAATCTACCCCCCTAGCTCTGCAGCACCATCAGCCCTTCCAGCTCCCTGGGAGCACAGGCCCCTTCTACTCTGGTGGGATAAAACGACAAAGAAAACCAAAGTGGTCTTCCCAGGATTGACTCAAGTGACCTCATTAACTAAACAGCTCTGCTGAAAAGTGATTTGCCCAAGTCTCAGGCAGATCAGGATTAGAGCTCCGAGCATGTGACAGCCATTCCTGCTCTTTGAGTACAGTGATGTTCCCAGCCCTCAATGACCTGCTATTGCATGAAATGTTGCACAGGTCAGGGTTTTCTTCTAACACAATATCCACTGCAACAGACCTGGAAGGGGTAATGCTCTAGTATTCGTCAGCCTCAATCTTATCAGCCGTCCTCTTACCCAGTCCCTTCTTAACGAAGAATGACAGTAAGTCTCATTTTCCCCAGCCAACAAGGCTGCCTTCCACAGTGTATCACTCCGTCAGCTTGCACCTACCTGAAATACTGGCCTGTCACAGAGTCTAGCTCTTCTGCTACTGCACAGTAGACACTGGTCTGAGCTCCCTCCTGAGGTGTCTTCAAGAAGAATGAGAATATCTTCCACAGACACATCATTACAAACGAGTGACGGACAAGCTCAGAATGTACAGACCCAGGATGGAGAGCGTTTGCTGTGACTTTAGTGCCTACGGCAAAAGAAAGTAGTCCAGGACAACTGTGCATGCATCAATTGGTCTTTAAAAAAAAAGGCTAATATACTCCTCTATTCTACCTGCAGATATTCTACAGGTAGAATTGGAGAAAGGAGAAGTCCAGGCATAGATAGAGGGAGAGTAAGTGAAACCCTCATAGCTGCCACCTGCTGAAGCATCCCCCACTCCCTTCCAAACACTGCAGTCACTACACGCCTTCTGCAAAACAATGTGCTAGAGGGCCTAAAGCAGAAGCAGTTTCCATCAGGCTTTTGAGAACACCAGGTTCTTTTGATTTACTGTAATACTTCTTTCCTAGACAAGACACGACTACTTAAGTTTATGAGAAGGACTGAATGACATGGCTGTGACAGATGTTATGACTTAAGAGGTACTGTCTAGTCCTATGCTTCTATTTTACAGACAACTGACACTTGGCAGTTGAGTATCCCTCAGCTTTTCCATTGCAGACCGCAACTGTAGTTCAGCTCCTTCTGTTTTTTCAGCTTCCAGCCACATACCACAATTGTCTGTGTGGATGCTGCTAGGTTTTTCACAGAAAAACAAAATCCATTACTGTGCCAGGCTACCAAACTCCTCGGCCCTGTTGCCGTAAAGACAATTAGTGCTTTACAGACAGGAAATATTTTCTTCCAGCATCAAAGAGCTGTCAGTGAGCCTTCATTTCTACATAGCCAATTTCCAGACTTTTCTTTGATCCACCCTCCTCATCCATGCTGCTCAGAAGCCAAGCGGGAAAAACACTCCACTCTCCTCTGGGACTTGCCTTGTAGCCGCCTTGCCAGCTCCCGGGTGAAGAGCACGTTAGCCAATTTGCTGTGACAGTATGCGAGGCCACGATTGTAGCTCTTCTCACCATGGAGGTCATGGAAGCGGATTCGGCCTCCGTGATGAGCCAGTGAGGAGACGTTCACTATGCGGGCCGGGGCAGACCGCTTCAGGCACTCCAGCAATAGGAAGGTCAAGAGAAAATGACCTAGGGGTGAGAGGAAACGTCATCCTTGTCAGAAGTGTTCCCCTGCTGGAATTTTAAAGTACTTTGAACGTATTACTTACCTGTTATATCTTACTGTTACCCATGTTTCAAGTCCAGGGAAAAGAACACCCCCAACAGCTGAACTTTTTGGGGGCCGTTAAGCTCTGCTCAGCTTCAAAAAGCTGCAGCTGTCATACATTTCAAATGTCCCAGGTAACATGTACGGATACTTAAATTGTGTCCATGATAAGCAAATACATTGCATTGCATCTCCAGAACTCTAACTGTGGCCTTCCATCCTTCCACAAGAAGGAAGGATGAGGAAGAGAAAGTCTGAAAGCAGGATGTTCCTCTGGCATTTTGCCACAAGTATTGAATGCAAACATGACTCCACTGGCCTTACCAAGATGATTGACTCCCAGGTGCATCTCAAAGCCATCAGCAGTCTTGGAGTACGGGCATAACATTACGCCAGCATTATTAATGAGAATATGGAGTTCCTTCTCCTCTGCAAGAAACAACAGACATCCTTAAACAGGGAAACAGAGACCGAAGACAGATAAGAAGGTGGCACAAGCCAGCCAAAAAAACCCCACGCCTGTCTTGAGTTGCACCCACATCGCCGCAATAAAATAAGTCTCCTGCCACAAACTAGCTCGTGGCCTCTGACAATCCCTTCTTTGAACCACAGTACCCAACGTGGCACAGAAGTACGCAGGGCAGGGATTTGGCATTTGCTAGAAGAGCAGACAACAGTCCTTGGTAAAATATTCTCACTGAAAAGAAGGATCTAGAGACTGTACCTGCTAGAAATTTCTCAGCAAACTCCCGGATGGACTTTGTATCAGCCAAGTCCAGTTTTTTCACAATGACTTGCTGGTTCCCTGTCTCAGCTCGGATTTCACTGGCCGCAGCTTCTGCCTTTGCTATGTCTCTGCAAGCGACAATCACCCTCGCACCTGCAAGGGGGGAAAAAAAACAGGAACAGAAGCTGAGATCACTGGGAGCCCTCTGGATGATCAGGGCTACGGCAAGTAGGCTGAATATGCACAGTGCTTGCAAACAATGTACTGTGTCTTCAGGGAATTGGCAGGGGAGCAGCTGGGAGGGACAAAGCCTTTCCTACTATGTTGTTAGCTCCAATCCAGTCCAAAGCTGTTTTCAGACCAGGACAACGCGCAACTCAAGTGCCTCTGTCCAGGTTCTCCCAGGCCAGGAGTGTGTACCACAACACTGGTATGATAGGGTTACATCTGCTCCTAAATGGGATTGTCAAGCCAGGAGCACATGAAGATACTTGGATTCCAGCCACAGTAATTTCTAAACCGATTGCGAACAGGTAGCTTAATCTCCTTACCAGTTACCCAAAAAGCATTTAAACCAAATTAGCCTGAAACATGAATAACTAAAGCACGCAGCAGTTGACTCATGGCGTTTCCCAGCTTTGTACAAAAGCCCAGCGATAGCAGGAACTTCCCCAGTCCTCTCAAGACGGCTGCAGTGCAGAGCATATTCATGTCACAAGGCACGTTTTTGGAGCTCAAATGATGAAACCAGATGAGGAACTGGGGACTTGCACCTCAGTGGTTACAGCCTCTGCAGGAACAACACCTGGGCTCGTTGGAAATAACCGTGGGATCCAATTCCCTTAAATGTAAGCGTAAGATACTCCTCCCTTAGATCCCGAAAAGGGACCCCTGAGGCCCATCAGCCGCACGGGGATGCCTGCTGACGATGGCTGGCCACTTGCCTCTTCGGGCGAGGTCCCTGGCCGTCTCCTTCCCGATGCCCGTGTTGGCTCCTGTGATTATGGCCACCTTCCCCTCCAGCCTGGCTGTTGACTTGCACTGTCCGCCAGCGACATACCTCCTGCGAAACAGAGATCAGGGGGACGGGGACCGGGCTGGGCACCCGGACACCGCGGTTTCGCCCCGGAGGAGTCATGGGCGGCGTTACCCGAAAGCGGTTGGTCACGACCGTGTCGTGACCGGGCCACTGTGTCGGGTTCTCACTCGCCCTCCAAACCCACCCCCCCGCCCTTGACAAACACCGGCGGGGTCCGCCCCCGACCCCGAGAAGCCCCGCCTCCCCCGGCCCCGCCGCTCCGCCCTCGCGTCGCGGGGCCACGGCTCCCATTGGCTGCCGCCGCCAACTCGGCCAATGGGCTCCGCCGCCGCGCCGTGAGGAGAAGGCGGGCCCCGCCCCCGCGGCCGCCGCTGCCCGCGCCCCGCCGGCTCCACACCCCGGCATAGACCCCGCCGGTGCCGGGGCTGAGCCGAGCGCCGGGAGCGCTCCAGGGCCCGCCGCGGGCACCTCAGTCTTACGGAGCTGCGTGAACAGCGCCCACCCCCAGCGAAGGCGAGAGAACAGGAACCCATTTCACCCGTGCTCCCCTCAGCCGCGCGCGGGCAGGCCCGACCGCCGCGGGGCGGAGGCCGCCGGGAGGTCGGGCCCGCGCTCGGTGAGACGCACCTGATGTAGGGCGCTGCCACAAGGAGGAGGACGGGGACGGAGACGACGGCCCCCAGCGCGGCTCCCCAGCTGCTGCACATCCCTGCTGACCGCTCCAGGCGCACTGACGGCGCTCGGCGGCGGTCGCCCCACCCACCCGGCCCGGCCCCGCCCCGGCCCGGCCCGGCCCCGCCCCCTCCAAACAGGGCCCTCCCCAGGCTCAGCCCTCCCACCCCGGCCCCGCCCCCGCCGCGCGCCGTAAGGCCCCCTCAACACCTTCTCGCGCCTGCCCCGTCCAGCGCCTGACACGACTCGGCGCCGGTGGCCGGCGGGTGGCGTCGCCGACAGCCCCTGTCGCGACGCGTGTGGCGGCTCGCTCCCGCGGGGGGCCAGCCCCGGCGGTCTCGCCGGCGCGGCCGCCGCCGCCGCCGGGGAGTTTTGAGGTCGGGCGGCGCTTCGGGCGCCCGGCGTCGCGCGGGGAGGCCCCCGTCACCGCTGCCGATGGCGGAAGTGCCTGGCGAGGGAGGCGGCAGCCGTCGCCGAGCGCGGCAGGGGGTGGGCGTCCGCCATGGCGGGCCGCGGCTCCGGCTCCTCGGAGCACCTGGAGCGGCTGCACGAGATCTTCCGGGGGCTGCTCGGAGACCTGCGGGGGGTCCCCGAGCGGCTGCGGGGCAGCGCGGCCGGTGAGGCGGGGGCGGGCGGCGACGGCCCCTTGTTGCTTGGGGCGGGGCGGGCTGGGGGGGGACGCGTAGCGATGGCGGGACGGGGCGCGGGCAGCGGACCGGGCCGGGCCGGAAGCGGGGGATCGGGGTCTTTTCCTCCTCCCCGCCCCGGGGCAGCTGGCCCTTCGGCTGGGGACCCCCGCGAGCGGCCGCTCGGGTGGCCGGGGCCTGCTGAGGCGCCGGGGCCGGGCGTTGGGGATGTTTCGCCATAGATAAGCCTGCGTTTACAGGCGGGAGGGCAAAGTGCCTTTAAGAATGCTTGTGTGTGGGGAAGGAGTTTGCCAAGGCAACTGCGGGAACTCCGTGCCTCGCTCTGAGGAGGAGGGTGGCTTCGCTGGGTCTGTCTTCACCGTGTCTTGTTTTACGGTTACTGCGATAATGTGGTAGCTTTGCTCTTGAGCATTAGGCCTGGTCATGCAAAGCCCCGAATACGTAAGTAGCGAGGCAGGTGTGTGGCTTCCCTCCTCTGGAGCAGCTCCCCTTGCCTGGCAAACTTCGACTCCATCGCCAGGTGCTGCTGTGCTGGGCTTTAAGCTTCAGTCTCCTCTCTGAGGAGTTGTTGTTATTGGGATCTTATTTTATGCTGTTTGTAGGTGAACTGCCTAAGCTGCATTGCTTGGGGTCGTTTTGGTTTTTTTGGTCATTGTTGGACTCTTGTTTAAAATCTCATTGGCAGAATTAAAAGTAGTTTTCATTATCTTAACTGTCCACAACCATTTGTAGGCTTATTGGAGAAGATTTGCATTTTAAATGACTGTTTTAAAAGCCTAGTTTGTGCACTACCTACCAGCAGACTAGAAAAAACTACCTGTCAGCCCGCACAAAGTTTATTAGAAGCAAAATCTGATTTTTACAGGAATTCCCTATTAGGTAACGGTGCTCGTACCAGTGGATAAAATACTGACAAAACACTTCTCTGTAAGGACTTGGCATTGTGCTTCTCGGAATACGTGTCAGTATTTTGAGAACTGGAAAGGGAAGTCATCTGACAAGGAGAATTTTAGCAATGTCACTGAATCCCTTTGATTAAATACTTCCTTCATATGAGAAACTTGATATGCAGTTATCTTGACCTGCTGTAGCTCAGCTTGGGTTTTGTACCACAAGAATGAGTAGGGGCTAAAAGGCATGTTCTGCAATAGTCAAGCCTTGCCGTTCTTTCAGAATTGACCAGTTTTATGTGTTTAGGTATTAATTCACAAACCCTAGAAGAAATGGTTTGTTCAGAATATAGCAGCCTACGCTGGATAACGCAGGCTATGAAAAGCTTAACATTGCATTTCTTACCTGGCTTTCCACTTAACAATTAGTTAAATTCAGGGTTGCAGTCCCCGTCTTTAGAGTTTCCAGAAAGTTTGGTACTAGAAGGATGTTAAACCTGCAGATGACAGCTTTCAAAGCTGACTTAATTCCACTAGCAGTCGACAAGAATAAAAAGCATAAAGGAAGAACTTGCAACGTGCAACCCCACTACACAAATAACTGCATCAGCACAAACGTACATGGTGGCAAATCACGGAAGAAGTTGAGGAGAGTGTATTTAGGAACCTTCTTAAGTCGGCATTTTCTCCTGAATTAACTGGGATGTGAAACTGCATTTCCTGATACCAGCTATTGTGTAATGTATTAATAGTCATAATGTAGCTTAGTCTGTAATAATTCTGTGCACTACTTGAGAGCGTAGCTTCTTCTTGATGATGGTTTTAAATTCTGTTTTAAGTTCTCTACAGTTCAAATTCTGGGGCTTCATATGAGTTTGAACTGAAAAGGAAAGCCTACAGCTTAGGTATGTCGTGTATATGAGAGGAGCTATTTAAAAATGTTTTGATTGCTTCAGATTTTTTCCCTGTTCTCCATTGAGAGTTCAGTGGTTTAAAAACTGCTTCTTTTGCAGAGGACCATATTTACAAAAAGGTGTTATCAAGTTGTGGTTTTTTACTGCAACAGTGTTTTCATAACTTTGTCTTTAATTTAGTCTTTAAATTTAATCAGATTAGAGAAGCTTTACGAAGATGTCTCTCTGCATTTTTTTGCTACCCAAAATTTTATTTAAGACTGAATTACCCTCTTCTGGGAGAGATGAATGAGGCTAGTGCATATTTATCAGATTTCTGATAGAATTTGGTTTCATTTTATTCATTTTTATGAATGAATAAATATGAAATATGAAATACATATTTATGTATTCTACAAGAGTCCTCTGGTGGTTGTCTTCAGTGCTTTTGCAAAAGCTTATGAACCGTATTTTTGCTCCACTGAGATAAGGGGAGTTTCAGAATTACACTTTAATTGATCATGGATATTAGGGAGGTATGATGGGTTTTTCACATGTCTTAAGGTTTTGTTTAAAAATAGAGTAACAGCAGTGAAACGCATTCTTTAGCCTCCAAAGCCCTAGATACAAGGATCTTAGCAAATGACTGTCTCAAACAACTAAAATGTGCAGTTTTGTTGTTATTCCAGAAGAGGGAAGCATTTGTGCATTAATCCGTGAACTGAGGTTGTGTCTTGATGGCATCTTTAATCTCAGAGTACTCTAGAGTGCTTATCCCGTTTGCCTCATTGCTTTATGACCAGGAGAATGTGGAGTGCCCTATCCGCCAGGAACTTCAGGGCTCGCTTGGAAACGTAGATTGACTTGATGTTCTGTTCAAATCCAAATTACAGTTTCAGCCTTCAGTAATCTCACCAAATGTGTGCAAAAAGTAAGAAATAGTTACAAGCTGTTTATAAACATGTGATTCTGTCAGTGGAGACTGGAGGATAATAGGCCAGAAAAATATTTCAGGTTTGAAAAATGGTTTGTTTTGTCTGCCAGAGGCAGTGGCCAGCATTTGGAAGGCTGGTTTCTGCTCTGTCCCCCCCACCCCCTTCTGAAAAGTTGTCCTAGGAACAGGCTATTCCTGTTCAAGGTAAATTCTGACCTCTGGCGTCTCTGTAATCGGCCGTCTGTGGCAGCTTCCTTGTCTATAATGGATTGAGTTGGAGTTCTGTTGTCATTTCTTTATAGTTTATCTGACATGCTACTTTTTCTTTCACAGAGGAGAAGAAAAAACTAGTTCGAGAATTTGATGAAAAACAGCGTGAAGCAAATGAAACGGTAAACATAAGTCCAGGCTTCTGGCCTTTCTGACCAGTTGAATTATTGATATCTTTAAAAGGACAGTACTTCCAAATTTTACTTTCTTTATGGATCCTCTTCTGGCAGGCAGATGTTGTATTTTTTTAATGTTTGATTAATTGATCTGATAGGTGTGTCTGTGCTGTCAAGGCTGTTGTATACATCCATATACAGATACAGACAAATGTTCTTACATGTGGGGTTTTTCGTTTGTTTTTTTTTTTTAGTCTGGGTATCGCTTTCCCTTTGTTGAACAAAGGAGAGTGATAGTGGTGTAATTAAAATTGCTAGAGACTGTAGGGAGGGCATGTAGGGAATCTGCTGTTTTCCCCCCTGCCCAGTCTTTTTTCGTGTTGGTCTTAACCCATCTGATCTTTCTGTAATAGTCTGATGGTTAAATACCAGGGACTTTGAATATTTGAAACCTCTATTGTATAGGCTTCGTGGACAGCAGGTGACATGGAACAGCACAAAAAAAACCCATGTGATTTGTCTTCTTAAGCAAGACATTACGGATTAAGCTTTCTTTTCATATTAATGTGCTATTTGTTAGGTTGTTTTTGAGTCAGAGCTGAACGTGATGCTTTATTCCTCTAACTTACTGGGCTTTATTGATGTGTTTCTGTGTAGGTGATGTATGAGAAGTAGCGCTCCCATTCTGAGAGAGCTCATATTGGTGGACAGCTTTAAGCATTGTGAATTTGTAACAACTGTCACTGAAATTTGATGTGAAAATTCATGCATCCAAAATCTCAGGGTTTACAAATCCTAACTCCACTTGCCAGGCCCGGATGTTCAGAGTGTGAATTTATTGGCATGCCTACCTACGCAATAGATCTCTGTTGCGTAGATAGGATGAGAAGGTGATCCTAGAGGTGCTTAAACTATATGAAAGTGAGAACTACAAATTTTGAAGTTATAGAGGTGATGTTTCAGAAAAAAAATCAAGCACTTAAGCTTGGCAATTAATTTATTTTTTTTTTTTCCTTGAGGCATTGTGTATCTGGAAATCCATGTGGGCTGACCAGCATTAGGCAGAACAGTGTACTTGATACTAGATGAGTGGTGTAGGGTTTGGGCTTAATCCCTCTCGCCCAATCACATAAAAACATGTGAATCCCTTGATCTGGTGGTGAATTTTGAGTATAGCTGCTGCTAAGAATAGATTTGGTGCTTTAAAAAATAACTACATTTTCTTTCATTAAAGCTGCGGGAAATGGAGGAAGAACTGAAGTACGCTCCTCTGCCTTTCCGCAACCAAATGATGAGCAAAATCCGGGCGTACAGAAGAGACCTCTCCATGTTCCAGAGAGAGATGAGAAGCACAGATTTGGGACTGGGCCCTGGAAGTCAAGGCGATATAAAATATGGCATCTTCTCCACAGAAAATGAACAGAGTGTGAGTATTAGATATAAATTTTATTTCACATTGCTTTCATTGTTTAAACGTGAATATTCCAGATGTATTGTTTACAGTGTTTCTACTTTAATCTGCTTAGTTTTTGTGCTTGTATAACTCCCTGTATATCTCTCCACATATAACATGAATAGCTCAGGGAGGAGAAAGAATACCTGGAACTCAAAGAGCTTTTCTGTTCTAAAACAAAGATACGAGTATAATCAAAATGGAACTCCTTGAATGCCATGCGGTTAGGAACTTACACAACAGTCTATACCGAAATGCTTTATTTAATCATTCCCCGACAGCAGTGAAAACATAAAAGTGATGCTACTGACTGAAAAGAAAGGTTAACTGATCTGGTTTTAGTTTCCAAAACTGGCAGAGTGTGTCAGTCATGCACTGTATAGGTTCTGTGGTAGAATTCTCTTTTAAGCAACCTCAGTGTAAATAATTTCAAGAAAATATAAGAAGTCATCCTCTAGCATTTTGCTCACTATGGATGTGCTGCTACTGTGAAGAAATACACCAGTTTCTTTGTTTACCAGATGTGCTTAGATATGTCTGAGCTAGTGAGACTGAATCTGCTTATCTTCAAAGTGCTGTCATCTGCACAGAAGCTTCATGGAGGTGGGCTTTTTGTTTGTCTGCCTTCGACAAGGAAGGGGAGAGGGAGGCTCTTTCCTTAGTATCGTGTTCTACATGGTAGCAGTAGCTTGGTAAATTTTTGCATTTGGTTCCTCTTTTTTAGTTCCTCTAAAACCTGAGCGCAGGGTGGTAGACTAGACTTTCTGAAGCTTAAGAGAATACCTTATTTTGAGCTACCTTTTGACCCCAAGGTCAGCAAACACTTCTTACCCTCTAGCAGAGCCTACTGGCATGAAAAGAGGATCTTTGTTACTTAGCAGTCCATCTGTTGGAGCTGTTTGTTCCTAATTCTTTTGACTGTGTAAACTCTTAATGATCTCCCTGGCAACCAACTGTGAAGTCACAAACAAGACTGAATTTAGATATGAATGGAAGGAAAAGTTAGCCTCTGGAAAGCAAAGATATTATTTTCATTTAAGTGTTCTTTGATGGAAAAGTAAATTGTTCCAAAGACAGGTTTTTGTAACTATTTTAACTCTTCAGCTCTGTGTCGTCCTTTTTCAAGGTTTAACCAGATTTGGGCATAATATTACCGTGTGAACAAGAACTCTTTCAAAATTAACTGGGCTACATCAGTTAACATAAGCAGCATGTACAGCGAATACAAATGGGTGGCCTATGGAGTCACATCCTCACTTTTTAATATGTCAGAACCTAATACCTCTGTCTTTGTGCTTAACAGTTAAGCATACGTTATTTTTCAGACTAATCTGCAGTCACAGAGGGTGCTGCTTCTCCAGGGAACAGACAGCCTGAACCGAGCCAGTCAGAGCATTGAGCGCTCGCACCGAATTGCTGCTGAAACCGATCAGATTGGCACCGATATCATTGAAGAGCTTGGGGAGCAGCGGGAGCAACTGGAACGCACCAAGAGCAGAGTAAGCGGAGAAACTGTGGGGATTGTGTCGAAGCAACCTGATGTTTGCTTAGTGGGAACTGCATGCCAGTGGCTTCTCTCGGGGACCTCCCTAGACGTGGTAATCCAATGGATGTTTCTACAGACCAAAGCCAGGCTGCCACATTTCTATGCTGTGCTCATAAAAGGAAAATAATTACTGTAGAAGGGCCCAAAGCACGATGGCCAAATGGCTGCTGCTGTGTCTGTGCAAGAGTGGATATTAGACCTATAAACCTGCTAAAGAAAAAAACAAAAAGCATTACTGAAAAAATTGCAGACTTTAAAGAATTATAAGGACTTGCCACCACTAGATTACTAATAAAGGTTTAGATTTGGGAGGCAGTTAGCAAGTTCTTCTAATGAAATTAAATATAATAGAAGCTTAATTATTTAATTACTAACCCTCCAGTATTTGTCGGTTAGCTAAGGAGAGTGAGAAAGTGGTGTCAGCCAAGATGCCTGTCCCTTGTCCTTGGGTCAGTAAAGAAGCTCTGCTTCTACTGTGGAAGCTTTAAAAAGTAGTTCATTTGGGTTTTTTATACACATATGCAAAACTGAGAATTCAATTTTTTAAGTAACAAACTGATGGGATTTGCTGTGTGTGTACGGGATCGTGAGTGTCGAGCTTTTAGGTGAGTGACTTGCAGGGGGATGCTGTGTTTGGCAAGTGAGTGCGCTCGGCCAAAGCAAAAAGCACATCCCTTTTCTGGGAGTTCTCTGTACTCGTTGCAACCAAGCCTGTAGCTTTTTCCTTTAAGTATTTTTTTTTATTTTGGTCAGAATTTCATTTGTCCTGCTCCCTAATTTGTGTAGGAGAGCAGGAAAGGAAATGTGATCTTAAGGTTTGTAGGTATAGTTTTTCTCTGTTCTTTTTCCAATAAAAAATATTACAGCCCTTCAAGCATGTCAGTCTATCCACAGATTGTTCGTGAAGCTGTGACTTTTATTGTGAGCCTTTTAGACATTGCATTGCTGAATTGTATTAACCACACATTCCAACTAGAAGCAGACTTTCTTCTTGCTTGGTCTTTCACATCAAAGATTGTCACTCTAGTATGCTTCAAATGGACTTGGCAATTTTCTTCCCAGCTTGGTCCAGTCCATCTCAATGCAAAGTAACGTACCTACAGAGACAGTTTTGCAGTTGAGGGCGGTAGCTTAAACTACAGAGGAATTGTGCAGGCAGGTGTCTGTGGTGGTGAGTGACCCGGTGTACCTTTCACTTCCCTGGAAGGTTTGGAAGTGGAACAGTGAAATCTTACCTGGGGACCTCCGGTGGCCAAACATCATGAATCCTGGCTCTGTTTTGTGAGCCGGCAGCTTTTTTTTATTTGTGTGTAACCTCACTTAATTATGTGCTTCTTCATAGCTGACTGAGAAATACATGACAGTTCCTTTCTGAGCATTACAGAGCTGAAATGGATTATCTATTAACAGTTCAGAGCTCATATCCACTGGGTCACTTAGACCTGTCAGTGCAACGTGGTTCATTCTTTGCTAGGAAGTGAACAGCATTTCAAACAGTTCCAGATACGCACTGGGGAGAACATGTCGGTATCATTTTCTCCTGGTGTCAACAACTAGAACAATTAAATGAAATGTAATGAAAGGAGCTAAAGCCAACTTTCTGATAGTTGTAGATTAACTAAAGTGGTAGAAAGTGATCCATAATTGCATATCTTTATATGTATCTAAGGGAGAGTACACATGACACTCTTATTTCCTCCTCAGAAAGGCCACAATGCTTCCAGCTTGTATTGGTCCCATTATTAATTGCAACATTGCAACACCAGCTACTTCCAGGTGCATCTTTGCAGAGCTGCCGTATACTTGTTCAACTGACAGATAACTTCTGTTTCTTCTTAGTTGGTGAATACAAGTGAGAACTTGAGCAAGAGTCGCAAGATTCTCCGTTCCATGTCCAGGAGGTGAGTAGCGTGACTGACTTAAAGCAGCACTCAGCAGGTAGCATTGTTGCCTGCCAGTTTCAGGTGAAAACCAAGGAATAAAGCGTCAGCTGGAACTGCAGGGAGGTTTTAAGGAACATGTGCCTGTGTGCTGATGGTAACTTGTGTTTTCTCCTCTCTGGTAATCACTTAACAGAATACAGGTGGTTGAACACTACTGAATTTGTGCTGCTCTTCTAGTCCATTACAGGGTCTTTAACCATCCCACATGATATAAGCGAGTTACAGCAAATTGCTGATGGTAACTTTAGATGCAACTCTGTGTTACTTATGTTGGAAAAAGCTGGGCCATAAATCACTGAGCATTAAGTGAGTTAGATGTCTGATGACACAGACAACTGTGTGTAGCCCACGGTAATGCCTTAGGGTAATTAGACTGTCATATGAGAAACTGAGCCTGACCATGTACTGTTTTGATGACTAAAGCCTTGGCTGCTTAAGTGTATTTACAGTGTCTTAACTATGAGGTTTAATTATCCTTATAAACCAGTTCGAGGAGTATATTTCCAGTAGGTACTTCTGGCCTAACAGTCTTTCCTTTATACCCATTGGTAAAGGAAGTTATAACAACTGCATAATTTTCAATAGTAAAAGTAAAGTATTAGTTTGCTATTTTTATAGTTCAATGACAGTTCCAAGTAAAAGCACCACAAGATGGGTTTTAGCAGAGGACTTCAACTGATGTTCTCCTCTTTGCTTAACTGAATGAGTAAGCACATATAGAGCAGGATGATCTGCCTTAAGTGGGGTGGGGGAAAAGGAACAGAACTGCTACTGTTGAAGTAGAAGATTTAAGCAGAATTTCCAGGAAAACAGGAGTAGGAAATGACTGAGTTTGTCCCTTCCTGCTTGTTAAGAGCTATTCGAGTAGCACTTTGTGGTCTAGCTGTAACAGGGAGTATACTTATTGAAGGTAAGATTATCTAGAATCTGCTTTCATAATCAAGGGGGGGGAAGCTATCTTGGATTTATTTTTTATGATTATTATTTTTTAACTCTAGAGTAACCACTAATAAGTTGTTGCTGTCGATCATCATCATCCTGGAATTAGCCATCCTGGGAGGTGTGGTCTACTACAAGTTCTTTCGCAGCAAATGAATCTTCGTGACCGAGATGAGCTTTTCCAGTGTTGAGGAAGCGGATGGGCTGTCTGTTCCCTTGGGCTGTCTGAGGATTGAACTGTCTCATGAGACAGCATGTTAACTGAAACTGTACTGACACTAGAAAGACAGAATGGGAGTAAAAGGAAAATGCAGAGACAGACTTGAACTGCTGGTAAGATTAATAAGAAGGTAATAAATATTTTATTGTCTCAATTTGTATATACTTAACTAAACGAATAAATCTTGGTATGTAATAAAGTAGCCACCAATCAGTGGAAAAGCTAGTTTATTTAAAAATTGAGAAGGTAACAGTATTTGCCAAGTCTTGACAATCTAAACACTCAAGTGCCTCAGCAGAGCTCTATAATGTCCAATGTACCCAACACTTTGGGTTCTTAAATCCTCACTTGCTCTTCACTGTCAGATTCATCTGGAGAACTGGGTGTTGGCAGTTCATCAAAAGCAATGTGTGCTCCTTCCCTTGTCTGCCCAAAGCACGTTGCTATCACGTCAACGGCAAGACTAGCGGTTGCATTCACTTCCTCTTGAGAAGCTCCAAGCAGTGGATTGACTTCAACCATGTCTACAGCTGAAAGCATTCCTGTGAAAGTGATTCACAGCTTTGTTACTATGAAAAAGGGCAAATTCTCTAATAGGGTTTCTTTCGCAGCCTTTCATTCATTGCAGAAAGTCTGATATTTGAGCTTGTGACCTACTGTACCCCTTAGACAAGTAAAATCGGCTCTCAAGTGAGCGATGAGATTATCATTCTTAGATGAAACTTTCGTTTTAATTTGGTGCTTTCTTACATCGTCACTACCTCACTCATTCATGCTTTTAGCATTCAGGAAATTGAGTTTGACGTTCCATATACACTTATGAGAGAAATTTTTTTTTTTAGTCTTTTTTTTTCCCAGTCCAAAAACTGGGGGATATAAAATAGTCTCACCTAGTATTTTTTGTCATCATATTCATGATTTTATTGACTCTGTCTTGTTGGGTTTTTTCCTTCTTTAAATGCAAATAACTCATTGTTTAAACACATTAAATAAAAACTCCATGGCATAAGGAGGAAAGTCCTCATATATTGAGTCAACTACAGTATACTTAGTGAAAGCTTTTTACGTCTCACCTCATGTGTTTAGAAATAGGGGACAAGTCATTTTTGGCATTAGTTGTTAATATATTACGTATTTTATTTACTCTTGGTAAGTAAGTTGTGGTTAAGCTGCTTCCAACACTATAGGACTTCTTTTTCCCTTACCGAAGGCTGAATTGACTTTCGAGGCACCTTAGCTTTGACTACATGTATCATATTATCTAGTTACACAGGAAAAACATAACCAATATGAACTGTATGTAGTTTGTCCTGTCCTTGCTTAGTGCAGTGCTGGTGGTTGACTCCTACCTGTGTTGTGTATTTCCTCCGTGATGTACATGCCTTCTCTGTAAGTTAATCCACCTAGAACAGGAGTCCCGGTTGCTGGAGCCAGTGAGGGATCAAAAGCATCAATGTCAAAACTCAGGTGAATCGGTCTCTGTCTCCTGAAGCAGAATAAAACAAGAAAAGCAATTTCAGAACCTTAAACTTTTTCTACATGTATTTCTTACCGTCCAGGCTGATCAGCCAAGTAGCATCAAGCTCCAGGATGCTAAAGGTGCCCCCCCCCAAGTCCCATACCATGTCTTATACACATTTGGAAAGGACTTTTTTTTCCCCAATATCTTTGGACTCGGAAACATCTTTTAGCTCAGAACTCTCCCCAGTATGCATTGGGGGAACAGAAGTTTGTCTTTCTCTTTTCAGTGAGCATCTGCTCAGGTATGATTTGGCTGAAGATAAGTACTTCAGTTCTAACCATCTTATCTGGTTTTTGTCTTAGTTGGAAAAATGTAGAGAAACGTATGGTATGATATAATCCAGCCTTTTCTCCTTTTGTACAGAAAGCCAGGGTGAAAGGCTGAAACTTTGATTTGCATGGCATCTAGGATGGAGGAAGCACCAAGCTTGAGGATTTCATAGACAGCTCATCAAGATGAGTGGGGCATTCTGCATTGTTCAGGTCAATAGTTGAAGGCTGCCTTCAACCTCTGCCATGTAAGCCTAGTTGATGAAAAAAGGAAGGATAATCTCAAACCTAAAATGTCAGTTGGTTACTACATTAAGTCTGTCAACCGATAACAGCTTAATAAATTGGACGCCTCTTGTCATTCAGGTGAGCTATTTAAATGGTAGACTGCATACTTCCAACTTACTGCAGATGCTCAGTAGGAAGCAGCATCTGGATTGGCAGCTTCTTTACTTGGCACAGCTGCAGCTAGGAAGAGCAAGCACGCTTTTAGATGCAACAGCATCCAGTACAGATACACAGACCTTGTTCCGCTTACAGGATTTTGTTCTACTCTGTGGTGAGAGGTGACCCTTTCTGACTCTGATCCTCGCTGTGTGTCCCTAGAGTAGCATGATTTGCTCCCTGATCTGGTTCCCCCAACTTGAGCAAGGTTAGCAAAGACTTCCATATTGAATGTCGCTGAGGGAGTGGTTAAAGTGAACTTCATTAGCTTAACTGAAACGGGCAGAACAGAACAAATTATATAAAACAGAGCCTCAACTGTAGCGACTAATGTAACCTATCTCATAGCTTTTGGCCAAACACGGGTTCCAGTTCAAGATGTGGAAGTCAAATACTAAAGTCAGTGCTACAACTTTTACTATTTACTGGACGCTGTCCCAGTTTGGTTAGGCTGCTTTACATCAAGAGTAATATTCACTTAAATAACTTTCAGGAAAGCAGATATTCAACAAATGGATGATAAGAGTAGTTTAAATCAGATAATAGTTTGTTACCTGCCCATCAGTTGTTCAAATGTTCTTTCCATAACTTTCTGAATTCCAAGGCGATCAATATCCCTCATGGAAAAATACTGGATGTCATAGTTCTTCAAAATATAGCTGTTAAAATATTAAAAAAAAAAAAAAATCATTACTGGCCTAAGCTTAAATATAACAATCCTTGTGAACAGCCAGATGTGGAAAGAAGCTCATGATTTCAGCTTATTATAAAAATCCTTTAACCTAAATCAACTTACTATTCAGCAGGATCCACATCCCTCAAACCAATGTACACAATATCAGATGCTGAGAGACAGGGCTTTAGCCAGGAAAAGCCAGGAAGTTGTGGTACCTGCAAGCAAAGGCTTGGTATTAGGTGAATGATATATATAACAAAACTGTATTTAATGCTATCCCTCAAAAGTTATTTATTTGTAGCATCCTGTCTCGGTCTAAAGAGAGAAACTTCATCCTTGAGACTTTGTCTCCCTGCTTTAATCAGTTCTTACCTTTGTCATACCATTTTACCCAAGATGAATGTTAATGGATAAAGATTTTTTAACTCTTCTATATTTTCCAGTTTGAAGAGGAGGAATAAAAAGCCCAAATCCACAATCAGTAGATAATTAGCATCAGTGAATGTAAGGGGGAGTGATAAGAAATTGGATACTCAGATGCAGGTCACTTATACAGTGCGTTTCATGGTAATGCTGTGTAACCTACCCAGTACGTGATACTTAAGTGGAAAAATGAAAAACCAGGCACCTGTGTCTTTTTAGGGGAATCACCAAAAAAGTCATGCAAACTGTGTTGCAAAAACATTAAAGGTGGACAAATTCAAAGTGGGAAGTTAAAAAAAATAAAGAGCATGACAAGAAGTAGGGCCTCCACATTGGGCTGCATCATACTGTTTTTTAATGTAGAACTGAAGAGAGCAGGTCTAAGACAGCAAATGAAAGATCATAATGAGATCATAATTTTTCAGCTTTGGTAATTAAGTTGTCATGGTATGCAACTATAAAAATCCTTCAGTTCGTAATATCTACTAATTTTAGGAGTGCTTTAAATTAACTCAAATTTTTCTTCTTCCTCTCCCAGCTCTGAAAATGGCTACAGCCAACACAGCTGTCAAGCAGCAAGAAGTCTTTGTTTCCCTCTTGTACTTCTCAATTACTAATTATGTTCTAGTTACAACACTTGGATTTGTTTTTAAAGGCTAACACCCATAGCTATATTTAATTACTTTGGGATTAAATAAGCACATATAAAAAAAGTATTTGTTAGTCTGGGGCAACGACCTGAAACTTTTCTGCAGTCATGAATTGGAGACCACTAGGAAAAATAATTCAGGCCTCAGAAATGAAGCTGCATCTGCAAAACCCATCACCATACCATAAACTGACCATAGTACTGATGATACTGTCAGATACTCTCTAGTATCAAAGATTTAGTAGATGTAATACTGCCATTTTTAATTATACCTCTTCCTCTTTTAATAAAGAAAATGGAATGCTTTAACTTCCTTTGGTAGGCTCTGGTTTTACTTTGTTGCAATAGAAAAGGAGTTGCTGATTGTAAAGCCAAACAGGCATCAGAAAAAGGTGCAGGGATTTTCATGGGAAGTTACTAACAGCAGTTTATGAGTTCAGTTTGAATGTTTCCAAGACCCCTGACACTAGTGCATGGTTTGAGGAATGCTAGTCAAAGGATTATGTTCACAAATATTTTCCCTTAAAACCACAAAATTAATTTTAAAAGTTTTTTTAAAACATTGAAGTGCCACCTTGTGCGGAGGAGTGCCAAGCAGTGCTCCTGTGAGGCTGGCTGGACAAACAAGTAGCAGCTGCCAACCCATGAATGGACTGTGCAAGCAACACCAGGCTTTGTTCTACAGCAACCAGGCCAAATGCTTTATTTTATGTCATATCCAGATGCATCGCTTTTATACTTCATGTTGTCTGCTACAGGGGGACATTTAATTCAGTAGAGCATTGACCAAGCTTAGCCCTGGATACATAAGGGATTCTGAAAACAGGAGAGAGAACACCTAAACTGAGGGACATGAAACAGCCCTGGAGAGCGCTTGGCAGGTGTGCTAATTTAAGCAGTTGCTGCCACATCAGTTTCCCCGTTATGTTGTGCCAGGACAGCTGTTTGTAGGGTCATATAGTGACCGAGGGCTAGGACTTCACGCATCTCAAAAACTAACCAAGCAAAGAGACTAACCTGCCCTGACTCAGTTCTTATGCAATCCCACAGAAGGTTACAGCAGCCAAACTGAGTTGCTGGTATGGGGATCAAGAACGGTCTCAACAGATTGTGCCATCAGGAGAGATATGTGTTACACTACTACCTCTGTCTCATCTCCTCTTGATAGGGAATGAGGAAGAAGGAGCCTGGAGATGCAGGAAGAGCAGCACCAGTTAGTAGAGATGGGCAATGAATCAGGAAGATAAAATGTAATCATACAGGCTATTTTGCTCTCTTTTTATATCCTCAAAGGAGCTGTTGTTCCTCTCTGGCTCTACAAAACAATCTAGACAGGGAGCCAAGTGCTAACTAGCCTTCTTGAGACTATTAGGTCATGACCCAGAGGGACAGTTTGAGGGAATTATGGGAGTCCACCCAGAGAAGCATACACAGAGATGTGGCATGGTAGGAAGGGAGTTGCTCAAAAAACCCCTTCACAGCATGAGTGAAAGCAAGGAAGGAGATACAGGGCTCATCACAAAAATCTCTTCTGTCCTCTCGCGCTGCTATGCTTTGTACCCTTTGACAAGATAGAAGCCTCCTTGAGGAGCAAAGTGCTATTGGTAGTTTGTCTATCACTTTGAGAAAGAAGTTACGCTTAGCAGAGTGTAGGACTAGAGTAGCCTTCTTGCTGGCAGCAGACAATTTTAGGATTCAGAAAGAATCCTTGCAAAGCAGTCAGGAGAGGAGGACAGTAAATTTTTTTGTCCCATTATCAATACAACTGCCGTACTGGATGAGAGCTGAGCCACATACACCTGTTCACACATAAAAGTTCCCTCCAGTGAGCCAGATACACAGCCAGACAAGCTATTGTCAAAGGCCCATTCTACTACAGCTAAACAGCTGTTTAAATATACTGTTGTAGAAGCCTTCCTGTACCAGCAGGACAGATGTTGTTTTCCTCCTTCTAAACAGGAATATAATATGATAAGAAAACCCTCTAAATGAGTATATGCCTGTGTATAGCTGCAAATACAGGTTGAGGGGCTTATGTCAGATGTTTCTACATAGGTTGCCTAATATTTAGAATTTACCTGAGCTTGTGACAAAATCTCATAACTGGCACCACACCTGGCATTCACCTCCCAGCATAGCCTAATCTTACTCTATTCATTGCTGCTGCTGGCAAGAGGCCTGCTCTCCCATTGACCCCAGAAAGCTCACAGTATTCTTTCAGTACCTCTAAAAAAACCCAACCAACCCACCACACATTGCTTTTCTGTGCTGCTCAAGAACCAGAGCCCAACAGACCAGAAATCCACACTGTATACAGAGGAAGCCAATTAAACACTTTTGTCTTACTGACAAAACAGGAAAGCAGCGTATCTTACTCTTTTTCCTCCTTCCTCAGCTATCAAAGAACTCAGCTTTGTTCTATTCTCACCAAGAAATAACTGTTCATGTTAGGTGAGCCCCAAAATTCACAAAATTTTCTCTTGCTCTTCCTAGCTCTCCTGCAGAATTGGGTGCAGGTGCCAAAAAAGAAAAAATAAAAGTTACCCCCTTTAACTTACAGGCAAGAAACTAGAAATACGGTAATCTTTTATATTAACCTTCTCACCTTTTATATTAACCTTCTCATGTCCTGGGTGGGTATTTCAAGAAGCCCCATTAATTTTGTGTTACTTTGGGCATTCTAGCATGTTTGTAGAGACCATACAAGAATTATTAGAAAGAGGAAAGTATGTAAAAGCACCCAATGACTCTATTGACTTGTGGATGGAATTCATTTAAAAGAATTTGCAGGAGAAAAGCAGAAGAGCTGTACCAGATGACAGCAATCTTGCTCCACCAAACAGGTCCTAGCGCCATGGTATCTTCAGTAGCCATAAAGACGTTAAACGTGCTTGATCTTACTTTGAAGAAGCATACTTCCATCAACACAGCACATCCAAAATTTATCAGAGAGAAAAAAGAAATCTAAGAGAAGTGACAAGCAGTGCAAAGTGCCAGAATAAAATAGTCAGGTTTTCTGCAGCTCCAGCATCCATTTTCAACCTGCAGGTGCTGATCCTGCTGCCACTCTAGGTATCCAAGTTCTACTGCAAAGGCCCCAGCTATTAACAGTGCGCAGGCTGCCACTGTAATGTCTCCAGGAGATGCTACAGGGACCTGTATTGGGAGATACAGTCCATAGCTAAGCCAAAAAGGATCTGTAGGCCTTCAGACAACCTACAGCCTGTTTAGCATCTTGACAGTAGCAAAAACTGGCCATACACATTCCACGTGCCCCAGTAAACAGTTCTTTTTGATAATTTGGCCTCTTTCCAAGACAAAGACTATCTCTTTAAAAGCACGCTGTAAGCAGGTACAGCTGTTCCAATTTGTAATATTTGCCAGTGGAGCCAACAGCAGAACAGCCAGTCAGGAGAGATCATGCAGGATCAGCCCCTGTCAGGCCCCAAGGTTGTCAAAACATGGAAGAGCCAAACTAAGCAGAAGCAGCATGCAAGGTATGCAGGAACCAGCTGTCCCTGGAGGTGAGCTCAGCTCAGCTCAGCTCTCACAGGCTGGGCTTGGGGGAGGTTCTTTCTTTTGCTCAGTTGGTGGGATTGCTGCCATTGCACGGCCTCAGCATCAGCTCCACTCCTGGGCACGGCACAACGGTCACCAGCTACGTACAGCTTGTGTGAACTCTTCCTTACCATACAATCCACCAAGGTGCTTGCACAAAGAAGCTTTTTCTCCTTCTTGTTTCTAAGTGTGTGTATGTATATCTATATTTACGTGTGTGTATGCATTTGTGTATATGTGTGTATATACATCCACAAATAATACTCAGATAAAAAAGGTCCGCATTTGCAGCAGATAAGAAAGCACCTCACACCTGAAAAAGTAAAGTGCTCTGAGGATTTCAATGTAGGCTAACTGTACAAGCAAGATACTTACTTTATCTTGAAGCTCTCTCAAGAGAAATGAGAGAGGTTGTCCATGGAGGCTTCCAGACTGAGTTGTAAGAGGGGTGTTAATATCAGCGTGTGCATCCACCCAGATCACACCAAGGTGCGGGCACTGCCGTGCATGGCCACTGACAGAACCAAGTGCCAAGCTGGAAGTAAAGTAGCAAAGTCTTTAGTCACCATTTCTCCTTCCCACACTCTAATCCTCACCTGTTCTAGCTCCAAATGATCTCCTAGAAAAATCTAGTGTGCTCACTCATCAGTTCGGCTATTCACCCATTTTTGATTCCAGTCATGACACCTGCCCCCACAATTCATTCTTACATGCCCTGCTTTCTTCAATCAATTCTGGGATCAAAGGTTAGTGAAAAAGAGGAGAAAAATTCACATGTAAGATCTATTACAAAAGGGTCTGCGTGCAGGTATTACAAACACGTCCTAAGAGTTTACACCCAAGAGTTGAGGGGCAAAAGAGACACGACACATCACTAAACATTCAGCAATAAAGAAACTCCAACAGTTCCTTAAGGGACCTGATCACACAAACTTTCCCAAACAGGAAAACCTCATTTGTACATCTGCAGATCAGGCCGGAACTAAGCAGCACTGTATTAGGAGGTCAGATTTTTGTAGCTGTGTTCCACCCTAGAAGCCCCAGCAACAAAATCAAAACGCTGCTACCCTATGGTATTGGTAGGAGATGACTCTAAGTTGTTCCCACTGTCCCCATATTTTTTAATTAAATTCTTACGCTCCAAGTGTCAACCTACAGCATGCACCACTCATTGCTTTTAGTTAGCTCACCTGTGATCACCTCCTATAGTCACACAACTGTGTCCAGCGGCTACTGCTCTGCTAACAGCATCAGCCAATACCTGGCTGGCTAAACCCACTGACCGTGGATATAAAATCAGGTTGTTGTACAGTTCATCATTGGGAACTTGAGTGAAATTCAAATCTCCAAAGTCGAACACTTGACATCCTGGAAACACAGCAGCAAAAGGAGAAAGTGAGTTAAGTGCCCAGAGAAACGCTCAAAATATGGTCCTCTTGGAAAATCACTTGGGCAAGTATGAAAGTAACAGTGGGAAGGGAGTGAATTCATTTGACTGGTTGCAAACAGTGTCACAACTTTACAGATTAGAAAACTTAAGATAGTATTGCCATTTTAATTTAGCTATGAGATAGGACAATCATAGAAAGTCACCTAGAAAAACAGTTTGGCTTTGTTTAATTATTTCTTGTAAATTTTAACATTAAAAAGGACAGTTTGTATTGCCATCTTCTTTCTCAGTTAGACAGATTGTATACACCCTTAAAAAAACTCAGTTGCTCAAAGATGCCTAGGACTACATGTTTAGCTAACAATAACCGAATCCTAACAGTTATTTTCCATTTTCAAATCCCACAAGAATCTAGGGACAAAAGTGCCAAGTTACCAATAATGGAAATTTTCTTACAGTACTTCTAGGCAACTCCATGGAGGATGCACTAGTGTTTTGTAAGAGAACCCGTGCATTTTCTCAATGCAAGATGTTCTAGAAGGCATTTTAATTCTGAGGCTTTGATCCCAACCCTCTTTGACTTCCTGTCATTGCCAGTTACAACTGAATTGGCTGTTGAAGCCTGACAACATTCTGGGTCTAAGACTCAGCCTTTCTTAAAACATATTTCTGTCTGATTACCCTGAAAAGGAGTCATTTCACAGACTAGGATACAAGGCAACATTTTTGAGTGTTGTTTCCCCTCCTCCAGCCAACTGTGAGCATATTTATTAATTGTCTGCATTTAAAGTTTAATGCTCTTTCACACACATTATAAAGCTAATCCTAAGAAGCTGTGCTGTCCAATACCATGTGTTTTCTTAACAATCATTTAGATACCAAAATTTCTAACAGTATTTCACAGGCCAGAGCTTCTCAGTTTCAGATAGGCCTGTCGCCGCAGGCACTGATGAGGACTGTAAAGGCCCCAAGGGATTTGCAGCTACACCAACAGGGGCTTAGCAAGTCAAGACCACCCTGAATACTCATCATGCCTCTCCCATTTGTTCCTCAGAATAACTAGTCTGTTTGCAGTTCAAAGCATCGAGGCTAGAGCTTGGCATTTTGCCTTTAGCCATCCTATGCCTAAACACAGCAATTTGAAAAATTAAGGCAAGCAAATCAACATGAAGAAACAGCCCACTTAGGGCTCTGGGTTTCCTGCTTAACATCCATTAAGCCATTAGTCTAATGGCTAGGAAACAGGCTGTGTGAATTTGCTTTGTGGAAATAACATAAAAGTAGCATTGAGAAAAACATGACTTTATTATAATTTCAAAAGGCATTTTGACTGGTGAAAAGAATGAAGGAAAATGGTTGAGTCACTTGGGAGAATTAGATGTCTGGGCCTATTGGCAAGCATACTTTTTGTAGCAGGGACACAGATGGACATGTGTCAGGGTATTTGCTAGGAGAGGACATGTCAGCTAAGCACAGCTACTTGACAAAGGATTAAATAAACACAGTCTCAGCAACTCTGAGAAAACACATCATCTGCAGAAACTTAAGGCAGTAAGCAGGACGAGGATGTACCACTCCCTGGTCTTCTACAGGCACACAACAGCATTTTTCCCCCCCTTAGGCAATGCAGCAGTATGATGGCGCTGGAATTTTACGCCCATTTTGTTCAGATTTGAATGCGCTATCTGATCTCCCTTGTGGCCACTACATTTTTACCCTCTTGTTTCATTTTGCTTCTGTGCAGAATTAGAAGAGAATTACGAGTTGAGAGATGTCCAATGAATGTCAAAAATCTATTTTGTTTTTTTTATTTGTATATTCCTACAAGGCTCCTTCTCACACACATGCACACTGCTACACATTGCAATATTTCAGGGTTTGATGAAAATACATGAGTGTGCCCAAGAGACAAGTTTTGGAAGTAAGACTTTAAGACGTTGCATCATTCAATGGGTATCAGGAGCTTTTGGAGTCACTCCAGAAGTTAATAATACCTTTGATCTAACACTTCTGACATCTCTGGGAAGTAAATCTGCATTTGGGTGCTGTGTTCTATGATTTACACATTGCAGAACAGCACATTACACAATGTAATGGAAGAAAGGACTGCCACTTATGTTTTGTTCTCTCTTAAAGGACATACAAGTACATCACAGTATTTTACTCATTAAAGGATGAAAAAGAATGAAATTATATCATGAAGCTCTGTCTTTAGATCAGTGTAAAACCACAAACCAACCATGCCATCCTTCATAGCACTTCAAGGAATCCATTAAGATTCTTCAGGTTATGCTCAAGGCAGGCCAAACATAGCAGATTCTAGCAAGTGTGTTTAGACAAGTATCACTTGTGTTCGAGAATTTCTTTCTTCTTTACCCTCCTCCCAGACCCCATTTGTAAGGCAAAAAGACTTGGTCCAGCTTCTGAATAAAAAAAGCCCTTCATTTCTTATGATCGCATGAGGTTCATACAGCTTTCACTGTGGGTATGGTAGAGATGGGTGGACAGACACGTATTTGGGATCCAGAATTCATCCATCCATCTTTTGGACAAATGGTACTCATATCTCCTGCATTAAAATGCCTCTCCCTACTTATTTTTTTTATAAAAAAGCCTAATGTCTGTTAAAGACAATAGATGCCTTCAGGTTTTGTTACTATCTTCAGCAGTTTATTGTTGTTCAGATAGAGTTCATAAACCTTTGTAGCAGCTGCTTTTCTCAGCTTTGTGCTTCCCTCTTATTTAGGCCCTCTGGTTTTAAGTGCTTGAAGAGGATACTTCAAGTTTCCCAGGGTGATATGAATGTTTTCAGCCAACTATGCAATGGCTATCCGATTAAGATATAGTTAATCTCAGAAGTACGCACTAATCCAACCCTTGAACATTAATAATACCTTTTCTTCCTACTATTTTTTATTTATGCCTACAGTTTTGAGTTATGATTAAATGACGTTACAGATAAAGGAAAGTTTAATGAATAGAGAGTACGCACACAAAAATATCAAAGAGATGAAATCAACGTGTACATTTGTCTTAATGTTTACTGAAGAGCAAAGAATTTATGTCAAATTATTAAAGTATTTATTGATGCATTTTCTTAGCTTCTAGAGTGTTTCAGATACTAGTGTAGTACTTAAAGACCTGAATTGTTTTCCATTTCATCTGCCTGCTTACACATAGTTTTGATTTAAAGAAATCAAAAAACTAAATCTTTCTCAGCTACATTATTTTGCCCAACGTAGAAATCGCTCAATGGATGGATATGCTGTAGTGCAATACAGTTTGGTGGATCTTGCTGTTATTTGGACGTTAGTGAAAGATTTATATAATCCACCACACCAAACACTATGCACTTACTTTCTTTGGTAGTCGGGGCACTCCATTTTAAGATACTAATAGCTATAAACAAACAACTTTTTAAATCAGCACAGAAAGTTAACATGAAGAATATATATGGGCCTTTTAAAAGAAAATAGATACAGTTTCTGAAAACTAGAGAAAGACGTGGGCAGATAGGAAAGCCAGCTCCCTTACATTCATTAGAAAGCACAGCTTTTACCAGTGCAGCAGATCGGGTCTAGCCAGGATTGCAATTCTTTTAAAAAGAAATAGTACCATACAGTACTTACAGACTAAAATACCACAGACATTTTGCTAGTAAATAAATAATACAAAATTAAATATGATCAAAAGAAGTCTTTTTTTCTACTTCCAAGCTCTAACAGAAGTTACATTCAAATGAAAAATATATTCTGTTTGATTCGTTAGTCAATTATCAACAGCACAGAAAATATATAACAACCAAGCCCATACAAGTCAGCTCCATCAGCACTCTGGCTCAAGGGGAGATCACTTTTTGAAGTAAGGAAAACAAAACCCAGGCTTGATTCATTTATTTCTGCTACAGGAGCTTGAAAGAGATATGAGGGAAATAAAGGTGTCAATCTGAATACTAACACACAGTATAGTTAAATAAATAAGATGCATATGTGCACAACAGTCCTCCTGTTAGTATGAATGATTAATGTGTAAAGGCAGAACACATATCTCTTCTACAGCTTAGAAGTGCAATGCCCCGCTCTGATAGACTTTCATCAACAGAGCCGCTTGGGGGCACATTTCAGCCAAAAATTAATAAATTAGCTTGAAATAGTTTGTATAGTAGACCCAAGACTTCTTTTGACAAGAACAGGTTAGGGAAAGGTCACATAGGCATTCAACCAGCAGACATGGGGATGAAAGGCAGTTGTTTATTCAGCCTGCACAGCCAGAACCAGAACTTTACCTATATCTGGTAAAGAAAAATCAGCGTTTTTCATAATTAGGAGCCTAACTTATACTTAGGGGAAAAAGAGTTAGAAATACAAATTAAGAACACACTTAAGAGTTTCCTGCATGCCTTTTCAAATAAGCTATTAATGTAGCACTCAGGCTCAACCCAATGATGCTTGTAACTGGGACATAAGATGCCCTTTAACAAGCTATATGACAATGGTAATGTTCACTTCCTATTATCTTAAGCAAAATACAGTCCACTTGTTCAGTACTCACAGTAGGCAGCAGTTCCTATAGTAAGTAAGTAATTTCCCTGTGCAGATTTAGAGAAAGTTTTCTTCTGTAAAAGCAGGCGGCTCATGAGTCTGGCTGCATTTAACTGGAAAACACCTGGGTGGCAGCAGGGAAAGCCTCCCTCCCATCCTCCTCCGCTAGGATACTGCGCCAGAGCCAGAAGCAGCAATCTGATAGTAGGAGATTCAGCTTTCAAAGACCAGGCTGTCTGCTGACAGTGCCCAATGGTACTGTAACAATTATAACAGCTCTCCCAGGCAGCAAACAGGAATTGGAACAAAAGCATGTTTAACACGAGATAGAAGTGATCTCCTGACGCTGCCTGCTTACACTGGATATTTGTAAGCTAAAAGTAAAAAAAATATCCTAAATTAATGGGAAAATTAAATCTTTCCTCTTCCAGGTTTGTAAACCCTGCTGAACTACTTTCAAAGTAGTCTGGAAATGCCACTGTTACTAGACCTTACTTCATACTGTGTGTTATACAAAACCACTCACATGAAAGTGTCATTCCTGCAAACTGCTTTCTCAGATTACAGCCCATTTAGTGAATCACCACAGACACAGAAAGGCTTTTCAGGAAGCAATGAATATTATGAACAACGTTTATAGACAAACCTAACATTTTCCTTTCTGTTAACAAAAAAGAGCTACAAGCTGTTATCATCCTTCTTTTCAGTATAAACTCATTGGTTTATGGTACAGACTTCGTAATCCTTTCTCAGAGACACTGTCAAAGTATTGCATAACAGCAAACAAATGACTCAATTCATTATGACCAGTGCATTCTGGAGCCTATTTTAAGGCAGTTTTAACCCTCCAGAATTATCCGGGGGGTTGTAAAAAAAAAAATACACAAATCATTACATTAATATGAAATTATGCTAGCAAGGTTCCCACCACAAGCGACAGGCTTCAGCAGCCTAGTTTAATCATAAGCTTCTTGCTTGGAAGTTCATTGCACAGCGTCTAATTCACTTTAAACTGAATATGTATCTGCTGGAAGAAGTGTGCTACTAGACACAGACATTTGATTATTCAATAGGTTTTTGCCAGCGCTAAAATTTCACTTCCTAAATGTAATTGTAATGTAATTCCTAAATGCAGTCCAGGTAATTTCTACCTTGCCTTTTGGAATTTTGAAAGGTCTGGTTTAAGACAAAGTTTCTGTGTCTGTACCTATTCAAGTGTCTTCACAGAATGGGTTGGGTTGGAAGGCACATTAAAGATCATCTAGTTCCCCCATGGGCAGGGACACCTCCCACTAGACCAGGTTGCTCAGAGCCCCATCCAGCCTGGCCTTGAACACCTCCAGGGAAGGGGCATCTACAACATCCCTCGGCAGCCTGTTCCAGTGTCTCACCACCCTCACAGTAAAGAATTTCTTCCTAGTCTCTAATCTAAATCTCCCCTCTTTCAGTTTAAAGCTGTTACCCTCCATCCTATCACTATACTCCCTGATAGAGAGTCCCTCCACATCTTTCACATAGGCCCACTTCGAGTACCAGAAGGCTGCTATAAGCTAATACAACAGCAACAAGCAAACCCAATTCTAATTGCTACCCCAAGTCTGTGGTCTCAAGTTGTCCGTTGCATAAAGTGAAGCAAGAAATATTTTTCTGACCCCAAACTGAGCAGCCACCTCATTTCCCTTTGATAACCGTTTATAACTTTAATCTCTTATGAAATCCAGTGCGCTTGACCTGAACAGGTCTCCAAAAACGTCAGTATCAGGTGTTGGGAAACATTTGCACTGTGGCTTGCATCAGAGAGGAGACAAGGATGCAGCTATTATGGTCTGTCACTCCACCAACCTGCAGTTCTAATTCCCTTCAAATAAGCTTAACCCAGAAACAGTTCCAAATAGCAATACAAGTAGGCACTGAGAGCCATAGCAAGTCATAATACCAAATCAGCTCTCCTCAACAACAAACACCTTGTGCTTTAGATTGTATTAAGTAATTATTATATTGGTTAACCCAAACAGCTAACACTTGAGAGGAAGGGAGAGCAGAGTATATTGGAGATTACTGAAGTTCCCTCCCTCCCTTTTACAATCTACAAGAAACTAACATCAGACCACCTCACTTCATATTCAAATGAAAAATTTGATTTTATTTTTTTTAATCTGACTTCAGTGCCTCATTCCTTGCTTTTCACCAGGTGGTTTTACAAAAAAAGTTTTCACCTTTCATTCAAAAATAATAATCCTATGTACCATAAGCACATACCTGCCATAGGCATCTCGGTCTTGCAAGTCCGTAATGAGAGACAAGATTAAAGTTTCAAATGAGAGAGTAATAACTGATTCTGTCCACCATAAAGCAGATGAAAACAACTCATTACCCAATTTTTCCCCCCGTCATCCCCCTTTGTGCCCCTCCCCGGTAACTCCTCTCCAACACCATTCATGGTAAAAAAAAAACCCAAACAAAAACCAGCATGTGATCTGAACTTATTCCAATCCAGAAATAATGGGTACAGAAATTCAGCTAAGTCATGTATTAAAACTAATTTTAGAATATAAAAATATAAAGGATGAAGGGCATCACCATAAACCCAAAGAAATACAAAACCCCAAGAGCTCTGTTCTTTGGTCCTTGAATCTAATCTCCCTTTATTGAAAGATTATGAAGTAATCAATTTGAGTTTCCTGATCTGCATCAGCATAGCTTAATTTTTTTCCATGTATTTAAACTGATATAAGGAACAGTTACAATTAAAGCACCAAGTGCACTTTACCCCAAATTAATGACAATTCTTTTAAAGCCAACTTCATGGATAATGCGCAACCTGGAATATGCACCAGCCAAATGGGAGAGGAAAAAACAAAAAAAAACATCAAATCAATGACTGACACAAAGCTTTTCATTCCAAAGCAAAAACAAGCAGATGATGCCCTCCATCAGCATGGGAAAGGGAAGATAATCAGAACTGACCTACTGCAAGGAATGCTCCGACTCCCTGTACTTTCACTGTTGGCATTTTTCTATTAACTTCTAAGGCTAGTTGTAGTCATGCAAGTATCAAAGGGTACAACATTCAAAAGGATAAGCTGTAACTACTGTCAGAGCACACTCCCCCACTTCTAGAAGCTTAGCCTCCCGTACTCAAGTCAAGCTAGCTGATGAGGTCTGCTGTGAAGAAGCAACCTAGAAACAGCCTCAGTGGAGGCCTCCCCAAAACAGCTCTCCTCTAAAGCCTCTGCAGGGCTCCTTCTGCCTTCATGGTTATCAGAGTCAGCTCCAGGCTGCCTTCCCTCATGGAGCGGAGCAGCACCTCCCCTTGATGCATTCTGACAACTAGCATAATTTCAAAGACTCACTGCAAACACCAGTTACAACCAGTCCATTTGACTGTGCTTTGATTTCTGTTAAACCACTGGTCTTTGAAGCTAACCAATCATGGCTAATGGACACTTGAGAGGTAAACAAGAATAACAGTCTCTTGGATATCTACCTCTGTATAAATAAGAGGTCAGTTATTCTAGTTCTGGAAATAAGCTGCATAAGACATATGCATGTTTTACTGATTTTGTCAAACAAAGGAGTTCGTGCACACTTGTGTCAAAGGGAAGGAAAATAAAAAGATGACTGCCACTTACCTGTTCTGTCTGAGGGAAAAAAGGGGGGAGGGTGCACAGGGCATTCCCTTTTCTGCTTTGTAAGGCTGAAGACTTAGCTGTTAGTCTAACAGCCTTATGCTATATCCTAACTGATTTTTTCCTGAGAATGTTCCTAGCAAATTAATAAACTTAGTTTTGACAGTATTGACAACAAATGTGATCAGAAAAAACCACAAACAGTAGCTTTTCTCATCTCAACAATGCAGAGCTTTAACTAAACAACATGCTGCTTACAATGCCAGCAGTTATTGAAAGTTTTCTGTCTCCCACTTCATCATCGGCAAAAAATGTAAGCAAAGAGGCTAAAACAAGACAGATCTTTACGTTATCTATACAATAAGTTTAGACTTTATTGGAATTCTACAGATTAGAGATATTTGACTAGCTCTACTAAACTAGAAAGTCTTAAAAAGTTTAATACTGAGCTTTGAAGAGAACCAATTGAGGCGAGACCTAGTGCAAAGCTAAACTAGATTCTAACCCAAGAATACTGAGTCCTGATAGATCTTTTTTGTAATATAAATGGATCTTTCTCAAACTGCAGTCTGTAAATCCAATCTTAATTCAAATATAGGGCAAACAGAACGGTACAGTTTATCAAAGTCTTCAGGGATATAGGCAATTCTTTAAACACATACTTACTGGATAAGCTGATGAAAATTATTTTCCCCAACACTGCAGCTGTAACTCTTGCCAGTCCACATCTGCTGAACCCCAGCACCAGTACTTCATGACACATACCTTGGGCATAATCAAAAGACTATCTTCCTCTTAAACTCTTTGCCCAAGAAGATTTAAGTATAAAAAAGAGGAGATATATGTAGAAGCAGCTACTTCGTGATTTATTGTTAAGAATGAAACTAACCATATGAGCAATGTTGGTGAGACAGTAAAGTTGAATTGCTGTTTGGCAGCACATGTCAGTAGGAGTCCAATAGTTTTAGGCAAAGCAGGAGCATATCTCCAGTCACATGGGGATTAGCAGCTCCATTCCTCTTTTAAAGGAGGTTACTCCTTTGAGTCGCTACACTGACCTCCTGAATCCTATTACTGAAGAGCTTTGTTCCAGTCAAACAAAATAGTAGGAATAGAATGGTCATTCTCTTTGAGAAATCTAGCTCTACTTCTGTCTGTAAGCCACATGTCTCTGCAGTCCACTAACTTGTCAAACCAGCAACTCAGATCCTAACTAAAAAGGACATCAACAACAGTCAGCATACAAGAATGAACACTTGGGAAGAAATTTTATACTAAAGTTGTTCCCATGTTAGCAACAGCAGAGGTGCTCTAATTCACCTCAAGGGCTATAGTAATTAACATAACAGCTATTTATTACTTATGAAAATCTGAGAATGGTCCTTTTCTCCCTGAATTAAGAGGGCTAGGCAAAACTCTGGATTTAAGTTTGATCAGATTCTCTGCTTAATCTGCAGCAAACAGGAAAGGTCCAAGAAATTCTCACTTTGAGAGAACTTCATACTTTGCATCTTCTATAGCTTAGGTCAAGTACATCTGTCACCTGCCTTCCCCGCTCCTTCCTAACAAATCCAAGAGCCTCCACATATTGCACCCCTTTCTTTTTACTGCCAGAACAATGCACAGCCCTGCAAGCTTTGTACCTTCACCTTCCCCATGCCAGGGAGTTTTGGGTCTCTATTTTCACATAGCACTTATTTGGCAAGATGGAAGAGTTCGTTAAGGTGTTAATATTTTGGTTTCCCTTAGGTGAAGGAGCAAAGCCAAAAGACAAACATCATCAAGGTGATTAAAAAGCCCCACAGGCTTAGTTAGTCAGTTATATTATCCCTGCTATAGGCTTGCACACCCACTGTTTTTGGCTTGGGAGCTGGACTCCTGCTACATTAACTCTCCTGATTACACCTCGAGCTACTACCAATGTGTAGCAGTGTTCTCTCTGCTTCTACCAAGGGGGATGGAAAGTCAAGCTAGTGGCTCAGATGCATCTCTGACAGTTTGGTACAGACTAGCGATACCATCTGCCTCTGAGCTCCTTCTTCATATTTCAGCCTAAGCATAAACAAGCTGTTCATAGGCAGTCATCACTTTAGGCAGCCAAGAATTCATCATACCATGTAGGTACAGTCACAGTCTCTTTCAAGAGAGCAACAATCCCCCTCCCCAAAAAGGAGAAAATGGAGTAGCAGCTCAGGACACCACAATAAGACTATGGAAGAACAGAAATTAGCATAGGGTGAAAGGAACAATAAAATTCCCTTCCAAAGATACCAGCCAGTGAAAGCAAAATGCAAAACAGTGCAAAAAGGAGGAAACAAAGGTCTAGTGTTCTCACTCCTATGCGGCTTGAGCACTATCAATGGAAGTTATCGAATCAGGCATACAAACATATGAAAAGCCATGTGGTTGGTTGCTAATCAAAGTAACAAAGTATATACACATAAGACTAGAACATACAAACAAATGCAGCAAATGCATCTTATTACCTGAGCACTACATTTTAGAGGAGACTTCAGAGCATCTTCATTTTATGCAGGTCAAATTGAATTTTACTATACGAATGGAAAATGAATAAATCAAACTTTACAATTTCAGGCAAACAAGACTGATGATCAGAAAACTTTTCCATTTAAAACATGCGAGGGCAATTTTATTTGAAAGTTACTGTTAATACAGAGTTTTCATTACACTGTCTATTTTCCCCCATCTATACTTTCCTTAGACTGCCCAGAATCCACCCTCACTCTTTTCCTGGGAAGCATCATTCCACAGCTAGGCTTATGCCTGGTTCCAAGCTTGTAATGACAAGGAAAATTGTGTTTATAGTACTCCCTTACATCCCAGTGGGGAATGGGAGCATGCAGCAACAACAAAGACACACAGACCCTGTGGACACAAATGCTTCAAAAGTAGCCAATGCAGATAGGAGAACAGAAGCCCTATATCTTAGATGAATGTTATTTCCTTTTAAAAGAGACACCTGGTCTGCTGCAGTATTATTTGCCTGCTCCTGGAAAACAAGCAACAAGGTCCCACGAAAACTATAAATTCTTTTAACATAGCAGATAAATAGAATATCCACATTAATAATGAGAATAATACTGTTGCTCTATTGCTGTCTTCAATGTATGAGAAAAAAATTCATAGTGTTAGAAAGCAGCTAAAGTTTAACTGCCAGATCAGTGTACCACAGGAGTCCAAGCAATAGCATTACAGGCAAAGCTATCCTGTCAGCTCAGGGAAGAAAAACAGACAGCCCATATACAAAACCAATCATTTGTTAAGTTTCCATGAACAACAGATGCGCACAATAGAAAAGGCTACATGGTAGTTTCCCCTTCAACCTACCATCCTGCCCTCAAGCAAATTGTTTTTGCAGAACAAACTGCTCCTCTGCGTAATGCTGGTGACTGTCATTGTTTCAGGATGAGCCCTCAGAGCAGACCTTGTTACAATCCATGTGCCATCTGAACCTGTTCGTAACAGAGCTGCAGAGATTTAAGCAGCAATAAAGATCAACAACAACCAAAAAGCCCCACCCTACCCGTGGAAGAATATGTCAGCAATAAGAAACTGAAATTGCAGAGCCTTTAAGAATTGTAAGTGAACAGCAAAAAAATATCTCCTTGTACGTTATTGATTAATGAGTAAGGAGTCCACAAGCAACTAAACAGTGAAAGTATTTTTTACCTTCTGCTTACTTTTTAATTTAACTTGCTTCATTTCTATCCCCACAAATTTTTTGTTACTGGAATTCAGAAAGGGCTTGTATCCTCCTTTCTACCTTCTCCAAGTTCCTATTGAAGAAAGCTTGTGTCAAGCAAATGATTTTTTTTTTCTGTTGGTTTATTGGTTTTTCCCCACAAGAATTCTTATAAAATGGAAGTATTAGATCTGAACTACTTGAAAGAGAACCCCAATCCTTCCAGTACAGGATTGTCATTGATTCAAAGAAACTACTGCCTACAGTCTTGCCTAGAGTAACATATCCTCCTTTCAAATCTGGTAACTTATTAGTTTAAATAAACTCTAAGCACAGTAACATCCAGACCTGCTTTTATTGCAGTATATAAGACCTCTCTTCAACACCCTGCCTCTATGTTCATAGAGGTTGTAGATCATGCTCACTAGAATTCAAGTACTACCAAGGATGGCATACATCTCAACTTCGCACAAAACAAGACAGGAAGAGAATGTCTACTCATATGATTGCAAAAATAGGACTTTTCAGGTTGTGAATCATAAGATATGCAGGTTAAACCTGCACAAAACAATAGCTTCTGTTTTAAAGAGGTCTTATAATTCAGCATAAGTTTGCTAGAGGGTTATTAGGCAATTATCTTTCCTCTGCATGCATCTAAATTCCACTAACACTAATCACACAGAGCAGATAGATAAGGTAGTTCTTCCTGTAGTCCACTCCTGCAATCTATCCCCATCATAAAGTTTTCCGTAACACTTTTTAGATTAAAGATCCCCCGAGACAGAATCCAGCTTTACAAGTTTCTATCCCTAATGTCCTGTTTTCTGCAGTTCTCAGCTTGTAAAAGCAATAGATGTGAGAAGACGAAACACAAATAAGCACATGGATTAGTTTAAATAACATTAGCAGTAACAAGGAAGAGACCAGAAACTTTCCATTCACAAAGTGCTATTCACAAGTGTTTTCAAAGCAAAACTTCAGACAAGACCTCATACACAAATCTAAGGATTTTTCCAGAAAGTTCTGAATTTCATAGCTTGAAAGCACACAAGTAAGTAGCTGATAAAGAATATGGAAAAAGAAAACACATGATGCAACAAATCGAGGAACATACTCAAGGCTATTACTTGACTGGATGCACTGAGTGCACATAATGTTTTAAATGGCCTCACGTTTACTTAAGTCAACACGGGAACAGCACACACGCAATTACGCCAATAAAGCGCTCACGGTGCCAACGCAGAAGATACCCGGGCACACCCGGCCGTTTGTTAGAAGCCGGAGGACGCCGCGGTGGACAAGCCGGCAGATCCGGCCCCTCTTTGTTCCGGGGAGCCCCACCAGGCCCCCGGCGCGGCTGGGCGCTCCTTCGGGTCTCTCACGGCACGCACGACCTGCTATGCGACAAGTCACCCTTTCCGATACCGCAGAGCCGCGCCTTTCCCCGGGCACCGGGGGCTACGGGGCATTTTGCGTTTCGTGATTCACTGGAAGGAACCGTTTCCACCCCCACCCCACCCCCCGGGCTCGCAGCAGGCGGCTGAGTCACGCTTCGCCGAAACGAGCCGCCAGAAGGATGCCCAGATGCGGGGGGGGGGGGGGGGGGGGGGGGGGGGGGGTGGAGATGAGGGCAGCCCCGGGATATTCCCCCTCCGCCGCGCCGTGTCTCACCAAGTCCGGCCAGCCGCTCCACCAGCCCCGCGGCGCGGAGGGTAGCGGGGCCGTGGTCCACTCCTCGCCGTTTCTGCGAGACAAAGAGAAGGGGGAGATGCGTTAGCCGGCGCCGCCTGCAGCCAGGTACGCCAGCCCCACCGAGGGGACGGGAGGGGAGACGAGGCCGCGGCACCCGCTTGCCACCTCCCCGGCTGCCCTCTGCCCCCCTCCCGGCCCGGCCGCGATGCCCACCTGCCCCCTGGAGAGCGGGGCTCCCACCAGCGCCACGGAGTGCGCCTGCTTGGGCAGCTGGAGCCCCGCGTCCGCCTGCTTGCGGAGGAGCCGGGCGAAGCTGCTGCGCAGGGCCATGATGCAGCCGCCGCGGAGCCGCCGAAGGATGCCGGCCGCCGTCGCCGCCCCGCTCCTCTTAACCAGCTCCAGCCCCGCCGGCTCCCCGCCCCCCGCCCCTCACACGCCCGCGCCGCCCGGCCAACGGCAGCGCGCGCGCCCGGAGGTGTGTCCGCCCCCCACCCCCCCCCACCCCCGCGGCGCACGCGGCTCAGCGCGCGACGGACCGGGGGTGGGGGGGCGGAAGCGGGGAGCAGTTGGGGAGGGGGGGGGCCGGCAGCGCGGGGCGGCCAACGGCTCTTCCGCAACGGCCCGCCCCCGGGGCTCCCCCCCGCGCGCCCGGCCTCGCGCCGCCGAGGGGCTCGCGGCGCGCCCGGTCGTCCGCCATCTCCTCCTCCTCCTCCCCGCCGGGGTTTTTCCACTCCCAGCCGCCGCCTCACCTCGCTGGCGGCGGCCGCCAGGGCTGCCAGGCTGCCCCCCGGCCTTCACCGGGGCGGCAGCCTCTTCACGGCCCACTCGCACCGGGGCAAGTGGCACGCCGGCTCTCCTTGCCCTGCCGAGAGCGCAGGCCCGGGGCTGGGGGCAGCGGCACAGCGCGCTGGGGGAGGTCTCGGTGAATCCCCCGTCCCTCGGTGTCCCCCGCCGGCCTTCGGCCCCTGGGAGAGAGCAAGTCGCCGGCGGGGTGTGAAATGTCGGAACTTGTAACTGCACCGGGGGCAAAACACCACCCGAGCCCAGCGCCCTGGCTGCCGCATGGCTCCCGAGAGCCGCCTCGCAGCAACGCTCCTCCCTGGCCTTACTGAAGAAAAACTGGGGCACCGCTCCTCAGCTGATAACCATTAAAAAAGCTGATAACCATTAAAGCATTAAAAAACCCACCTCCCTGGCACCTGCCTTCAATATCTGATCTCGGGCTACCTTGGCCTGAGATGATTCTGAAAGCTCTCACTGTTCCTATTCACAGCGCAGTTGAAGGATTACAGATTAAGAAATGATTTAAAAACTAGTAAATGCCCCCATCTTTCCCTTCTGCGACAAGGCAACATGACTCCTACTGCCAAATGTGCAACTTTACGCATAGGTTTGAAAGAAAGGCTGGCAGCGTTCATGAGAGGAGAGATGACAGGGCGCAAACATGGTTAAACTGGGACTTGCTGGTGACACAAAAAAAAAAATAATGCACGCACATTTTTGCTTTTTCCTCTTATGATTTTCAAATCCTCTCCTCACCTCTGTATCTCAGTAACTTCCCATGTGTTCTTGTTATTGTGAATTACCATTACCGCTCCTCCAGGAGCTCACACTTCCCTCCTGCCGCTGACCTCGCACTTCACACTGCTTTTTCTTCTTCTACCCCCGACTCTGATTTTTCTTTCCCCTTCTCCCTGTCCCCATCTCCCCAGCTGTCATACCAGAGCTCCTATTTATCTACTTTAGTCTTTCTCACCTGTCATTTCAAACATTTCTTCCCTTTTTTTAAAAAAAACCTGTAACTCCGGTTTCAATTTATTGGTTTTTGGGTTTTTTTTCACTTTCACTCCATCTATAAACTCCTTTTATTCTCTTTTTAACTTCAGCAATGTCTCCTCCGTTTCTGCAGTTCACTGTCTCCCATTCTTTTCCCCCTCTCCCGTCCATCCCTCACCGTTTCTCCCCAGAGCTCCAGCCCATCCCTCACCTTGGCTCACAGTGAGATCCTGGACACGCTGCAGGAGTCCTCCACTACTGCCAGCCATCACCACCACCTCTTGGCCAAGCAAAGATCTTGGTAGTGGTTCCTCAACACCTCTTGGTTTCTCACGTCCGTCAGAGACTCCTCTGCTGCCCTTGCAAGAAGAGGTGAACGGGTTTTTATATGCGGTATCCACCCAAGAGCTCTGAAGCTACCATGAATGAAGATGGTATGTGCAATTAAAGCTAATGGGCACGCTCCAGGGGGAAAAATGAGAAGGGCAAAGGAGTTAGGGTGATGGTCTGGAAATGGCAGAGCTGTAATTTAATGTCACTGCCAGGCAAGTCATACGACATAAGAATTGAAAGGTACTAAAGAAAACGCAATACAGACTCACTAAGTGTCCGTACACAAAGCAAAGTCTCCAATTTATTAGGTACTTAGATGGCAAGGAACCAGAAAACACTGCCCTAAACTTTGAAAAAAACAAAATTACTGGGAAAACCCCAGAAGAGCCTGTGGATGTTACAGACAAAAAGATACATTTTTATGTAGTAGGAACCGGTAAAGGCAAATAGGGAAAGAACTCGCCTCTCTTCATCATGGCAAGAGACACACACCGCCACGCTAAAACCTGCGACTGAAAAACCGGAGGAAGCGAGCGGTGAGCCGTCAGCCTTTGCAGGCGGCGGGAGCTCCCGATGCCCATCAGATCACGGAGAGAGGCCTGGAGAGGCTTCCCCCCTCCTGGCCATCCAGCGGCACGCCCTGGGCACGGCGCGGGGCCGGGCACAGCGGCCGGCGCGGCACGGCGCGGCTGGGCGGGGAGGGCCGGGCCGGCCCCGCCTCCCCGCCGCTCCCCTCAGCCCCGGCTCCTCCCGCACCGCCGCGCCAGCCGGAAGCGCGTGTTTGGGCGGCAGCACCGAGGCGGGCCGGGCCGCGCCAGGCCGCTTCCCGGCGGTTCCGGCGGGGCGGCATGGAGGAGTGGTGGTACCGCTCGGCCTCGGGGGCGCGCATCGCGCTGCGGCGCCGCCAGCACAGCGCCTCCTGCCGGGAGCTCGCCGTGCGCTGCCCCCGCCTGCGGCTCCGCTCCCTCAGCGCCGCCACCTCCGCCGCCTGGCTGGCGGCCTACGGCCTCTTCGTGCTCACCGAGGTACCGACCGCCCCCCGGGCCGCCCCCCGCACCTCCCCGCCGCTCAGACACCGAGGCCCTGAGCCTGTGTCCCACTGAAATACCGGAGGGAAGGGGGTCATCAAGGGGCTGTGGTTGGCATCCGAGAGCGTCGGTGGCAGCCTCTGTCCCCAAACCCCGCAGGCCTGGAGGGAGCCACGCAGCCTTTGACGAGCTGCTTCTAGAGCGTGGGCAACGCCGGCCAAGGAAGGTGGCCAAAGCCAGTGAAAAGGCAGCTTCCGCGTATCCTGGGCCTCCTCCGTGCTCCAGGAACGCCAAGGCAGTAGATGGTGATGAGTCTATGGTGAAAAGGAGAGCACTGTGCTAGGCCAGCGCCTGAGGGCCCGCAGGCTGCGGCCTGGGTGCTCTTGGTGGCTTCTCAGATGCCTCCGTTGGTTTGTAGCCCCTTGCCAGATAGGGTGGATGTACATACGGCTATCGAGTAGTGCCTACCGCATTCTTGTGGGTCCAAATAACAAATGCTTACTTGGAGAGATGAGTTGTGGGAATCTACAGTAAAGGGTGTATTGAAGAAGGCGAGCAATTGCTAATCCCCAAAGGGATTTTCATGAGTGACTCAGAGAGCACTACACCGTGAATGTCATGTACTTGCTTATGTTTCTCAGCCAAGGCAGTAAGAACTTGGCAGTACAGATTTCAAAAGCTGCTAATAAGTCCAAAAGTATTAGTTTAGCTATCTATCTGATCTGTGACCCATACGTGCAGGGAAGGACCGATTTCTAGATCCAGACCCAGACCCAATCTCCAGATTGAAGTCAATAGCTTGGCTGGAGAAGCTGGTCACTGTGACCAACGCTATGACTGTTGCACTTCAATATTTTCAATAATCTTTCACAAGGAGTGAAGACAGCGATTGCAACATGATTCAGTTGACACATTTCAGATACGAAAAGATGGTTCATGTTCTGGCTGGAAGAGAAGCAGTGTTCATTTGTTACAAAAGCATGCACCCCAGCCAGTGGCTACCATCCTGCTTGGTTTTACTTACACGCAGCTCATATTGAACTGACTGCAATCCTTCCTTTCTGCCAGGAAACCAGATCTGAAAATATCTCTCTGTGTGGATTTCAGTGTCTGTAATTCATGACTGGGTTTTTTTTTCCATGATAACAAACTTTCAGAGAAGTCCTGTATCCTTTTTGTTTGAATGTGGCCATGGCTTCTTTACCTTATATGGTGGTACAGGCCCAGCTTGAGTGGTAGCGCCATGCAGTTCTGGTCCTTTAGGAAGTGTCAGCGATAACTTTGATGCATGGATTTGCAGCCTCGAGCTCTCAAAAACATGTCCCAGAAATAGGTTGTAGGTTGCAAACCTTTAGGATTTGTTACCAGGTCTTCAGATGACTTACTGTTTCTTGCCTATGCTTTCATCAGTTATATATTGTTTTACATAATGGCAGTCCCAAGATTGCAGCATGCAAGAGACGTTCATCCTCAGACAAAGCAGAGGAGAAAGAAAATGCTCTTTAGACTGGTATTTTAAGGCAGGAAGAGAGACAAGGTTTGAACAAGTTTAGACTTGCATTTCGTAAGAAAAAAAACACTAGGCCAGTGGTTTTTCATAAGACATTTGTCTTTCCCTCTGAGACTCCACCTCAGTTCTAGTAAACATTTCACAATGCTTCTCTGCCAGTGACATCACCTCTATAGACGTTTGTTGTAATACGCTGTCATTCATGTAACTAGCTGGTTTTGGTTGAGATTTCTGGACTAAATTTACAAGGGAATAGAATTTTCTTGCAGTTTTTAGTTTCAGCTCCCAGTTCTTTCAGACCATACTGTGAAGACTGATTTAAATCTCATTACACATACATCAGCCAGCCAGGTGAATAAAAGGACTCCACCTAAGTAAAATTGGTTTGTAACTGTATCTTTAATGTTATAATTTACTGTGCAATATTACTTTGTTTAAAGTCATGTTCAATTAATTGTAAGACCAGAGCTCTGTCTTTGCTTGGCTTGTGTTACAGAATAGTATGGTGCTTTCTGCTGCTATCATCATTACGCTGGTTGGCCTGATCATATACTTGCACTTTGTGAAAATTGACCAGGAATCGCTATTGGTCATCGGCTCACTCGGCATTCAGGTGACTTCATCCTATGCTTCAGGGAAAGAGAGCACAACCTTCATTGAGATGAGTCAAGTGAAGGATGTGGTTATCAATGAAGCCATCCATATGGTAATCATACACAGCCTTGCTTCTTGTGTATCTGTGGGCACACTCACATCCAGTGTATTTTCATGAGCGTGATTTAGCAGAGCAATTAAACACAGCACCATCCATAGCTTTACTGACATGAGGAGCTTTGTTTCAGATTTCTCTCTTTATTCTCTTATCTGTTCTCTCACCTTTAAAGGAGAACTTAAGCCAAACAAATAACCTCAAAGACCCAAGTCCATCCCTTAGATAATGCCACTGACACTGAGTTGGTGGTTTTAGTTCTTTGTGTTGTACTGTTCTTACAAATCCTGATGCCAAACTCTAAGTAGTCAAGATGGAGATAAGAAGATACATTACCCAAGAGATGATTTTTCCAGTTTTTGGGGTTTTCTGCAAATCTCCTGCAGAGAAGCAGACCTTACCCTTACAGCATGTGTGTGTTCTTTTCAGGTTAAAAATTTAATAGAAAAAACCACAGGTAAAATGATTTTTTTTTTGTTGTGTGAAGGGAGGAAGGCTATAGATATAAATTTGTAGACTTGACTGTGGCCTGGGGTGATTGGCCTTCAGCCCATTGAGTTGAAACAGATTCTCTTCCTGTGATAAATTGAGGCACTTTAATAGCATTTTCAAACTCCGATGATTTTGTCTGTTTGTCTTGTAGCAAAAAGTTATCTACTACCTGTGCATCCTCCTCCAGGACCCTGGAGATCCTCAGGGAGTATCTGAGGTTGTGCCACTCTTTCAGGTGAGTTTGCATGAATGGTGCAGAAATCCAGATCTGTGGTCTGTGCGTGTGTGCTCCAGCTGTGTAAGTGTATCTTTATTCCACTACAGGTAGCTGATTACAGTTGCCTTTCCCTGACTGGGCCTTCAGGTTGGGTCTTACAACATTGTGGAATGGGTGGTATTGGAAGTCTCACAGAACTACGTACAGGCGGTGTTTTTTTCATTTGCCCTCCATTCAGAGACCAGGGAGCTGCATAAATCTGAACCCAACCAGGAGCTTGCATGAAGCAGAAGTCTTTGGCTCACATGGGGCACTGGGGATGCATACAGCTTTCCGTGTAGTCTCATGCTCAGTGTTAACATCATAACTATAGCACTGTGCTGTAGTTGATTTTTCTCTCCGCTCTGTATGCCAGAAGTGCTCATAAAAACCTTGGCATAAGAATGACTTCCCCTGTCTCACCCATTGACAAAGATCACAGTACAAGCTGTGAGCAATCTGCTTAATGTATAATAACTTGTTTGCTTTACTGTTACCCTGTCTCCCCTTTCTCTTCTTTTGCTAACCTGTTCATAATCCCGTTTTGGGGATAGATCTTATTTCTGCCTAACACAACAATGCCCTGATCCTTGAGTGGTGGTAAGCAGTACAGAGGTACCTCGCATCTTAGACAGCTGATGTTTATGGCCCTCTCTGTCCTTAATTCACCTGCTGCTGGTGACTATCAGTTTGTAGTCCACATCCAGTTTATGACTGGATACAGTTAGTCTTCAGCTAAATACTTACGGGTATAAATAGAGTATTCCATTGATGCTTGCTGCTAACTCGGTCCCACAATTGTAAAGACATTTACTAACAGTAATATAAATAAAGTATTTCACACATGGTCAAGAGAATAAAAATGGATTTGCTGGAAGTCAACGACTACTAAATTCTAGCTGCACTCAGGAACCTGGTTTTAGTTATACGTGTTCCATTCCAGCTTCAAAGAGGCCGCCTGGCGTTTGTGTACCTTTTTTTTTTCCTAGCTCAACTCTGAACAGTGGTATTTCCATGGAAATATCTTAGTATTGGTAGAGTTGACTCCACCAGCAAAGGAGATAGATACAGAAAGAGCTGTGTCAGCTGTGTCATTACCTGTCAGTAATTCTCACTTTAACATGCAAGTTAGTGTGTTACTTAGTTTTGAAGGAGCAGTAATTAGTAACTTTATTGCGTCTCCTTCGTTGGGTTCCTTTAAGTTATGTTAGCCTTCAAAAATACAATTTACCATGTCACTGAGCCCAGGAGCAGTTCTGCGCCGCATTGACCTATTGTTCTCTTAAGCAACACTTGCAAGGAGAGGCGTTTGATGAACTTTACACAGTAATGCTGTTGTGGGAGCTCAAAAGTCATGGGACTATAAGGACTGTGGGACTGGGAAACTTTCACCTCCTTGCTAGTTTTAATCTGGTCCAGGTTAGAAGTGATAGAAAATCATTATACTTTGACCACTCATCGCTGTTTGTGTGAAATGAATTGATGTTTTCAGTTAACCTACCGTTGTCCTTTTGTTGACAGTACTACCAGAGGCCAAGGGCCAGGTGTCTAAATTCCCTGTCCTGAAGGCAGATTTTTCAGGGTGGGGATCATCTAGGATGGTGGACTAGTGTATGGAAATCTGTTGTTTGGTAGGTCTCTAGAGGGAGTACAGCCTAATAGATAGGTTAATGGGTTGGAAGGTGTGGATTTTCTTCCATGCTGTCACTGTGCACTGCAAGCAGACAAAGAGGATTTCCGATTTGGTGAGAGACTCGGGCTAACTGCAGAATGGTGCTGCATGTTTTGACCTGACATCTTTAGGGACTGGTATTTTTCATCACAGAGCAGGTATTGCTTTTGGAATGGCTTTGCATTCCTATATCACCAGCTTACATCAAACACCTCCTGGAGTTTCATGAATTATTTCTCAGTGAACATATAAAAGGGAAATCTGTTCTCCATTGACATAATGTGCAAAAACGAATCAACTACAGATATCTTGCTGTTGCGTTCCTTCTGCGTGTCTGCTTCTGATAGTCAGCTTTGTGTCAGCTGTCTCCACATTTCCTTTCTCTGCCTGACAAAACTCACTAGTGGGAAGCTAAAGCTTTCCAGCTGTCTTACAGCCAGTTCAGAGCCTCATTCTCTGTTGTTTGACTTGAATTCTAGAGCTCCAAGCCACGTCTGGACTGCTTGATAGAAGTGTACAAAAGTTGTCAAGAAATCCTGGAGCAGAGGAAGACGGCTCCACAATCAAGTGGTATAAAATAGTAAAAAAAAAATCAAGGCAGCAAACTTGCAGCAGGACTCGGAGAGACCCATGGAAAAGCAAGCAAAACTGCCCCATGTCTTCCTTTAATTAGATGAGTAGAAAGTGGTGCAGCAATACAGTGATGTTAGGGCTGACGGCCCACACAGACTCACAGAGTTGTTACAGAAAATGTCAGTTCAAGCACACAAACAAACCTTGAAATCCTCTGCTATGAAGACAGGTGGGCAGAACTTTTTAGAGTCAGACAGAAAAGGTTTTTCTTGCCTCTCCAGAAAAGAATTATGGGGAAATAAAGGGAGGCAAACAAATGCATCGGATGTTTACTCTTTTGTGGATCTGAAAATTCACAATGTAACCTTGGCCGGACTGCCAAAAATGTGCAATTTTTTTATTTCTATTTAATCCTTTGTTTGAAAAAAGCATATACCACTCTAAATACCAAAGCTGATGGGTGGGCTGGAATGGTAACTTCCTAACCCACATGAGAATTTCCGAAATAAAATAACAGAAAATTAAAATATACTGTTGCATTCAATTATGTTTAACAAAATAAATGTAAGAGAGTAGACCTTGGCCTCATCAGGGATCTGCTGGAAAGAGTCCCATGGGATGGGATGCTAGAGGGAAGAGGGGTCCAAGAAAGCTTGTTGATATTCAAGGATCACCTCCTCCAAGCTCAAGAACAGTTCATCCCAATGTGCAGGAAGTCAAGCAAAAATGCCAGGAAGCCTGCATGGATGAATAAGTTGCTCCTGGCAAAACTCAAACACAGGTGGTGGAAGCAGGGACAGGTAACCTGGGAAGAATGTAGTGACATTGTCCGAGATGCAGTTAGGAAAGCCAAAGCCCACCTGGAGTTTAATCAGTTGAGGGATGTCAAAGGTAACAAGAAGGGCTTCTGTAAGTACCTAAGTTGCCAAAGGAAGACAGGGAAGATGCAGACCCATTGCTGAATGGAGCAGGGGCATGGTGACACAGGACATGGAAAAGATATGGCATTGAAAGGGCCACAGCAGTTGCTCTGAGAATATGAGGAAAATGTGTTGTTGACGTCCCTTCCAACTCTGAAAAATTCCATGATTCTGTGAAAATGATGGTAATGACTATATGAATAAAGGTTGTGAAATTCTTTGTTGACGAGCTAAAAGTTACTGTAACCTTTAACTGGTATTTTTCTCTCTTTTTTTCCATGACTCCTTAGTAACGTAACTAAGACAGTTGAAATGTCAGAACAAGAGCTAAACCAGCAAGTTGGCAGGAGCCTAGGGGTCATGCTTAATTTGCATACAATGCTATATTATGGTTGTCTACATAATCTTCAGTTAAAACATGTGGCAACATACCATCATGCAATATAGTAGAGATAAGGTGATTGATTTATTTTTTTCATGGTGCTGCAAAGTTTGAAAGACGCAGGTTAGCTCATGTCACAGGAAGGATTCTAGTTGTCCAAGTGAAAGGCAGCAGCTTGAAGATATGCCACTGGCATTTGGGTAGCGTCATCTAGGTTACTTAAATTTTTTTTATGGTTTTATTTCTCATAAATACTTTAAATGTTGGGTTTGGCCAGATTTTTTATTCCAGTGCTGCTCTAATGTAAGTTGGTGGGTCTCTCTGAAGTTAGTGAAGCTGCAGCCTCATGCAGACTGTTTGGTTGCAAGTCCAGGCAGAACTGGGGAAGGGCAGGTGTTGGGGCAGGGGTAGAAATTGGCTATTAACAACAGTGGCAGGCCCTGGGAGTGTGACCGTGTAAATGACTACAGTGGAGGTCCTTCGACTAAGAAGCATGTACTATACTTGAGTTGCATATAGCCTGGGGCATGGTTCAGCCAGGTTTTGTTTCTTCATGGGGAGGAGAAATGGTCAAGGCCCTTGAGGAGCACTATAGCAGTAGGAAGATTTGCTGAGCTGTGGGAAGAACGTGTCAGAAAATAAATTATGTCTCAGCAGAACGGACAGAGTCTTGGGCTTAGTGTGCTGGGAACATTGACTGCTATAAAAATCCCATGAAGTCCTGAGAATGCGCACTGAAGAAACGACCAAGTATCTGTGTCACAGGAGGAAGTCCGGAGGGTTGTTTTAGCCATCTTTTGAAGGAGTGAACATCCTGCGCCCATGGGAGTGCACGTCAGTCATACACTAAAGCTAAGAGAAGATCAGCAGAGACAAAGAAGGAATCAGACTAGGGCAGGTTTGTGCCAGGATACCAAACATACGTCTTGGGTTACATCGAGACTGTTTTGGCTTTTTAAATAGTTTCTTTCATTCTGCGAATAATACAGATTAATTCATCATAACTGCGTTTTATTAAGAACAAACAGAAATCTCACAGTGTCTTCCAGACAGCCTTTTACATACACACAGCAGTTGGGAAAACAAAGGCTTTTGTCATCTCATTCTATGCTGCAGCAATAGTCATTGGCAAAAGCATTGATTAAAATAAAAATTGTTTTCTCTACCAAAGAATCATACAAAATAGATACCTACACAGGTTTGGTTGGTTGGTTGAAGTCAGGTAAGCTATAAATAGGAGGTATATGTGCATCCATCAGAGTGGGGTTGTCCCTGAAATACTCAAGTATTGGTGAATATTTTTAAGAAATAAGGAAGAAGAAAAAGTTCTATACACCATGCTTCTCAATTTAAAGTGCAGTTATGGCAGAAAATAATGAACTTCAGGACAGCTCTTGCTTATTCAACATCTGAACTTCCTGTTTGCCCTGGTACAAGTCTGTAAGGACATGAGGGTTGGCACCGTAAGGTGCCAACCTCCGAACTGCGACCTGGAGACTTTTATGCCTTGAGCATCCCCAGCACCAACGACAGCTCAGCTTATTCTGAAGCAGCTTTGTTACTGGTGGGATACGGGAAGCAGGATGCCAAACAGACCTTCAGATACAGGAGGAATCGTTAGGCATGGGTGATGGTGTGAGGAGGAATAATGCTCTCTGTATTCAAACTGACGTATCTATACTAAGATTACTCTCTGTGTGTGAGCGGCGAAATACATACTGCTAACCACTCTGTCAGCCTATATAGTCACTTAGAAGTATCTAATGGAAAAAAACAGACTAAATACCTTCTTAAAATTGTTTTTGGCTCAGAAAGCTTCCACCCTTTTCTGTAACTTCAAGGGGTGATCCTTAAATTCGTAACAATTGGGTACATTACAGTATGTGCAAATCAGGTCTCTGTTCATCCAGTCTTTTCCTGTTGTATGTCTGCCATATCGTTTCCACAACCCCCCATGGGGTGGTTTGGGTTGGGTTTTGTTCGTGGGTTTTGGTTTTATGTTACAAAGATGCTGATAAGGGATTGCTTAGAATGATTTTTGTCTGTCCCATGCTCTTCTCTCTTAATTTGTGGCTTTGCACCAATCGTAAGAGTGAAACAAAAGCTTCTTGAAGTATCAGCTCCACTGTGGGCATTAGTTGGATATTTCAAGGTTGGTGGCGGGTACCAGGGAGTAAAAACACGGGTATGGTTGGTTTGTTCATTTGCGAATAGCTTTGGTTTGCTATTACTGAATTCTTTCTAGTGGTTGGATTCACACTGCTTTTATTTGGGAAAGTTGCCCATGAATGCATAATTGTTATGAAATGGCAGATGGTACTTTTGAAAGTGCAGTTATTCTTCCCTAGCTGTTTTAGAATGCTTGTGAAAATAGCTGAACTCCAGCCAGGGAGATTTAGACTTTTCAAGAAGAATTGCTTTTTTCTTTTATTTGTTTAAAATCAATTAACCTTCTCAATCATAACGAAGTCCCTTTGAAACAGATCAAAAAACCCCCATTCTTTAGGAAAGTCTGAAGAACAATACTTGAGTACACATTTGCTGACTACCTCCTCCTTGCTACAGTAGCATGAAGGAAGCAGGAGTTTGAAAGGAGCAGCTTCTGTCAAGTCAGAATGGCAGAGCTGGTTTGGGAAGATCTGTTCCAGTTGCTGAAAGACAAACAAAATTTGCTTGCCTTGTCTTCCTTTGTCTGAGATTATGTGCAGTTTCAAACACATCCGAGACATCTACAACAGTGATTAACAGAAAGAGTCTTTGAAAGTGCTTGTCTGACGGTGGAGCACATTAAACCCTGCAGCAGAGACCTAATGTTATCTATTGTGTGGAACAGCACCGGCTCCCAAAATGTATCAGTCCTGTAGGAGCCAGGGCATCGTCTGACAGTGTTTCAGTCACAGTCGTTCTGAGTCCTCAACATGCAAAGACACTAGGTTTCAGTACCACTGAACTCTTATTCTATACTCCCTATTTCAGAGTTGAAATTAACCTTGACTTTGCATCAGAACTATTCTTGTCAGTCTTCCTTCTCAACAGTGTCTTCTTCCTTTCTTTCATGCCTGGAGCAAGGACTTGGAAAGTTTCTGTCTTTCAGTTTTGGCATCTGTTTCAGGGAGGAGTCGTTATAACTCTAGGGAAAATTAAATTGTCATCTTGGTTGTGTTAAGCAGTTGCATAAAAATGATTATAGTCTCTGCAAAAAGACTATCTTAATAGTTGTTCTGGGAGTGGCAACATTGAATTTAAACACTGGTAAAAAAACTTTAGTATGATGGCTATTCACAACCAGAGTATAGAACCGAAGTTATGTCTAAACTACCTGATCAGAGTATGTCACGTTAATCTTTACACTCTGGTAACAGGCTTTTCATTGTGTACCTAGTTTATGATGCAGTCATATGCAGCTCCTAATACAGGCAGTACTCAACAGGATGCGTCCTTGTACAGGGTTCATGCCATGTGCCACAGTATCCATTACCACCTGTTTTTACTTTTAATAAACCCGTGTTCAGCCCACTGCAGTCAGATTCAAGCCTATTGCCACTCAAATCTGCCGTGCAGAGGTTGCAGTCTAATTCAGGTAAAAAGTGAGCAAGTTAGGGATTACAGAAGATTATTGGAAATAATGATAATAACTGTAAGGGGTTATGACGAGGAAAAGAGGTCATTAGGAGTTTTAAGAGCTGGACTGAGATTCCAGACACAGGGTGTGTGACACAGGGTGTACAGTGATCTCAAGGCAGGTGCAAAGCCAAAAATGGGAGGGATCAAAAAAACCCCATGTGCTTGTAAGCAGAGCAGTATGATCAGGAGATGGAAGAAGAATGGGTGCAAGGAAAGAGAGCAGATGTAATGTGCCTGGAGCATAGTGCAAGCAAGTGACTTGAGGGATGGTATTTTGGATGGAGTGTGGCATGGAAATGAAACTCCTGCACAGTCCCCAAAATCCAAATTTTTTTTAAGAGAAGGGACACTGCCTCTATGCACACTAAAGAACTTTGTCTGTTACTACGGAAAAAGAATCAGAGCCTGCATTAAAGGTGTGTAACCAGCAAAATCATAGCAGTCTGCAACTCAGTACAGAGCAGTGCAAAAAAACCCCAACACCAAACAAAAAAAACCAATACAACAAACAAACAAACAATCAAATCTCTAAAGTCATTTGGAATGAGCCCTCAGAGCAGGGTGGGCCCCTTAGTGCTTCGGGGCACAGAAGGAAAAAAGCACCGACTTTCAGTCTCCCAGAGCTTGTTAGCAGCTGTTTTGCTTCGGGAGGGCTGTGTAGAAGATAGGAGCGAAGGTGTCGAACGGTAGTTAATATAGCTGGCAATAAGAAGTGTTGCTTCAACAATCTAGGGAAACAAGAAAATGATTAACTGTAAGTCAATTAGAGGTAAGAGTGCCCTTTGATTTTTAGAACCTATTGACTGCATAACTTTTGCAAATGGCTTTCTCACATGGAGTTGTTTGGTTTTGAAACGAAGGTCTGTCTTTAAGAGTTAGATAAAGTCTCTTGATTAAAGGTTCCAGCCTACAAGGGATTTATTGAATGTATGTAGCTAGTGCAGCAGCCACAAGTACCTGTTCCCAGGGCTTGCACAAAATGCCCAGCTGTGATGCTGCCACCTGGAAAGAAACTCACTGTTCATTTTGTAATTACCTTTGGAATTGCCATTGTGAAAAGGAGTTTTTCAGTGCTGTTTTTTCCAGAACTCCTTTCTTTCATTTGACTGACTACAATCATGAAGTCATCTCGACAGCCTCCAAAGGTCAGCACAGAGGAGTATGAATAAGAGACCTTCAAGTGCTGCAGACAACAGAGAGTTTGAAAGAGTCACAGTCGTGTAAAAGAAAAAATGGCTACCATATATTTGCTACTTACTGCAAGAACACCAGATCCCCAGCAGTAATAGGCAGTATAGGTAATTGACTCTAGAAGTAACAGCTGGCAGAGAAATCTCAAAGGAGAATTGCATTTCTAGTTTTCTCCTAAACTTGCTCTATGCCTCACTGCTTCAGAGCAACAGTCCAAACTTTGTTATATCCCAGATGGTGGTAGTTAAGCACATACCACTGAGATTTTGGAAGATGTATGAGCATGTTTGCTGCCCATCAGAGAGGCAGTGAGCTGTTCTGTGAAACCTTACCTTACACTGGAGCTGTAATTTTCCTTTGTTTACGTAGCGTTCAAACATAGTACTGACTTCCCTCATCTCTGACTTCTACAAATTAACTTCTGGATCCATTTGAAGTTAAAGACAAACTTTTAGTGACTTTAAGTGGACTCAGGGGAATGTCTTTCTGTGGGAGGTAAGTTACTTTTCTTAAACAGTGTTGCTGACCATACCATAGTGTTATAATCCAGTATGCTGATACCATCTTCATTCACAGCTATCCAGACTGGACAGTCTTCCAATGAGGAAGGCAAAACAGGCTAGAGAAAAAGAATTATTAATTTAGATATTTCTTAACCACCACACAAAATGGTTTCTTTCACCACACACATAAATCTTGGGTTTTAAGGATAAAGTAAAGATGAGGGTCTGACCCACTGTGACTTTCCAGAGGACTTCTCTCAAAATTTGGAATGACATTTTCAGATTTACATAGAGTTTTGGGACTAGTGGCACAAGAAATGCAATGATAATGAAGGCTTTGAGATTAATTCAAGTCCATCAGTGCAGTTAAAACTGAAGGAAATGCTAGGAGAGAGCAACAAAGCAGCAGTTCTGCTCTGCTCTGGTTCTTATGCCACTCCCATCAGTCAGGCAGGCAGTGAAGTTGCATAATATATAATACCAGTGCACCCAGTACCATCACATCAATGCAGTTTTCTTTCTTACAGATTTAACAAATGTGCATCAATTATCTGTTAAAGATGAGTTATGTGTTGTTATGGCTAATGACATGAATCTTTCCTGGGAATCTGCTATTATGTGACTAATGCTATAGGCTTTGCGGTTTAATTATTGAAAAGTTATAAAATATGTTAATTATCAGAAATCTCAACATTATTTAGACTCTGGGTGGAACTATTCTATATTCTGATTCTTCAGTTTCAATAACCTCAAATACCAGTAACCTCTTCTACTTTTACTGCTGATAGTGGAAATAATTGTTTTTTCAAAAACTTCTTGTGTATCCAGAGGTCCCTTTCATCCTTAGGCTTTATGCCGTAACTATACCAGTTTTGACTTCAAAGCAAGGGACATGTAACTATGACCAAAACCTTCTTAAGCTTTCAATAGAGGAGGTTTCTGCTGGCTTGGGGAAGATGGTTGATGCCAAAACAAGATTTCTCAGTCATGATGTGCTAAGACATTAATTCAGGCATGGGTAATAGGTAGAGAGCTCTCGCCTGGGATGGGCTGAGACATGGTACAAGCTACTGGGAGAAGCTCCAGCTGTTCTTTGCTCTCCCACTGATGCTTCTGGGCTGGCAGCTTAACTAATACGTGCTTTAGTTTTCCTGTTTCTGCAGCAGGACATTAGCAGTGCTTGCCTTTCTCATGTGGCAAGGAAAGCAGCCAGCTCTGTGTCAAGCAGAGAACAGGACTGAAATACTCATTCTCCTTTTAGCTAGCGTCAGCTGCCAGGTGTGATTTATGGGGGACTCTTCCCTTCCACCCCCCGCAGTGGTATGTAAATAGTATTTCTAAACTATCATTGCAGCCTTGATGTCCGGGAAAACTCCTGCCTGAGAAAGCTTTGGCAAGGTTTGTAAGGAGAGTCAGTACCCTGTATTATCATCAACTGATGCAGCCAGGGAACCTTCAGTATTTATTTACTAAACACTAGCAACCCCTAGTGTTTAGAAAATATTTCTCTTCTTTCTAAACCTATGTGGTACCAAACAGAGCTGTTTGTTCAGAACAGACTATTGTTCAGTTTTTCCCCTTCCTGAAGTTAAGCATTTTCAACCCTTGTTGAGCAGAGATCATAGGTATATGTCTGCTGAGGCAGTTACTCTCAGGAACAGAAAAAAAAAAAGCATACTCCAGTTACCTTAGCAGTAAAAACTTTGGTTCCAAAGAGAGGCCATTTCCGGGCCACCGTCAAATAGATTCGAATGCATTCTGGTGGAGAGCATCCCTGTAGCACCGTCCATTTTGTTGCCAGCCTGTCAGCCAGTTGCCTTTCACAGAATCCAAGACACAAGACAGCATTATTTACTAATGCCTTCCAAGGGAAGGTGAGGAAAATTATAACAATTAATAGATGTACCTCTCATTCCAAAAGGGCTGTTCTACACTGCACTACAGAGAGGGCTGTTAGCACGGTCAGTTATGAGGGTTGTACAACCTGAGTTTATTTTAGCGTTTCGTCTACTTCCACAGTTATTCTACTCCTAGTTACACTGTAATGCCCAGGAATCACAGTCACATATGGGTTGCTCACTGGTGTGTATATATTAAACAACTGTAACTACAAACCCTAAGGCAACTATTACAGTAAAATCCTGCCCAGCTTGGCTTCACCTTCAATTATACTCACACCTTCATCTTAACCGTAGTATGCTCTATATGGAGTGGCAATATATATTAACTCACTCTCGATTTGGCTCACTAGGGATGGTTTGGCAGCTATCTTGCTACATGCAGATGGAATTTGCTTCCAAAAGGAGGTAATTGTGTTAGTTCACCACTGCAACCCTAAGTAGCTTTGGATCTGGATGTTCCAGATCCAACAGAGCTGAGATCCATGGCAGTATCCAAATTCTGTACTTGAGATCTCTGCATTGTGTGTGAGAATTTCCAAGTCAGAACATCAAAAAAAGCCCTGCTAAAATACGTCCTACCAGAATTACTCCATGGCCTGAAGCAGCCCATATGCTGGCTTTATGGCTCGTTGCAAGCGTTAGGCATCTGGATTCAATTGACACTTGGGGGAAGGGTAGAACAAAAATTCAGAAACAGAATTCATCTTAGGCTTAGGTTAGAGTTTGTTGGAACTGGGATGGCTAATTTGGAAGTGAAAGGTTTAAACTTTTTGTCTAGGGGAAAATAAGTTGGTGATTTGTCTTTTTTTATATTAGTTAACTGCTATTTTCTTTTAAAGGAACCTTTTCCTAACACTTGTGTTTTGTTTAAGTTTCTACATCAAATAATCTTGAAACTTCTTAAATATAAAGACAGAATTTTGCAAGTAAAACTTGTTTTCAGTGCAAAGTACAGAAGAGCAAACAATTTACCTGAGCTGTTCAGGAGTAATGTTTTGCTTGTAGCGTTTGGGGTAGAATTTATCTAAGACCTGGTGGAGAAGATGCTGCACTTTTGATTGTGATGTTCCCCCAGGACTTGAAGATCCTGGTCGATCCAAATCCCCGTATTCCACCTAAGACAACATTATAAGGCAACAGAACTATGGGGTTTTTAGTGCAGTAGAACATTCCATGAATTCCCATACCGATAACTACTCTGTTTATTAGTCACACCAAAAGACACCATTAGGCTGGGGAATTTTGTAACAGCATTTACCATAGCAAATGTATACAACAGAGCAACTACTGAGGACATGACTGCCCAAGGAATTCTTTACTGGTCTAAGAAAGCGAAACAAGATCTCAGCCGGCTACTTGTTGTAGGGAGACACTTCTGAATAACTGCCAAGCTTTTGGGGTTTATTTTCAATTGGCCAATTAGAACAACAGCCTATCTGTAAATAGTTCCCAGCTTCTTCATCTCAGTTTACGTTGCTTGAACAAATGCAACAATCAGTTTCAGCTCAGAAAGAAACTATTATCCTGCTTATCATGCCAACAACCCATACTGTGTGGTTTATGTGGTAAAATGCTAAATGCAAGCCTGGAGGTCTAATGGAGAATCCTACAAGATGGTCTTCCTGACTAAGAGGCTATTGGCAGTGCATCAGGGAAAGTTTTTACTATTAAGTGGAATTCGCGTACTGATACTATTTCCGTATCTCTACTAAGGCACTAATTGGAGCAGTTCTGGGGATACTCCAGCCTTACCATTTTTTTTCCAAAATTTTTCTTCATAAGGAAAGGAAAGACACTCCTGTAGCAAATTTCCCCACGGCAAAAGGTGTTCTAACAACATATGTATGCTGGTATACTGTTTTTGGCACGATACATCTCAGACTGTATGTTTGATAAGAAAACCCACTTTTGATGTAAAAGATAGCTGCTTAGTCAAAGATATTCAGTGTACAGCTGAAGTCCCTGGAGGACAAAAGGGAGGATTTCTGCCCATAGCCACACTCACCTGAGCCATCAGAGCCACCATTTCCAGAGCTAATTCCTTATTAACAGGAAACCTCCCATTGGCTATTTCATTGCTGACTTGGAAGGCCAGTAGCAACCGCTCCCGGTCTGTCTCACCTTTGGCCTGGCTCCGAAAATATAGCCTAAAAAGCAGAGAGGATTGTGAAGGTAAAAAGGTATTGTGAACTGAAAGTAGATGAACTTTGTGTATTGTGGGGGTATTGGATACAGATTTGGAAGCTGAGGTGCTTCTGTTATGAAAAAGATTCAGGCAAGGAGGCTCAAAACGTATTTTCCAGCTTTGGAAGCCATTTGAATTCTGAGTGCCAACCACTTCAAGACAGTGAAGCCTTATTAAACACAGATAAATCAGTGTCTGTCCGTCCCCATCAAGCACAGACAGGCAATATTTAAGATATGGACTTCTCTGCTTATCACAGAATACAGAACTGTCTCTGTTCTACATGTATTTACTTCTACATGACAGCCTTGTAGACTTGTTATTTTTGCCAGCTTTGTTTTGACCACTTACACTGATATTGTTATTAAAAAAGTCTTCAGTTTGCTTCAGCAGGAAATAAGAGAAAAAAATTGAAGAAGCATTCTTGTAAATCAAAGCTTCCTACTATTTTTTATTCCCTTCACACTTGCAATTTCTTTGGCCTAGTATAGCAGGATGACTAATGGGGGCTGAAGACACCAGCTTGGGGAATGCTTCCCAGAACCATTCCTCACGCATGCCTTTTTACAGCCCACACCATCTAACTCAAATATTAACTTACAGCTGCATCTATGACTATATATTCCACAATACCACACAAGATACTTATTCCAGTGGATCAGTTTTATTTTTATGTTAATCTAAGATTAACGCCACCATTAGGACCACAGTGACTTTACACATCTTATCAGAGTCCTTGGTGTTAGAACAGCCCAACCTTGGAAAGACCTTATCAAAACATCCTTGCTGTCCAGTCTAGGCACATTCCAGTCCAACGAAATAATACTGCAAAGTTTCACTCCTGAAACAAATATTGCCTTCTGGGTCAAAAGCAATAACATCTGCTTCCAGCTCTGTTATATCAACTAACAAAGCTCACAGAAATTTGTTTGCACCATTGCAGTCAAAAAAAACCTTCGTATGTTCAACACAGAACTTTGTCTTTTTTTGTTTTAGGGTGGCCTTTGTTTTGCCTTCAAACAGAATTCACATACAGAAAGCCATTTCTTGTTCTCATACACAGCTCTCAATTCATTGTAATTCAGAATTCCTGTCTGTATTGTAAATGATGAACTTGTTCCAGTTTTTGGTTTAGATCTTTGTCTCATTCTTTCATTCTCTACTATCTCTTGTCATCCAAATGTCAATGTTTCTTTCTTTGTAAAGTCTGGGCACTGCTACTACATGTCTCCTCTACAGCTCGTGCCATTTAGAACGTTATTCTTCTATCTTTTTCATCTTTGTGATTCTTCATAATTGCAAGTTTCAGCATATTTGTTTTCGCTGGTGATTTTTCCCTCAGGTCCCTCTTTCTCTCACCTAACATGCATTATTTAATTATGTTTTAGGATCTAGGCAAATGAAATCATGCCAAATATGTCTTATTGTGCTACAGCTAGTTCTTAACCCATTTTAAGTCTAGTCTGCTCTTGCAGTGTTTTGGGTTTTACCATATCCCCTCTTTTACACATGTACCACGCACAAAAGTCATCACGTTTCATGTAGGATTTGAGCACATCTTAGCTGAAATAGTTTTGGCACTAACGGTACTATAAAAAACTGACCATCTACAGAGATATATCCAGCCTAAAAACGTTTAATTAACAGCAGTAGTGAGGCCAACCAACAAAGCACTGTACCTGTTCTTATAGGTCAACTTCACAATTCTTGTGCCACCTTCATATTTCCCAGGATGCAGTTCTTTTAAGGCTTGTTCCCATTTAGAAATGACATCACAGATCTTTAAAAAATATGGAGAGAGGAGAGGCAAACTGAGGTGAAATGTATGGTCAAGGCTTGACGGGAAAGTACGTGAAAAAAGTATTGTGGAACATAAAAGATAAAGAAATAGACTGGATCCACATAAACACAGACAAAAGTGTCATGCAATTCCTTTTTCTATTACACAGTATGTAAAAATTAAAAGATTCCAACTGAAAACTCCAGTTCTAATCTGCAAGGGGACATCTGTAAGTGAATTCTGGTCTGGTAGCAACTCTGTGGCTATGTCTATGTTAGCAAGTAGCAAAGCCCAGGAGGAGCAGATCTGCACAGTGGAATGCCTAATCCCAAAGACCCTGTGCCCACACTTTATGAATTTCAAAGGATTTTCCTTTGGACTAGCTTTAGCCTGGTCAAATGGCCTGAAAGCCCACTACTATGTTGGATCACATCTTCCAGTTCATGTTTCACATAAGAACAATCCAGTTCATCCTCTCTAAGGTTGCTCCTTAATGTGAATGAAAGCATGGCTAATAGGAATGATTGGTAGGTTTGCTTCAAAAGTGCTGTCCTGAGCCAAACTCAAGCACTAATCTATCCTCTGAATAGCAGCTGTCTACCTGCTTGGCTAAACCAAACCCTTGGATGTGAATATCTAAACTTTGGGAACATTTGGTACTAGATTCCAACTTCGTAACTCAGACGTATTTTTAGTAATAGCATGGTTCCATTCGGTTTCTCTTGGTTATTCCAGTCCTTTTACAAGTGGTCTAATAAAGGCCCCTACTTCTCTTTTGATAGCATCTCAATAAAAGGAATGTGAACATAAGAAACCACATGAAATATATAATCAGGTATCCTAATCCTCTCTTTAAAAGCTATTGAGGTTGCCTGGCCAAGTGAATAATAATCAGTTAAAGTGATGCCTTTGATTGTCTCAAGCTCCTTTGTTTAATATCTCATCTCTTCAAATGGTGGTTCAATTACCAGCAAAGCTCCATATTATCTGATCTATATCAGTACCTAAAAGTGAAGTATATAATTTGGCACTGTCTGTGGTAGTTTCCTCTTCAAACCCTCTAATTTAAAGTTATTGGCATCTTCTCCCTCCATTGCCCATCGTGAAATTTTATGCTGCGTCAAACTGAATGTTTATGTTCCTTACAGGTATCAGGGCCTCTTCAAAGTTGCCACTACCACTATTCCTCCCTCAGTGCTGTACGACAAATTATTCTCCCAGATTTGTACCAAAATCTGATGTGTCTCATTCATAGCTGCTAACCTGCTCACTTAAGGCAGTCATCCAGCTGCAGCACGAGTAAAAATCTCCATATGAAAGACACAGATGTTAATACTTTATCTGCTTTCCTTTTCCCCTTCATCTGAGGCACTCCTCTCTCTTTTGAAGTAAAAGCATACTCCGTCCAGCTTCCCCTAAGTACACTCATCAACAATGAAAGCCTGAGTTATCTGGAGACAGCAAGGAAATACTTCATAATCCAATGGATGAGATTTATATAGACATGCCAAGATACTCACAGCCTAACATAAATTTGTCTCAATTAAGAGTGTCACATTTGATGTTAGCTGTGATATCTGATCATGCTAGCTAGCTCAGTCATGTTTTAATTTTGCAGTCAAGACAAATTAAACTTTAATATGTGCTAAAATCTGAGTTAAAGACTTTTAAAAATCAATTTATCACCTACTAAACCAGAATGTGCTTTGTCCTAACTAGTGTTTCAGACTAGACTGAAATAATTAAGGAATCATAGAATCATTTAGGTTGGAAAAGACCTCTAAGATCATTGAGTCCAACCATAAACATAACACTGCCAAGTCCACCACTAAATCATGTCCCTAAACACCACATCTACCCGTCTTTTAAATACCTCCAGGGATGGTGATTCAACTACTTCCCTGGGCAGCCTGTTCCAATGCTTGACAACCCTTTTGGTGAATAAATTTTTCATAATATCCAGTCTAAACCTCCCCTGGTGCAGCTTGAGGCCATTTCCTCTTGTCCTATCACTTGTTACTTGGGAGAAGAGACTGACCTTGCTACAACCTCCTTTCAGGTAGTTACAGAGAGCAATAAGGTCTCCCCTCAGCCTCCTTTTCTCCTGACTAAACAACCCCAGCTCCCTCAGCCACTCCTCATAAGACTTGCTCTCCAGACCCCGCACCAGCTTTGTTGCCATTCTCTGGACCTGCTCCAGCACCTCAATGTCCTTGCAGTGAGGGGCCCAAAACTGGACACAGTACTCGAGGTGAGGCCTCACCAGTGCTGAGTACTGGGGATGATCACTTCCCTACTCCTGCTGGCCACACTGTTCCTGATACAGGCCGGGATGCTGTTGGCCTTCTTGGCCACCTGGGCACACTGCTGGCTCATACCCAGCTGGCTGTTGACCAACACCCCCAGGTCCTTTTCCGCCGGGCAGCTCTCCAGCCACTCTGCCCCGAGCATTTAGCATTGCATAGGGTTATTGTGACCCAAGTGCAGGAATTAATATCTCATCTTTGAATACTAATCTAGATAGATAATACCCAAGTGTACTTGATCTTGCTGCATTAAGAAAAAAATATTAGCCATTTAGCAGCTCTTCAAAGATGTATGCTGAAAATAACAGAGGGGAAAAAACCCACAACCAAACAACAAAAAACCTTCATGTTGCCCTGCAGACAGTGTTCCAAATTCCTGCCAGAAGGATCATCTGTGAACAGAGAAAATCCCATGTGGGATGGCTTCCTCATTCCTGTCTCCTGGTTCAGTCGCTGGATGAATTCATCAACTGTTGAGGAACCATCAAAACCTACAACCTGCAATGAAAGAGGAGCTAATTGAGGATAACTTTCAAGAAACATGGCATTGGAGGGCATCATAACTAATGAAGCCTGATTTCCTACAGATTGGAAGCCTGCCAGCTCCAGTGATTGTACTTGCCTGTTGTCTCCCTTCACATTGCATTTTTTCTCATACTGAGACATGACATCTCTCTCTTTTCCCCAGCTAGCATTCCTTCCTAAGACCTGTAGAGCTCGCGCTGGATTCCTTTCATTTTCTCAGGAAAAATGTCAAGGAGGAAAAGTAGTGTCTATCTCCCAATATCTGATATGTATAATAAACACCATGGTGCCACCCACCCACAAGAAGGAGGCAGGTTATGGTGCAGTCCTCTAGTGCCCAGAAGAAAGGCAGCTGCTGTGGCTCACCTGGTAGGTTCCATTCATGAAGTGCACTGGGATGCTGAAGGGGAGTGAGTGGTGGTAGGGATTTCTCAGCAGGATGGACACAATCTCCATCCGGGAGGGCTTGGCTTCCCGCTCACCAGTCTGCACAGTGCGGTCTACTGATCTCTGGCAGTAGATGGCATACTTGCCTATTTCACTCCTAGGCAAAGAGGTGGAAATAAGACACAAACAAACGTGCTTTAAATGCCATGTCCTCTTCCATTTCCCATGCCATGACAAAGCATTTCTCCCTCAGGCTTTTGCTCAAGTAAAGATACATTTCTGTGCAGATATCCTAGTTCATCTCAACAGGCTAATAGCTCAAGTGAAAAAGCTACAACGCAAATCTCAGCTCCAAGGATCTGTAAAGATAAGGTAGATGATGGACTCTCTGGGAAGCGCAAGAGCATTCCTTGCTCGTAGATGGACTGGACATAGTATAGGAATATCCTCTTCTGTATCCTGTTGCCATCATAGTATCCATTAAACCAAGACCAGTTCACCCTCAAACTCACTGTCATGCCAGCAGAATTTAGTTACTATCATGTCAAGTCCTGATAAGTATTAATAATAAATTGTAATGCATTAGTCTCACTTACGGGATTATATAAATTGTGTTTATCAATTTCCATGGTTATACAGATTTTAAGTTTCCATGTATTACCCCTATCTGCCAATCAGGAGACTCGGCAGAGATTCAAAGCAGGTTCAATACAGTATAGGGACAGTTACTAATATGATCAGTTTACTGTCTGCTGACGAGAGCGTTCCATTGAACAGCACCAAAAGGATATAACTGTCTCTAAAGCCAGGCAGAAACAGTCAATTACATCTTGTGCAAAAATGTTAAGACTGTATATACTGAATAAGTTCTGAAATTGAAGTATTTATATGGATTTATAACCGTGCAGGGGAAACTAATATATAATGTATGGTAATAACATACATATATTATTACTATATATATATAAATTATACATAATATATAGTAAAAATATATATAATATATTATATATAAAAATTATATATTATATTTTATACATATATATATGCTTATATATATATAAGTATAATGTATAAAAGATAATATACAATTTATAACACTTTGCATGGGAAACTAATTCCATTCAAGATGCCTTCAGGAGCTCAGTACATGATTAAATCTCCAGTTAAATTCCTACAAGCAACATGGAAGTCAGGAGCTCTGACTTTTCACTGTAGCAATATATTGCTCATCTCCACAGTAATGCTTTGAATAATTTTCAGATAATCTTGCTTCAACAAGAAGCTGTTGTATTTGGCTCCCAAATGCTCCTGAGCCCTGTGTCTTCTAACGTCGACTGTGCCCCCTTTTTTTTCCTCTCAGAGACTGAATGTGTACTCTATGGTCACATTTCATGAAAAACAATACTAAGAATGAAGATCTAGTGTAAATCTAGACCATAGGCATTATGCAATGTAAAGCTTCTAGTGTCTTGTTTGCCGTATGAAACAAGGAAATCATGTCTATTTAACTGGTCAAGAAACAGCCGTACCTGCTCCATCTTAAGAGACATAAGTATTCCTAAAGCTAGGCAGAAGGAGCTAAGCTAAGTCCCATTTAGCAACTGCTCTAAATCTAACCTAAACCACAGATATCTAAACTACAGATGAATACAAGCACAGTTTAATAGGTGGATTGCTTCTTTCCTCTCTGCTTCAAGTGGTTTTTTTTGTTGATAAAGGTACTTTTGGGCTAAGAACCTGGCAGACCACCAGCACAGTAATACTTGAAACTGATGCATTAAATCACTTTCACAGAGCCCAGCACAGCCTTATGAAATTCAATAGTCTCTAACAGTAGAGCAGCTCCACTACTGAGTTGGATGGGCCAGTTTGGGATCTGGTAATGCACAAGTTTGAAGAGATGATTTCTAGTACTAGCCAGAAGATCCTTAACATGTTGCCTAAGCCAATGGAGAGAAAGTCTAAACACTGAAGAGCGCCTGATATCTGTATTTTTGCTTATTTTTGCTTCTGAGAAGAAATAGCAAATATGAGGTAGCATATAAGAAAATTAAAAAAAAACTTTATAGGAGGACTACACGTGTTTCCTTTGCAATACTATGAGACTTTCAGCTTGAGTTCTAAGGTAGACTTATTTGAATATAAATATTTGTTTGAAACAAAGCCACTCTTTTACTTATGTCTCAGCAACAGTATATTGTTGCAACAGACAACTAGACACCTCTAGCTGTGACCTCCTCTCCAAGGACACAGTGAGATATGCTGAAGAGCAGATCACTATGGAAACAAACAAAGAGCACAGCATGAACACTGGAGAACAACTTATTGCTGTTACAGTAGATCTTGCACTGTTTTCTTATGGGGGAAAGTGTAACGCACCAAAGAGGTAACAGAAAACAGTACTAGCATATATTTCAGGTTTTTTTAGTTTTTCCTAACTTTTTATGGTTTGCTGAGATGTTCTCTGCCTCACTTCTGTTCTGTCAGTGTGGTCACTAACCTGACAACAGAATGTAATCACCTAAAATTCTAATATTTCATTCTAAATAATTTTTTTGGTCTGTCTATCAATAAAAGAAAGTAGCTGCATCAGCACAAAACTCCCTATGTAGCTCCAGTTATATCTGCAGAAAGTTCTTTTGGTAGTATAGGTCACCTGGTGTTGTGAATTAGCTTAATATAAGTGACAAATTAATGTGAATGTCTGAAGGGAGAATGACTTGATACCATTGGGAACTTTCTGTTCCTTCCCTCAACTTATTTTTGCATGTGCAAGTTACAAAACTGCTTCCACCTTTATCCATAGTGGATGCAAAAGGCAATCAGCTTAGTAGATGAAAATGCTGTTGCAATCTTTACCTGGGGTCTGCATGTCGCTGCAAGTGCTGTTTGATGTACCAGAGAAAGTGATGTTGAGGCAGGAATAGAGGAGCACACAAAGCCAGGAGCTGCCAGCACTGTGAACATAAAACTGGACATCATTCTTGTTCTGTACTTGCTTATTGTCTTTCATAGAATGGTGCAACCAAAATGGTGGATGGTGACCAGTGCTTTTGGGAGTAACCATTTTTAGCCATGTAGTTCAAGATGCTTCAAAGGGGAAGTGATGGTCAGAGGACAGACAGACTGCTCTTGAATATCTCAACCTGGACTCTAAGAAGAGGTGTAATCAGAGCTAAATGAACGATTGAGACTTAAAATAATACTTTTTTCCTGTTTGTAACTGCAAATCATAACAAAGAATACACTGGGGATTTTTGTTTCAAATTAGACCCATTATTCTTCAACCAAATTTTATTTTCTCACTTGAGCTTGGAATATTATAATCAAGTATTTACATTTACGCTGTAACTTATTAATTCAATTTACCCAATAATTATAGTGCATTAATCAGATTTCATGCTTAATAATAATATTCATGATTTGCATGTGTTGATTAACAAAAATGGAAAACAAAATTAATACCATGTGACAATTATAGCTAGCCAACATGAGCTATGAATTTTGATTCCGAATATGGTCTGAATAGACCATGTGCAACTGGTAAATGGTTAAAATCAAAATAACATTTAGTTTGCAAGCAGTTACATTCTCAAAGTTTTTTCTTACACATCAGTGCTGAAATTCTCTTTCATCCAGCACACCTTTATCATTTGCAGTTTTATGAAAACCAGCCCCATTGCTAATTATTAAAAACACGGAATTAAATTGAAAGTATTTGCACAGTGGAAGTGACAAAAAAGGAACTGACCTGAATAACTGAGTGGTTCTGGGGTTGTCGGCAGGTGGTCTGTTTAACAAGCTGACAGTAAATTTCATTCTGCAGCTCAGTATGTGTCAAGCAGACCTGCAGTGCTGTCTGGGCAAGTGACACGTGGTAATCAATAGAGGCTGCCTCCACAGGGACATTGATGAACAGCTGACAGGACTGTAAAAAGGGTGGAAGTTAGTCAGTGCCATGAATGGCACAGTGACTCTTCTCTGGTACTTTCCAGGCTAGGTTCCCAGATGTGTTACAGACAATTAATGAATTCTCCTAAATAACCCTAAGAGGAGGGAGGAGAATAAATACTTAATTCCTATGCTTCCCTCTTTGGTTGTGGCAACTAGAAATTTCACTCAACCTGCCCCAACCTGAGCAGCTCAAAAGTCAGCAATAGAATCGAGGCAAAAATGTGCTTCCTGCCTTCCAAGCCTGTGCTTTACCTTGCTAAAGCTGTCCAGTCTTACTGCTGAGAGCGCAAGAATCAAATCTCCAATGGCTTCACCATTGGTCTTACTGATACAACTGAGTTTGCCACTAAATTGTTTTCATTTGCTTCAATACGACTATTGGAGAAGAAAGAGGAAGATAAGGCTAACTTTGAAGTGTAAAGCCTGTGGGGGACATCGCTTCTAAACCCAGATTCCCTACAAGGAAGAGTTAAAATTCCAGAGAATGAATGACACTGAATACCCAACTGTCCTATTCTAATTTAATGACAGGCCTGTCTAAAGCAACCAGTGTTGACAGTAAACGTGACGAACAAGACCAAACAAAGTTGTTGCCCCAACAGAGCAAAATAACTGAAAGCCATGCAATGTCCCTTTAAATACCTTAAAAAGTTTCAGAGCTTCAGTCTGTAGAGCCTCTGATGGCAGAGTGGTGAGGGACGTGTGCAACCCATCTTTACTGTAGCACAACATAGGATGTTTCCACAGAGGGGAATCTGAGGTAGTAAATGGGCAAAAACATGCAGTGTCAGAGGCAGAAGAAAGATAACTGTCCATGTTGAAAAGGAGCCTTGCTGAAATGGCAAAGCACCCGTGGAAGCAGCGCTGTGCTAGGCCACATTTATCTTTGGTGACACTTCATTGATTTCAGCAAAGCCTGCCATGAACAAGGAGTCACAGCAGCGTTAGCAATCAGCAGAAATAAGTATTGCCATCCTCAATCTTGCTCTGTCAGAGCTTCTCATCAGCTGGATTCTGGTGAGAAACCACTCAGCTGTGTGTTCAAACAAGAGACACAAACTCTGCCAGGGCAGCTGCCTGCAACGGGGGTCTTTGTTATTGCAAGGTTCACATATAGGGTCTAGCAATATGTGAGTATGCAGAAAAAGAGGATTAAGTATGAATGCATATGTTATAACACATTTGCGAACATGGTGCATAAACATACATGAATGAACACGTATCAAAGATGAGGAGGAACAGACGAGCATGGATGTATGTGCGAGGGTTTATATGTGCAGACAGAGGAACAGATGTGAAGGCAAGTGTGTGTGAGGGTATTTAGAGGAGAGAGCATGTGTTTGTATGGTCAAGATTCCCAGGAAAGGAAAACCAGGACCAACAATAACAGGAAAAATTAAAGCTCCAGTTCTTTATTTTAATGTGAATTAATGTTACATAAGTTTCAGATGTTTTGATAAATGATGTGACAATGTAATGGACTTGCCTAGTTTCACTACAATGCCTGTATCCTCTCTGGAGATGTTACCGTGGAACTAGAGGAGAAGGACACTATATCACACGCTGTTCTACTGAGAATCCCCTTCCCTCACCTTTGGCTGGATTAAAACTGGGAATTGAAATTACCCTTCCTTATTCTTTGCTACCATGGAAAAGAGTTTGTGGTTTCTACTTACTGAGGTCTCCCTCTGCGTCCAATAGTTTGCCAATGAGTTGTTCATATGATGTGCCCACTGTGGCATTACTGCTACCAGCCGCTACCGTCAGATGGTACAGCCAGGTATTCTAGGCATAAGGATGAGAACAGTATGGGTCAATTCAGACCTTGTTTTCTACAAACAGGTTTAGTCTGTACACCCCATTTGTCTGCCGATACCAAAAAGACTCTTGCTCTCCAAAAAGAATGCCTTTTATACCTTTTCCTGTTTGGTGCGAATGAGTAAGTATGTGGGACTCTGGTCCTGTGGGTGAATCACCAGTGTACAGTGGGATGAAAGAAGTCCTCCACCAGTGGCTTCATAATCTTCATCAGAGTCACAGGAACGGTCTACTTCTTCCACTTTGGACTCACGCATAGGCAGGTGTCCTAGGGGACACTATAAGAAGGGGAAGCAAGTTAGACAAGTATAGCTAAACCCAGGTCAAAAAGTTATCATTTCTGTAAAAAGTAAGGAATAAACTATAATCCAGTGTTTAACTAATGTAATTATATAGTCTTGCATTTCTATAGGATCTCTTCCCTTCCAGCAACCAAAGTACTTACAAACTGCATTACTACTACTATTATTTTTCTTGGGAGAGCACCTACAGGTCAGAATGAGAATATGCAAATAAAAAGATGGTCTTTCCCATAAGGTACTGTTTTTTTTCCCATTACACTTGTCAGTTGTGTTTACGTCATTGGTTCTGCAAGGCAGGAAGGTCGGTTGCTCAGTATCTTGAGCCACCGTTTTCTGATCCTGGTCAGACTTTCTACATTCTACTGGAAAATAAGTACTTTTAAAATTACATAAATAGGTCAATTCAGACAAACAGAAGATATCTGCTGTGCTGACTCTGGAGGTCAATCCCAAGTATGAGTCACAGTATTCCTTGATATTCTAAAACTTGGATTTCAACATCACTAAGACAAAGTAATGGACCATTGGGCAAAGCTTCCAGAAATGGAAGCACATTACACTGACTAAATGACCTTCCTCTTCCCATATTGTTGTTGCTACTTATTTTCATGACAGTGTGCAGAATATATCAGCTGCTGTATAAAAGTCTGCTCTAAAGGCTTCACAAGACCAAATGGAGAGAGCGAGAAACAAGATATACAGTGATCTCAGAAAGAGCAGTCACTTGCTTTTTAAGTCTTTTGTCATTTTAGCTTTAAGAAAAATATTAAAAAATCAGATAAAATATTGATTCTCTTTGTGGAGCAGATGCTGTTAGAAGGGGAGAAGTACAACCAAGGAAGAGCTTCAAGTATGAGACACAGAAGCAGTAAAAGGAAAGAAATCATCATGAGAAATGGAAAAGGAGGGTTCATGAACAAAAGGGGAAAAGGAATTACCTTATCTTCATGATTTCGATAGTAGTAGAAAGTTTTTCCAATCAGTGCACACCAGACCAGCTTAGAGTGACCATGCTTGACCTGTAAGAAGGACAAAGAAACACACGTTTTTAACATCAGCAGGGTTGCTGGAATGATTTTCTAGAATTTCAATTTTCAATTCAACTCTCCCTTAAAACCTTACATATATGATTTGTTCTATACTAATATGAGCTCCTCTCACAACATACAGGGCACCACTTCCAAAAGCAGATAAGTATATCCCACATAAGTAGATGGGAGTCAGGTGCTTATGGAAATGGGTCTAAGATTTTGTGAAGTATTTTACTCATTCATAACAGCTCATCATTTCTGTATCCTGAAATACAATATTAAGCATAACCTTTGTAAGATTATAAAAATGAATCATTTCATCTCAGCAGAAAAAGACTGGTCAACATGTAGTCTAGGGAGCTGTTTCCTATTGCAGATGAACAAGATTCAGATGCAGGTTGTCTTTAGCCATCTTTAGATATTGACCAGAATTATATTAAAAAAGTCATAGCAAGTTGGTACGCAAAACTAATCTTCAGAAATGGCATAAAGCAGAAGAATTTTCAGCCATTGTACTTTGTACTAATGCGCATGCAGTCTGTTATGATAGAAATAAATGCTAACCTAGAACCATACAAGCCATTTTTTTGAAGCTGTCCTATATCACCAAGTTAAAAATCAATTAAATGTGACATTTAACAGTGTTTCCTGATAGTTGTTTTTTTATGATGACATGCTGTCAATAGTGTTGAAGAAAAGCATACATAAACTAGATATTTGTTATTACTTACTATTTGACAGTCAGTATCTCTTAGTAGCCTTGTTTGTCCCATTCCTTATCATTTATATAAATGTTCCTCCCTTTGAAATACAGAAATGTACTGCCTTCCCCCCCCCCCCCCTTCTAGGGAGTATTAAAATACTAATTTCTTGCTGACATTTACTGTGCAAACCAAGAAGCTGGTACACTGTCAATACCAAGCTAAAGTGAATGAAGTAAAGAAATAGTATTTTACCTTGGTGAGCCAACCTTTCACAGTAGGTTTAGCATCACTATGAGGAACACCAACAGGGCTGGTCACTTGCACTCTCAGGATACTCTGTAGGACATGAATCCATTCCTCCAGGATGTTGGGAGAGTCTGCTGTCAGAAAATAGGTTCTCTTTTCTGTGATGAGCTGGAAGCAAAAGGAGTAAGTATAAATCTGCACACCTACAAATCTTTTCTTCAACTGCTGGTTTTATTATCCTACACAGATTTTTATTTTTTGGTGGTTCAAGGAGGGATTTTTTGGGGGTAAGAAAAAAGGTGCTAACCTTCAAAGCCCAAGTGAAAGGCCTGAAACTCAGATGAATCAAATTCTCATGAGCGCTCTTGCTATTTCTGTTGTATATTGTGGCTTTGTCTCCTCTCTCATACTTTCTTGTTTCTCTGTGCTGCTGCTAATTTTTCATTTTAAAGGTGACATAAATGTTGGGTTTTTTTGCTGTCTTCACTTTGTATTGCATTCTGCCTTCAATAGCTTGTGACTCTTTGAGAGGAAAGATGCTAGGAATTTAATAGTATTATGCCTTAGCAACTTCAGTTCCATAAGGGCAGAAGGTAGCTCACAGGTCAGGCCATGTTGCCTTGCAGTCAGCATGAAAGAAACATTAATACGACCTTTATAATGAAGTCCTCTAACAATAATGAGTTAAAACTGAACACAGCGATGGGCTAACTTCTAATACTTTGGAAGTCGAATTCTAATAGGAATCCAACATTTCAGACATTTCTTCAGATCCTCCAGACATGTAAAGTCAGGCTGGAGATCTTGAGAGGAGTCTTTCAGAAAGAGGAGATCCTAGGTACTATCTGGTTTTAACTCTTATAAGTATCACTTTTCCCCACAGATTTCAAGCTCTCAGTCCTAACTGCAAAAAAGGAAAGGGCTATGGTGTAAAACAAAGCAAAACAAAACAAAATGATAATTTCTTTCCATTTCAAAAACCTGTATTTGGGTTACAATTTAGCTCTTTCCCCATTATTTATTAAGCTAACTACCTGGCTTGTGCCAGGAAACACAGGGGCCAGATAAAGTTAGCTCATATCAATTGAGACATACAGTACCATTCAGCCTGAAATAAGTGCTCTCTCACCCAGCAACCAAGTGTGTGGTTATCTGCAGGATGAAAATGCAACACTTACCTGGAATGTCTGGGACCCTTCACCTCTGACAATCTGGCATGAGGAATTCAGCTCCATTTGCCCTTGTGGTTTGCGGATAACGTCACTCTGAGGAAAGAAAAGCGAACTTCTTCAGCAGAAAAAAAAAATTCAGATGAGTCTTACAGTACTTACATACGGCATGTGCAGGTTGGAGTCTGCATTCGTGAGCTGGAAAGGGCAGCTGAAGGTTGCCAGGCTGAATATGAGACAGTGGGATCCCATTGCAATGATGAAGCAAAAGTCTCCTCAGTAGTGGCAGACAATACAGCACGAGTAATGGCAACAAATACTGTCTTATGAAGTTCAGATTGGACATTAGGGGAAAAAAAAAAAAACAACAAAAAACCCAACAAACCTTTTCTCACTGGGAAGGCAATACAACACCAAACAGGTACCCAGATAGTGGCTGAATTTCCACCTTTGGAAGTTTTCAAGGTTCAGGTAAACAAAGCCATGTGTGGTTTGATCTACAGCTGGTGAGAGTCCCTCTTAACGTGTCAGTTTGACTAGGGTTTTCCAGAAGTCCCTTCCAACCAACAGTCAAAATTCTGCACATTTATGAAGTTATATTTTTTTAAATATATGTATGTGTATTATATATATGTATAATTTGCTTGTGAATTCTGATTGATAAACCTAGAATCAGAAATAAAGACGCATTGTACCCTAAGGTGTATTTTTGTCTTGTCAGAATATGACAACAACTGAAAAAAGTCGAAAATAAATCTTCTCATTGTTCCTGAATTGTAAGCAAAGATGTGTATACACACAGAAATACCGTGTAATTATGCAGGTATGGAGGAAATTGTTGTGTCCAGAATAAAAAAGTATGGAAGGTGAATATCCCTAAATATAATTCTCTGTAATGTAGCTAAGTACAGTAGAATAATGAAGGCCAACAATAAATGTATTTTATTGTATATACAAATTTTGAGCACATACTGCTCGAATTTTTGAAATAACGTAGCTTCATTTGAAACAGTTGTGAGTTATAAAAAGTATTTGGAAAAGTTCGAATGCACAAACATGCTCTCTCAATATTGTTTCATTGATCGCTGTAAGACAGCATTTTGTGTGAAAGGTTATTTTCAATTTTACCCCAGTTTTCTAATACTTCCACATCCATGTGGGAGCATGAAAAATGAAAGAATCCAGCTTTCTTCCCCCTGAAAGTTGTAGTTTTCCTCAGAGCCCCATATACTGACTGATGAGTATGTATCTGCGCCCTCCTGGTACTGTAATTTATTTTTCCTTTATTTTCATCTTGATTTTTCATTTTAATTTTTCATTTAACTTTTCCCTTTATTTTTCATCTTAAACATGACTGAAGCTGGGCCATGGTATGCCTTTGGCTTTTCATCATCTGTACAAAGTTAAGCAGTAGGTGTCAGGATTCTGTCCTTGAGAACAACCATTCATCTCCTGGAAACTGCCACCACAAGGAGCTTTCCTGCCTAAGCAGAGACCCATGGTTGAACCTGTGTGTCAGACATAAAGCTCTTTGTCAGGACATTTTGGGAGAAGCTTGCCCATGGCTGCCCTGTCTGCCAGTAAGTGGTTCTGCACACAGTATTCCCCTGTGCCTCCACACAGGAGTAAATGTATCCCAGTGACTCACCGGAGACTTGTAGTACATGATTTGTCTGTTTCTTAGAACAAACCATCGTCTCTTCCACATCTTCACCTGGCTGCCCATTTTCAGCAAGTAACCTGACTTCTCCATTGGTTCCTGGAGGGCAAAAAGCAAAGGGAGATGAGGTTATCTTGCACGTCTCAAGATGTAAATGAAAGAGTGCTGAAGTCAAGCTCAGACATTTGCTGCACCTCCATCATTTTCCGCTTTACTGTGCCAGATGGGAGTCACAGCCATCCAAGGCCAGTGCTCTCTACTCAACTTGGAGACAGTACTAGGCTATCTGTGTAGCTGCAAATATCACATTGTGTTGTTTCAGTAAAGAAGGTACCTGAAGATCATTTCACTGATTGTCTGACGCATTGAAAACTCATTGGTTTTCCTACCATAGCAGTGATTTTCCAAATAAAAGTGAATGCTGACTCATGATTAGATTCGTGTTCCTTGTCTGTTTGATCTCTTACCTTCAAAAGTACAGAATTTAATGCTGCCCATGTTTGAGGTTTTTTTCTCGGCCAAAATATTCTATTCTTTCTCCTTCGTTCCTCTGAATTTCCAAACTTGCTTTGTCACAGAAGTGTAAGGCCTTCATTAAAGTAGAATATGACTACAGAACACCAGTACTGGTCATCAGGAAAGAATACAGATCTGATGCTTATATTTTTATCTAATCCCATAACAGATGCTTCTTCTGAAGCATCACATACTGTCTTTTGATACAAACCAGCTGGACCAACACCCCAGTCTGTTAAAGCATCACTTTGCAGGTGATAAATCAATATATTGTAGTTACGCTTTTTCTCTTCCAACGTCAAGGTTCTGTTTGCACCCCTTCACAACTGTGAGGCAGCAAGACTTACAGTGCAGATTCCACCATCAGTAGAATAGGAAGATGTTCGCTGTAGTTTATGTTCTGGCTCTGAATAGTCACCATCCAAGGAGTAGGCATCAGGAGGGATGGCATAGTCACTCTCGGAGCTCAGTGAGGACATAGATACGCCTGTTCAAAATAAAGGAAAAAATGAGAATCATGGCTAGACAGAAGCATGCACTGAATACTGCACACTCTGAGAGAGTTTTTGAGTTCACCATTAAGGCTTTTTTTGTTCAAGAACAAAAAATCAGGTCAGACTTTGGAAACTCAAACCACACTAACGAAACTTCTGAGACCTTTTTTTTCCTAGGAAGACAAGTAGTGAGAGTGAGTTTTGGATACTGACAGTGAAATAAATGTGCTGCTGAATAAACAAAGATTAAAAAATATATATATAAAATTAAAAATCAAAAGACTCTTTATCTAAAACACAGACATGCTGTTTTCAGCTTGAAAACATCCAGTATAAAGCCTCAAGCTCCTCTCATTCAAACTAAAGAAAAGGCTTCCTCAGCAGCAATGGGGCTTTGCTTTTCTGTGAATCTTCCACCACTGGTACATAGTAATGCACAGACACATCAGCCAATGCATCAGAACAGAAGTTAAGACTACATGAAATGGGATTCTATTTTATTGACTACCAATTGTAATGAAAATTTCACTCAAGGATCCAGTTTAACCTTGCCAGCAGTCAAGAAAAATTATCCAAGCCAGGACCCAAATTACTTGATGCCTCTCAAAGATAGCAAAGATTTGGTTACTGGTCAAGAAGCCAGTGACAGAAACAAAAACCAGTTTCAATACTAGCTTGCTTACAAGGAGAAGTCACAGAAAAGGTATGGATGGCTTCACTGGATATGTGATGAGCTTGGGAGATCAATCCTTCCCACAATCTTAGCTTAGCAATTGCCTGGATAGAAATCTACCAGCAGTAAAAACCCATCTAAGAGGACAGGTTTCTACTGAGTAGCTGTTGATATCTGCACACATTCTGGGAGAACTCCTTATTAACATCACCAAGGCTGAGCATTTGCCTGTTCATCTTGCCTCACCTGTGGGGACAGAGTTCATGCTGCTCAGTAGCAGTATTCCCACTTTACCTCTCTTCACTGCACGAGGGCTGCCTGGCATGCTAGCTTTCCTGTTCTCGGATCCAGCCGTAGAAGTCCTGAAGCTGGCATGGGAGCCACAGTCATCATCAGAGCCTGAAGACTCATCTAAGAAAGGCACATTGCTGATCTGTGTGGCTTTCTGGAAAACAGACCTGCATGGTCAGCATGTGTGGGAAGTGCTTCCCCAGAACAATTCCTGCTCAATAAGGAGACAAAGCAATCAATGCAGGCCCTTCATTTTCACACTGCCTTGCCCACTACTGTCCCAGGTCTCCTTGTTTCCTCCCTTTCTAACCTGAGAACTTCCAAGCTGGATTCTCTAGTCTGATCTGTTTGGGTCTCCTCTGGCTACACCCTTCTACTGTTCCACTAGCCCCATGCTTACCCATAAGATCTCAAGAGCGCTCTTTCTTGCCGTAGTGTTTTTTATACCTAAATACATTTATCATCTCCTACTCCTGCATTCTTTTGGTGTCCAGTACTTCCTGGCATTCTCTAATTTTCTTTTCTTCACTGCTCAGCTTCATGCCATTCTCTCTTAAATTACTGGCAGCCCTGGACATGCTTTTCATAAGAGGAAAAGTAAGATAACTCCTTACCCCCTTCAGCGTAGTGTAGACTGGCACTGTGACATTTCTGTAGATGAGGCAGGTAAATGGCCCAGAAGTTGAACGCGACAAATTGGAAACTGGGAAAATTCAGAGAGAGCAAATAATACAAACTGATGAAAAGGAGAAGGTTTTAATGGAGGGGTACACGTATGCACGTAAGAACTTATGCAGCCTCTTGAAACATCAAATAATGGAGGACTGCCATCCTGGACAATTTGGCCTCAGAAAGGCCAGGGGATGTGTTATCAATTACATACAACTCCCAGAGACAGCTGCAATGGTCCTTCCATTTAGCCTGTGAGACATCTTACCCACCCTGTGCTCCCCATGGTACAATGGCAATCCAGTGCACCATGACCAAATAGGTCAAAGCCATAACAGGGGAAGGTGATGGTGAATCAAAAGACTAAAAGCACATCACAGACATGCAGAGGCAGAACAGTGTTAGCAGAAGTGATGAAGGAGATAACAGAGTCCCTGAAGATGTCACTGAATGTAGGGGCTCAAACAGCCCAGCACCAACCATCCCTGAGATCAGACGTATCCTCCTCCCTTTGTTTATCATGGCTATCTGCGAAATCAAATTTACTTTGAAAACAGGCAAGGAAATGAAGAAATGTGAACAGCCAGAAGCCCAGGTCCCACACTGTCACTGTAAGCTCCCTCTAAGGATGGATCTTGTCTAGAACTTACAGCAGCTGGAAGTATCATTCACTGTGGCCACTTCAGACAACCTCATGCCAGACTTAGCCACAGCATAGATTCGACTCTCCTGGAACAATAATACCATGAACAGCAATGGTCAGACAAAACCATGATTTCTGCAAAATGAAATGCTTGTGTCACAGAATCACATTGCAATCACACCTTCAGGCAGGAAGGAGAGGCCTCATAAAGATTGCTCTAGTCCACCAGATGTTGAGTGAATGGCCATTAGTGGAAACATGCATCTGTGTGCAATTCCCTGAATCACAACAAACTTGGCTTATAAACAGTACAGAGCTAATATCCACAGAGTGGAACACCTATGTGCAATTATCAATAAATGACTATATTACAGCTTGGAAAAAGCTGTTTTTTCCACTTTATGAACAATACATTAAAATGAATCAAGAACATCCCTAAAACAGGACAATTTATTGAGCCACCACCTGCAAAGGATTCCCTTTCTCTGATAAGGGAATGAAAGAAATGCCTGGAATGTTCTCGATAAGCCTGTGTCTCATTTATAACAACATATGGAGCTTTCAGTTCAAAGGATCTCCAAGTGCTTCACAAATTGATAAAAATTCCAAGGGGGGAACCCAAACCTGTAACTAAATGCAATGTTATGTCTAAGATATCAACCAGTCTAACATGGTTAAAAATCAAAGCTAGGAATTCTCTTGCTGCTCCTTAAAGCATACAACCAATCATGATCAGATAACACACATAATACATACATGAAAGTACTTAAGACTGCAAAGTCAAGTACATCAAAAAAGAAATGACAGAATTAGAATTTTCTGTATGTATATGCATTGTGATTTAGTCTCTAATGAAATACTATGTGTATTTTTTTTCCCCAGACACTTCCTATCCAGGGCATATCATGGACGTTTCTTACTGATTAAGCTGCTATTTAATATTCTATTCATGCTTTAGTGTTTGACTTACTTAAATTTTTACTTTGATACACTTATTTGACTCTGGTCTGAAGACAAAATAATGGATTTTTCCTGTGGTGTTCCTGATTATAATATTGCAAAGCTTCATAAACATTAATAAAAATTTTTACAAAAACCCTGGGAGACACATTGATGGGCGTTATCACTATTTTTCAGAAGACGAACTCAGATGTAGGCAATACTATGAAGTATCCAGTAGCTTTGGAGTATCCATTTCAAGGTGTCCAAGATGTGACTTTTTGAGAATTTAGCATCATGTAACAGTGTTTGTAATGAAAATAAATGAATACAGTTGCAGCAGAGAAGTGCTCAGCGCTTCTCTAATCAAATTAATTTGCCAAACTCAAGTTAGACATTCAGGTGTGTGCGGAGCTGATGATCACCTGTGAAAAATTTAGCTTGAGGGACAAGAAGAACCTTACGCAGGAACTCTAGATCAGAGAAAGGAATAGTAGCCAATCTCTGAGCCATATTTTCCTTCTTCCAAGTGAATACACTGTTCATGATACCTTTCTGACTTCCATAGCAAATAAAACAGACATCTTGAAAACTGCAGTTTCTTTTACTACACTATCCAGCTTCATCCCCAGCACAGGTCCGTATTATGGACTGAATTAACAGAGATTCCTTTGGAAAAACAGCTGTGATTATACTGGTTTTAAATTGGTATCATAAAGGAGACAGTCAAAGATCACGAATAATGTTAGGTTTCCATCGAAAAAAATTATAAAACATGAGGATTAACAATGAGTGCTTGACTTTGCACCTTCAATAAACCATTTGTTTGCCTATGCCTTTAAAAAAGCAAATTGAAAGTAATGGAATTATCTCTTTTGATACTACAGTGACTTCCATCAAGTTTGTCAATTAGATTGACACATTAGTAAACAATCCAACCACCTGAACTAACAAGTAACTGAAAGTGATAACAACAGACTTCTCTCTCACGTGAACTAAGTACTAGGACGCGTATATTCACTTTACCAACGGTTTTCACAAAATTTTCCTGACAGCAGAAGCATACCATGAAATAAGAATGCTGAGATCTAATCCATGTATCTATTCTAGTATTCACAGCTTTTTCTGACCGTGAAACTATCTGGTCTGGTCCATTCACTTGCACTCACTTTTCTATCTGAAACGCATGACAACAGTACTAAGGATTAACTGTTGATGACTCATAAGGATAAATCACAATGCAGCACCTCTTGACTTCCATTTTTATTCCTATATTTCTTGAGTACTATTTTCTTCCATGGATTTTTTTTTTTCCTTATAAAGAGAAAAGAACAAAGAAATTGTCAGTGGAACCAGTATGCCCTACGATCTGAAACTGTCAGAACTACGTGTTTCGGAAATGTCACTGATGTCCACAGGAAACAATTGCTTGAGACCAACAGCTGTTGTAGCCTAACTATTGGGCACTAATCAAAAATAAGCAGCATTTCTCAGATTGTTGTCTTTGCATTTCTTACCCACGATGGGAATCTGTGCAGCGGTGGTGTGGGAGGTTTACCTCCTGGGTCAAGTATGCCAGCCTCAGAACTCACAGCTTCTCTTTGTCCTGCAGGTAAGTGGTTGATTTCCTCACACACTCCAGATTCTTCCCTCACCGTGTCACGTTCTGTCTCCATCTTCTCTAGTACCCCATCATCATCAATGTCTGTCTCCTTCACTTGCCTATGGCACACTAGAGAGTCTGTTATGGGCTGGAAGGTGCTAGCCTCTAAGCTCATTATGCGATGGAAAGAATTAGCCCCTGGTTGTGGTTGGCTGTAATGTCTCTTGGCTAGTTGGATACTGTCTCTTGGTGTATTGGGGGTTCGTATTTTTGGAAAGGTCATACTACTGCCAAGGCCACATTCCCTCCCTGGACAGAAGGAATGTGGTGTAACAGCTGATGTTGACACAACCATGGGTGGCTCAGCAGTTTGGAGACGGCCCTCAAGCATGCCCATTATTTCTCCTGAGGAAGAGGAGTCCAGCTGGTGGGAGTGGAACCTGGCACTCAGATCATCAGAGAAGTGTGTGCTGTCCAAAGCCACTTGTTGCAAGGTGCTCACAACGCTATGGTTTCCTTCCAAAGATGACTGGAAAGTCAAAGCCTCAAGGATTCTTGTGGCCTCAGCTGGAGTGTCCAGTGACGTGGGATCAGAGCACCCTAACCTGTGTTCAGAATTTACGGCTGGCAATACATCTTTCTCTGTGCGGAGATTCCAGTTTGATGGGTCAGACATGAGCTTCAGCGCACTCTGGGAAAGCAGAGATTTATCCTCTCCATCCTCAGTAAAGGTGTCATCGGCAAGAACTATGTTTGCTGTAGAGAGGACATGTTTCATAGGTCCTGTCTGACACACCTGTCTGAAGCCAGGTGCAAGGAACACAGATTTCTGGTCTATCTTCTCAGCAAAAGAGGCCTGTGATGCTCCAGGCTTCAGAGAATTACCAGTCCAAAGAGATTCAAAGGGAGGAATGCTGGTCATATCTACAACGGAGGAGAACATATAGTTAGGGCATTCAAATGCTTTACTGTCTAAAATGTTACTTGCTAGTGTAAGTTGTTCATGTTAGTTGTATTTCAATAGCACCCTAGCCTGGTTAGGACTATACAGAATGGAAAGGAGACAACTGGACACAGCTATAACAGAAGTGCTATATATTTATGATTGGTAATCATACAGAAAAGATCAATAGGAAATGATTAATCAACATTTCTTACAAAAGTGGAATTAAGGGGTGCCTAATGAAATTATCAGGCAGTGCGTTTGAAATTTACAGAAGTAAGCGGTGTTTTTCAAACAGAAAAAGGAAATAGAACGCTGCAGTATCAAAAAGATAGGCCAGAAAAAGTAATTTATCAGTGGTATAAATAACAGTTTAGACAGAAGTTCTGGTCTAGGAACTTCCTAAAACACTGACAGCAGAAGCTGGAAGGGTACACAGAGAAAAGGAGAACTCTACTTGCAATATTTTCTTCACTTTTTGCTGAAACATCCACAGGCAACCAGGAGACAGGGTACTGGCCTAGGCAAGCTTTCAGTCTAACTCAGTATAGCAGTTTTTACTCTTACCTATCCACAATTATGTCTCTTCTCTCAAAACAGCCATGAGAAGTAAGTGCATCTATTCACACAATACTTTGTCAAAAACCATCTAAGTGGCCAAAACACTGCTTAGTGTGGCTTTTGACTTCAATGGACCTACAGTTATTTAAGCCTCAATTAGGAGGAGCTGGTTCCTCCTATTCCTACAGCCTAGATGAGGCTTTCAGCGTATATATGGAGACCTTCTTAACCATCACACAATCAGTGAGGTTACTCTTTTTTCAAGAATTTCCCTAGAGCTTTTTGCTATCCTTTTGTGCTACATGACCCAAGCAGTGCTTTTTTTCCAACAAGATTAATAACAGTTACTTACATGTTTTTGATGTAAAAAACTTTGTTTATTTTTCCTCTGCCCCTTCAGTTACTATATCAGAAGATGACATAAAAGATCCTAGCTTACCTCTATTGTTCTTTGTCTATTTAGTACCTATACTTTATAATTCTTCTACTTTTTCCTTTCCATAATTACTAGATTTAAAGACTATCTCAGTTCTACAGGTTGTGCTGAATAGCAGCTTCAGGATATGAGAAAGTGTGGATAAAACTTGGAGTGGCAGAGGATATCACTTCACTTTATGATTTTGATTAACCTTGGCATTTATATATCGCCTGACTGAAAAGAACCAAGTCATAAGATGCTTTGGAAATTGCATAAATATGGGTGTGACTCTGCAGAGCTATGGCTGAAAATGCTGCCTGAACATCAAATTCTACAGGCATTTCTTAACCACTAGTGGGATTTACTGGGAAGTAGAAACAAACTGAAGACACAAAGTAACAAAGGGAAGGGCAAACAGCAGAATAAATCGCTGTTGATTGTGCAGAGGACGAAACCCACTCTTGGAAACATAGCTGTGAAAAGACAACCATGAGAACCCGACCTTGGCACTTGAGTCACAAAGAACTAAATGCTAACAAAGCTATTCCTAACGCATAATGCTGGCACACACAAATCCTGGCACACATTGTCCCCTGCCCGTGAGGTAAATCATTAGTGTAGACTGAAAAGAGGCCATTCATTTTAAATATTATTGGTATTTTGCAGATTCCTAGATGTGACAGGAGATGAAGCAGAGGAAGCTGTTACCATTAGCATGGCAAGCAAGAAGATATTTGTCTCTCTGCAGAGGCCTCTGAATTCAGCCTGGCACAGTGAGACTAGCAGGGGATAAGAGGAGAGGGCAGAGCTGTTTACTGACCAGAGAGCTGGGATCCAGGGAACACTTAATACCAGATTATTAACGCGGCTTACCAGCCATTCTCTTTTTGTAAACAGCCAGAGCCAGCGGGGATGAGAAAAACCCAGTCATAAAGCATTTAGCTAGAAACGTGGTGGGATTTAGAAGGAATTTTGCCCTATTCCCTTGCTGAGCAGTGATAGGAATGCCAGAAAGTCTTCTGCAGGAAAGAAATGCCCCCTGCCTGCATGCCTAGTGAAGTTCTGTAAACTAGCTCATCTTACTCTGACCAAACTAAGCACATAAAAAAAAAAAAACGGAAGAAAATGGTTAAGAGAGAATTTCCTCTTCAAAATGTGTTGTGATGAACGGTGTTCATTTCAAGCTCTGCAGACCAAAGTTCTCCATCTGTTCACCAAACAAGAACCGCACAAGCATCATAAGCAGCTTCCTCCAACCAGCACAGAGGAACCCAGCTTCTAAAGGCAGACCAGACAGCTGCTGCCTTGGCCCATTTAGTCCTCAGTTATTTGGCTCACATGCCAACAGAGATTCTGTGGGGATGAGGATAATTTGCATGTGGAGGTAAAGTGAAATACCTCAGGGACTTCTACCCTGCACCACTGAAGTGGATGTAGAGGTTTCTTATGTATTTCAATGAGTGCTTCTAATTCAGGAACTCAGTGGCTTATTTTAATGGCAAAAGCAGACTCTGGAAAAAAAAAAAGGGGGGGTCTATGTTCAACTGCTGGTGGGAAACCAATTAAGAGTATTTAAGGCAGGTAAGCAATGTTATTCCCATCTTAAAAATGAACCCACTGAGGAAGAGAGCAATTCTATTGCTTGCTCGTTGTCACAAGTGCTAATTTCTGACAAAATTAAGAATACAACCCAGGAATTCTGACTTCCACTCTGTGGTCATCACTAGGCTACAATGCCAGGTGAACATATTTACCTTGCAATGTATCCTGAAGGGCTTCAATTTGCTCTGTCAGCCTCCGATTACAGTTTTTCAGGTGGTAATTTTCCAGCTCAAGCTATGAAACAACAATAATAAAACCCAAAAAATAATGCAAAACTGTGTTCTGTTCCACTATACAGAACATGTCTTCATCTTTATCACATTCAAGTGTTTGAACAAGAAAAGGAAAAAAGGATGGGTGAGTCTACCAGTCACCTTGAAATCCTTCTCCTCAGCAGCTCCACTAGACAACACACTTAAACACTTTGCTGTGCTTTCTCAAATAGCCTCTGTATATACTATTCACATTCCTCAAATAGGTTTTTTAATTTCCTTCCCTGCTATTTTTTATCATTCACTCCTGTTCCAGAAATAACTGTCATGAAAGAGACAATCAAAACACTATTACCCAGGAGGAGCATTTTTCCCTCTCACCCTGTACATGGTAAAAGGAGATCCCCTGGATCCAGCGGATCAAAGAACGAAACAAAACATTAAGGTTGCATTTACATTTGCAATTAGTGCACAAATGATTCTTTGCAAATTTGCCATATGTCTTTGTTTGAAGTATCTCAACATACATTCTTAAACATAGCAGTGGTATGCCCAAAGTGGCTTCCCTTTTGATGAAATCAAAGCTGCAATGGCACTCGTGGTGCTGTCTAGAGACACTAATTTGCAACACAGATGCAAAGTCCTTCAGTCAGCAGTGGTCTACTTGTGCATGGTATGCACCTAGAATCAGCATGTCACAAACTTCATTGTCAGTAAAGACACAATTTGAATGTATGGTCCTGGATTCACAGCAGGTCACACCAAGTCAGTCCCTGTGCTTCCTCCTTCGTGCTGCCCCAGTCAGTGTTGTAGATGCACCTTAAGTTATCTCACATAGGAAAATGAAAGAGAAGAAGCAGAGCAGCTCAGTGAATTGTCTAGGCAACCTAATGAGATTACAAAGTCACATCATAACACAATTACTGCCCACAAAGACTGCTTCTTCCAACTCCAACAAATTCCCTTTCCGGCATAAACTGGGAAATCTATAGCTTTAACTTGAAATAAAAGGGAAAGACTAGATAGCCCCACTCGCAGCTGTGAACTATTACTGCATTTTCAAAACTGCATGCTAACCCATTGCTATCTCTCAGTTTTTCTAGAGTTTATTGAATTAGGCCCAGATAGAGGAATAAGCCCACAGGATGGACAGGAAGGAGAGGTTAGACACAAGAAAATGCTGGGCAGTAGGATAACAGCAGTAGTCAGAGGCAGCAAATTAAGGAAGAGCAAAGGATATGTGTTTGTGGCACAGCAGCTTTGTCAGAAAAAGAGACAGAAACCACACCCAGAGAAAAAAGGGAGCGGCAGAGGAAAGCTAGGTGAAAGCCACTTGTGACTAGTAAATCTTCTTCAGAGACTGCTTTTGGGCATTAGTGATTTCACAGTCACTTACAGTTTGCCCAAAGCAGTAAATAGCGCTCAGTAAGAGGGATGACCCTAACTCTGCAGCTGAGCACATGTAGGGCCAAACCAGCAGAAAGCTTCTGTGGCAGATTGACTGTCCTTGGACTATTGTCCTACATAGGAGCCCACTGGCAGTGCAGCCACTGTACCTAGTCCTAGGCCTTGCAACCTTGCAGCAAGCAAAGACTCACCTCTCTCAGCTTAAATGTTACCCACTCTTTGATCTTGGCAGCTTTCTCTTGAACAATTTTTGCTTCCTCAGTCCTCAACTGTTTCTGTGCCAAAAAAAGATTAGATGCATTAGAAGAGTACAACTGACTGTTCTCAGTAAGTTACTGCATCAGGAGTGATTTAAACACTGAAGGTCCCATTCCACACATAAGAATTAAGACTGCTATTTGGATATTATTTTTTAGCTGGCCTCTGAAAAATCAAGTTCTAAGTTGTCTTACATGCTCCCTGGAGTCAAATTCAGAGGGTTGTTTCAAGAGTTTGTTGTGGAATAGCAAAATCCAGCTCAGGTAATGATTGCCCACCTACCACAGTTTCTTTTGAATACGGTCTTCAACTTTTCCTGTTTTAGGTGGTTTTGCAATGTTGCTGTTTGCTGTTGAGCATCCCCAGCCTACACACGCAAATATTGTTGGCTGAAGTTAATAAGAATTAAGCAGTGCCTGTAAGTGATGTATATAACAGTGTAATTCTTCTAAGCAAAAGGGATTCAATTGCTGCAAGCACAGATGTAGAGTATAGACTTTAAAGGTGCGTGAGATGGAAACTAATACCAACAATGTATTTAACACACACAATATTCTCATTGAGAAAGTAAATAAATTAAAAAAAAAAGATAGCAAACTCAGGATAAAAAAAGCTCCAAAACTTGACCTTGAAACACTAAGACCTGCTGGGAGGTTTTGAGATGGTGTAAGTGGTTGTATGTTTACATACCCATTAAAACAGGTTCTAGTCCACACAAAGGTGTTATGGGAATACTGTTGATTTGCACAATGAACATTTTTCCCCAAGTATCTGCTTGGGCAATATTGCTACAACATCATTTTTTTAGCTGTGTTTTCTTAGCTGCAGTTTGTTCCTTTTCTGGGAATTTCCTTTGAAAGATGCTAGATTGATATTATGATCACCTGAAGTTTTCTGTTCATCTCCTGCATGGCTTCATCGGAAGTCATGTCACTGAAAAGCCTCCTATCTACAAAATGACTGAAACTACAAGGAGAAATCAGTTCCAGGAGTGAGGGAGGGGGAATATACTGTCTCTGGCACATTCAGCCCTGGTGTCTCTAATTAAATGGACAATGGTAATACCTTCTGGTAGCAGTTGGTGGTTTCCCTGATAGATATTTTTTTTCTGATGTGAACAAATACCCTCCTCTTTTAAATTTTTCACACTGAGGAGTGTAAGTTCACTTAATGAATACCATATAAATACACAATAGTCTGCAGGAAATTCCCCACATCTTCACATCGCTTTTAATCACCACATGCTATTCATCACCACAGTTGCACATTTAAAAGCTCTTATTCAAGTATGTTTGCTGACTTTAAAATAGACCTTGTCAACATTATGGGTAGCAGTAATATTTGTAGTTGAGCATAATGAAATAAAAGTAATCAAATCTGATTCTTCAAGAGGAGGATTTATTTAGTTTTTCTCCCTGAATATAGCTCTGTGTGTTCCTAGTCATTAGGTACCGGCCTTTGCTGCAGTCAGAATATCAGACGTGCCTACTGGTCTGAAATGATCTGCCACATATAGTGAATCTACCGTAGTCCTCTGAATATCCATCACGTGGGTAATGCCTTTGAATCCCTAATGACCTGGACTTGTCTCAGATTAGGGACCAAGAGGTAAAAGATTCAGAATATTGCTATGCTACACGGTGAAGTGCAATGCCAAGATTTTATTTAGGGTCCTAAAGTAGAATAGTGATGTGATAACAGCATTGTCACAGAGCTTCAAAAGCCCTGCCTCTAAACAGAACCAATTCACTCAGGCACAGCACCAGTTATTTTGCTTTAAGATCCAGAAGCAGTTAGAGATTCTTTGTGTTCCATGCTATTGTGTCATCCAGACGTGACCTCAGTCTTCTCTTATTAGCACTCTGAACTCCACAGCTCTCCTCATGCCAGTGAAAAGAAATTGGATGCCTTACAGGGACCCTTAGTGACCTTCCAGCACTGCCACTATCCCATCCCATTCTGAAACTAAGCTGATGACCCTGATAAAGTGTTTCTTGTTTGAAATTCTCAAACTTCAGCTTTCATTTTAGAAGTTCATTTTGCCTCTTGTTGCTAGAATATAAAGATTTCTACTAACAGAACATTCTTCCCACTTGTGTTTGTTGATTTTAATCAAATCACACCTCACAATTTTGGGTAAATCAGAATTTCTTCCATCTTTCATTGCAAGACCTGCTTCTAGACCTTGATCGTTATTGTAGCTCCTTATGAACACCTTCTTTCTCCTCCAAAATGCAGAAACTTCATTTACATTCTGCCTGAGCAAGCTGGCCTGGGGAAGTGACCTGAACCCCAGAGTATTACAAAGACCTGATGCCTGACCTCCACACTACATTTGGTCTGAGTAAGTTCAGACAGCTTACAAATCTATTTTGCCCTTGAAATAGGTGACAAATAGTTAAATGCAAAATGTAACTCAAATGGCAAAGTATTTTTTGTGTAAAATTGTAATGAGCTATTTCCATTTAAAAGTATTAACTTAGCAACTTATAAGAATACCTCATTCCTCGTGTTATAAAGACCACAACACAAGGCCTTTACTAGAACCAAAATACAAGCCCTGCTGTACAAGCCCTCCTTCCTTCCACCAACTGAGAATGGAAGAGACTAAGAACTATCCATACTGGGAAACAGCTGCTCTTTTATAATGAGGGCAGCTGACAAGAGATGAACTATGCTAAACAATTGCTGAAGACTGGTAAAAGTCCCTTCCCAAGAAGCAGCATATGCCATGTCACAGGTGGGCTACATAATGATTTTGGAGAGCAATCTATATGCTAGGAAGCCAGAGAAATACTATGACAACTCTAGCATTACAATTAGGGTTGCAACACTGACTCAACACTAACATAAGGAAGTCCTTTAAGGATATTGACCAGTCTCCCATAATGAAGAGACAAGGGCTACTGAGACTGCATGGATGTTTTTGCCTGAAAAGAGAAAGGAAGGAGGATCTTGCACTGAGCAGGGAATCATTTTACTGCTGATCTGAAGGCAACTGAGAGGCTAATATGTAAAGGAGACATAATCTGTACCTTTGAAACATACATTACAGAGTCCCTCCAACTCACGAAAGCTACAGGTCTCCCTGTAGAAAATATCTTTACCTGTTTTGCTAGCTGTGTCTCCAATCTTTTGATCAGATCTTCTTTTCTTTGCACTGTGCCCATCAACTCTTGGTATTTCCTGTGCAGAGTGCTGTCTGATTCACCAGTCTTCACATTGGCTAGTTTTATCTTCTCTTCCATAACCCTGACCTGTAAGAACAATCAGAGGGAGATAAAAAACTGAAACAATGCATATGAAGGAGCTGCTTGTTTAGTGGTAAGACCCTAACTGAGAGTATCTGTGGGTTTCATATTTTTGAAGTTGAGAAAGGAAGAAAAAAACCCAACCTTCAAGTCACACTCGGTTTATATCCACATATGTGAAAAGAACATTGTCCATTCATTTGTAATGCTGAAGCAGTAACAGATGCAAACTGAACCATGAACAGATAAACACATTGTGAATTGCACACATTGAATATTTGCACACTACTAGCCAAAAGAGACCATGCAGGCACTATAGTCTACATAGACATATGGGCAAGGTACACCACATTTTTCTCCTTTGCAATACCATGGTCAGCTTTTTACCCCATTCACTATCAAGGTATACATCACAAAATCCTGTCCATTTGCTTCAGGTCAAGATTTCTATAGGGAAATGTACTACAGAGTTACTTCCTTCTCCTATCCCCTTAACTTAGACAATGTTGCAGCAACTTCTGGCTTTCTGACAACTGTTGTCTCCAGACCTGCGAAGGAGCTACCATGTTAGATTATTTCAAAAGCTCCTGCTAGTGCCAACATTTGTCCATCTCAGCAGGAGAAGCACCAATGTAATGTTCCTTCACTACAGACAAAGTTTCAATGCACCAAAATCTAGCTGCTGCTGGAGCCTTTCAGATTTTTAGCAAATTTTTAAAACCTCTTTGCTTTCTCCAAAGCCTACGTCTCTCGATATGCCAGTCTGTTTTATTATTACCTCATCCTATTGCAATGGATTATAAGATTTCATTTCTAAAAGTGAATGGAATTCCACCGACTTAACTCAAACCTGCTAATTGCAGCATGGGAAAATAACTGGTTCCAACAAATCCCAGAGAGACTAAATCTGCAAAGAAACCAACACCAGACACCATTAATTTTCATGAGTTTGGAACCAGGAAGGCAGAACACAGGCAATGATCTGAGCACTTCACAGAGTCTGTGCAAGAGAGTTACTCATGCTCTGCTGAGCAGCCTACACTTCATACTTGCAGAAGCTGTGTTTTGTCCTCCTGTCTGCCTGCATTAGGCAGAGAAGCAAACTGCCTCTTCCTCATACTGAATCAGAAAGGTAGGCGCCCAACATCCGAGCCAGAAAACTAAGCCTGCTGAGTCGGATGTGTTTTCATTAGAGTTTAGGGTGATTATAGTAAAAAGAAATGGCCCCTCCTTTCTGTCTGATGCCTAAATGCTGACTCTGTACTAGAGGCTCAGAGAGGGGACTGCAAACATGTGATTTCCTTAATTGAGGTTGGCAGCTACAGGGAGCCCATTGAATTAACAAATCCAACTCCCCCCTAGACTCCTGGAGAGAAAGATAACAAGGGATTTTACACTTGATGTGGAGCCCTCTCATTTGTCAGCTGCTTCTCATTCATGGCGAATATACTTGTTAGTGGAAGGGAATGGTCCTACTCCTTGTGCTGTCACCTCTTCAGGCTGTCAGGCAGCTATGAAGTATTTCTCTAGGAACACTTATCTCTGGATGTGGATAGGGCTGCTGGAAAGGCAGACCGTACAACTTTGAGGGTTGCTAGTCTTTAGGATGGCTGCAGAACTGCCGGAGGCAGGTGAGTGAAGGCAACCCTCATTTCTCCTATACCTTCCCAGCCAAATTTTCCCTTTCTCGACTGTTCTCTGACCTAGATTTGACTTGGTCTCCATCTGCTCCCTTACTGTCATTGCATCTCACCATATTCATGGACACTCTACTCCTATCATTGAGGTATCTGCTTGTATGAAACCCCCTTCATTGGCCTGTGGCAATAACTCTATTTCCTGCTGGTGCTGTCCCAGTGACACAGTTACTTTTGCCTGCCTTGGTTGGGTGTGGACTTATTGATACCACTCTCAAAAACAACTCTTGTTCTTGGTTGGCAATTGCTGATCTAGCATAGAGGCCAACAGCACAATGACTAGACACAGCACCTTTCCTATATTTAAGCTGGTCAGAAAAAAAATCTTGATCTCAATATCAAACTGGCATGGAATAGTACATTCTGCAGACAGAATACCTTTCTGGGTGCTTCAAGTTCTTGATTCCTAGGCAATATGTTTTCCAGTGCTTATAACACTACCTATTCAGTCCTTCACTACTGAATTCCTCTTTGACAGCCATTCTTGGCCATCTTGCATGGCTCTTAGTTCTGCGCTTTAATCTCTGACTCAATGCTCCATCCTGCAGCTCTTGTTTAGCTGGAGGAAGCTGATTTACTTCAAACCTTCCCTTCAGCAGTAGTCTGCAGTGATGCAGGAGCTCAGACCATTTGGCCCTTCCTGGCTCTTTTGTTTTTATAATACTCCTTACAGTGCTGACTGTACAACAGTCTGCTTCCTAAAGGTCCATTATTATTTATAGCGTGTTCAAGATCTGAAGTCTCTCTATCTCTCTCCCTTATTCAAGAAGCATAGAAGGACTAGCTTAGACAGTATGCCTAATTTTTAGATGGTTACAGTAATATGCGATGAATCCAGCTCTTACTGCTTTTCTCCATGGGCTCCTGAGCCAGAGCAGTAAGTACTAAAAAGGAAGTACAAAACAACTGATAGGTTTTGCAAACACACCCTTACTTCTTTCACAGAACCTTCTCTACCTATAGACAAGTCCATACCAGTACTCTTAAATATTTGTTTTCTGAGGACCTGCCAAGCAGCTCTATCTCTGCATTTTAATCCTGAAGTACAACATCCCCTTCCTTTTCCATAGCCAAGCATGCCTATCATGGATGAGAAGGTAAAGACTGTGAAGCCGAGAGGCAGATATAAGGTGCTGGTTTTCACTTAGGGTTGAACCTATTTAGGCGCCTCTTCGTAGCTTAGGCTCAAAAACTGGGAAGTAAACCAGAAAATCCGTCCACCACTGTAAATCAACGTTTCCCTAGCAGAGCACAGCACTGCAGAGTGCTGTCTGTGTGCCAGACTGGAAGGTATGTAGAGTAAGTTCCTGCTTGGCTTGTACCGGAGCAACCATAAGAGAATCTCTTACCTGTTTCTCTGCATCCTCAGCTCTTTGCTCTGCTTCCATCACTCTCTGTTCCAGTTCCTGCATCTTCAGAGCCAGAAGAGAAGGAGGGAAGACGTGGAAAGCAAGAAAATAAATTAACATCACCTGGAAATTTGCCTATTTTACCCAGAAATCTTCCATTTCTTGTGCAGGTCTACAGATTTTTGGCATCTTTGGGGTTAACTGGACAGCTTTGATCAGGGGAAAAAAAAAAAAAAAAGCCTTTGACCTTTTCCAGTCTTTTGCTCTACTTTGAATTTACCGGAACTGTTTTCTCATTAGTAAGCTTCATCATTCATTACACGGGTCAAGGGAATAGTCCCAAAGACTTGACCCCATCTCTACAATTTATACACCATGGGCTGTCCCACAAGAAGCCTGTCTACAGCAAGCCATTCTTTCCTGTTTTTATTTCAGCTAGGATTCATTAACAATGGTAAATAAAAATGAATACATCTTGGAAAGCTCACAGCAGGTTTTCTACAATGCCACATTATAACCAATGAATACTTCACGTTGGCTTCAAAAGCATCACAGGCTAATAACTGAAAAGATTAACAATGATCTTAATTTTCCTATGCTTCTTTTCATTTTAAAGAGCTTTGCAAACTGACACTTCTGTGATTCTTTATCTGAGCATTGCTGCTATTCAAGTCAAAGGACACTGAATAGAATTTTATTCTAAATGTATACAAATCACCTCATTCTTGGTGAAATGCAGATGTACCTGGGGTTCCTCTAACAACTTACTGCCAGAGCCCAGGTTCCTTTTTTTTTTTTTTTCTTTTTTAATAGCAACTTAGGATCTCACCCAGTACTTGCAAGGTCATCTTCCACCACCTGCCCTGCTTCGATGGGTCTCAGATTTAAGCCCAGTAATATGAAGTCAGTGACGCTAACTTTCATCCACTAAGCTGCAAAATTTGAGGAATGCTTCACACAGTTTCCAGCATTTACTTGTGTTTTACTAATGAAGGAACAACATAGAAGCAGCTTCAGAAGATAAGAAGAATCATGCTTCAAGCAGAAAACAGATTATAAAGGGCACTGAGCTCCTTCTTTCTCCAATGCATTTTATGATTCTTGATAAAGCACTGGAGTCAAGTGTCCAAGTTGGCCACTATGAGGACCAAACCAATACTTCTGAAAATGGGACTTATTCCTCTTGGGTTGATCACCCAGAATGGAGATGTCAGCATTCTTGTGTTTCCATTTCCTTTCCTTCACATGACAACAAGACAGCTCTCCTTTTCATACATATACATTGATCATAAAAGCAGACAGACACCTATTGACAAACGTATCAGAAAGGTACATAAATGCAGACACCTCAACAGTCATATAACTAAAAAAGCCACGCCATAACCAATTCAAACCATGAAGATAAGAAAATGCCACATTTAGCATGATACCTCTCAGGTTTGCTTTTTCAGCCAAGCAAGAAAGGACATCACAGTTTATGGAGTTTAATAACCAAATTAAGGACATTTCTTTGTCAGAGGAACAGAGAAATGCCATTGAAGGCCATAGACGGCCAAAGGTCCTCTGACCAAAGACACAGTCTCTGAGACTCTTGGTAGAGACTGAGCTCGAGGCAATATAACACTGATAGAAGTGGTCTGGGTTACAACATGAGTCTGTGTCCATTAGGAACAATGATCTACCCATGCATTTATCTATTAGTCTCTGGGTAGTCATCACCACAGACACGTAGCAGCAAAATATATTGGTGAAAGACAGGTGCTAACTGGAGACATAATACACCTTGTGAAACAAAGACTATTTATGACAGCAGCTGCAGTGTCAATGTCCTCTGCTAGTTTTCTGATTAATTCACAGGGTCTATATTCACAGCACAGACTTTAGATGAATCTCTGGGCCTTTTCCCAAAGGCGATCCTCTTAGACTAATAATTTAATCCTCCACAAAGTGGGCAATCCCCATGAAAGACTCAGGTTATTTTAAGAAGACAGCACTGTTCTGACTGAAAAACTTCTTGTTGTCCTAGCCTCATGGCTTGCATTGCTAGCAGTCCTGGTTCCTCCTCAGAACAGAGATGTATGTTGGGACCATTCCTGATCACTAAAGAGTTATGAAACTTCTTGTGCAAGCAGGGTGACCTGGCTAAGTTCCAGTCAAATCAATTACTTTTGTCACACTAATTCCCTCCGTAGCCTTAAATGAACTTGTACTTTTCTTAACTTCCTGTACAACATTGTTGGGTTGTCCTACTATGAACTGTTAAATAACTGCTGTGTTTCCCATGTACACAAAATGATTACTTCACTCATCCCCAGTGTCAGCTGTCTCACTGCAGTGCATTCAGATTTAATACATTCATGCTTGTAAGGCTCTTTCAAATCCCTCAATGAATTAATAATAATGCTTGGTATTTACATGGGTCCTTTCATAGAAAATGCTTTATAATTTGACAAATGCTACTAAGCAACTTGACCCAGGTCACATAAAAAACTTAGAGACCAAGCCAAATTCAAGTAACTCTTCTCCCCAACTTTAGCCCAGGCAGCTCGTATGGAGAGAAACAGGCCCAGTTGTATTGCCATGCTCCCATGAGACAAAAGAGGCTTTTTCCAAGTGTCATTGTTTATTGAAGTAAGACAGGAGCAGGTTAAAAGCTACCCAGATGGCCCTTCTAAAAGCTGCAAAAGATCCTCCTATCAACCATTCACACAGGATCTCCCTCTCCTGATGGCTCAGAACAGCTAAATAAAATGGAGTGAAAAAAGTTCCTGCATGTCTTAGCCTCATTTTCCTCCTGTTGTTCTCTTCCAGAGCTCACTCCTAACCAGGCCATCTTGCTGCCAAGGCAACAGCCTGCCATGTCGCTCACCAACAGAGGAGTATCCCTTTCTTTGTGTGTGTACAAGAAAGTCAGAGTGGAAACAACTGCCGGTTTCCAAAGAGACCAGATCCCTGCTGATGTCCACAACAAGGCAGGATCCAGGGGTCTTGTGCCCTGTGGGGTCCAGCAGGATGGCAGAGCTTTGTCTTGGAGGCCAGGGGCTGGGGTTCCTCTGCCACACTGACCGGCAGCCAGGCTCTGCACAGCTTGGGCAGCACCGCTCGAGAGCTAAGACTGGGCTACCAACACAGAAGTTCACACCATGTGAACTAGGGCACTGGCAGTTAAACCATTGTGTTTTAAATTCCTCATGTTCTGAACTGCGATCTAGATTATTCAATCTAAGCGGATTTTAAAAATCTGAAGTATTTAAAGTGTTAGTGCACATTGTACTACCAATGCCAGGCATGAGTGGTTCTGGTTTTTTTGAGAGTTAAAAGAGTAAAGTGTGCCTTAAAAACATAAAATTGGTTACAAAGACTGATTTAAAATATGGAGGATCTGGTTTTCAAGCCTTTCAATCAGCAGCTTCCAGACCCCTGAGACAACTTAGCCAGTGAGTAACTATCACACTGCTATTAACATTGTTCTTCACTTTCTCTGGCAAAACCACTTTTTTTTTTCCCAAAATTAATTTTCCTGGTCCTGCAGACCATATTAGAGGATCTCAGGGGCAATGCTCGCCACAGGTTGGCAACACAGCTTTAAACTGTGCCCACTTCATGTTTTTCAGGCTCTTCTCCCCCACTCCCTCTAAAAGCCTTTTTGAAAATGCAGTACTCTTTCAAATAAGTCTGAATCTCTTCATTCTCACAGATAGAACCGTAAGAACAAAAATAAATCACAGTTGCTATAAAATACATTATAAAAATCCCTGGAGTTTGCATCACTATGTATAAAGCATGCGCCTCCTTCGTTTCTGCATCACTGCCCATCGGAGGGGAAGTAGGATGCAGTGTGGACAGGAGCCCCAGTTGCTGTGACTGCTGAGGAGCCCTATGGCAACTAAGGAGGAGGGAAGGAGGGTCTCTGAGCAAAAGTCGTTGCAGAGCAGTCAGGAACCTGAGGCATAGGACACTTCCTAATGTCCTATGTGCTCAGCATAGTGCTCAGCATAAGCATTGTGTCCTGGAGCACCTGCTCCAGTGCCTCGAGTCCACCTGCATCAGGAGAGTCTGCTGGAGCTGGTCCACAGTCCCTGAGGCTCTCCCCTTCCCACATGACATTCAGAGTAGGGAACTGCAAACCTACTAGCTCTTTGACCCTTCAAGTAAGCCTGCAACAGCACTGTACATGTAGTTACAGAGTAACCTGATCACTGAACCAAGCTGCTTCTTAATCTTAACAAAGGGAACACCGCGTTGACTGAAAGGTTGCACTAATGGCAGTCAAGCTCCTTCCTTGAGGAGCCCCCTGCAGCAGATGACAATTTCATTCTCTGCCGTGGCCCACAAAACCTCCCTAAAGATACAGTCAAAAGATCTCTGGCAAGTCTGTTCTCCAAAAAGAAAGTCTGATAGATGGGTTTCTTTGTTTTGTGAGGGGGTAATCAGGAAGTTTCTCAAAGCAGGAATTAATAAAGCACAAGGTCACAGATTCCATAATGCAGCAAATATAAAGTATTGCATATGAGTACGTGTTGTCTTTACCTGACCTGCGCCACATCTATACATGATTTCTTTAATGCATCTTTATCTAAATGGACTGTATGACCACTTTCAATGTTTTCCAAGGTAAGTAGTCACTAAGGTCCATCTCAGAAGCTACCTTGAAAAGATGAAGAAGGCACTCAGAGTTGCATAATTTCTTAAAATATGAGGAGTAGAATGAATGTCTCATGCAGTATACAGCATTAGGGAAAACGTAATTCCAGTGAAACCAAGGATGAAAACTGCTCCATTCTGAAGTGGGTGTCATTTGGATTTTTTTACATCCAAAAGCAAACAAGAATATACACATAAAAGTTACATAATACAAAATGGAGCAAAAGTGAGTTTAGAACATTTCTGTCATCAGGTACAGCTTAAACGCATTTGGAGAAAACTGCAGTCAGTTGTAAAGATTTCAACTTCATTAGCAAACTGTGACTGAAAGAACTGTTCTCACTTTCCAATAGTAATTGAATATCTGAGCAATCTTGGACCGGACTGTGATAATGTAAGCCATATTTTGAAACAAAGAAGGAACCCCACAGCAACCTACAAACTTGGATTTTATGGAAGTTAGAGGTAAGTGAAAAAGGTTTAATTCAAATTGAAAAATAACTCAATTTAAGGTGAAGAAAAAACACCAAAAATCCACATCATGATGGAAACAAAAAAACCACACCAAACCCCTCAAATCTTTGCCAGTCCTCTCCCCTAGGATTGCAAATGAGTTCACTTAGTGCACTTGAAAGAGATTAGTATGAGATGCCTCTAAAACAACAGATGCCACGCAAGTTTCTGACATCCAGATCTCAAAATATCTCAGTCCTGCTCTTCAGTATCCCCAGAATGTTTTGACTGGATATGCGATGTTATTCTAACACTATGGCAGTAGATGTTGCCTTGTCCAGTCTTTTAACATTACACCATAGTTTGCACTCATGTAAGCTTTTCTATTGCCAGCCAAGTCCCGATCCTGCTGTTCTTATTCAAAATAGCCATCTTTGCTCTGCAGCTGCCTCAGTCTCTTTAGATATCCAGAATCCTGCTGGTACAGTGTTTTCCAGTAGACTCCAAATACCTGGTGATTTTCCAGTAAACAAGGCCAAATTCTTATTTTCACTAATGCCATTTTACATCACTCTGACAGGCACATCTCTGTAATTCAAGTGATAAGCAGAGTGCAATGACATACTCTAATCAAGGACACTGCAAGTAAGAGTTTTATTGCATAGTTCAGTGTTTAGGGATTCTTTGCTTTCATGCCATAACTCAGTGCAAAGTAGACGCCGCCACTGCCTCACCTTCTCAGCTAACAGCTCTCGGATCTTGCTTGCCTGCAAGCGGAATTTGAAGAGCTGGGACTCCAACGCAAGGCATCGCTTTTGCCAGTCCTTACAGCTACCATTCTCCATGGTGAGTTCTGCCATTGTGAAGTTAATCATCCACTTGGGTTGTCGTCTGAGGTGCTCTAAAAATCCTACAGAAGAGAAGGGAAAAAAAAAACCCTCAAACAATGTATTTTAGGTGGGCAAACTTTTCACCCCTTGTGCCTAGTCATCCTTGGTCCCTTTTACAGGACTGGTAACAAAGACCATTTCTCTTGCAAGCAGAAGGTGAAATGGTACTATCCCAAGTTATTGATATTGCCCTCTCCCAGAGGTCACTCTTTTAATGGATAACAGATAAATATACAAATAAACTTTTACCTTTAGCGTGAGTAAATAATTTACTAATGCATCATATTGTATATTCCACAAACAGCCTTACTGCCATCCTTACAGCCTTGCTTATCATCTACCTATACACTAGGAGTACTTTTACTCCTGCCTCCTTTGTACTAGTATGGCTGTAAACTCTCAAGTCACTAAAACCTCTTCAACGTAACTAGGGTCACACATCCATTATTAACTTGGGGCACCAGTGCCTTATCTCATACAGACTGTGTTAAGAGGATGTGATGTATGAAATAACAGTGTTCCCAACCCCTAACTACTTGATAGAGTCAGTCCAGAAGAAGAGTAGCAGAGCAGTTGTACCACAGTATCTAAACAATCACTCTGTTAAAACATACAGAGATCCCAGACAGGAATAAGCTGGGGCTGAAGACAAAACATGCAGGTCTACTGAAGTCCTTGTAGACATCAAGAGATACAGCTCCACAAAGTGGAAAAAGCTGTGGGTTTTGAAGTTGTTTTATTTTCTTACTCAGTAACTGTTTAGACATTTCAGACACTTTGTGCTCATTTTAAAAGATATGTAAAATGTAGGTAATATGTGTCTGTAACAAAATCCAGGCATTTGTCAGCACTCACAAATGGGTTTATAGTATGGAGTCAGTGTGTGCAGTTCAGCAGCCAGCTGTATGACCCTACAACAACAAATGTTTACAAAGCCAGAACAGTTATTAGTTCATCAGCTTCATCAAAACACTGAAACCCATACTTATTAAAGGAATTTTGCACCTGCTCACAGGCAAACATGGTGCTTTCCTGAACTGGGGCCAAAGCAACAGGTCAAGACTTGGTAGAGCACAGTGAAGCCACTCAGCCTCTTTGCCTTTACATCTGCCTTTGCAGAGTGGGAAAGCTTAAGATGTCCCTCTAGTTGTACCCACTCCCCAGGACATCTGGCTCATACTTTGCATGTAAAAGACTTGAGATTCAAGTTACCTTAAGTACACATAATAGTGTAAGTATACATAATTGTGCATATAAGTGCACGTAAGTGCAAGCCACTCTATCCAGCTATATCCCTGCTGTTCTGAGTTAAGGAAGACACATTTGTATACCCTTTAGCTAGAAACATTACCCCTAAGTTATTTTATATACAGGTTGCTTTGTTTAGTAATAGAAAGTTTTCCAGGCAGCAAGTTACCTGCCTTTAGAACAATTTGGGAAATCCTATTCCAGGTCAGAAGGTAGGTTTAATTAAAACTTGTGTTTGGTACTGAATCACTGAAAACACTCTGCAATAGGAAGGAAGACCAGAATTCTACAAGCAGTGCACCTCCAGCGTTACAGAAATACGCAGGCCATCCTTTTCCACAGCCCAGTCCAATGCATCAATCTAATCTCTAGCCCTAGCTCCTTGCCAGGCATTTAACCAGGCTATATTTGGCACACTTCACAACATTGTAGGGTGTCCCTCTACAGTAGTGCTATCCATCCTTCTCAAGCCAAGAGTGCACTAAGTCATGGAAGGATCCTACCACGCCATAAGTTTGTTTACAGCTAACTCTGTTCTGGACATCGTAATTCAGCTCTCAAATGAAATTCTGTTCTCTTTCATACAGGTATAAAGAGATTTTAGTTTTTATTCATAGAGCTTAAGTCCAAAGAGTACATACGAATGAATGGGATAAACTCTAAGGGCACAAAAAAAAATGAATCTTATTTACCACACAGCTTACGCCAGAGCAAAAGTAATTTCCTCAGATAGTCCATAACTTCTAGTTGAACTAAAATACCCTGTTCCGAATAGGAAGTCTAAGACTGGGATAGATGTCCTGAATCATCAAGTCTCGTTCCTTCTCACTCTAGACAAATGCATCATATAATCCCTTTCATAAATGAATGCAGCCTTCCCTAGAACCGTGCAGGCAGTTTTGCTCCCACTATTCCTGTTGTTCTAGAACCTCACCCCTCTAATGAGCCACCTTCTAATTACCAGCATAAATGTAGTCATAACCAGCTTGTATCTGTTCATTCTTGTAAAATATTGCCCTTCAGCCTAGCTAGTTTTTTCCCTCCCTCATATTTACCCCTTGGTATATTTATAGATACCAAAAGCTTCTCCCTAAAGACCTCATTTTGCAAGGCTAGAGACAAGGGGCTCTTTTAGTCTCATAAGAAAAGCTCATGACTCTCCCTCTGCACCTGATCCAGCTTTAGTGCGCATCATATAAGAGTTGGGTTTTATCTTTTTTACTCCCCTTCATAGACATGGGTGATCACAACTGCATCTGGAAGGCAGCAATGCAGCCTCACCAAAACCTCATGCAAAGGCATTTAGTACTTTCCACTCCCCTAGGGAATACCTCACCTGATTGCATTGGCCTTTTTTACAGCCACATTACACTGGTGGTCGAGATTCACAGACAATCCAACACAACTGGAGCAGAGGAATCTCAGCTGTCTTTGTCTTTGCAAATGCCAGGCATGGGAGTGCAGGGGGCTCATTACAATGATACTGGAACAGATTAATAAAGCACAGCTCTGTGCCAGATACCCACAAGATCAAGGATCTCCGTACTATAGTCCATTGCAAAAAACAGGCCCGTGGTTACCCTATGCTGTTTCTAAATAGTGCTCTCCCAGGTTTTATGCCCACTTTATTACTACTTTTTTTACTTTGTGCGATTTTACTTTGTGTCATTAGAGTTTATCCCACCCTTACTAATGCCCTGGGTCTGTCAGCTCTTCCAGTAAAATACCTACCTTCTAACAGCCCCCCTTCAGCACGGTGTTGTCACATTCTCTTTTGTCATTTCTTTGACTATCTTTGACATTCTTCTATCGATCCCCATCTCCTCCACTTAAATTAATAACTTCCCCATGTGTCATCATAACAAATGATTTCTGAAGGCCAGAGATTAGAATTACAGGTTTTTTTCTCTCTAGCAAAATCCTTACACTTTTTCAGAGAAAGATATTGTATCACAATGTCTCACATTTACCCGTAAAATGCAACTTTATTTCCAACTTCAAATTTATTCTGAATTCTCACTTACTGTTAAAGCCAACATTCCTTCTCCCTCATTCACCTACACATAAGCAGTTCATCTGTACCTTATGAATTTCAATATCAACTTTATTTTGACAGAGTGACTTTAAATCCTTACTACTGGACCTGCCATTTCATATGCCATTTTTTTGTAATTCTTAACCATCTTAATCCACTAAGTTCTTTTATTTCCCCCTATCCCCCTGATAGTGGTACTCTTCATATCAGATAAAGAAATTATATGGTTATATAAAACATATTTATAGGATTATATAAAACTGTTCGGGTTTTTTTCCCGACTGGCATATGAAGAAGTTGGGAATCAGATACTTTCAGGTGCAGTATTCTTACTTTAGCAACTTGGAAAATAGGAGACAGACACTTTGTTTGAACAAGCTGAGATTTTCAAAACTTCATTCTTAAATGCATACAGACACTTCTTAAAGAGCGGTTTGATTTTCAGTGTTAAGTCTCAAACAACTTCCAGTGAAGATAACGGGACCTACAAAGTCCTTAGAACTTAGTGGGGGGAAAACGACTGAACCAACTGCTAAATGCAGACATGAAATTCTCAGTTTTGACTACATCTGTAAGTTTTGATCAACATCAGAGACAGTTCTGACACTAAATGCTATATACAAAATAAATATGAATATATTTACTTAAGAGTGCCCATATCCAGTTGTAATTCTGATGAAGGTAAAATTTATACCAGAATGTCGTGGGTTTTTTTTTGTTTTTAGACTAGAATCAGCTGATGTCCCAGATGTGGATCCAGACTAGAATTCAAAACACTTCAGAGACTTTGTATATTTCCACCTGAAAAGCCTTCTGAGAATAAAAAGCAATTAATCAACATGAAGACTTTCAGGTGCAGATATAAATGCACATGAAGTCTTTACAGCTTTGTTCATTCAGTGCAAACAATGTAGACAAGTGAAACGGTATTTCCGTATTTCAAATGTGTCCCCTCACCTGAGGAATCAGTTTACCCAGGCTGTTGTAGGGGATTCAGTCAGCCCAGAAGGAGTGCAGTTCTTAGCACCTGCCACTAAAATGCACCAGACCGTGCCTGAACACTGGAGCTGAATACTGCTCTAACTTTCAGCTGCCACCTTACTATGAAAGGAATCAGTAGAAATGTGACAAATGTAACACATGAAGGGAGAGAGATTTCCTCCGATGTCACTGCATCAACACCAAGAAGGTCGGCAGTATGGGCAATGGTCAAAAGTCAGTGTGGAAATCCCATACTATTAATCAAGTCCTGCCTCCAGTCATCTCATTTTCCACTTCACAACCAGTTTCATCCCTCAGCTTTTTAACCCTGAGGCCATTGGAGTTGTTCAGCCACAGGGTCATTTCCCATTCAGGAGTGTGGCTGGGATGTGCAGCGCATGGGGAAAAAACAACATGACAAGCTGTGCAAAGGGCAAGATTTGGAGAGAGACAGGGGAAGGAAAAAAAAAAGAATAAAAAATTCAAATTTCCCTCTATATCAGCGCAGGTGGCTTGACTAGTAAAAGTGCCAGAGGGCAGGAAGAGGGCTTCTGGTTTTGTCACTCTGCCTGCAGAGGTCTTCCCCGCACACCCAGGATTACCAGGAAGACAGAAGACACCGTGGGACTTACACGGATTTACTCTGGAGCTGCATTTTTTCCCCGCGTGTCGCCGTTCCCCCCACACACACACACCTCCTCCATGCAGCTTCAGGGACCAAAGTCCCAGACCCGAAGGCAAACCTACTCATTTTAAGCAGCAAACCTCAATTAACAGAGATGACACAACATCACCCCCCAGAACGCTTCCGTCAGTCCCCTTACCGTCACCTTGAAGAAGGAAAAACGGGGGGAGAAAGGCCACCACAGCCAACTCGGCACAGACCAACCCTCCAAAGCCCCCGACCACCCTCTCCCCACAAGAGGGCCGGCGGCCGGCCGACACCTCCCTCGGCAGCGAGGCGGGGGCCCGGGCCGCCTCCCCGCCCGCGCTCACCTTGGCCGGCGCGGGGCTGTCGCCGCGGAGGAGCGGGACAGTGACAGCCGCAGCCGGCGGCGTCCGGAGGCTGCTGACCCGGCGCGGCCGCGGGGAGCGCGGCGGTGCCGGCCCTCGCCGCGGGCGGCCGCGCGGCGCCGGGTGGCAGGCAGGTGCCCGGCGCGGCTTCTGTCCCATTCAGCACTTTCCCATTCTCTCTCTCTCTCTCCGTTTTCCTTCGAGCGGGAGAGCCCGGCTCAAATATCAGAGCCGGCCCTCCCGAGCAGCGCAGGAACTGACATCACCCGCCCCGGGCTTTTAACCCCTTCTCGGGTTCGGCGGCGAGGCAGGTGGGGCGGGCAGCGCCCTGCCCCGGGTGCCGGGGCGGCCCGGCAGGAGAGGAGCCGCAGCCGCGCTCTGCCCCTGGCGGAGACATCCCCTCCCCCCCCACCGCGCACCCTCCGGGGCTTCCACCGATGCCGAGGGCGAGGAGAACGGGCCGGTGCTGACGAGGCGCCATGGGCCGGGCTCCCAGCGGCCGCCCGGAGCGCCTGCCCGCTGCCCCCTCAGGCGGGAGCGCCCCTGCTCCCCCTGCGCCGGGCAGCCATCTTGTTCTGCCAAGCGCCTTTGGGCAAACGGCACTGGAGGAACCCCTGGGCAGAGCTGCTGGCGGCTGCAGGCTTCTTCCTCGGGCCTGCCAAACAGGCAAGCGTTGGTGTTGGGCCCTTCTCACCTGGGATCCCCCTTGCAGTCATCTCCCAGCCTTCAAAGCTTATGTTCCTGAACCAGCTCCAGCCCTGAGGGAAAATGTGTTTTCCATGGAAAACACAGCAGTGTTTTCTGCAGAGCAGCCAGGTGGGGAGCTGGCACGCACAGCGCCATGCTGCCCACACCTCCCACCACAGGCCCTGAGGGGCTGGTGGAGTGTCCCAGGCTCCAGCTGGAGCACCCTTCACTGGTTGTAGGCAGCCCCAGGCCATGGGGTTGGTGCCAGGGTAGAGATGAAAACCAAATTAGTGTAACGATCGCTCTCCTGACCAGAGGACATCATCCTGCCCCACGTGCTCAGGCTCAGACAAACAAGTCTGGGGCTTCAAGCATTTCTAATGATAGCTGCCAGCACATAAAATATTTTATTCAGGGATAGGGCCACTGCTTACTGAGCCATTTTACAGGCAGCATTCCCTTGTATGAATATATATTGACTTATATGAATATATATTACCCATGTTACTCAAACAGAGCTGGCGATCTCACTGCTGATGAGTGTCTGGCCACTGGGAGCCGGTGTGCGCACACAGCCTTGTGCTGCTGCTGCGGCTGGGCTCTGCCACCGGCCGGTCACTGCCACCCCTGGGCATCTCGTGGCACCGAGCAGACCAGGGGGCCACATGGGAGCGAAAGGGACCCCTAAATGGGGGCTCCAGGATCAAACGTCCCCAGGGCTCTGGGTCTTAGACCAGCATGTTTCAGTGAAAGGTCGTTCATTCTGGTTCATGTTTAGCAAACTACTTGTTACTTATTCCATCATCAGGCACATTACTTTCATCAAAGATACTTTAAAAATTTCTCTGTGAAGCTTTCCTCAGCGGGGATAACGACAGTCGTGCTGACATGTCTCTCTCTGCCCGACCTGCATGTGCCTTTGACATGGCCTGCTTTGCCGCCATGAAAGGTGGTCTCCTCTCCTCTAGCAAGTGCGTGTGGCTTGTTGGGGAAGGGCTGCACCAAAAAGATTGAGTGGTTATAAGAGATCCATGAGTGGTCTGAAACTGTGCTTTGGCTCTCGTTGAGACTGCCCACGCAAAACAGGGCAGTCTGAAATAAACAGGCTTAAAATGATCTATGGAGGAAGCAGGAAAAATAACTGAACAAAATTATCTCCTAGTACTGTAAGCAACCCTATTCACTAGGCATGGTTAAACAAGATCTTAAGTGTGGTTATCTGGCTTACGGATATTGCCTGGTCCGAGATCTGCAGTTTATTGAACTTTTGTTGTAAACTCCTTCCTCACATTGATAGTGTGCTTGCACTGGTGACTCACCAGAGAAACAATGAGTAGCAAATCAAAAAGACTGATGCAATGTGATGTGATGTGATTAAGTGCATAAAATATTGAAATATAACTAAAAACAGAAAGTCAAGATTTGGAGGCTGGAGTGACTAAAGACTCTGAAATCTATACCTCATTATCCAAAAGTAGTCAGATTTCCAAAGACACCATGGACTTTGCAGTTCCCTAAAGATTGTTTCACTTTAGATTTCTCATCCGTTTACAGTTTCATGGGAGTTTGGCTGAATGAAGCTGCCTGTTCCTCTCTAGCTGAAAGACAAAAGCATGCATTACAGAGCTGGTGCAGGCAGAGAGCAGGATAGCACTTCGCAGAGATGGCCAAAGCAATAAGTGGAGACAGGCAAAGAACTGAAAAGAAAAGGGCATCTGGCGAGGAGCTCTCCCATTCGGCCAGCTGAGCAGGGACAGGCAGGAATACAGACTGAGATGGAGCTGGCTGTTGGGACAGTGTCACCCAAAGAGATTTCTCCAGCAATTCCCAGTGGAAGGGACTCCAGTGGTCTCCAGTCTGTATGTTCTGGGTGTGCCTGTATTAATTGTTACTCCCAGTGATGAAGGAATTGTAATAACCAGAACCAACATGATTTGTGGCTCCCTATAGGTATTTTGGAGGGCAAAAGGAGCTTCATGCTTTACAGAGTCCCCTCCTGAACAGAGGCTGGCCAAAGACAAAATGGGAAAAGGAGCTATTCCCTTCATGCTCCCCACCCTATTCCTGACTCCTTTCAGCCACAGCATGCAACCACAATATTTCTTAATCTGAATTTTATGAGGTATTTTTATTCTTTCTTTAAAAGCAATGGTCAGGTTCTCTCATTTGTACCAGCAAAGCCAACAGGATTGTATCACTAACTGAAATGTCAATCTGGCCTTGTGTTTTTCCCAGGCAATGAAGCTTGACTGCCAGGACATTCCTCAGCCACTGAACTTTATACAAAGTACCTCCCCAAGAATTGCCTGCACACACCTTGCTTTAACCCCTGGAGTCCCAGAACCACATCAGCACTCACACAACTGTCTGCTGCCATTTCTTTAATGCAGATATTCTACAAAGCCGTGCCTCCTTGTGCCTTCTGTTGCTTCTGTTAAATTACTTAACAAAATTATTATTTTAAATTTTTTAATTAAAAATGTGGTTCTATTAAATAATGCAAATAGAAAAATTGCTTTTACTTCAGAGGGAGAAGGTTGTAAGAACAGCCTGTAGTATCTCACAGTTCCCAAGTGATTTCCCTTGGGAGTTATCTTTAATATGTCTGCTCAAGCACTCTATATCAGGTTTTTACAATTTGCAGACAAATCATTCAGCAAAAAATAAAATTTACTATAAACAGCAAATATCTTATTGACAAAACAAACTCTCTGGCAGATCCAAGAGAACTAGCTTGGCATGTTAGACTACCGTTATCACAACACAAGCACAGGCTGCTTTTTTAAGAGCCCCATATCCAAGATAGCTAAATAGAAGGACAAAAAGATACATGAGAACAAGGTGTCAGGAGATGAGAGCTGAAGAAACTCTGTCTCTAGTAAGCAAAGTTGCCATAGTTCTGCAGGTGGGAGAAAGCATTACGTTCTAGACACGGTGCTGCTGAAAACTTACCAAAGGGGCAAGGACACCAGCCAGACCAAGTTGATGTGTCAGAGCCCCCTGAAGGCTCAATCCTATGTGGGAAAAATCTTGCAAAAAACCAAGACAGTGCCTTGAGATGCCTGTTTGAGGCACTTGTGTCTCTCCACAGGGAACTTAGGCTTCATATCGCAGTTCTCTAAATTCCACCTATATTAGAGGAATAAAGATGTTGAAAATGGCCTTTGTGCCTAGTTCTCTTACTCTTTTTCTCCTGGGCTTGCAATGTGCTGACAGACACAACACAGACCTGCAAACTTCTGCCTTGCTTCTCATCTAGTCAGCAATGACAAGTTCATGCAGCAGAAAATAAGAGACTGGCAGCTGTGGATCACCTCACTGCATAAACCAGTTGCTCGTGGGAGGACCCAGTGGGAGGGCCAGGAAACCATTCCCCTCCAGTACTTTGTCAGCTGGTTTTGATCGTGTTATGGTCATCTCATCACACTTCACACACAGGACATAAAGACACTCGTGTGCACCATTCAAGCCAGAACTTGAGCAAGAGCATATGTTTTGCATATACAGTCTTGACTGGCACACAGCAAAACAATGGAGAATTCCCATTTTCCTTAGGGAGTCATCCCAGTGCTAACTCCAGCATTATTCTCAGTATTAATAGCTCACGCCTTGTTTCATCTCTGGATTTCTCCAATTTCAGCCTCCAAGTACCACATTGCTTTAGGTCTTTTTCTGCTAGATTAAGAAGCCATCAACTACCATTAAAGTAGTCTGTGACAAAAACCGTAGCTTTCTTTTCTATAAAATACACAGATTTAACATTTCTCACCATAATGAATGTTTTCTAATGCTTGTATTCTCCTATGTTTATCTAGGTCACAGATTAGACAACTGGAGTTTAAAAAGTAAATTTGGGGTTGTTATCAGCATGCTTGTGTGTCCCCTTTTCCACAGGGGAGCACAAAGGAGGACAGCATGTTGGAGTCTGCAGGCTGAGGAGAAGGAAAACAGCCCTTGCAAGTGTATTTGGGTTGTGTGGTCTTTCTGTGTCTGACATTGGCTGGTATGCAGCCCATAAGGTTCCCACATACCACAGCATGCTTTGAATCTTTTCCTGAGTCCACAGGGTACAGCGGTAACTGCTGTGCAAGTGATGCCATAAATGATGTATCTCACAGGAAAAGTGTATCAAGCCCAGATGCTGCAACTGGGCGGACAGAGCTGGCTCAAGAGCACTTGCAAAACTGAATGTTGCTACCCTAAGGATGAGGGCCCTGGATGCTCCTGCCAAGGAAAAGGAGGCATAGAAAGAAGGGGGGTGAAGCTGGGACAAGGTGCTGGAAGGAATCAGGGAGAGCCCTGGAGAGCTGGACCTGCTGCTCCTGCAGCCCCAGTGATGTGAGTGATGGCCACAGTTCTGCTGCTGCAAGGGAGAGTCCGTATCCCTTGACGCCTCCTTGAACAGCAGCAGCAGGTCTGGCCTCCCAAGAGTGTAGTTCAGGCAAAACAGGCAGCAGCCTATGGTCATTTTGCTTCCCCAGGTTTCCTGTGAAATGCCAGGTGAATACCTATTTACAGAGCTGGTTCCTGAAGCAAGGTGTGAAAAGCTGCACCAGGGAAAGAGACCTAAACCATGTGGGGAGAAGGGAACAGATTATAGATTACTGGTTTGAATTCAAGCCAAGTAACAGAAATAAAAACCTGCTACCCTCTGAGAAGCAGCAGCAGTGCTGCTCAGTCCATAGACAAACTGGTCATCTCAGCCTACTTCGTAAACATCAGCTGTCTGAGGGACATGTTTACTAGGAGTGAGCACTGAGGAGGCAATAGTGTGTGCTGCAGGTTGCCAGAGGAGCTCCATGGTATAGCATAGACCTCTATTACTGATATTCTTGATTATAGTTCTGCATCCACCCATCACTGCAAACAGTTTCTCAGCAAAAAAAAACCTCAGACCAGAAGGAATCATGGGGAGTGAACTCATGTCTGATCCCCACTACAGCTGTGAAAAAAGTTGTTGGATGGAAGAGGTTTGGGTAGGCCAGGAAAAGGGGTTGTCCTTGTCCCTGCGCTACCCCTATGGCAGAGCTGGGGGAAAATTCCATTTCCAGAATTGTTAAATCAATACTTTCAGTAAAGAGTAAAGTAGGTCCCAGCTTGCCCTCTGTTTCGGTGCTGATCTGAGAACTTCAGCACGGGCACCCGGGCAGCTCTGTGGTGAGATCAGGAGAGGCTGCACAAAACACTGTGCTCTAATGGAGGATCCATGTCTCTCCACAACCAGTAGGGTGGCCTGTACTGGCTGGGAGTGAGGGAGAGAAGACACTAGTAAGAGAGGGGGCTAGTCTGTGGGAAGGGTTTTGGCTGCCTTCGCAATCCTGCACTGAAGTCATGCCTACAGCTGCCAGATGTCAGGATGGGGTGTGGAGAAGAACATGGATCCCTGCCGTAGGACTCCTATGCACAGAGCCTCTGTTGCTGGAACCAGCGGGCAGGCTGTCCTCCATGGGAGTGCAAGGAGGGAGGCTATGTTAGCTGGAGAGCTTTTTTCTGGCTCTTTTCCTGGTCTCACACTGGTGCCAGGCACACAGCTCCCAGATGTTCATGATCTCTGCTCTGGGATCTTTCAGGCTTGTCAAGGCGTTGTGTAAAGGGAGGAATTATTTCACTCCCACATGGGGGGTGGAAACATCGAAAGCCCCCACGGAGATCCCTCTGCCGGCTTCTCACAGGAGGGGTCACCTGCATGTGAGCAGCCTTGGAGAGGACTCCATCTCTCCACAGGAGAGGTCCCCAAAGTACTCTGAGAGCAGCAGTTGCTGAGCCTCCTTGGCATGGCTTTGTTCCTGCCAGTTTCCATGGTGATCCACAAAACTAGCAGAAAAGCACAGATCTCTTTTGGAAGACAAATAAGAGGATGTGACAGTGCCTGTGGCTGGGAAGGGGTGACAACCCTGCTTTTATACTGTTAGCTGAGTTCTGGGGTCAGTCCTGGGGATTGCTTCTCCCACCAAGTTGGCAAGGAAAGCATTGCTGTACCATTCCCAAAGGGCTAGTAGCAGCTCAAAGCAGTAACTCCCACCTGTAGGTGTTGCAAGCTGCCATAGGCAGGTTCAAATGATATTGCAAATTGGTTTTAATGGTCAGCAGTGGCAAATGGGTCACCAGGCAACCTAAGCAAGTGGTGTCTGATAGCACTTTGACTAGATGGGGTTATAGTGGGAAGCACTGATGTGGAACCCAGGATGTGTCACCACGTGGCCCAGCATGCAAGCACATATACAGGTATGAAAAAGAAAATATAGCAAGGAAGAGAAAACATGCACACATCTAAAAGCACATGGACAAAATCTTAAAGCTTTCATCTTGGTCATAGAGGGAAACCATCCATGTGCAAGGAATAAATTCACAGTCTTTCCACCACAGTATCCTGTCACCAAGACTTCACCCACTGCCCTGAAGGTCTCACCCTGCCCTCTTCTCCATTACAAAAGCGGCAAGCGTTACTCAGCACACTCTTCCCCATGCAGTTAGGAGGTGCCTGCCTGCCTGATACCCACCCACCCCCTTGCATGCAGCAACAATTGACGAACAGCGCAACTGGAACAGCGCAACTGCCAGGATGAAAGGACATGGAGGGAATGGGTGGAGGGGTGGCTTTTCTGATCTGCATCATTTTTGTGATGGCGTTTAAGATTTCCAGAAAATTCTGGAGGAGGGGAAGGGTAAAACTGATAAAGGATAAGATGGCTTTCAAACACAGCCAACAAGCATCTTAAAAAGGAAACCTAATTTTGTGTGCCTCTGCTTCTGGGCAAAGTGTTCTTGGCTCGGTTTCAAAGGTGCCGGGAAATTCAAGGGTTAGGTATCTCTGAAAACTGGTCTCAGGGTGCCTGCAACAGGGTGACCAGAAAAAGGTGCCAATTGATTTTGAGCACTCCTTAGGAGGCTCGGGGACTGATCTAGAACTTGTCTTTCACTCTATGCACTGCCCGAGGCAAAAATCCTTGTCAGAGAAACCTGTCACCTTGGCTGAAGATTTCAACGGTGCTTGGATTTCATTGCGCTGACTGCTGCCATAGGGGAGACTCCCATGCATTTCCTCACACCGTCCTACCTTGCGAAGGAGCTTCTGGAGTTGAGGTCGTTGCCTGGCCTCTCCCTCCCCCAGCAATTGCCTTCCCTGCCCTAAGGCAGCCCTGTAACCTCAGTCCTGGTGTAGAGATGAACCATGCCTCCTTGTGCCCCCAGAAACCCACGCCAGGACACAGAACAGCACTAGATGGATGGCTAATTACAAGGGCTAGAGCAGCTCCAACACAAAACTGAGTTAGGACCTTCTGCAAAGGATATCATGGGGTAATTTCTAATTACTTGTTTAATTAGTGTTAATTGCACATAGTAGGAGGTCAGAACTCAGCCTGCAAATGCTCAGTCAGCCAGGAAGTGCGAGTTCTCTGGCCATTCTGGAAATCCTGGTCAAGGAGCAAGAGAAGGAGGGTGATTTGCACTTGGCATCATGATGGTGGGGACAGCATGTGAATGAAGCTCCGGGGATTCTATCTGGAGCAGAGGGAGAAGGAGGAGGAGGAGGAGAAGGATGGGAAGCTTGTCAGGGAAGCCACCGAGGGGGTGAGCGGGTGCCCCAGGCCCCCTCTGCACTGGAGGGGTTTCAGCACAGTCACTCTCCCTGAGGCAGCCGTGGGCAAAGCTGCCCCTCCGGCAAGGCCTTTCTCGGTGTATTTAAACAGCGGGGGTTCAATTCCACCTTTCCCATTGGGGTTTTCTTTTGGTCAGAAGTGTAGTGATTTTAAAACATATGGATAAGATTATATATCTATGTGGGTATATATATGTACTAACGTACCCACGCATACACACACACAGTAGTCCCCGCTGGGCCGAGGCGGACCGGTTGCCCCGGCCGGCGGTTGGTAACGGCCGGCGGTTGGTAACGGCCGGCGGCCGCTCGCGCCCCGCCCCGCCGCGCCCCGCCCCGCCCCGCCTCACCGCCCCCCCGTCGCTGTGCTCTGGCGCCACCTGGTGGCTGTCGCGGGCGGGTCTCTCCTCGGGGCGCGTTCCATTCGAGGCTTCGATATATCGAGGAAACCCACCGAAAACGGGGGTCCTGAGGACGGGCGATGCCTTTGTCTGGTTTGACTTTTCTGTGTGTACAGTTTCCGATGGGAAAACGGGCCGCATAGAGGGTGCAGAGTCAGTGGGACACATCTTCTGGCAGGGTGGTCGCCAGGCTCACCTGCGCCCATAAAGCCCTCTGTCATTCTTCTAAAATATGACATCACTAACTCACACTCTTTTAAATTGGTTTTCAAGTTCCTACAAGCATGGAAGATTTATCTGGTAATAGTTTCAGGAAGATTTCACAGTGTTTCGTTGCGTTTGGCTATTGTCCGTGGGCCTTACATACTCGGCACCTCTCAGTTTCTTTCTCTACAGCTTAGCAAGTTCTGTCTTACCGGGTAAACAAACTTCTCAGTGGGAAAGTCAATCATTGCCCTCTGTCAGACATAAACACAACTGTGTGTTGGCACAGTTTAGGCCCTCTGCTAATTACAGCTAATAGAGGTTTTTCTTCAGCTGAAATAAACAGAAACCTTGGATCAGCCAAATGTGAGGTACTCCCTGGCTGCTCCTAGGGAGCATCATGGTGGTGATACAGCTCTGAGGAGTCAGAGGGGAAAGAAACTATGAATGGCCATAGATTTGTTATGGGCTCTGGGTTGGAGGGGTGCTAAGACTAATCCCCCAACCATGTCTCTGAGACATGGATGTCTGAGGGTGCGCATGTTATCATATAAACCTGATGCAGGGGGCACTTGGGCAATTGTTCCTGAAAAGGAGATAAACATTGGATTGTTTTACCACCAAAACACATGAGACTGTGCAGGGGAATAGGAAGTGGTGTTCTTAGGCCAATGGTTGCATACTTTAGCTGTGTTTAGTTCAGGCATTAGTTCAAAGAACCAATTTTCTCTTTGGTGCAAATCCACTAAGCACCTTAAGACTTTTTTCTGATTTTTGTTAAAGCTGGACCTACTCCCACCCTGTAACAGATCAAAATTCAAGCCTGATGTTTCTGTGCAAGAAACTTGTCTCCTCTCAGCCTTGATTTTTTCTTATAAGGAAAAATTAACATTACAGTTATTACCATTTATGTTTGGCCCAAAATGATTTTGCTTCTCAGAAGACATCATAGAAATCAAAAGCCTTATATTAAAGCTTTTAAAAATTAAAAACTTTGACAAAATACTTTTCTGATGGATCAAAATTACAATGTGATCCTTCTAATGAGCAAACGTAATGCCACCATTACCGCAAGAAAGGGTTGTTCTTGCTTTTAAATCTAGGAGAGCTTTTGAGCCTGTACTGCTAGTTTTATATTCCCTCTGCAAAGCACTCTGCAGACACATAAAAATGCAGAATACTGATTTCAGATTTCTGTAGTCTTGTCTGAAATCAGTGCCCATAGTTTACTATCTGGGCTTAGATTGACTAGATTTATATTTAAGGTAAGCCTCCTGTCATAAAAAATACCCGGTGAATTGTAGGCATGTAGGCATAAAAGGAAAGAAGATTCAGGACATCTTCCACCAATTTTCCTGCACAGGATCAGGCAAAATCCCCCTGCTTGCAAGAGGTAATGCTCACATGGGTTTGTGACTGGGTCATGTCTCTCAACCTCTGCAGAAGAGACAGCAGGTTTTGGAAGCAGCAGCTGTGCTACTCCTGAAAGCTCATATTCATTCCTCCTAGAGACCAAAATCTCTGAGAACTGCCCTGAATTTCCAGTAGCTGTTTACTCCATTATCACAAAATCGATCACAGATGGTGCTTTTGATGCTGGCAAGTTGGAAAAAATAATCTCTTGGTTTATATCCTGAGCACATTTGATCTGGACTGACTGGGTGGAATCGTGACAGCCCGTCATCATGTCATTGGTACAGAAACACTTTCCTGACTGCAGCTAACGTTTGGGCCAGGATGAACATTTTCCTTTAAATAGCAAACTTCAGCCTTAAATAGTTACACTTTGCCCTTGCTGTTTGGCTCTGTTGCATACCAAAGACTTAGCTCTTAGCAACATGAAATCCCATCCTAATTAGCTTCTGTTTAACAATACCACTTTGTACCACTCTCAGAATGCCAAGCTCCTTCTATTCTGGGGCTACAGAGGAGGGGAACATTTCATATCAAGCTCAATGCAGTTCAAGACTCTTCCCGTGAAATGAATTTTTTACTTTTTTGAAGAGTAAAGTAGTCCTATATGTTAAACCTGAGCTACTCTGTGTGAATAAAAGTCACACTCAAGAAATTAAAGACTATTTGCCAAACACAGCCTAATATAGGCAAACAAAACTACCATAAGAGGTTCTGGAAAATTCATCACTGTCATAAAGTTGACATAAATGGTGCACGCTAGACATAAAACCTGTGTGTAAGTGGTCGGGTGGTATAATTCATTCCAGTTTTTCTCTCAGCTGGAGAGAAAAACGTGTATCATTTACTCACTGGGCAGTCAGTGAGCATGTATGAAATGGAGCAACTCTCACACATGCAAATAAGCCATCTTCTGCTTTTGCACCAACACTTCCAACACCTCCCAACACTTTCAGTACTAAAAAGTATTCCTGCTTAAGACTATACAACTTTTCAAAAAGAAGTAAGGTGTTGGAATATCTGACCCTGTATCTCAAATAGATGCAGTTTAACATCTCACTGCAACATTAGTGTATTTTCTGATGATAAAGCTTCCACCATCAGTTATAGGACTGCTTATTTGTTAGGAACTGTTCATGAACATATAGACAGACATATAAGGAAGTAATAAGAGACCTTACATTGAAACTTCAAAAACATTGGCATAACAGTGTGACCATCTGAATGTACAGGGCTGGCTTTTTTTTTAAAATGTGGGCCTGGAGAATCACTCGCAGAAAGCAGCAAGAGCCATCTACCTCCCTAGAAAAAAAACCAAACAAGATCACACATGCAACTCTGCCCACCATAAATGCCAAGGGTTGTTGATGATCATTCACACATGCGGTTTTGCATTTGGTCCTTTTTTTATGCTACTATAAATATTTTCCTTACCTTACAGGAAAGTCTCTGGATTCAAGGAAAGCCTCTTCTCTGAAACCATCCAAAGACACATAGAGTGACAAGGCCAAGCTGTTTTTCTTTTCAGCCTTTCAAGAAAACTTTTTACAATCTGTTTCACTTACTATTCTTGAAACTTTGAGCTAATTTCCATCCCACAAATCTCCTCCCCTAGACAACATTATTCATAATAATGAAGATTGTATGAAGACCCCAAATAGGTCTATTTGCTTGGAGTTCTAATATTTTGCAGTTATATAGAATTCCATCTTTTTCTGTATATTGTGAAGTTGTGCAACCAACATGGTCACATTCTTTAAAAGAAGTCTTTATATCTTCTAAAGTGAACAAAAGAACCCATTCTTGAAATGGGTTTGGTGCCTATTTTAAAGGAAAAACTCCACTATCATATGACACATTCCAGCCACTGTAGGTAAGTATAAAGCAACCTGAAAAAAGTTAGCTCTAAAAGCTTTGCTGAGATAAACCTAAGGCTGCAAGTTTGAGTGGATATTGGAGCCACTGTAAATTGCATTGGGCTTGGCCTGAAATGTAACATCCAGCAAGGCTTTATTCTTCAGATCCCTGTGCCCATAAAGCCCTGGAGCCAGGGACTGAAATTTGTTGAGATAATTCCAGCATGTTTTGGTCTTGCAAACTCAATAGCATGCAGGGTACAGGTATGAAGCATACATCAGTGCACCCCTTGGCCTCCTGCTCTGTGCGGATGACAGACAGCTCTGCAGAGCTATTACATTTGCCTCAGATGACAGAGCTAAAAGAGCATGCGCTTATCCAGCTCTGGGGGCTGAACTGGGGCTAGCTTGTGGAGGTTGCTTCCAGTTAAGATTGTTGGAAATTATCCAGTGTCACAGAGAAACCTGTATTAGCTCCTGTCAGTGACGGAGTTAGTATTTGTTACTCAGCCTGGTAACTTGTACTTTTTTTCAAAGTATTATCTTTGGATACAGAGACATCATAGAATTATAGAATGGTTTGGGTTGGAAGGGTCCTTAAAGATCATCTAGTTCCAACCCCCCTGCCCTGGGCAGGGACACCTCCCACTAGACCAGGCTGCTCAAAGCCCCATCCAACCTGCCGTTGAACACTTCCAGGGATTGGGCATCCACGACTTCCCTGGGCAACCTGTTCCAGTGCCTCACCACCCTCACAGTGAAGAATTTCTTCCTGATATCCAATCTAAATCTCCCCTCTTTCAGTTTGAAACCGTATCAGTATGGACAAAGTCACAGAGGTGCTGTTCTGACACTGTAAGAACTTTCTGCAGATTATTTTCTCTCACTCTGTCATCCAGCAGGTGGGAGGAGATCAACACACAGTGAAATACAGGGCTACTGGGTGGATTGTTCCCCCGGGATGCCTGATTTGTTTGTGCACAACTCCTTAGGGCATATCCAGTTGCCCTAATTTTCATACAACTATCCACCAGCCCCAGGGAACATGACAGCACCATTTTTCACTCTCGGAAAGAAAGGAGTTGGGTGTCACAGTGTCAATATTCATGGATCACAACAAAGGGACACAAGAACTGCCCAGTACTGTCTGCATCTAGGAACTGCCAGCTGGAGTTACAGGATGGCTGTCAGCAGGTGGGGGCGGGGAGGCAGTATGGACATCAATTTATCTACCTGCACCTTTTCACTAGTTGTTTTCCCATCAGTTTTAGACATTTGTAAGGTTACTTCTGTCCAAAACCACAACAACGTAGCTTCTTGGGACATCCAGAAGATGTTCTGCTATGCCAAAGATGCCCTAAAAAAAGATTATTAGCACAAGTCTAGTGAAGTTTCTCTACCAGAAAGTGTTAACTTGACTGCTGAACTGCCCACCTGGTAATGAACTTTGGTCATTTTTCCTTATCCTGATCATGGGGCAAGGGCACCGAGAATATAGGGAATGTAAAAACTGGGAGAGAGAAAGAAAGGTAATGCACCTGTTGTAATGCAAGGGAGAAGTGGGGGACAACATAGGCTGACCATGGAAGCAGGGCTTGTGAACTCCTAGTCTGTCGGAGTTTTATTTGTGCCACAGTGATGTTTGCAGGTAAATAACAGCTAGATGTTCACAGAATCGTGAGAACATAAATGTTTTGTAGTCAGTGCAATATAGTTAGCAGTGATGGTTCATGTCTGGGATCATGCTAGAGAAACAGATTATTTAGGGAAGATACGCTTTTTCTTTGTCCTCTGGCTTTATCAAGGAGTTGAGAAGAACATCAATTGATGGTTAAGTCTGTACCTCTGAGACTGGCTAATAAAGAACCCTTAATTGCTTGTATTAGTATAGATATCCCTTAAGAAAAAAGCCTACTGAAAATGTAGCTGACTCCGAAAGGATTTTATAAGCTGATATCATCTTTGGCTGTGTTAAACTATGATGGAATATTTCTCCCTAATAGCATGCCCAATGTTACAACAAAATTTAAAATGGCTTTGAATCAAAAAGCATCTATGGCTTTTTTTTTCTGAAGAAGCAAAACTCAGTACTGGCGCTTTTACTCTCAAATTCCCGTTCTATTGTATTTTTCCTTTGGAAGGATATAAAAGAGGGAATTTAGTTCCCATTTGCAAAGGCTACTATGAAAAAATATTCTGAAAGCATTTGATGGCATAGGTGTGATAGAGGTCAGATTATGAAAGAAGTGAGATTTACTTATGCATCAGAACCTAATTTGGGCTTCTGACTCTCATTTGACCAGTTTAAGATTTGTCTCATGTAGTTAGGGTGTTATGAAACAGAAAGTACCTAGCTTGACCATCAGTCTGGGATTATTTTTCCTGACTTCAGCCACCCAGAAGTCAAGAAACTGAACTACTCATCTGGCTCCACCTATCATCCGTGGAGACAGGGGAACTTTTTGCATCTCCTTAGGATGGAGTGCATCATCATCCAGAAGCGTCCACCTCTCATGACTGAGTAAATAGGGAATTACAGCAGATGGAAAGCAAAGGATCACAATATTCTTGTAGGGAGAGAATAGCTAATAAGAATGAAATTACTGGAATGTCAATGTAAGTATATCACATTAAGAAATCGGGACAACCCTCCATGTTTACAGTGCAGTTCAGAACTGGATCAGTCCATAGATGAAGGGTCACAACTAATTGTGCAGATGACTTTCATAGCTGGGGAGCTGAAAGGTGCATCAGGACGTTTGCTCAAGTTCTGTCTCACTTGATCTATTTTTGTGCTTATATTTCTAAGGTTGATTTCTCATTGCCAGCATCAGTTATACTCACAGACTCACACAATCACAGAATCACAGAATGGTTCGGGTTGGAAGGGACCTTAAAGATCATCTAGTTCCAACCCCCCTGCCCTGAGCAGGGACACCTCCCACTAGACCAGGCTGCTCAAAGCCTCATCCACCCTCGCCTTGAACACTTCCAGGGATGGGGCATTGACAACTTCCCTGGGCAACCTGTTCCAGTGCCTCACCACCCTTACTGTAAAGAATTTCCTCCTGATATCCAATCTAAATCTCCCCTCCTTCAGTTTGAGGCCGTTGCCCTGTGTCCTTTCATTTCACTCCCTGATAAAGAGTCCCTCCCCATCCTTCCTGTAGGCCCCCTTTAGGTACTGGAAGGCTTCTATAAGGTCTCCCCGGAGCCTTCTCTTCTCCAGGCTGAACAACCCCAACTCTCTCAGCCTGTCCTCATAGCAGAGGTGCTCCAGCCCTCTGATCATGTTCGTGGGCCTCTGCTGGGCCCATTCCAACAGGTCCATGTCCTTCTTGTGTTGAGGACTCCAGAGCTGGACGCAGTACTCCAGGTGGGGTCTCACCAGAGCAGAGTAGAGAGGCAGAATCACCTCCCTCAACCTGCTGGCCACTCATTGTAACTGGAAGTTTTGCAGGATGACTGTAATTATTTGGTATCTGGAGCATCATTTCTGGTGTCTTCTAGAACAGAAAGTCCTATAAATTATGGTTTTAAAGTTCACAGTGCTGGTATTAAGCTGGCATTTGAAGTCATTGTAAAATATCTGCTAAATATAGATTACAATATGACAGAAAATCTCATTTCTTTTGGATATGTCATGAACTAAACATTCTTCAGGTCTATATACTTACTTAATCCTGTGAAATTCTTCACAAAAAGTCTCTCAATAACTTTCCAAAATGAAAACTTACTCTTCAGACAATATCATGACCATCCCTATGCAGTCTGTGCTGGCGTGATGCCTACTGATGGGGAGCTTTGCTGTATAAGATAGAGATGAATATTTGATGAAGTAGTTATTTATTTAGCATATCTGTAGAGACAGACAATATTTTTCTTGTGACTCTTGTTAGTCATCAAAAAGATTTACGACCATTTGGCTCCTCCCCTACCTGACCCGCTGACATTTGTTGGGATCATGTGTTTGTTGTGGGACTGCTACCAGGACAGTGACAAGATCCAAAAGGAAAGGAAGGAAAGGAAAAAGCTGCCTTTTAAAAAAGTGCAGTAATCTCCTTGTGTATCACTTTGATGTGTTCTTCATCATATGCATTTATACGGCAGCTGAAATAGATGATGAGGTTAGGTGGCTGTTTGTGCAGGCTTCTGGGTATTATCTTCAGTCCTGTGTGATAAACTCCAGGCAAACTTCTCTGTGCCTGAGGCTATCTACTTGAACGGGAAAAATATTCATATGTAATGCATTCTGAAAGTGACATAACAAAAATAAGGTAACAGTGAAATCTCCGAGAAGATATTCAACAAACAATGCATAAGGACCTTATTTCTGGTGGAACTGTTGTGTAACTCACCCTTATGGACAAACTGAGCTAATGCCACGAAGGAGGAATTCTTCAGCTCTTTACATACTGCTGCTAAGAGTGGAGGTAGCAGCATAAAATCAGAGATATTCATTGTTAAGAAGAAAATTAATTTAACCAGCATTCTGAAACCTGCTGGAATAATTTATACAGTAAAATCTCTTGTTTTAGCTTGTCTCGGATGAGAGAGTGAATAAAATAGGAGTACAAGGAGACAGTGTAAGGAGGATGTGCTCTCTCTTACAGACGACCATTGAATATTTTGGAATTATTAATACCTCAGATCCACAGGTGTTTTAATGCATACTGGCTCAGTGTACTAAATAATAACAAAGCATAAGATATTATTGTGGAAGAAAAATCTATCAGAGACCACTGAATCAGATTAGAGAATAGGACAAAGGACAGCAAAACTGAGGAAAAGAAACTCAGACAGAAAAATATGAAAGATAACTGGAAGCTGTTTAAGAGTGACTGGATTAAAAAGAAGTCTCAATTAATAAGCATAATAGAGAACAATGTTGTTTAAAATGCCATCCTGGGTCAACGTATGAAGTGAAGGCATAGTTAGAAAACAAAAAGCCTACATAGCAAATGGATAAAATGGGAAACACATAGTAATCAATATAAATTAGAAGTTATATATTGTAAAAATAGACAAAAAAAATAAGGCAACAGTGAAAAAACATCGCCTGACATGGCTTAAGACAATAAAATGAGTTAAGAATATTTTAAGAACAACAAAAGTCTTAACAAGGGTACATTCTGCTGCTTGATGCAGATGATAAAATTACAATGTTGCAGAAAAAACAAATATTCAATAAATATTTCTGTTCTGCATTTGGAAAGAAGAAAGATGATGTACTTATATCACATGGGCCAATGAAAAGTTTTCCACTCCATTAGTGACCAGGAGGAATGTAAAGTATGTACTGGTGGTAAATATTTTAAAATCAGCAGGTCTGGATATCTTACATGGGAATACTAATACAGCTTATTTAACTGATCTCTAGCCTGCTGATAGTGATATTCCATAAATCCTGTAATAGTGAGGAAATATCAGAATACTACAGTGTCTGTTCTATGCCAATATTAAAAAAAGGCAAGGTCAATAATCCCAATAGATATGCACCAGCAAGGCCAACAGCAGTTCAGGGAAAAAAATATTAACTGATAGAGAATCCTCTGACAACGAATAAGAAAATCTAGGGATGCATCAAAATACATCTTAACAAAATAAATCAGCATCAAAATAATCTTGACAAAAAAAAACCATGTCAAGAATAATTTAAGCATCCCTGCCATGAGCAGGAAGATGACTAGAGATGGTCTTAAAGAACTTTCTAGCCCTACCTTCTGTGGTTCTGTGAAGAGATAACGTGGTTACCAACAGAGAGTCCTCAATGGACAGGAGGGATGTATGGGATGTGAATTCTGCCTGACTTTATTTCTTAAATTGTTTTCTCACTGAATGTTTCTTCATGTATAGCATTCAGATCAGGGGCAGTGCTGGACATTTGTACCTGGATTACTCCCACTCACTGAGAGAAACAAAGGACAACAGGATGGCCAAAGCATAAGGAAAACAGTCCAGCCGAGTTTGTCTGCTGGACATAAAGCAAAACAGAACAAAATCATGCTGCCAGTGCTTTGCAAAAGCCATGGAAGTTGTATTAGGATGAATTTTAAATTCAGTACTATTCAACATTTTTATCATTGCCCTAGAAGTAAATATAAACTCACTGCTGATGAAATATGCAGGTATTAGGAAGCCTTGTGAAATGGCGATGATGAGGGGAAAGCATTTACATAGAGCAGGCTGTATAACCTAGCAGATCAGACACACTCAAGTAAAAAGCCTTTTACTACAGCCAAATGCAAAGTTATGCATGTGGGAACCAGATAGAAGATTAGGAGATGTGTAATCAGAAACTTTACCCTGGAAAACAGCGCTCTGAAAAGGATCAGGGTCGTCAGAATACAGAGCAGTTTCACTCCAGTGAGATACTGTGGCAAAAAGGGTGAAACCAATCCTTGAATGCATAAACAAGGGAATAGTGAGTAGAAGAACCGGGCTGCTTTTCTTCCCTTTGTGATACTCATGAGACCAATCATAGGCAGTGTATTTATTTTCAAAGATTGTTGAAAAGCTGGGGAAGGTGCAAAAGAAGCTTAGTAACTATTCAAGATCTAACGAAAATGCCTTATTGTAGAAGACTTACAGTGCTCAACCTGTCTGACTTACTGAAAAGGAGATGACTTGATTTATGGCTTGATTAATGAATTGGTACTGTTAAAGGCATAAAACACTATCAGGAAAGGGCTCTCAGCAGACAAAGTCGTACTGAGGACTGAGTGCAGGAATTATAAATCCAGACAAATTCAAGTGAAGAATGAGACACAGCTAATCATTAACCACTAGAACAAGCTAATATGTGGTGAATTCTTCATCTCTTTATGTCTTCATATCAAGACTAGACGTCTTTCTTATTGGCCTACAGCCAACTAAAAATTGTCAAGCATGAGTTATAGCATTTAATAATGGAATATATCCACGAAAATTAATGTTCAATGATATCTAGAGGTCATTCTAGGTGATAGTGATTGCTGAGATCCATTATGCTGTAGGAGAGAGATCTATTTATTAATTATTATGATTATTTCATTAAGTCCTAGCTAAACACGCATCTTTCCCTCTGTTCTGCCCTTTAAGTGCTGCCATTTAATGATAACAAGATGAATTAAGGTTGTCAAGATAACTAATGAAAGAAACTGGAGGACTGTAAAAGTCCGTGATTGATTTTATCTCTTTAGATATTCCAGTAGATGGTCACTTTACCGGCTGGACTGGCATAACACATAGGGAATATAAGTTGTTGTGTGACTTTCTTTCCCTTTCTTTATTCCTCTGTCTAGAAACTTCCTTTTTTTGTCTGTGACATCCACCTATGGTAAGTAAGTAACCTAGCCTCATGTATACATTGTATTAACAAAACCAGACAAAATATTTTTGGAAGACATGAATGGAAGTGGAGATGCTGGGTAAGAACCTATTTTTGGTTTGATTTTGGAAATCAAAAGAAAAGCAAAAAAAAACCCCACAACATTGCCATAGGAGGCAACGTTTGCAACATTATTTCCATGGTTGAATATGGGAACCTGCTTTGCCAAAGTGGTATTTGATGTTTGTATCACCAAAATGAATAGGCATGAATAGCTGCTAATCTGATCTTGAGAATCCCTGTACATCTGGGTGCCTAAATGCTTTTAAGAATTGGGCCCGTGAGAACTTCCATCCTATATAATCCCAAAGCACTTTGGAGGCCCCCATGGCTCTAGGGCAAAGCACGGGTACTACTGGTAGTGCACAGCCTTTCAAAATAGCAGTTTAAGAAAGAAACTGAAGAGTATCATCACTAATGCAACTTCAGGGGAAATTCAGGGAATGAAAAATGGAGAAGGGCAGAGTAGATAGTTTGTATTTATAGTAGATAGCTTATCAGACCAATTTAGCCACTTCTCTTGCTGCTTCAGCACTGTTTGTGAACAGCTTTTGTTCATCTCAGATGGTTTTGTTATTCAAAAAGCTCTTAGCCCATGGAATGTTCTCGAGCAGCTCATTGTGAATATTTGATACATGGAAGTAGAGTCAAACTGTGATTTTTAGCTCTGAATCGCTTTTATGTATTCCTTTGACTCATCCACTTTCCACATCATTTCAAATCTCAGAGGAACACTTTTTCAATTTCATTCATACTATTTAATTGCTCCCAACCTTCTTCATTTATCTTGTTTTATACTGTAACCCTTGTCTTTTCCATCATTTCCCCTCATTCATTCCCCTCCTATCCCTCGTTTATTATCACTACACGACTAATGTTTGAGAATTGTATTGTAAGGGACTCGGAGCAGACACTTATTATTTTACTGTTGTGTGGAGCACTTTGCATACATGTTGTGTTGTATAAATAAAAACTACATCTCCAGAAATATTTAGTCCTTCAATTATATTTTGCAGTATAATATGTACCAGACACACTATATGAAATAGAATTATTTATTATAATTATCCCATCTTTGGTACTGACATTCAAAAGCATTTTAGGTAAATCATGTGCCTTCTCTCTTCTCTGTGTCAGTTTCTTAGCTAGCTCAGAGTTACAAGACGTGTCAGTGACATGCAAGCATTGGGTTGTTTGGCATTCTGGAAACCCTTCAAATGTAAAACCTCTTTGCTTATCCTGCTTTCTACTGGCATGTCTCAAAGCCTTCTAGCAAAGGAAACGTGTTGCCTCTTTTACAGCTGGGGAAAAAGAGAAACAGAGAGGTGAATTGGAAGCCATTGAGAAGGCCTGAAGCATGTCTGTGAACACAACCCAGGTCTCCAGGTCTCCAGTCTCCCGGCATTTTTAATGGGCAACACTTCACCACAAAACATGGAGTTGCACTGCACATGTCCAGGTTTGTATAGTGGCTTGTCCCTCCCCAAAACAACATTTGCATTTTCTTAAACCTGGCAATATAACAGAAAAAAACCAGAAAACAGAGTTGCCTCCAAACCCTTCAGGATCCGTAATTTCCACATATATGCTATTTGCTTTTCTTCTGCCCCTGAAGCCAGAAGAGAAACCATGAGGGATTCTTTTATTTATTTTTATTAAAAATTCAAGCAAATACAGGCTTACCTAGTCAGACATCAGTCACACTTCTGGTAAATTTTGTTTGCTGCTTCTTCTAGAAGAAGTCTGAGGCTGCTGTGTTCTGAAGGACCCACCTGGCATCTAATCCACATGAAGGCAAAGGTGGCAGGAAGTAGTGGAGGCTATTAGCACTCTGCTGAGCAATTTATCAGTTAGTCCAAAGAGATGATCCCTGAACAACATCCCAGAGGAACCTCAAAGTTTTGACAGTCTCTATGAAAATGTCTTGCTAACGTTCATTCCCATGGAGACCTTGAATGTGAACACCCCTGGACAGGGCTTTCCTAAACAGGCCACCCTGACAGTAAGAGATGGTTTGCTGCGTGCCACTTTGGGAGCATCTCTTAGGAGTAAAAGTTTCCTATCCATCACGTCTAGTTTCAGAGACAAGCTCTTAGGGATCCACAAGGTATGGCAGGTGTCTATTACAGAAAAATGTCTTGAAGGAAAGCAGATAGTGCAAAGCTAAATACTCATGAAAACTTTACTATTACAATTTTTATCTAGAGGAAAGAATATGCTCTGAGTAAGGGAATGATTTCAGCAATCCCAGAGAGAAAGGCCAGAATTTTCAAAAATAACTCTGGGTACCTTGGAGAATACTGCTCAGCCTTTAACATTTTGAGGCTGATCCCAAGGACAGCACCTTACTAGCAGAGACTGGCACATGCACGGATAAACGAACTAAAGTTTAGAGGGATTAAATTTTGGGCAGAGATAAGAACCTGCATGGACCTTACTCCTGCCTCAGTCCCTTTGGTAATCAAGCACTTTGTCAGGAGTGATGAATATAGCGTTAGTGTCTGAAGCCATAAAAAGAACCCAAATGTATTTTGATAGAGCCTACGGGGGGGGCAGGGAAGCCCCTGCTACAAGCGAAAGAAGAGAGGAACCCATCAGGCCAGGGAGGCCCCTCCAGCTTGAAGGAATTACGTTTGAAAATTTCCTTCATGTTTTCTTCAGTAAACTCAATGAATGAGTGAAGGCAGTGAAAACCCATGGCTTTTATTTTTTCTACCCTCACCAAAAAGAAAAAGAGACAAAGGAAGCAATTTCCCTGTTATTGCATGAAGACCTATGCAAGCTGATCTGAGACAGCATGTGATTTGTGGTATTCTTCAAAATGCACTTCCTACTTCAGGGATTTGAAGAACATTTGTCACCACAGTGACTGGGTGCTCCCTCCGAAGAAAAAAAAATAAATTAGTTCGATCTTTAATTTCTTTGAAAGCTTCAAGATTTCTCTTTGTTCCTCAGTTTCCTGACAGACAAGCCTGTGTTTTGGATATACATCTGTGAGGTGCTTATTAAATAAACACAGAGCATCTCCTCTCTATTCTAGACATCCAGGGAGATGAAATTCACAATTTCCAGTTGCAGAACCTCCTCAGGCAAACAGGAGAGAAAAAGCCGAACTTCCCCAAGGAGGGGAAAACCCTGACTGCAGCTTGAGAGGTTTTAAACAATTGTGATGAATTTTTCCACATCTTCGATGCACTGGCTGGCTGGAATCAGGCTGAACCAGGGCTGGGTGGAGAACAGGGAGCGTTATAAGGTGAGATTCCCGTTTCATTTGTTGCAGAACCCGTTAGCATGTAGAGAGCGAAGCAGGAAATTAGGGTAAGGGTGATTTAATGAGCCAGGCAGTTAAACCCTGCTCTGGAAAGCTGGATCCCATTCCTCATTAGTTCCTAAGCAATGTCAGACAAGTCACTTGGACTAAAGTGGTATGACTAATGCAGATTCTTGATTTTCCAGGCCCTCCTTTTTCTAGACTGGGGCTGGATGAGCATCCATAACTGGAATGTAAATATAAGGAGCCATATAAAACTAAATTCTCTGGGGAAAAAGAGATGCTATGAATCTCAAATTTATGAGTCCTTTTAACTGTAACATGTCTGAGCTTCAAACCCCAGTCTCCAGAGTGAGATCTTACCTCACTGGGAATGACTACACTGGCAGCATATTTGTGATGCATTCAGGTATCAGTGTAATGACCACATTAAAGAGTTCCTGAAGAAATAAGTCATTCTTCTTTCAGTGTAACAATTGTGCCATAAATAAAACAGAAATTACGGCATGGGAGTAAGCTCTGCCAGACACAAAATGGATGACTGAGGAACCAGCTTGGGTATTGCTACTCTGCACTCCTCACTGTGCCCAGATACAAGAGTATAATAGCAAGCAAATATGATTATGCTACTTTCCAAGATGTTTCCGTACAGTCAGGTGTGAGGCTGCACCCAAATGAATAAATCCTTCCAGAACCAGACAGGATGGTGCAGAGATATCAGAGCTGACTTTGGGCACACATATAGAGGAACTAGATCAGGTGTTATACCTGATCTGCGTTATTCCAGATAAAGGCAACACATGCATGATGGGATTATGAGATCATTAATAAGATCAGCTGCATCTCCTGTGCCTGTTTAGAAGTGGCTGCAGAGGGGCTAGAGCACACTTAGGTCGCTGCAAACTCTTTTCATCTTGGAGCCAGCTTCCTGTGTCCAAGCCTGGATGCTCTGCAGAGAATGGTGTTCACTCCTGGCACCAGGCCTGGGAGAGCACAAGCCTCCTGGTGAATGCCTGACCAAAGGGCAGTTCTAGAAATCCCCTCTCCTTTGTCCCTGAAGTTCATCCTACTACCGCTTTCACCATATTATAATCTCAACTTCATTTTTTTTCTCTTCTGTTAATAGCTCAGGCTGGAAGAAACAAGGCTGGACAGAAAAATAACAGCTTTTCTGGACCAGTTAATGCAGCTGGGGAGAGCTGAACAAGCTCTCAGGTGTACAGCACCACCACCACCAGGTGCTTGCTCTGACATTTCTCCCTCCTGCCTGTCCCCTCAGCACAATACAGTGTTTGTCTTCATTCCCCTCACCCCTGTCTCGCTGCCTCCTCCTTCCTCCCTTCTCATTCTGGGAGCCCTCTCCTTTCTCCTCACCTCCTCCTTCCTCTCACTGCTTGCTGTGACTAGGCAGGAGAATACAGATTTATGTATTCCCTACATGTGCTTCCCATTTTTTCCAGTCCATCTCTGGCTGTTGATTTCTCCTCCTTGTAGGTGAGTATCTCTTAGCTCTCTTCTTCCTTTCTCTTTGACCTTTCCTCTGCTCCTTGTAAGGCATTCTCTCCTGTCATGCTGTGAAATGTTCATGCTGTCTCATACTGTGAAATGATCTCTCTCACGCTCTCTCTCGACTGTGTCTCTAGCACAGTCCTCAGTACTTTCTAAAGGATGCTATTTCACAATAGATACATAAGACTGCATTAGGCTGCTGTCCTCTGTAGCTGCCTAATCCGATATGGTATTTTAAAGGTGCTTCTTAGAACACCAAAGATGCCTTAGCTGTCTTAGCATTTTCCTTCTCAGCTCTGTTGAAATATATATAAAACAATCGGGTTTTTTTTTTCATCCAGCTTGAGGTCACCAGCACGCGCAGCGCTGTCCTAGCTTGCACAGCTCAGCTGCTGAGGCAGGGCTAGCTGTGTGTTATTCTCCATTTCCCCTTTAAAATGCTCCATCTTTCTGGTACTCCAGCTCTCGCAGTGCGATTGTGCAATCAGGTGACTCGGTGACAGGCTGGTTTGCTGCATTGTGGCATCCTCGGAGCAGCCACAGCGGGCTGTACACTGAGGGGACGCCAACCAGCGACCCGGGCACTCCTGGGTTACGCAGAGCTATGCAAAGCTGCCGCGTTTTTTGAGCGTGCAGCATCTGCTGGCCCCACAGTTTTGGGGCGGAGGGAGCCGCTTCTCCAGAGAATACTTGCCTTTGAGAGAGTCACTGTGGCCAGACATCTTGAGAACCCTTCATTATAATTGCTGTGGGGCCTGCACGGATCTGATGTTGCCTCATCATTGGGACCATTTATTATTGATATCTGAAATGCTGAGTCATTGGACAGAGGTCACAAAAACATCCTTACTCTGCTAAAAACATTAGCTCATCATTTCTGGTACTATGGAAGGCAGGAGCAACCAGGAAATCTGGTGCCTGTGAGAAAAAAAAGGTAGACTGCATCAGAGGCCTGGGAAGGGCAGAGCAGAGCCCAGAGTCAGGAGCTAATTAGGAAAGACAGGGAGTTGCTTAAACACAGGTACCTGGGTTCAGGATCTACTGCCACTTCTGAGTTTGTGTCACTTGAGGTTACCGTTTTACCCCACAATATTTTGCTTTCTCTCTCTGTAAAGGAACAAAACTAAAAATCTCCCTCACTTCTCTCTGAAGAGGCATTAACTAGCTAATTAATCCTTATTGCAGGGACCTGCTGTTACTTCCATGTTCCACAGGGAAGCCAGAGGTACAGAGGGGTCATTTGTTTGCTCGTGAACTCTGGTTCAGGATTGCAGTCTCCTGATTTCTAATCCTACAAGAAAAGCATTTTTAGCCCGTGCTGTCATGCTGCTGAGGAGTTAATGTAGAAACTTTTTTTATTTATTTTACTACCTATGCTTTATTTTCTTACTCCTCTTCCTTGGGCAACTCTCTGCATCTGAAGAGATCCTTCTGGGTGGAAAAACACTTCTTGTAGAGATTACGTTTCACTTTTTTAACAGTGAAGCTGCAGACAAATATTTCCTTTGATAGCTGTGTTTGATTTCCGGCACTGCAGGGATGTCCTGTCAGCATCCAGGTTCAACAACGGGCGCAAGGGGGTTACATCCCTTAACTGCTCGGGTTTTTTTATTTGTTTTTGTTACGGATTTCTTTGGAAGAGTAAATTTGAAGAACCCGTAACGCGGGCTCACCAGCCAAGAAGCCTTGCCAGAGCAAACACTCCGGGCTTTTGGAGGCTTTTTGAACAGGTGTTCCCGCCACTCACCTGAGCACACACCGGCAGGGTCCGGTTCACCGGGAAGGGACCTCCACCCCCGCTGTGTTTAGGCTCTCTCCCCCGCACCGGTCCCGGCAGGCCTCGGGGGGAACCACCTGGCCGGTCACTCTTCCCCCCTCCCCGGCTGCCGACCGAGCAAACCGGCCGCCCCTCCGCGGGAGGAGGCCGTGGGGGGCCGGGCCGCTGCCGCCCCGTCGTTGGGGAGGCAGTGCGGGGCAGCAGGGAAAGAGTTAAGGGAAGGTGGCGGGGCAGGCCGGCTGTCGGAAGCGAGCATGTGCAGATTGCAACCGCATCCATACTACGGGCGAGTGTCACTGGCACACTTCACCTCCCGCCGCCGGCCGCAGGGCACCCATGGACCCCGGTGAGGCGATGAGCCGCGGTTCGGCCGGGAGGGCGAAGGGGGGGGAACACGACGACGGCCGAGCCGCGGCACCGGCACCTGCCCGCGGCCCATCGCCGCCGCGCCCGCCCCGCCGGTAGGTGCGCGGCGCCCGCGGCGGCCTCCCCGCAGCCGAGCAGCGGCGGCAGGGGATGCGCTGCCCGGGGCGGAAGGCGGGGACCGGCGCCCGGCGCCGTTGGTTTCGCTTTCTGGCGGCAGGAGGGCCGAGCCGCCTCCGCCGGGGCTGCGGCGGCGCTTCCCGCCGGGCGGGCGTCGCTCGGGGAAGCCGGGGCGGGCGCCGGCCTGAACGAGACAAAGGCGGGCGGCGGTGGCCGGGCGGCGGAGCGCCAGCCTCCCCGCCCGCCAGCGGGGGCCGGGGGACCCGTGCGCGGGGTGTCGCCCCCTCCCGGGGAGAGGGGCCGACTGGCGCGGCCTGAGGCAGCGGCGTCCCCCGGGGCGCCGGCCCGCGCCCCGCCGCCCCTCGGGGTTTTGCTCGGGAGCCCCCGGCCCGGCTGGGAGGCGCCGGGGGGCGGGGGGAGCGAGGTGGAAGAGTTGTTGAAATTGGAGCTGCTTTTCACTGAAAAGTGCCCCCTTCTTTTTTTTTTGACAAAAGCGAAGTGTTTTGAAGCATCTTTTCTTTTTGTGTTGATTTCACTAAAACTTTATTCCAGGAAAGGAGAAATAGATGTGAAGCAGCCCGGCGTTTGCAGCGCAGAATTAGGCGGTGGGGGCTGGCTGTGAGCCTTTCAGTGACTTTTCTGCAACCTTGTGAATTACTCATGTGTGTAATGCTCGGAGGTCAGGGACCCGGATATTACAATCAGCTGAAAATGAGAGGGGTTTTTCTGGTTTTATTTTCTTTTTTTTTTTTTTTTTAGTTTAAATTAGTCTCAAGATGTTTGCTCTTGTTCCATTTTTGGTATGGAAAAATATTCAGAATACTGAATTTTGGCAAAATGGAAAAATCTGATTCCATCTGTCCCCCATTCTTTGCACTAGGGTTTTGAAAATTGTCTCTAGGATGCTTAGGAGCAGGGATGCTGGCCCGTCCCTCTCATCTACGCTGGGACTTCCTAGAGAGCTTTTGGCATTGCTGGTCCCAAGCTACCAGGGAGGTACAAACTCGTTAAGACTCCTAATTACATAGCAGAAGCAGTGAAACTCTGTCAGATGAAGTATTTCATATTGTTCTATGACATCATTTATTTGACAGGCTTGTTCTGCTTCCCTCTTAATTCTGAGGCAAAAGCAGTCCCTGCAGGAGCTGGATTTTTTTGCAGGTGAGGTGGTAACAACTCCGTGCCCGCTAGAGCTGTGCGTGTTGGGGATTTGCAAGAAGAGCAGAGTCCCTAAAGAGCTCTGTTCTGTGGTTTCCAGGAATGCAAATGCAGTGATATATGTACTGCATCAGTTAGAGATGGGGCTAGCTGCTCTTTGGTGGTAAACAGGAAGACCTGAAAAGAAAAACTAACATAAAATTATCTGGAAACAGAGAAGGAAGACTTACTGACATAGAATTGTTAATGCCTGTAGCCGCTTTCAGCCAGCACTGAGGAAAGCCCTGTAGGAAGACTGTAAGGGACTCTGATGCCCACGACACATCCTGAAGGGTCCTTCCTGAATCCCAGCGCCTAGTCCCAGTGAGAAGGTATGACCTCTTCCGTGCAGGGATGTCAGTTTTTCTGTGTGGGGTGACAACAGCTTGTTACTGTGGATAAATAAAGATTGTTCGCTTAATTTGAAAGTAGGTATTTTCTCCCTGAGAAGCTTTGTGCATATGTCTGCAAATGTCATAGTTCTGCGTTGAGATTCCCACTGAAGAACATGGGTGTCCCCCTGCTTGTAGAATGGGAAACTGAGGTACAGAAAGGTGGCATTTCACAGGTAGATGTGAAACACAAGAGTTAACTCCAAATCGTTTAGTTTAGCTAATAGCAGCTTATAGCAGCTTCCTAAACAAACGTCAGCAGAAGCGTTACAAGCATCTTATTCAATGTCTGTGAAACATTTTGAGATCCTCTGACCACAGGCGTATTAAAAGAGGAAGTAGTGCAGTCTGGTGGAAGGGAAACAGAGGGGCAAGCAGGTGTTGAGGTAGTACTGCTTGTGACTGTGTAACGTCTCCTTGCTGCTCTGGTAGCAGGTCCGTAGCCTTGGTCAGGATTGCTGGGCGTGATGGTGGAGGCAGAACATGAGCTGCTTCATTGGGAGTTCAAACTTTGGCATTCTTGTGGCAAGATCTTATGGCAGTTTACAGAAAATGGTCAAGGGGAGGGCTAAAACAAGAGTTGTGGGTAGCTTATTGACATGGGGGTTGGTCTCTGCATACATATGGAAATGGCACCTGGTAGTGAGGACTCTGCGGTTTCGCTGACGATGTCATAACGTGATGTGGTGCCGAGCAGTGAAAGGCAAATTTAACCTTGAAGGGAGATACAGGTTCCTGACTTTGAATGTAAGACGGGAAGAGGTTTTTGGGTAAGGTGATGGACTCAACAGCCTTTGGAGTCTTTAAATTGAGATAGCTTTTTACAATCTATACTTTAATTCAGCATCTTGGAGAAGTCCTAAGGAGTGAAGATGTAGGGATCCCTTTGGCCTTGTAATTTGTGGATCTACTTGTTCCCACACATCAAGAGCTCTGGAGATGAGGAGTTGTTTTGCAGTGCCCTAAATGTGCCTGTAATACCTGTACTTTTGGTTAAGACAATTATTTTACGCTGCTCAAGTGCTTCAGGGTTGCTGGCAGTGACCGCATTGTGTCCAGGAAGGGTATTTCCTCTCGTGGCATAATTAGCCAGATGAATTTAGTTCTTGCCTTCCTCTGAAGCATTAGCAATGAGCCACAATCCAGGGCTGAGCATGCCAGAAAGGAGGAGGTCATCTGGGGGGAGTGGGGGAAATGGTGAGGTGACTATGCACTCTTCCTGGGGGAAAACGACCCATTTTTTTTGCTGTCATCACGTGCTTTGATGGCAAGTCTTGTTTGTGTCCTCGGAATTGTACTTACCATAGAGTCTGGGGCCAGATTTTGTAGGTTTTCTCTTTCCTCTGCAGCATGGGATTGGTCACTAAGGGTCATCTGTATGAGACTCATTTGAACAGTCCTGTGCCAGTTTTGGAGTTGCCGTGCTGGCTGTGGTGTGATTTCTTGTGCTCCTTGTTTGCGATATGCAAGTCTAATCTCTTCAGACTAAAGGACTTCTGTCCTTATCCAAGTTACTGAGCTCTCTTGCAAGAAACTGCATGAAATTTTAATAAATTGTGATATGCAAGAGATTTGCCTAGATTTTAGGCAAAGAGTCATAGAATCATGGAATCGTTTAGGTTGGAAAAGACCTTTAAGATCATCAAGTCCAACCAAGTCCTTTCTGTTCTTAAACTTTCTGACAGCAGAAGGAAGGTTTTCCTCATGGAAGATGAAGGGAAATTATCCTGAAAAAGCTCCTAAAAAAAGCAAAGCCTAATATATTGAGGAGGTTTAAAGCGTAGTGGCATGAATAAGACCTGCTTGTTCTGATGATGAAATCATAGAAGTAATGGGAAACTTTATTGTTGCCAATTGTATTTTAGGATTCTTTGTTTCTGGATTGGCTTTAATAAATGCCACGTTTGAGAAAATTAAATTAAGTTGTTGTGTTGTTTTGTTTTATTTCTTTTTTGAGTCTCAGGCAGCCTGTTATTACATGGTAAGACAGGAGAGGTAACAACATGACTAATTAAAGGGCAGTGGTGCTTCATTCCCTAGGGCTAATTATTCTGTAGAAAATGGGTCAATTACTTAGAGAAATTGTTTGCCAGCAGGAGGCAGGAAAAGCCTCTGCTCCCACTCCTCACTTTTCTTTTGTGGGAAGCACTGCCCGCCTCCATCGGCAGTTGCAATATCTTGGTAAGCTTTCAAATGCCAGAGCCATGTCCTGCAGTTGGGGAAATGGCATCTGAGCAAACTTCTATGCGGTCTCTTCTGTCATTTGTTCCTGAATGGCTGCAAATGAAGCAGTGTCCAACAAAGGTGGTCCTGGGTTGGATCTGGAGTGAAAGACATGAAGTTGAACAGTAAAAGTGTGAGTTCTCTTTCAAAGTAAAATCTGCCTGTTGTGAAAGGTGAAGTGTGGTATTTTTCCTTACTTCTGAAAGAAGATTGATCATCTAGCTAGCTAATGTCTTCCAACATAAAAGGTATTATCTGCCTGTGGCTCACTGGTGTGGGTTCGTAAATGATCCCCTTCTCATATCTGCTTCCTGGATGTATTGTAGTGTTCTCTGGTGACTTTATCTCCTGACCATGTTGCTTGCTTTTAGCTCTGCAGGCTCAATACATACTGGGTGGGGGAGCGGGGGGCTGGGTTGCCTTGTACCGTCAGAAATAAACTGGTCTGCTTTTCACCTTTCTGTGACGGTACATGAGGCAGGAGTGCCCAGATGGTTTCTGAGCTCCTAGGTAAGGTGGTTGTGCAGGCAACCAGAAAAGAACCCTGAAAGCAAGCCAGACTGGGCAAAGGCTTTGGCTCTGCAGGAGCTGATTACCAACATCTGTGCCAATTGGGAACAACGTGCTCTTTCTGGTTAGTCAGAGCGCTACATTCCCGGTTGTAAATGATACACCCAATAATGTCTAGTGCGAGCCAGAGCCTGTGCACCTCGCGGTCCAGCTAAAACAAGTGTAAAAGACGTGTATTTGCAGGTGCGTGCTGCTCTTTAACACATCCTTAGAGGCTGAATAAAAGCGAGACTTCTTTAGAGATTTGTTTGTAGGCACATCTGAATGAGAACACCTATTGGTTCCTAGTTCAGAGGTGTCTAATCATTGTATAAAAGACAGAAGTGGTTTATGTTACCCTTTCTTTTGTTCTGGATTTTTATTAGTGTCAGTGCAGGAGAGTTTGCTGCAACCGTATTTCAAAACTCCCCCGCCCACAGAGGCTTCTGTCAAAGCTGGATTAGATGATTGGGGGGGAATCTTCCCTACCACAAATGCTTGCTGCCTTGCCTTCATTGCATAAGATCCAAGCATTAGTAGTCATTAGATAAGTGTTGATAGCAGAGAGTGGTAAAGCTGCTCTTTGACTCCTTCGTTGCTGGATCTTTGCTGTCAGGTGCGCCGTATACTGAAGGTAGCCTGTATGAAGGAATTCTGCAAAGCACATTTCTGTCACGTTCTCCTTGACGCTGCTGGGAGCCTGAAGGAGATGATGAAGTATTTCTGAAGGAGGAAGCTCTCTCTTTAGCATGGGTAGCTGTGGCATAGTGCTGTGTGTACTGTTAAGTGCCTTTTGGGGATGGGGAGTCTGTTGTGTGTGTTTTTCACCCTGAAGACAGTCAAACTCATTTGGCTCCACCAGCCTGATCTGGGCTGAGAAGTCTGGGCTGGAACTGTGTCTATACAGAGCTCTAAGTAGAGTGGCTTCTTGCTGCTTACTGTAGGGAGTGCCTGATGACAGATACTGGTATATGTGGCTGTTTTCCTCTCCTGCTCACCGACCTAGCCAAACTGGGCTTGCCTAATCCACAGCGCACACTTTGGCCCGCGTATTTTCTTTGTATTTTGTGTCAGCAGAGGTTTACGGTAAGGATGCTTCCAGTAAGTTCTAGAGAGGAAGAGTTATTTCTTTTTGTGATTTCTGGTGTTTTCAAGATGTGTATATAGTTTCCCCTAGTGGCATGATAGATACCATGTGATTTGGTTTATTTTGATCCAGCAGCTCTTTCCAAGGCAGATCTTGCAATTAAGCTTTTAATTGGAAGTGGTCTTGCACAAGAGCTGCAGGATGTAGAGCGCAGTTCATAAAAATGCTCTAATGTTCACCAGGAAGAGAGGAACCACCGTGAAGGTAATGTCATGATTCCTTAGCAATATAGAGCTTGTCTGTTGTTGCTTTCAGTTTTCCTTTGCTGGTTAATACTTTACCATGGAGATGAGATACCAAGTTTCCAAAACATCAGCTTCGGTCACTTCAGCTGACAGAGGCTAGCACGGTATTAGGACTGCCCTGGGCAGCTGAGGACGTTCCGTGCAATGGAAGACTCAGGTGCATATATAAAGTAGGCAGTATGTTATGTTAGCATATAACTTGTGGATGTGCAGAAAGTCAACTGATCCTCTTAGATAATTATATCCTTTCGAAACAATGCCGCAGTTTAATGCTCTTATTATCAGGTGTTACTGCTCACCACAAAGGCAGCTAAACGCTTAATTCTTTCATAGATTAGCTAGAGCGTAATTAGTTTTTCAAAGATCAGATCAATAAGTACAGCATGTTGCTTTCTAAAAATGTCATGTATGCACACGTTCTGATTCGCTTCTGATTTTCATGGTACAAGCTCCAAGCACTGCAATAATGCTTTGTGCTCCAATTTCAAGTTGGGGTACGCTACCTTGTGTGTGTGTGCTTTTTTGTTTTCTTTTTTCTTATCCCAGCTTTATATCAGATATAGAAGGCAGGAAGGTGTCACGATCTGATGGGAGAAATGTAGTTTTCGTGGTTTGAGATGCTTGTTTGAGAAACAAGGACTGGACAATGTCATGACAACGATTAAAATTTGCTATACTTTGGACAGAGCTTAGCAGCATTTGGAGTACTAAAAAGCTGTAAGTGCTAACACCAGCACTTCCAGTGCATCTTTCATCTGAGAATCTCTCTGTTCTTAATGAATTTTCAGTGTGTCTCTGTGAGGCTGGTATTATTAGTGTCATTTTGCAGACAAGTAGATAAAATAAAATGCTTGTATAAGCACATTCAGCAAGCCAGAAAAAGGCAGGAATAAAATTCAGGAATAATAATGTTTCGGCCGGGTTTTGAGCTACTATCTTGTACTTTCTCTTTTGCCAGGAAAGAGGCTAAAGGTATTAATTTTGGTAGCTTCCCCCCCCTTTTTTTTTTTCCATTGGGTTAGGCAGCATAAAAGTGAGACGTTATTATGCAACATATCTAAGTGTGCATGTGATACTTGAAAAAATGGTAATCAGATAAGTTGCTAGGCAACAGTACCCTGCCTTCAGTTACCAAAAAGCCAATGAGTTTGCTTTCATGATGTAACATGTGTTCTGTACTTCTTCATCAAGTAAGTGTAGGTGGAGTTTTGTAAGAGTTGCTCCTTTTTAACTCACCTCCTGCTTAACCTGCCATATTGCAAGGTCAGATTTAACCCCAGTTTCAGATAAATGTATTCACAGAACCTGAAATCAACAGAAAAAAAATATTAGATGAGCTCTTAAGAGTAATGAAGTATATATAAATGTATATAAGAAAAAAGCCATGTGGGTCTTTGGTGGTTCACCAGCTCACAGAAAGTAGTCCATAGCTCATCCTTGGGACATGAAAAATAAGAAAATGGGCAGGAGAGTATGTTAAAAGGTAGATGACAGGGCTATGTGGCAAGCTGTGAGAAATCTTAAGCCCTCGCTGTGGCCAGTTGGCCCCAAAATGTTGAGAGACGTGGTAGTGCATGAATGTAAAGCCAGCTGACTTAGCAGGATCAGAGTGGAAGAAACATAAGCAGGGAAGAGTGTACATGGAGAAAAAGTAGGTGAGAGTCTAATAATACAAGACAGATCTAGCAGCACGAGGGAATTTGATTGTGTGTTTGTTTGAAACCTGAGTTTTGTTTTGTTTTTTGTTGCCTTTTTTGTGGTGGATTTTTTTTTTTGTTAAAAGACAGATTGCAGGATAACAACAACAAAAAACAAAGACTCTTGGCAGTTATTCTCAATGCATTTCTGCTTTTGGCGATAAATGGCCACAGAAGCATTTGCAGATACTGTAGTTGCGTGGGGGTGTGGGCATCTGCCCAAGCCTCTTCAGCTACTGGGTGGTGGCATGGCTTTTAAAAGAAATCTGAAACTCTGGAGGTCTAATGTGCTTCTCCAGGCTTTGCCAGAAGCTTTCAGTAGAGACAGGGGACCAACCTAGAGATATCTGGGGAAGGATGAACCGAGCCTTGGAGAGAATTTGTTTTCCTCAGGTAGCTGTAAGTTGTTGCCTTACAGGGCTGTTTTTGCAATTTTGTTGTTGTTCCAGAAGAAAGGTGCTTTTCAGGAGGTGGGGACTGCATAGCAATGCATGCCCTAGGTATCTCTCAGAGGTAATTCAGTCCTTCTGGGAAGGAAATTCAGCCACACCTACCGTGTTTTGTGCTCTGTCTACCAGGTTCAGAGATGTTCAAATCCCAGCTGGTCTGTGTGCAGGTTCAAAAACCCTCATCAGAAGGCAGCAGGGCAAGGCATGTCGGGTCTTCGGTTGAAAGTGAAATCTGCATCACCCTCAGTGTAAGTCCTACCAGAGCAGGGTGAGTTTCTGAGAAGACAGGTGCTTGCTTTGTCTTTCCAAATTTGTCACTTTCTTCCCAGGAGAATCCCAGATAAGTTACCAAACAGTATTGTGACTCAGTTGGTAGATCAGTTTATCACCAGATAGATGCACGGATCTGGGCTTTCTTTTTTGGAGCACTTTGGAAATCATGAAGAAGCGTAAGTACTAAAATAGTTGAAGGAATGCACAAGTAACCAGTTTCTGGTCAGGAATTTGCTTTCCTTTTTGTTTGCTTGTTTTTTGTATTCTCGTTTGATGAGTGCTACTGCTAAATTATGGTAACATGTGGTCCCCAACCTGCTGACATCAGGAATGTTGGCGTCTCTGTTAGAGGAATGTTCAAAGCATGAACAAGTGCTGTTTCACAGCAGTGTCAGGGAAGCCTGAGTCTCGCCTAATAGTGGATTTTATATTTTTTTAACTGTTTCTGTTATGCAGTTGAATGGTCACACCACTGTTTTGGATTTTTTGTTTGTCTTTTCCCTACTACAAAGTTTTTAATCATTAGTATTTCAACACAGAAAGTTCATTTATCTACAAAAGAAAAAACAAATCCCCTTTTCTGAACAACTTAAGCGTTGTATTAATTGTATGAGCTCTAAGGGCAAACCGTTATCTTCAGCTCTACCACTCTGCTCATGTATGTTATGACATAGTCTTTGCTAATGAAGGGTTTCTTCAATGCTTCCTTTCAAGTGTAGATACAGGTGTAACTAAAGGAAGGGTTTCTCCAGCACTTGGAGTTCACAGAAATGAAGATTTTTGTGAAAAAGGAGCTTCTTCCTGCTGGGTGGTTGCGGGTGAGCCGTATCGGGAAGGTGTTATGGCTGAGAAGCAACAGACTTTTTTGGGGTAGCATTAAAATGGCTGACGAGTTCCTTGGACTCACTTGCTGTAATGCCCCATGGGTGGTGAGTGCTGGTGCCAGGGAAGGGGCTGAATTTTGCGTGACTGTGTTGCCCTAGAGTTAGGTTGGCTTGAAGCCTTTTGTAATGTTCATATTGGTGCGTTGAAGAAGTCGTGAGTGCGTTGCAGTTGCTTGTTTTGTGTGGGTTTGTTCCTCGCTCTTTTACAAATCAAATTATAGATCTGACTATGAAAGAAGGGTTCTCAGTGTTGTGATTCTAGGGAAGCACTTTTTAAAATTTTGTTTGCATGTGTCTGATAAATAGTTCAGTAGAAACCTATACCCAACTGTGACAAAAGACATACGATGAAAATAGAACACATGCAAATAATTTTTAGGAACATAAATTTTAGAATAATTTATACCAGAGCTAGATAACAACCAAATTCTTTCCCAATTTGATGTACAAATACTTAGCTGTTAAATTATTTCTCTCAATAGAAAGAGACTCCAAAGTAGATGCAAGCCTCAGTGCACAGGCAGAAGGTGCTAAATGTGTCTCTATAATGCCCATGTTACATTGATTTAATTAGAGGTTTTATGCTATTCATCACTCCGTTAATCTTGGTGGGAAGGTTTTGTTGGGTGAGGATTAGTTATTTAATCTGCATTTTTAATTGGAGTGTTTTTGTTGTTCAGTGTTACCTAAATAAAAACAGTGTAGGTTGATTGGTTTTTTTTAGGGAAACATGTCTCTTGAATTCCTGTTGGACTTTGGTGCTCTGATTCATTAGAATAACGTGAAGATCCCATTTGTTACACAGTCTGACACGTAAACGTTCTTGCTCTGTAACTTCTTCACATGCAGCTAATCCAGAAAAAATGCTGTGTATAGACAAGCCCTCGGAGTGTAAGATCTGTGAGGCTGATACGAGTACGACGTTAGATATTTGTGTGTTGGAGCTGGCACCTTGAGGTGCGACTTCTGTGAAAATCGGGAGCATGGCATCCTAAATGTCAGTGCTCAAAGAAAAGGAGAAGTATAGCCCAAGCGGATGGGCTCTGCTTGCTCAGGTCATGCAGCCATGCTGCCCAAGCCCAACACGGAGGTGAAAGACAGTCAGGTCACCAGAGCTGGGGGAAGAGGCGGCGCCGGTGCCCCCAGGAATGGGCTGGGGTGGCGGGTGGGTGACAGTGGCAAGGACTTGTTTGCATGAAGGCCACTCTCTGTCCTGGAATGGGGATGGGAGAAGAGGAGAAATATGATCATTGGAGAAGCGAGGAGCAGAGGAGGTGGAGGAGATAGGGAGGCAACATTAGGAGGGGGAAGATGGGCATGAAAAGGAGTCACCAGTGGGACTTACTTCAAAAATTGGAGGATCAGCCAGGAAAACAGAAATAAAGCACTTCCTGGTAGACCCTTCAAGGGTTAACCAAGCCCTCGGCTGAGATGGTAGCAGTGAGGAACCTTTGGTCACTGGCTCCAATGAAGTTGCTCTGTGTGTTTGCTGTGGCTGGGATCCAGAAGGACAGTGAAGAGTTGAAAGGCTCAGCCTCGCCAGAGGAGAGGCAGCTGCTGGGTGGCCGCCCTGGGCGAGGGGCAGGTACAGGCGCACACCTGGGGCTCTGAAGAAGTCAGGTCTTCCAGGGCCCAATGTACTGGAGCTAAGCTATTCATACATATAGCTCTTTGGGTGTTTAAAGCCTTTCTTGCACTGCACTTCATTAAGGTTAAACTGTATACTTCTTTGGTTTAGGAAGGCTCTCTGGTTGGTGTATTAGCTGTTGGTCGCAAGCACCTGATCCGAAAACTGCTGGTGTCTGAAACAGTGTGGACCTGCTGGAGGCAACCTGGTGGACCTGCGGATGCTGTGAACGAGGAGCTGACCAAAAAGCAGGAGAGCTCCAGGATTCCTCCCCAGAAAAGGTAAGGGGCTGGAGGGTAAAACCAATGGGGGTGCACTCGTAGACCAGAAAGCCAGAGCAGTTCTCTGAGTAGAGAGCTGACTGCATTGTAGATGTGACCTTTGAAATTTAAATATGTAGAGTGTATAAAGGATGGTCAAGATGTGAAGTTATTTATTTCCATCGGTTCAAACTGCAAGTTGCTTTCTGGAAGTGTAAGAAAGATCGCCATTTGCACATGTCGACCTTAATTTCTGCCTGCTTTGAGTCACGTTGTTCTGATTGCTCGTACTTTACATTGCCAAACTTATTACAGTGTTATTGTCTCTTTAAAACCTCACACTCTGATAACCTTAGGTAGTTAAAACAATCAGGACAGTGGAACAGTATCTCGGAGCTAAACCAGAGCAGTAGGTAAAGTGCGGAGGGTTGCTGTCTCCGGTGATAAAAACACAGGTGTGAGTTGGATGATGAAGAATCTATTCCTGGCCGTAGCAAGCAGCACAGTCTCTGCATCTGATTCACCGGTGTGTTACTCTACTCATCTTTTTAGGCTCATCTTGCTCACTCTCCTTTATCTATGGCAGTCTGTTACACTTGCAGAGTGGATGTAAAATACTATCAAATTGGAAGGGTGATTTATATCCTGGAGTGAAACTTTATATTGATCCTGTTAGATGGGCTGGACCTTGTGGGACCAGAACGACAATCGCCAGACCCCGCAGCTTCTTCAGAGCGCTCTGTGTGAGTGCAGTGTGTGGTGTGGTGCCCTAACAGGAGGTTAAGCTCAGGTGCTCTGATACAGCTTGCAGCAGTTCAGGCTACAGTATTGTTTTCCCTGTGGTGGGTAAGGTTTCATGGGTAGGTCGTGCACAGTACTTTATCTCTAACTGGGAACTTGCTTTGAATATGTAGGTGCTACATGTATAAAATTCAGATCTATGTATCACCTTCCTCTCTCTGCCCATCCTGTCTCAGGGGTCTCATTGCCCTCTCTTAGTGGTAGTGCTCAAGAGATCCTATGCTAGTGTATTCCGTTGTCCCACCCTTGTAGGTATTCTTGCTCTGATAGACCCCTGTCCCTCACTGAGGCTGGGGAGCAGACCCAGTCAGCTGCTGAAGGAAAGCAGTAGACTTAATTATGGCAATGCTAACAGTTTGGATGAGCAGGGTCAGCTGTGGCTTCGAGCCCTGACTGATCCTGCTCATTGTGTAGCTGAATACAGGGCTTCAGTTGGTCAAAAAGTGTCATATACTGAGCGGTAAAGTCCAGACCAGTGCTGCAAGGTTATGACAAAGCAAGTGTCAGCAGCTTCCCGGGAAGGCTGCTGGTGATGGACTGAGCCTTGGAATGAGTCCATCCGTTTTGTCAACAATGCAGCCATGAGTACTTCTGAAGAAAGCCGTGTCTGGCAAGCGCTCTGGTGTATGGTACTATTGCTGTGAGTAGAGCAAATGCTGCTTATCACCTGCCCTCAAGAAGCATCAAAGAAAGCGCAGACGTCTCCTATTTCTGTTAAAACAAAAACTGAGTGCTGTATGGGCACAAGAAAACATAGATCCATTGGCAGCAGAACAAGACTTTGAATTATTCATTCCTCCAGTGCCTCCTGTATGTTCCATCCACTCAGGCTGTTCAGGATACTGTCTGCTGGAGATGCAGACAGATCTGCTTCCAAAACCAGGGGGACACGACCCTGCAGACTGTGATCGCCACTCCGCTCAGCTTGTCCTCTATGAAAACTCCTTGTGCATTGTTGTTCTGATGTCCTCGAAGACACAGAAGTAACCTTTGATCTTCCTGTGGGCTGTTGGTAGAAACTCTTGTAATACCAATGAAACTGGGACGCATCTGGTAATGCCAGCCTGGAATTGGCTGTGAGGTGAGAGCAGTGAGTTAGGACCAAGAGGGAAGCACTGACTGCTCTGGCCCATTTTGCAAAAGGGAGGTGGGGGGGCTGCACGTTTTGTGTAGCATTGCTTTGAGTTTTGTAAGAGAACTTATACTGTGTCAGTTTGTTCCTAGCTCTGTCTTGCTGAGGAGCCAAAGTGACATCTTCTAAAAGTTCCCTGAGCACAGGCAGGATTTTCTCTCCATGCAGAGCGCCATACAGTCCTCTCCGGGATCGTATGAGGAGGTATTTAAATGGCTATTTGGAAACATTTGTGAAACATGTAGTTTTTCTCAACTTACTTACTAGTGGGCATTTGTCTATGTAATGGTTGTCAACTGGCAGCTGGAAGTTGAGAGGCACTGAGGACTTATGAAGCCTCAGAGACTAAATTTTCCTCCATGAATTGCTCTGAGCTCAGGTAAGAGGTGCTCAGTGTGGGAGAAGGCGCTGCTGAAGGTTTGTTCAGAGGCTGTTCCACAGCATAAAATGCACATACTTGGATGTGGAGGGGTTTTTACTCTTTCTTTTTCTTGCTTTTTCCCTCCTGCTGGTTGGTATGAAGATTCCTTTAGCCATTTCACATAGCCAGGCTGCGTCATGCATGCCATATTGCAGACCTCTGAGCATTTTTAGCCATTTTCCTTCTAAATCTTCCGGAGTTGCTCTTGGCTATTAGGCTTTTGCTGAGAGATACTCAGATTCTTAGTGTGGGAAAAGCTAGCTGTAACTAGTAACTGCTGCAGAATTGATGGGCTTCTTACAGCAAAAGTTTAACCCTTGCATTTACAGCTGTCTTGTAATGTGCCCTACCCCGTTTTGAGAGCACTTCAATTGTTTTTAAAGAGCTTTGAGGAAAGGAAGTGAATGACATTTCAGTCAAGACAAGACTTGTGTCCAGAACAGTTTTCAGCTTCTCATTGTGCCAGCTAGCTGGATTTGGCCTAGAGTGAGCTACCTTTGGAGTTGTCCTAGTCCAGAAGCCTAGGGAAGCTGTGGAGGCTTAGATAAAATCCCAGACTGTGTTTGAGTCCTCACTGAAAGTAGTGGAAGCATCCTAGGGGGAAGATTGCCCAGCTGGGTTGAGAGGCGGGGCAGGTTTCACAAAGGGGGCTCTTGAGGAAGAAAGGGTTTGCCCTGAAGCAGGTAAAACGTGTTTGTCCTCCTGTGGTCTTGACAGCAGTGAGAAAACGATAAACTGGAAGAATACTTTCCTGTTTTTAATCAGCGAAAGAAGTAGACAAACAGAGCAGGAGGTGGATTTGTGGTTTCCATAGTGATGTAGCTGTGGAAGCTTTTGTACGGCTGAGCTTCGCCCTCACTGCAATCACACTTGAAGGCTATGAGTATTCAGTTCTCCTGCCAGGGAAATGTAAATGTACATCAAACATGGAAATGGCTGAAAATGCAACTGCATGTTCATGATTTGTTATGCTTGCTGTGTTACCTGAATATGTGGATATTGGGAAGTTCAGCTTCATCATGGCTTAATTCTCCTTTATCTGCTGTGCTGCACTGAAACAGTGCATCAAACTGTCATAATGCCACGGTTCTTGTTCCACCAGGCAGTGATATGTTGACCTGTATCCTTTGCTTTCTCTCGTCTGTACATACACACACATCCCACAACACTGATGCCTGTGACACTCTGCTCATCCACGGTGTTTTCAAACATGCACCGATCAAGAAATCTATACCTAACACTTTCAGGCATGCTAACCGATCAGAATACCACCCTGCAAAACTTGGAGAGGTCTACTTCATGCTGTTCATAGCTGTCACCTCGCTTGTTCTTCTGGGCCACAGAAATGGGCTGCATGTGACATTAAATCATGCTTTATTTTAATGGGCATTTCGAGAGTGTTGTAATAGTCAAAACGTAAGACCTTTGGGGAGTTTTTGCATATGGAGAGAGCAGTTTGTGACTGTGAGTGGTTGAATATGAGAGCCTTTAAATCTGGCTTTCAAAATAAGTTGGAATGCAGAATTTTTCAGCATCTCAGCTGATGGATTATCAGTGGAAGGAAGGTGCTCAGTGTGAATGCTAGATGCACGCATCAGGCAGCCGCGTACCAGTCCTACACACCCATCTGCATAGTCCAGTCTTTGTGAGTCATAGGCATTTGTGCCTTGTATTCCTCCTTTTTACTGGTACTGCTGCTGGATGCTTCTTTTGCTGTCTCTCTGAACAAAATATCCCTTACCTTTGTTATTTGTTTTGCTTGTCTAATGGATGTAATGGGTCATCTGTTCCCTTTATAGAAAGGAATGTTAATTATTTTCAGAAGGCTAATTAGGTTGCTAATGAGTGGCTCTACTGCAGTAATACTTCCTTTAATTACTCACTTGTAAGTGCTGTACAGAGAAGCTTATTGTGTATGCTGTTAAATACAAATGCTTGTAGTTGGCTTAGAGATACACCTTCAGGCTCCTGAAGGAAATGCTTTGGTAAACTTGGCAATCCATATGTGACACCGATGACTGCGCAAATGAGGCCGGTGCTGAGAGCCACCTACTTGTGCAGCCTCTTTGACTCTGTCTGAACCTGGCGCTTCTGCAAGTGACTGGCCACAGTTGCTCTCTGTATTCCAGTTTTGCTAGACTGCTTTTGGCAGTATTGATAACCAATTGTGCTACCTGCCAAACTAATTTGTAGTTAGATGCAGCCCTCGCAACAAATAGTTCAGTCTAATTAGCCAGATGGCAGCCAGAGGCACAGGGAGGTGGAGTGACTCATCCAAGGTCATGTTGCAGATTATAGCAAACCTGGTAATAAAGTGGAGGTTTCAACAGTTCTGTGTTTGTGTGCTGCACTATTTGGCCCCTCTTGTCTCTCTTAGGGCCAGCATAGTTCACTACAAGACTTGCATCAGTTTGCATATTGCTTCATGAGGCAGCACAGCTGCTCAACAACCCCATCCATGTATCAACCTCGGCACTGACTTAGGAAGGTCCTTTTGCTTCTCTATCTGAGTCCTGGCTGCTACTCGCTTCTCTCATTTTCTTTTCATGCTTTGTTGTAGGAATCTCAGCACCTTTTAGAATTGCTCTGAGAAAGCTACTGTATTCTAGATAGGATTTTGGTTTTAGTACTCCTAGCAATGAGAGGTGTTGGGGTGATCTCCACCATCCCCTGCTTTTTAAGTGCTAAGCCTTCATGCAGCTCTGCAAAAGAGCTTCACTTTTTGGCAGCATCCTCTGATGTCCAGTCCAGTTCCCGAGTTGGCTATTAGCCACACACTGTAGCTCCATCAGGGAAGATGGTGAGGGAAGACTGCTGAATGGGGGCCACTTCTAGGCATCAGAAGGTGCTCCCTATGCTTATAAACTGATCATTGTAGGCCCAGTTGGAGAAGGAGGGAAGATCTGTCAATGTCGTGGATGCAGTGCAAAACTTAGTATGTCATACTCTGCTGTCAAAGTATCCAAGTGCAGGTAACTCAAAAGAATGATTTAGGCATAAAGTAAGAAATACCCAAGCAACTATTATCAGCATGAGATAGCAGAAGTCACCCTTTAGTTCTTTTCAGGAACAGATGTGCACTGCTAGAACAACTTGTATCTGTACTCCACCCATGTATGACTGCCTTGACTGAGGCACATTCATTTAAAAGTTAATTTTTGCATATGTAGCGTTTGAGTTAACTTTGTATGTCTTTACAGCTGTGGGAACTCTGAGAGACAATGAAGATACAGTGAAGGAAGTTGGTTAGCTGCATTATAAATATATAGGTTCTACGTTAGTACAGACCTGTGCACAAAGAGCACACTTGAAAAATGTCATGATACCTATTTAGAACACCTTGGCATTGCTATGAACTGTTGTGCAAAGTACTGGAAGTAGTGCTGTTTAGCATATGTGTAATGTGACGGGTTTGTTGGATGTATCAAGACCAGTTATACAATGCAAGCATATTTAGGTTGTTTTACTCGTGGTGGGAGATAAAAACTTAAATTCTTACTTATCTTACCAACAGTATATTGCTTAGATACCTAGTAACTGTCATAGAAGTCCTTACGTGCTGCAGGTTTGTGTACCTCTAGAAAGGAATGGACAAGCTGACCAGAATGTGTGCCTCCAGGACTGTTGATAGTAGATGCATGATTCAGGCATGAAAATGACAGCTCTTAAGCATTTTACATAAGCAGGGACAAGTTAACATATGGTGCCTCTCTGGTTCCATTTGCTGTGGGTCACCTGATGCTCTATTGGTTGAGCAGATTTTAAAGATGGTTTAAAAAGAATGTAGGGTTTGGGGTTTTTGGAGAGGGGTTTTTTTTTGGTGGCCAGTGTTAACAACATCAAACCATTTTACTTACAACTGAGGGATTCTTTTCTAGTCTTATCACAAGACAGTTCCCAACACACAGATGAGAACTGGCATTTTTGTTCAGCTGGCCCTTTGCCCAGAGGCATGAGGTACCTATTGTTGCCCAGAAGGAAAACAAGAAAAAGAAAAAAATCTTCTTGTTTGATAAGACCTGAAATTACCCTGTTTAACCTCGGGTATATAACTGAGGTGGATAAATCAGTGTTGTACGTGCTGTAAGCACTTTTAAGTAGGTACTGGAAAGATGCAGGAATGGTAGCATCAGGAATGATCAAACTCCACTTTTGTCTCCAGGATGTGTCCATCTTTAGCTACCTTTACAGGCTCTAGTTAACTACAAATAGGAGTCTGCAGAGACAAAGCTTGTAACGAAGGTACCTTTGTTCAGTGCCTGAAATTCATGAATGAATTTGGGCCTCTGCGTGTGTGGAGAGAAATGTTTATATGGAATTGTAAAGCTAGTAAAACCATGCAAATAATTAATTTGTTAGAATGGTGTCATGTTGCAGTAATAGTGTAAGGCAGATTACTAAAGGCTGAATCTCAAAGAACAAGGCCCTGTCAGAGGTGCGTTTCAGTCAACGAGAGCTCAGTGCCTGCCCAAAGGAGGGATCTTCTTCTCACTGCCTAACTCACAACTGTGCCTCCTAAAATAACAAGCAGTTGTTTAAAGTATATCTTTAAACTTTTATCTTCAGGAGATGGCAAAACAAAAGCTGAAAACATAAGTCAGGAGTTGAGGGCAGTGCAAATAAAGAGCTGGGCAGAAAGTCCCTGGCAGAAAACAGCGTGACCCTGGGAAAGCCCTGCCCTGTTTGGGAGCTCTGTGGCCAGTCGTTAACTGGGCAGGACGCTCTTGTCACCCCTGGCCAAGGCCATTCTGTCTAAATACAAAAGGATAATTACATGGTAGCTGCATAAAGCTTTAGGTTACAGTTCAATGGAAAGAAGCCAGCTGAATTGCCTTCCATTAAAAGGCCTCTACTGCTGCATGAGATCCCAGGATGGCAGCCTGGCCTCTGTGCTGCAAAGGATGGCGCAGACGCGGTTGTTTTCTTTTCTGGTTGTGCTTGCCAGGCCCCAAGGGGAAACTGAGTCCTTCCGACCAGGTGCAGTGTGCAGTAAGCTTCCTCTGACAAGTTGACAGAAGTTAGTGGAGACTTGGTACTTGACAAAAAGAAAAACTAATTATGGGAGGTGTTAAGAATGAACTTCATGGATGAGAAGTCGTGATCTTACCACTTCCTCTTATACGTTTCCATCTGGTATAAATGGCTTTGTAGTACATGGCCTGGTAGATAGCATCTCTTCTGCTGCTGCAGTTGGGAGTGTCCTGCATATCGTAGGATTTGGCAGCTAGGCTGCCATGAGACTTCAAAAATAAGCCTCTTCTGAGAACCAGGTGACGTATGTTCAGCTCAGCATTTCCTTCTCTTTAAAGATCAAGTGCAGTATGGTTTTCTAAGGAGAGGTAATACGTTTTGCTGGGTCAGCTGATGTTGCAGAGTGGTGAAGGGGGGGCAATAAGTTTCAGATACTCAGGCCATCTTGGGGCTTGAAGCTGTTTGAAGTTCAGTATCAGGTTTCTGTCTCTGATCTGACCAAAGTAGTAAGATCAAAGTTACTGAAAACACAGTCTGGGTCTGCAGTGGCTCTAATTCTCACATTTTGCTTCTGGAGCCCAGAAGCGGGGAGAGATTGTGCTCATCTCAACCCCGGATGGACAGAGCTACTGGGACACCAGCTCCTTCTCCTTTGCACTTGTGTCCCCACATGTTCCTGAGGCCCCTATGTGACCATCACAAATACTTATCTAAGGGGAATTCAAGGCTGGTGACAGGTACTGTCTGGACTGTCCAGAGGGACATTTATGCGGCTGTAAATGAAAGAGAAGCCCTGACACTGAGAAGATGAACTTTGTGTTGTGCATCAACATGAGTTACCTGTTCTGGAAGGAACAGCTTCCAGAGGCAAGTGAAAGAATCAAGACTCAACTGATGTCTTGTCTCTCTTCTGAGATGGCCAAGGACCTGAACCATTTAGTACTGTGTCTGGATTATGAGGATGTTTTGTCAATCATCAGGAATTAAACAAATGTGTGTTAGAAAAAACAAGAGCTATGGGTGCTTTGTAACATTTTCATTTTGAAGCCTGAAAAACAGAATAAATAGGATTCTGGTTTCTAGATCTTACTTCTGCAGCAGTGGCCAGCAAGAAAGATGACATTGTATGACACATTCTTTGAGGCACAGGCTGTCTTTCCATGTACAGGCCTATGGTACTTTGATTTGCTGGCACATGGCCACTTCTTCTAGTAGTAATATTAAGCAAATAGGTGTCTTACTGTGAAGTAGTCTGACACAATTGAAGATGTAAGAAATTAAGTTGTCTTAATTAAATTCTACTTTAGAAAGGCAGGATGTTCAGTTTCATCTATGGTGTTATCATTTGGGACAGACAGATGCATTTGGAGCCTTCAGCCAGTGACATGTGCTGCTAGTCCAGGGCTGAGACTGCTGGAGATGATAGGCAGGAGACCCCTCCTGCTGCTGATCATTCCGTCAGGGTGCTAGTCAAATGACAGCCATCCCCACTGCAGTGCCAGGCTAGTGGAGACAGGTTTTAAAGTAGTTGCCTTCCCTTTTTTGTAAGGGCAAAATGAGTCAGTGCAGATAGTCTGGCTATATTCAGTTGTTTTCTCTTCTTTCTGCATGCAGCAGCTGCTTGACTTCGGAGAGGAGGTAGTGCTGAACTAGACAAGCACAGTGAACTCCTGCCTGCAGAGCAGAGTAGAACTTACTTTTAGGAAAAACTAAAATTGTGTCTTGTATCAAGAATCACAGAATGGGAGGGTTGGAAGGGACCTCTGGGTCACCTAGAGCAGGTTGCACAGGAACGCGTCCAGGAGAGTTTTGAATGTCTCCAGAGATGCAGACTCCACCACCTCTCTAGGCAGCCCGTTCCAGTGCTCTGCCACCCTCGAAGTAAAGAAGTTCCTCCTCATGTTTAGGTGGAACTTCCTATGCTCAAGTTTGTGCCCGTTACCTCTTGTCCTGTCACGGGGCACCACTGAGAAGAGCCTGGCCCCATCCTCCTGACACCCACCCTTTAAGTATTTATAAGCATTGATAAGATCCCCCCTCAGCTGTCTTTTTTTCCAGACTGAAGAGACCCAAATCCCTCAGCCTCTCCTCATAAGAGAGGTGTTCCAGTCCCCTAATCATTTTGGTAGCCCTTTGCTGTACCCTCTCCAGCAGTTCCTTGTCCCTCTTGAACCGGGGAGCCCAGAACTGGACACAGTTGCTTGTCCAGAGAAGCTGTTACTAATGTAGCCTTCTAAGCAGAGTCATCTGCGGCAAGAAACTGGTAGAGAAGCAGTCTTGACTTACCTTGGCACTTTTTATTGCTGAGTTTTTGTTAGCTGTCTGATAGCATATGCAGTCAAGAGTCATAATCTTAATTTTTCTCCCAGTGCTCTCAAGATTATTTTTCATTCTTCATCCTAGAGCAGACTTTTGTTCCATATCCCACCATCTTCCTTTTAGTCTCCCCATTCTTCTGTGTTCAAGCAACTCAGCTTCCAAGCAGGACTTGTGAAGAGCACATCTTTCCTAAGCCAAGCATGGATCTGTACTGCCAGGTTAATTTTGCCACTGAGCAAACTCTGATTCTTTGTTCCAGCTGCACCGATTCTACAAGCGCTGGTGCAGGAAGATGATATGCCTAAACTGCTCCAATGTAACTTTCATAAGTCTTTTGTCTGTTGCCCTGTTTGGCCATTTAAAGACTTTTATGTGCCTTCCCCATGTCTTCTGACTTAAATGTCTTGTTCATACCCGAGTGCTACCTCTTCTCAGCGATTGCTCAGCAGCTCAACAATGAGAGGAAAATAGCATCGCTTTTCCAGGTCATTTTCTAGCCCCATTAAGGTTCCCAGCCAGGCTGGTTTGAAGGATTCTGTTAATTTGGGGTTGGTAGCCAGAAGGAGAATGGAAAATGTATCCACATGTTATCTTGTCACTGTAGTAGCTGTGGAAATCTATAGATCTTCATTATTATCTGCTTAGGTGAAGTTAATGATTAGGAGACAGTGATGAAATTACTTCCCTGATATCTTCCCCCTACAAGGCTTCAGCTACTAATAACTTACAACTTTACTTGTGTGTTCTTCCTTGTTTCCCTCTACTCTACAAATACTCCAGGGTCTTCCAATCCTACTTCTTTTAGATCCATCTTCTGTTCGCAAGGCAAGGTTCTTGCAAGGCTACCCCAAATTAATTCTTGTCAGCTTTTCCTCTCTTTTTGTGTTTTGTCTCACTTTGGGTCCTAGAGAAGCCAACACAAATATGGTAGTAATTTTTAGAACCAAGCAAGAAAATTGCTTGGAGAATTTTGCCTTCTACTGCGGTAGCTGTGTGTGTGGACTTGAATTCAAGTATCTTTTATCATTGTGCTTTGACCTTTTGCGACTGTGCCATCTTTCTGCAGCTGAGAGTGGAAAATGTCTTCTGTGCAGATTGACAGCTGATAGGAGTGAAGAGGTGAGTAGTATTTTTACATCCTTGCTGAGTTTAGGATTAGAGTTAGCAGTTCTTAAGGATTTTCTTTTCTAAGGTGGGAGCTTAATTCCTTTTTTAGGTGTTTAGCAAGTAGGTGGTATTAACATGATGCAGTTAAATTCCATGAGTCCTGAAGCAGACACATGTTTGCTGCTATTCACAAGAGATGGTTGAGAATTTTTCAGAAGGCTGAGTGTGTAGATTGGATCTGGGAAAAGGGATGAATGTGAGTAGGATCTCAGCACGTACCGCAGCCATAAACTGCTAGATCTGAAAAGCAGTCTTGAAGCTGTGGTAGTGCTTTATTTCACGATCTGAGATACCTTGTGCTATGAAATATGAGTTCCTGGACTCCAGGCATTCAGAAGCATCTGAAGCATCCCAGTGCACATACATACAGACTTTTCTGTCTTCAGGAACCTAAAGTCTTACACTTAAGTTGACTAATAAATGTAGGCAAGTTTTGAATATGCTTTCCTATATTGGAGCAATGAATCTGTTTGTTGGTTGTGTTGGGGAAACTGTTCAATAGAGCATGGTCGTTTGCACACAGTGCAGTCACAAAAGGAAACATGGAAGAAAGGTATAAACATAATATTAAATAGATCTACTTTCAGAGGGGCTGTGTAAAGGCTGGAACTGAGCATGCCCTGTGGAACTGTGATAAATGATTGGCAGACTGCAGGTAGGAATTCTGAATCCATCAGTAGTGTTTGTAAAAGGTCGTCTCAACGTAAAAGTGAACCCAGTCAGAAGAAGGAGGTGGGGGGGAAATATCCATCCCCTTCAAGTAGAGGGGAAGAGAGGGCAAACCAATAAGGACAACATATGAGTAGGTCTGTGTATCTTTATATACCTATACATCTGTAGATAGAATTAAAAATTGTGTGGGCATAACGGGTTGATTTGTCTTAGTTAAAGCAGATACCTGTGGTCCGGTCCAATTTGGAGTGCGGGAGAACAGTCCAGTTCTGTGATCTGGGGGAGAGGCAGTAAGAAGCTCAGAAAGAGTTAGAAAAGAACCAAGGTGATAGCAGCTGTAGTCAGAGGAGACGTGGGGCATCCAGCTCCTTGGCTTATGGTCTGGAGTGCATGAAGCTGCAGCTGGGAGCACATGTTCCAGTTGGAAGAACAGTGCTGGGAAAGACCCCTGGGACTGTACCTTCATAAGCTGACTGATTGGAAAAGGAGGGAGCTGTAGGACGCAGCAGTAAAAGCTTACGGACCAATGCTGAATTAAGAAAATGATGTCTGAAGAGATAAGAGGCTTCCTTCAATGGCAGGCAGAAATAGCCCAGCAAATAGCAGTTCTGTGTGGGGCACAACTGTTGAGTTATTGCTGTATTTAAAAGAGCTTGTGAGTGTCCAGCTTACCACTTTTCAGAAGGCTGAGAGTTTCAGTCACGTTCCCCTGTGGGAAAGCTCTGGTGCTGCCTTCTTGGGACACACAGCACATAGTCAGATGAATGTCTGATGTGGGGGGTGTCATAAACTGCCAAACAGTAGAGGTTTATGGTGGATCTCATGCTTCAGGTTTACAAAAGAGAAAAATGGCAGGTGTGCATAAAACATGAAGATAGTGTATTTGTAGTTGTAACCCAAATGCTAAGCTTCCTGATACCTTGAGGAAATAACAGCACTAAAAATGTAAGCGTTCTTTTAGAAAGATGTAAATAGGAAGGAAGCACCCAATATAGTGGAGGGGTATGTCTGCTGTGTAGGAACTGGGCCCTAAAACCTAAGTTTTTGTTTACTTGTTATTCAGGACAGAGAAATTTGACTGATCTATGAAGACAAATTTACCTGAGTGATGTGCTTAGGGTTGCTTCTTGTTGTGGATGGAGTGATGCACTTCACTCGTAGAGAGAAGCAGCGAACAATTTATTGATGTAAAACAGGGATTTAACAAAGTTTGATAGTAAATGCAACAGAGTTTTAACAAGATTTCAATGACAAGGCACACTTGGTTATGTACTGCACAGCAGACAGGGTCACACAGAACTGCCAGGGAGATCCTCCGCTTGAGTGACGAGGTTCAGAAGGGACCCTCTTGCTTTCTGAACTTCTCAGAGAGGAGTTGAGGTGCAGCTGGATCCAATATCCTAGTTGCAGACTTGGTCAGTGGTTTATGTCTAAAGGATTATATGTGCGCAATCAGTCCTTTATATCACTTAGTTAAGACTTCAAAGTTTGGCATACTATGGACCTCTTACTGAGGATCTGTTGTGGCAAGGAAGCTCTGAATCTCGAGAAGTAACCTTGAGAGGCGTCTCTACTCAAGGGGAGATCCTGGCGTGCAGCCTGCTGCCGCCAGGACTGTTCACGATTTGTGGGGGCAGGGTGATTGACTTATATTCATATTTGCATATCAACCACAGTACCAGCATTGCTCAAGTTAGCCCTTGGCTATTGTGTTGTTATCCGTCTCCTCAAAACCACTTTGAACCAGACGCAGCTGTCACGACTAGGTGAACCCCTTGTGACCACCATGGCTGATTATCGCTTGGGCAGGGTTATGGGCGATAAAGGTCACGCTGGGGACCGGGGCAGAGCACACCATCAGAGTTGTTTTTTCTGAATTGAAATAAACCTGAACAATACAGTACAAAACTTACCATTAATTTATTTGCCCATACAGTATATTTCTACTGCCAATTACATACTTTGCAAGGCAGTGATGGCATGATTAATCCATCACTGATGTACAATCCATTGTACACTAACTGGTGGGCACTAGTGGGAGAAACTGCAAAACTGCTCAGAGGAGCTGCCTTTCCCAGCTGTAGACATGGTTGCCTACTTGAGGATCTTGTCAGATGTAGTGAGGTGGTTAGTAGGATTCTGAGATTTATCCTCTTCTACGCTTACTTCCCAGGACATTTCTACCTCTGAGGACCTGTGTGAACTTGAAATTAAGAAGATGAGGTAGCTACCGTCTTGGAGGCTGGGATCCACAAGGATTCCTTTGATGAAAAAGAATAACTTAGAAATCTGAGGCTGCTCAAATTTTCTCCTCCAGGGATCTTAGGAGGAAACTTGAGGAATCACAGCCTGGCAGATAGCAGATAGTGCTTGGAATACCTGGTTCTTCACATCTTAGCAGTAGTTTAATGTTAGGAAGGAAAATATATATTGAGGAGGAAAAATTATTTTCTCTAAAATTGCCATCAAGAGAATTCCAAAAGGGGAAAGAGAAGAAAACTTCCTATGACAGTCTCTGGCTGTGTTTCTGAGGGTGCTTAAAAGTGTGCTCCCTCTCTCTTTATGCAGTGTCTTCTGTTTGCAAGGTTTAAACCTAACTCAGCTTAGACCGAGGTGCTAGGTTTCTTTATGGTCTGCAGCAGTTCTGTTCCTCCTAGATGAAGAGTGACTGTAGTTGCTCGCTGCAGGTGTTTACACTATCCAGTTACCTACTATCAGTTGAATGCTGGGAGTTTATAAAGGCTTGTGCTGTAGTGAAGAGTAATAAAAGGAGAGGGAAATAGTTCTTTACAGTTGCGTATATGTAGCATGAATTTCCAGTAAAAGAAGCAGCTAACTTTCTGAAATGCTGCTTTGAGCTTTACCTGTAGCAAACTATGAGAGACTGCCTTGGATCTGTCAACAGTTCTATTTTTTTTGTGTGTGTGTCTTTTTACATACAGTGCTGTTCTTCACAGATTTAAGTGACTTGGATTGGGTCAGGGTATTAGCAGGCTAGGATTTTAGAGACTCTTACTTCACTGCCTTGGTGATAATATTTTTCTCTGCCAAGCTTAATTTTCAATGTGAAATGTGTTTGGATTTTTAGTCTCTCTTTTTTTTTTTTTTTTTTTTTTTTTTTTCCAAACCTGGCTTTCCTCCGTTGCATGCTGATTCTGGCTTGTTACTGCAGCTTGTTCAGAAGAGCTGGGCTAAGCATATTTATTTGTTACTGTTACTGACCTCTGTGAGTTGTCCAAATCAATTTATTATAGTAGTGTTGGAGTAGACTGGTGTATTTGCTTTTCATTTTGCTTTGGAAAGAAGATGGGAGCATTTGCTAAGAAGAAACAAACCAACCAACCCTTTTCAAAAAAGAACTGTCTGAATTTACAAACAGCTTTAAGAAACCAGGTAAGATGGGTGATACATAATGTCTTGACCTTAATGTTGTCTCTTCTTTACATCAGTTGGCTCTCCAGTGACAGTGGAAAGGCTATTGGTTATGGAAAAATATTGTAAACTGTCATCACGTTCTCAGGGTAAATTCCCTCTCTCCATTCATCAGTCTGTTTTGGGCTGCTTTTTCCCGGTAAGCAATGATGTGCACTGTGTTCTCTGAATGTCAGATTTGCTTCAGTCAGCTAATACAACATGTTAAGCTCAAGCTTTCAAAAACAGCCATGAATTTTGAGCGCCACTGTACTCAAATGCCTGGTTTGAAATGAAGGGTCCCAGCTTGCAGGAGCTTACAAGTCAGGCAGTTGCCCATCAGGGAACTGTGAGCGCTCAGAGCTGAGGCCTGAGGTCATGGGCTGTAAACTTGCGGCAGCTTTTGAAAAATGTGTTCTAAGAACTCAATTCTGCTCTCGCTGCAGAGAATGAAGTCAACCTGGATTTACTGCCTCGGTTAAAACAAATCCAGCAAGAGAGCACCCAAAACTGGAGGATGACTGATACAGATTCCCAGGGCAGGTTGCGCCCTCTTGGACATGCCATCTTCTTGAGGGCAGACCTTCCATAGTCCTGGCCCCCTCCTCCACAGTGTTGGTGGGAATCTCTGCCTGCTCCAACAGCAGGGTCCTGGGTTCTAAGTCTCTGCTTTGTGCTGGGGCCGCTTCAGGAGCACTTGGGCCCTTGCTGCTCGCTTGCTTGTTTGAGAGCCGTAGCTCTCTATCAGCAAATGCTGGGGACTTGGAGCAGCTTTTTCCAAACAGGGGAGGGCAGCAGGTAAGGCACAGGAGTCTCCTAGCAACAGGCTTGGAGAAGGGCATGACCTTACCTGAAAGAGGTGCTGGGGAGATTCGGGGGTAATGCTTCTAGATGCCGAGTTTGGACTTGGTCATTTTTCACAGATCGGTCTTGCAAGTCTGCTACTTACGTGAGTCTTGAGGGGTCTTAACTTCTGTCAGGAACATAGGAAGCATCCTTCTTGGTCACTGTAAGTAAAGAGCTGCTGCTTTAATTTGTTCTCAGGTTGGAGAGAGTGGTCACTGTGGGCTAAGGTGTGTTTGAATAACATGGTGCTATGTGTGAGGCAGGGCATGGGAAATATCAGCTTTCTGCACTTCTCCTGCCATTCATGAGATCACATTAGTCAGAAAACTATTCTTTAAACTATCAATGTCTTCATGTTTTCTCTTTGTTCTCTGAAATGCCCCCCCTCTACACTCCCTCCCAAGAAAACCCTACTTTTCTCCTTCCCGTTGTGAAATGGTGCCTTCTGGGCAGCCCACACACAGGCATTACCGGTAAGAACTACACTTCCTCATCCCTTTAGCTTAGTCTGGTAATTGGATTAATTTAATTTCCTTTTGTCGTCATTCTTTTTTACTGTATCCCAATTCTCTTTGAAACAGATTTGAAAGATAGGCAGGGATCAGAGGTTGCCAGCAGGTACAGAATGAACTGGGCAAGGGAACGAGGAGTGGCAGGGAAATGATGTGCCTTCTAAGGGAAAGGAGCTAGAGACAAAAATGAGGGGAAAATGCAGATTGGAAATGGTCTGTGTTTTCTTACTCGCAATACACAGTGGTCTGAGCAGAACTCAGCGGAAGGGAGACAATGTGCATCCTGATGGGGGTGGAGTCCAGAGAGAGAAGCAGCAAAACCATGATTAATACATTCAGAACTGACCAAAATCCCAGGGCTCCAGATCTATCCTGAAAGCACTAAGAGTGAGGAATGGACATTAAGTCTGTATTTCGAGACATCTGTCTGTGGCATGCTTTTAGCTTCATTGCAGAGCTTGATTAATCAATCTGCTGAAACTATTCCACACATCAGTACAATCGATATTCTATTTTCTGAGCCACAGTTAATTGAGGCTCTCAGTTACCTGAAGGATGAATACGTCCTCAGAGTTATGACTTCAGCACATAAGTACTGCTAAGATTTTACTGCATAAATCTTTAAACACTGATGAACTAATGTCTTGGGGCCAAATTCAGCACCAGTGTTCTGTAAATCTTTACTCCTAATGATTTGTGTGAGATTTGTATGAAAATGTTGAAGCCAGATTTGCAGCACATTCATTGAATGTTGTCCATGGTTGCAAAGGCATGCTCATTTGGCATTTATTCCCAGGGAAAATGCAAAATTAGAGAGGAAGAATTACATTTAAAAAGGTATTGCCCAAAAATGCATGTCAATTTTCATCCACACATCCTGTGTCTACTCTACTAAAGCAGAAAAACAGAAACATGTCTGATTCTCCCAGTCTTAAGGAAGAACACAGCGGCTACAACGGTGTGCCAACGAAAGTAATTCAAAAAGTCATGAAAAACTGTTACTCCCATAAGTACTGTTTGGGTAAAAGGGTCTGAGGAAAGAGAATATCATAAGCAGAAGAGCTTACGATCAGGGAGAGGCAGGTGCCCTCTACTTCAGAGTTATCTGCTGCCTGCAGTTCTGTCATTTGGAGGGACTGAAGTATCCTACTACATATGTGCCTCCTCTGTCTGCAGTTACTCTTTCAACTTCAAACTAATTATGACATGTGACATAGGTTTATAGATGTATCTAAGGCAATTCTTAGAAATACGAACATGCATGTTATAAAACTAAATATTAGTAAATACTTCAAATATGAATTTGTAAAATAACACTGTGCCCTACATTTTTAACTAGCAGAAACAACCGGGTACTAAGAATAAGGAAATTCCTGCAGTAGTTCAAGTTCACCTGCAGTCAGTCAAGTAGCTGACAGAATTTATAGCCTCGGGCCATCACTAATCAGGGGAATTGTCTTGTGGAGGTTTTTTGTTTGTTTTTTCTTTTATTGGGACTTCAGAGTTAATTCAAAGTATCTTGATGAGATCTCATTATACCCATCCAGAGGCTGTTAGGTCTAAATAATTCTGCTGGTGTAGAGGGAATAGAGGCAATCTGGGAGAGACTTTTTGAAGCACAGTTTGGCTTGGTAGCAGGGAAACAGGCAGAAACTACTGCAAAGGAGAGCTTTGGAAAAAAAACAACAAAAAAAACCACGAACCAGGCGGGGTTCAGAAACTTAATCAGGCATGAATATGACATGCACTGATGTCTCCCCTGCAGTGCTTGTGTGTGACAAATCTGCCACTATTTCTTGGTCTCCCGTTATCCACACAAGCAGCGCAGTCGAGGAAAGGATTGCGTCTTCCTCCGAGGCCCATGCGTGTTTTCATAGACTTGCCTTTTTTCTTCTATCAGCAAGCTGGGAAAGAAAGTCCTACTGGACAAAGGGAAAATTTCTGTGCTGGCTTAGCTCAAGCTCCCTAATAACATTATGTTAGAAGAACTGTTTCTACTTTAGCTGCTTGAAATATAATTTGCTGATGATGGAAAGTATTTCCATAGCTGTGAATTTAGAAGCTCCCTGTTTTTCACAGAACAACACAGTGTGAGCAGGCTCAGTATGAGCATGGCCATCCATGTGCAGCTCCTGGGCAGCCCTCTGCCCTACCCTGACTTTACAGTCACTCCCTGCGGCTCCCAACATTGTCCCTCTTCTCCCAGCCCCTCCCCAGCTCTGGTCCCTCAGCTTAGCTTTCAGAGGGCTGGGGGATCTTAAATCCCCTGTTGACAAAAAAAAAATTGTCTGTGCTGAGACAATTGCGTAGATGGCAGTTGTGTTTCTGGTTTTCAGGAAGCTGCTGCCCATCCCACTGTAACTACCTCAGTGATGAATGTCATTTGTTTTCCTCAGGAGACTGAATAGCTGTGATGCGTTCAGAGCTTTTTCGTCTGTATTACTGTCACTCCATTAAAAGTCTTGCATCACCAAGTTCAATTATCTACTTAAGGCTTTTCACAAATCTACATCTCTTACTGAATCCAGTCTTGGCCTTCTGTTTGGATGCTTCTCCCACTAATATCCTGCAACTACTTTTCATCTCAATCCTTTTATCGTGAATTGCTGTCCAATAAAACAATACTTTTCGCCTTTCTTTCCCTCTTGAGACCTTCTTGCGCTGTATTGCCTACCAGGCACCAGCCAGTTCTGAATGGCTAGGAAATAAGATGCTTGGGAACAGCTGCAATTTTAATTGTTTTGTAAATGCTCAAGTGGCTTGTAACCATTACATTGTGCAGTCCCCAACTTGTGCAATGATGTGCTGTTGCTTGTTGTAGTCCCTAGGTATCCTCCATTCCCTTCTGCGCCTTACTGTGTACTTTTTGTTTTATTTTGAATGAAATATTTTACAGAAGGAACTGTGATTTACGGATTTGCTTGGTGCCTAGCACAGTGGAACCAGTTTGTGTTTGGGCTACCATAGTTAGGCATCTGCCCTGTCTTGGGATGCTCTTAATCAGCAGCCAGCCTGCGAAGACTCTTTCAAGCATATTGTAAGAAGGAAGTTCCCATCGAGGCTGGACTGACTGGGTATGTGACAGTAGAAGGCAAATACTGAGACAGTGTCAATGCATTGATGCTTGTCTCCTTGCAGTTGTGGTGAAAGGGTCAGGATTCAAAAGAAGTCAATAGTGGTCTTTGCGATGGATTAATTTGTATTGTAGATGCTTTCCCAGACCTGCTCTAGATTCAGTATTAGACTTCTAGTGTAGTCACTAGATATTTTGCAAAGTTTAAAAAAGAAATAGAGAATAAAAGGATAATTATTAAGTATGTGGTGTAGAACCAGGAAAGAAAAATCTTTGTTCTACAGAGGAAATAGTGTGGGGTAGATAGTGTGTGGCTTGCTGGATATATTTGTGTGAGTCTGGCTTTGGTGGGCAGGTGTAAGGCAACGGAAATAATTGGTGACAGGATCCCTGTAATAAGAAGGGAGGGACTGAGAGGGAAGGACCTTGTGCACATTTGATCCAACTCTGTGAAGAGATTTTCAAAATTACAAGGGAAACCTTAGAGATAGTACTGCATGCTGTGGATGCTCCCAGCTAACAGTTGAATACAATTCATGTAAAGCTGTAGAGGGAAGTGCAAAGGCTAAGGACCACAAGTGGAAACGCTTAGAAAGGCTTATTGAAAAGAAAGGAAAACCATACAACCCTGTGGAAGCTTAGTAAAAGCTTCCAATAATTTTTTTCCCTGGAGAGTGACGTTCCGTATTTCCTCAGTGCCTTACCTAGCAATAGGTATGACTTCTAAGGCCTCTGCATCTTTTGATGTCTGTCTCCTCAGATACAAAAAACTTTTCCCTTCCTGCGGCAGCCATGTATTCCCATTCTGACGAAAGATACCTACAGTCCATTTCCTTCTTACCGCTTTCCTTCTTACGGCTGAGAATGCAGGAATGATACGAGGATTTGAACCCCTAAGCTTATCAACTCTGCTGGCAGACCAACCAGGTAGCGTTATGTTGACAAACTCTCATTCTCCTCAGAGAGAAAGCTTCTGGTGCCCTTACGCATCAGCTTCTTGTGGACTGTGTGGAGATACACCCCATGCATATTTCTCATGTGCCACCTCCACTGCTGTCTTGGCAGCGTCTCTTGGGACTGAAATGTTAGGAGACATGAGGGAATTCCTAGTGACTCTACTTAGTGTTTCATCCACAAGCTCACAATGTACTGTTGACCCAGATCTGTAGCATCTGATGATAGTTCAGTGTCCTGTGTAAAATGGATTGTGCCATGAGGAAATAAGTCTTTGTTCAAGCACCTGAATCATATGAACTGCCAAGACTTCGGTTGTTTGGCTGTCTGTTTAAGAGGGAATAATCATGGATACAGCTCTGTCCTTTACACTTTCAATATTCCCTGGTGAATATTCTGCATATCTTCTTTATGTTCATTATTATAGTTCCTTTTTCCTTATAAATGTTTCTATTCTGTCATCTCCTATGAGAATTTCAGTCATACTGCGTATTAATACTTTGTTCAGAGAGGCACCGTGTTTCCAGGGCAGGGCAAGAACAGTCTTTTTCCAGATGGCATTGGAATGACTGCACGTAACATCAGTGTGGTCTTTTCCTAGCACCTTCTGCCACAGAGCTGACAAGTGCAGAGCAAAGAAGTTAAATAGCGCTTGATGAAGAGTCAAGAGAACCCCAACTCGAAAGAGTAGGTTTCTAAGAATGAAAGAGGTCAAATTCCCCCTGTGGTGTAAATATGTAAGACTTCAATTAAATTATGCTTAAAATCAGCTTGGGCCAGTGACTGTGGTGTAGCAGGGCAATGTGTAGGACCTTGTAAATCTCTATAAAAACTGTAAAAACTAATCGTGCTGAAACAGTTTGGTGATAAGCAAATTGTGCCCTTTTAAAACCTCTTCACCAACTTTCTTCCTGTAGAGACAATTAGAGTTTGTTCTCACTTCCTATTTATCATGACTAACCACCTCTCTCAATTCTCAGCTGTTCCTTTTTATTCTCCTCCTTTGTGTTTTGCTGTCCTGAAGCGAAATCTGAATAGAGTTCAATGGCTGTCTTGTGCTTTTTGACTTGGTATCAGGCAGTCTGACACCATAAGAAAATTATTTTCCAAATCCTAGCCATACAATGGATGAATTCTTTAACAGAAGAAGTAACAGTTCAGCTGAATAATGGATGCAAGGTGTGGTGTCTGAAAGTGTAAAACCTCTGAAACTTTCTCCTCCGGTTGCCTTTCTGTAGCTCCCATCAAAGCTCAGTTTTTCACTACAGTAAAGATTTTGAGTATAAAGGCAGTAGGTGACAGCCAGAAGGGCCCAGGTTTTCAATGCTGTGTTCATGTAATCTCTTCCATATTACATTCGGAAAAGTAGGGTACAGTGCTGTTTCTTGAAAAGAGCAAAAAGGTCATGTGGGCTGCTTGTGAGATGTCTGTATTTTTTTCTACTGACTTGCAACCAGTAAATTCTTTAGCAGCCTCACCCTTGGCAAAGGCCTTGTACCTGTCAGCTCCCTCCTCACCACCAACGCGATACCAGCTGCATCCCGCTTCTCAGGCAGAGCAGTGTACATTGTCCAGGCCCATTCTGAGAGTCGGAGCCTGGTAAAGTGCCACCTTACCCCAGGACCTAAAATTTGCTGTGGTAAGAATAAGACGACTGAAAATTCGCATCTTTCTCAGATTCGTCCTTTGTGGATGTTACGAGTTTGTGTGCGTTGCCATCTGGGGGATAAAGACTTGTGACATCCTTGTTGACATCTCTCTCTTTTTTTCTCTCTCTCTCTCTCTCTCTCTCTTCGTTTCAGAGTGCCTGCCGGGGTGTGTGCAGAAGAATGGCTGCGGCAGAACCTCTGACTGCTTTCTCCCGGTGGTACCTCTACGCCATTCACGGCTATTTCTGTGAGGTGATGTTCACAGCTGCCTGGGAGTTTGTGGTCAACTTTAACTGGAAGTTTCCAGGTGTTACCAGTGTGTGGGCACTCTTCATCTATGGCACCTCCATCCTCATTGTGGAGAAGATGTATTTGTATCTCAAAGACAAGTGTAACATTATAGTGCGCTGCTTCATTTACACACTTTGGACATACCTCTGGGAGTTCACCACCGGCCTCATCCTACGCCAGTTCAATGCCTGCCCATGGGACTATTCCCAGTTCGATTTTGACTTCATGGGCCTGATCACCCTGGAGTATGCCATCCCATGGTTTTGTGCTTCTTTCATCATGGAGCAGCTGGTGATCAGAAACACCCTGCGCTTACGATTTGATGAGACTGCCGAGCCGGGGGCCCCCACTGTCCCCGTTGCCTTGGCCAACGGCCATGTGAAGACTGATTGAGCAGTGAGTGACTCAGAACCTCGCTTAGCAATCTGAGAGAGCCCAGACCTCTGCCAAGGACTGTCAGTTCTGGCTCTCAGGTACTGCTCCTTGCTGTATGATAAGATTCATAAACCCCATTTTTCTAATGGGGGTGTGCATGGGATATACCAGAAAAAAGTGGAACCAATAGATTTTCTATGGATTTTACTCTTTGGGCTCTAAGGACCAATACCAGTTACTTGTTAGTTAGGTCATTTCTGATTTTAACTTATTACAGATGAAAGCAGTCCTTTTGCTTACACTTCTATGTGGAGAAAGAAGAAAAAGAAATGCTACGGTGGAAATGCATATAAAAAGAGAAAAAACTAAATAGTGGATGGGCATGGACACGCCAGCTAAGTTAGTGATTGGCTTATTCCATTAGGCAATATTCAGGTGCTTGCTTGCAACCAATACCTCCCATGGGACCTGAGATGCTGCAGGAACAAGGAAAATCCATCTGCTGTTGAGAAGAACCTAAAGACTGGCAATCTGCTGGGGAGGTAGATGGTGTTTCCCCTTCGAGGTCCCATTGGCCTCTCCCCAGGTTCTTTGTTGCACCACGAAATAATCTGGTGCTGGACATCTTGCTGAATTTATACAGATCTTGTACTTTTTGAAATCTCAGTCCTGATACTCATTAGAAATTTTTTCTTTTTTTCTTTTTTCTTTTTTTTTTTTTTAATAAAGGCCTTTTTTGCCAAGTGAATTTTACCGTAATCTGTGCAATCTGAATCTTGGCAAAAGGCGCAAGAAATAGCGTAAGTCTTCCCATCTCCTTTGTCCCCCCAAAGCAGACCTTGCCTGAGGGTCTGCTGCAGATTCCAGCTCCACTCTCAGCCGTGCAAACCTTGCAGAGACTGTACAGGCCACAAGAGTTTTCTGCCTTCCTTCCCAGGGATTCCTCTGTTTCTGGTGATGTTGATGACTTAGTCTGGCTGCAGCCCATTGTATTTGAAGGTCAAAACCTTCATGTGGCTAACGTGGTATCCAAGATTCGGTCCTCTGGCACTGACTCTCGCCTTCCTTCAGCACTGGCAGGTTTTGGCTCAGTTCTACCCAGTGTTTTCCTCAGTGTATCAAGAGGATTTGCTTTTTCTTCCCAAATTCTGCTTTAAGTAATCACAGCCATATTGTCAGGACAATAATGATCCCCCCGTGGCAGGGGGGTTGGAACTAGATGATCTTTAAGGTCCCTTCTAACCTGAACCATTCTATGATTCTATAATTGGAGGCAGCAAGAGATAGGCCATGTCGCCTGATTCATTATTTAAAAAAAAAAAAAAGGGGGGGGGGAAACTCCCTCTCTGAAGAGCACTTCTTTGTACTCTGCCTGAGTGAGGCTTCGAGTTAGAGTGCAAGAGCAGCAGTAGAGAGGTGGAGCAGGAAGGAGTGCTGTAGAACTACCTGCACTGGGGACAGTTTGAAGTTTAACCTGCTGGGGACATTTGAGGAGCACAGGGGAAGCTGTAGTGCAGGGAAAGTGCTTGAATGGTGGCAGCCACAGTTTCATAATTCATTCTGGCAAGTCTTGGCTTTTGAAGTTAGCAACAAACATGGAGCTTCCAGCTGTCAGGTGTTATCTCACTCCTAACTGGTTCATGGGGCAGGTTTGCTTTAGTTGCCCTGTAGGGACAGATTAATTTCAGTTGTTCTTCAACAGGGCTGCACCAGGGTCAGTTTGGCTTGAAATGCAAATGTGTTGGTGTGGTTGTGGGATTCCACTCTCATATTGGAAATGGCCAGGCTATTTCTGTGTGGGTCACCTGTCTCTGGTAGGGAGTGCTCAGCCGTGAACCTGCTCCTTGCCCTGGGGCATCCATTCCTGAAGGGAAAAGCACTCCTGGCTCTGTGAGGAGAATTGCTTGTTGGTTCTGCTCTTACGAAGGCAGTGTTAATCCTTTTGTATCACACAGAGTGCAATTATTTTATTCCTCCCCCTTCTCACATGGCATCCGTTGCTGGCAACGGACACACAAAAACACTAGTGGCAAGGAGTTAATCAAATCTGCCCTTGGGTATGCAATGTCTCCTGAAGCACCCAGAATACTTGGGTGGGTATTTAGAGTTCCCTTTTTATAGTTCATTAAATTAAAAGAGAACAGACACTGAACAGATTATTTTTTTCATGCTGTGATGCGAGTATTGTGAAATCAGAGGAACAGTATGTAGTTTATCAGCCTTGATGGTCTCAGCCGTGTAGACCCAGGCAAAATAGTCAGCTGACACTGCACATGGGGGGAAAAAAAGAGATGAGATTTGTATGTGGGATAATGTGGATAAGCTCTACGGGACCAGAACAAGAAGGTGGGAGCTGGGATCTTACCATTTTGGCCCCAGTTCTGACAGGGTCACTAAATGCAGTGTCTAAAGCTGCGTTGTCCTCGCAGCATAGCTTAATTGTGGTGTCGTCCTGCTTCCTGCACCACCTCTGCCTCATCTGAAACCCTCAGCCTTCACAGAAACATCCTTAGGATCCCTGCTTTCTCCTTAGCTGTTAAAAAACTCTAAAAAGGTAAAAGGAGTTAGCCATGTGGTTTCGTGACTGCCGGCTGCAGCTGAGACTGGGGGAGGAGGGGCTGGTGCACAGTCACAGTCATGTGTCTTGACTACAGAAGCTCCCCACTAAATGACAGTGTTTTTTCTCTGTGATGTAATGTTTAGGTGCTCAAACTATGGAGGTGTCATGGTTTAACCCCAGCCAGTAACTAGGACCATGCAGCTGCTCGCTCACTCTCCCCTGGTGGGATGGGGGAGAGAACTGGAAGAGTAAAAGCGGGAAAAAAAACACATGGGCTGAGATAAAGACAGTTTTAATACGTAGAGCAAAAGTCGTGCACGCAAGCAAAGCAGCACAAGGAATTCATTCCCTGCTTCCCAGGGACAGGCAGGTGTTCATCCATCTCCAGGAAAGCAGGGCTCCATCATGCATAATAGTTGCTAGGAAAGACAAACACCATTACTCTGAATGTTCCCTTCTTCCTCCTCCTTCCCCCAGCTTTATATTGCTAGAGCACGACGTTACACGGCATGGAATATCCCTTCGGTCAGTTGGGGTCGGCTGTCCCAGCTGTGTCCCCTCCCAGCTTCTTGTGCCCCCCCATCCTGCTGACTGGCGGGGTGGTGTGAGGAGCAGAAAAGGCCTTGACTACTCAGCAACAAACTAAAACCACCAGTGCGCTATCAACAATATTTCTCATCCCAAATGCAAAACATAGCACTACACCAGCTGCTAGTGAGCAAGCAACTCTATCCCGGCTGAAACCACGACAGGAGGGGTTTCCCAGCAGCATCCAGTATCTTATTCCATTATGCTTATTGCCTGTGCTATTGTAACGCCTATTGTAGTCTGCTTTCCACCGATGTCTGACAGGTACCACCCGGCTATTGCACCCTCATAGAGTGGTAATTTACACCCGGAAGTGCACTTTACTTGCAGCTTGCACACCAGAAACAGACTGGGACCCCGCAAATTCTTAAATCAATTAAAATAATTTTACAAAATACCATGTACCTAATGCAGCAGGATTAGCCAGACTTCTCCTTTCTGAGCAACGTGGCTACAGTCAGAGCTTTGTCTTTTCTGCAAAATCTCCCTTTTTAATACATGTGATGCTTCTTATAATGTCTTACAGAAGTGCCCAGAGCATGTTACCGGGGTCTCAGTGGCAGCTCAGCAAGAGCTTGGGAGCTGGACTGAAGTTGTAGAGACATTTACATTAAGAAGAAAAAAACGCACAAGGCCTAACATTTCTTTGTATGTGTATCTTCCTCAGTAGATTAAAGTTGCCTGTTTTGAGTTCACCAGCAATAAAAAAAATCTTGTGATTTATCTACCTTGTCCTAACTGCAGCAAGGAGAGAGTGGCCCATTGCTGCTTTGGTTTTCTGGTGGGTGGTGGGATATGGACTCCAGTTATCCCGAGGTTCCAGTTTTGCCTCCCTTCTCTTGCTTCTCTTTTGTACGGTCCACCCTAAAGGATCTCAAAGTACATGATGAGATACAGAGTCTGGTGCCCTGCACACAGGAGACAGTTCAAGCGTTACTGTGATGTCTGTTCATACTCCAAAGATCTTGCCAGAGGGAAATGGTTGATTTACAGCAGGACCAGACTGCGTTTTGGTCTTCGGTGTTACAATTGAGAGAAATGTGTACATATGTACAAGGTACTATTGCGCCTTTGGTCTGACTGCATTTTGTAATTAAAGCAGAATAATCCAATCAAGGTTTTGCTTGACTAGTCCTGTGACTATAAAAGGTAAAAAGACTGCAGGGCTTTAGCTGCCTTGAGAATTAGGAAGTGGGTGACTGCAGTCCTCCTGAGTTCAATAGTATTGCTCTGTTGATGACTGGTTTTCTGAAACCTGCACAGAAAGAAAGGGGATTTCTTCGTTCATGGGAACTTCTGCCCTTTCTGTATTATGAATAAAACATGAGCCACTGCTCAGATATGAACTGAAACCAAATGTTTTTCTATTTTAGTTTATCCTGGGCCGTGAGTACATGCAATGTGCCCTGTATTCAAGGGGCAGGATTGCAGACCCGAGTCCTTTGCTTCAGTTCTTCTACCTGTAAACTGCAGCTGAACCACGTGAGAAGGAAACTGTTCCTTTTCCCCTTTCTTCCTGTACATCAGCAGCTACCGAATCCCTCTGTGATCCATCCCCTGTTGTAGAAGGAAGTCTGTCTTCTGGTGCAGCCCCTGCTAAATCAGAAGCTGTTCCCACCATGCATTCCCTCGCCCAGTTACTTCGGCACCCACTTACCGAGTAGGGTCACAGAGCTGGTGAGACCTCAGGAGTGTTGTCCTTGTTCAGCAAAGGGCCTCCGGTCTTCCCTTACTCCCCTCAGAGTGTCCTGAGCCATCCCCTGGGGAAGGGATGTTCCCTTCCTTCCACATCCTGCCCAGAGAATGGAGCAAGCTCTGCTGCTGCCCAGGGGCCTCTGTGCCACTCAAGGTTTTAAGCTAATGGAGGTGGTCTCTGCTTGGGCAGGGGAACATTGATTTTAAGAGCTGTAAGTCTCTGGGCTTCAGGCTTATTACTAGCAGGTCACCCACAGGCATGATAGTGAATTTGTAACGCGTGGAATGGCTTATTTCTTCTAGGATGGCAAGGGTTTGCTCCATCAAGGGTTTGGCCACTTGTTTCACTGCTTTGGGACCTAGAGGGAAGTCACAGAAGCAGGTGGTGCCCCCAGTACCTGCTCTGCTTTTGGCCCCATGGCAGCTAGCACAGATGCCAGAGGAAGAAGTGCTGTCTTGATGGAAGTCCTCGGGAGGGGCTGGGGATGCACTGGTTAGTTTGTGTCCAAAGGCACCACTGCTTCAGACAGAAAGCTGCACTTTGCCTCTGAGGTCGTCACTACCTGTGGAAAGGCAAAAGTTGTCTGCTTGCTGCAAAGTATGATTGCCTGAACTGACCCTGAAGTAGAAGGGATGTTCAAAATCTCTAGTCCTGTTTTTATCTGGGTGGTATCTAGGTGACTTACATCTTTGTGGAAAAATATATCACCTAAAGATATGCAAGCTAGTGCTCATTAAGCCAGTGGAGGTACTAAAAGCCATACAGTGCCGTGCTCCATCCTGCTAAGTTAATCGTGCTGAGAAGCAGAATACCTTCGCCCACAGAGCGTGCTGCCGTGTGGCTATACCACTTCCAGCACCTGAATTAGTACAAACGCCTACTCAGGAATGCATTTTGCCTTATAAATTACTCTTAATCCTGTGGGTTCGAGTGGAAATGTTTGTCAGACTAAAGAGGGAGAAAGACTTGAGATACTGTATAAGCTTCATCACTGCTTATGATCTCACTTGAAAGCATTTTGTTTAAAGCTTCAGCTACTTAACTGGGACCTCAGAGACCAAATGTGGAAGGTGACTTGTCACAGGCAGGTGACCGTCATCCCGCACCCATAGACTGCATTGCACAGGGTGTGCTGTGCAGCTCCAGTGCACGGCCAGGACCAGCCTCCACCATACGAGGACTGTGATGAGTAGAGGGGGTGACACGGGCGCTGCTGGTAACAGTGGCAGAACGAGGACTGGTGGTGACATCTGTGTTTCCAGATCTTCAAGAGATGGCCAGGTTGGAAGCAGTTCTTCCATGTTCTCTGTGTTCGGGACTTCTCGCAGGTCTAAAGCAATCTGGCAGGTTTTTTTATTCTGACAGAAGCAGACCATTTCCTCGACTCCTTATTCTGCAGTCTGGGCTGCTCACTCCTTTAGTAGCCACTGGATTTTTCTGATGTGAATGGCCTTCATTAGCGTCTCAGAAAGTAGTGATTTTTAAATGGTAATCCCACATGCTTGACGTCAGTTTGTATTTATGCTTTAGTCAATTTAGGAGCTAAAGACCCTTAAGTATCTGGTGATGCTGTTTGTTTATACTGTTGTGTGGCATGCTGTCCTGCTTTGATGCTATAACGAAGGAGAAAGAGAAGGAAATACAAGCAATTTGTTCTTTAATAAAAATAAGTAAACATATGCAGTTGAGACAATATTTATTAAATATGTGAGCTGAGATATGCATAGTGCTTGTAGGTCTCTGGTCTTTCAAACGTGGGACATTTTCCAATGCAAAATTTGTGTGGTTAATTCCTTTTGCAACGTATCTATATTGCTACTTCAGTATGGTTCTCTAACTAGTATTTTGGGGATGAAACTAACAGTATTTGCCTTTCAGTTTTCGGTGAAGGATCTCTTAAGTGCTTTTCACAAACCAATAAAATAATTCTCCCTTCACGCCTTGAAGTAGGTCAGGATTAACCCCAAATAGCACTCATCAGGAGCTGATGGAAATGTCCTGACAGCTCCCAGCCACTTCAGACCTGGGAAAGGGAGTTTAACGTTCTACCTGTTCACCAAGTTTCCAGATTTGAGGAGTGAGTTAATAAAGTTCCAAGCAAGTTGGGGAACTGCGCAAGTGCTACCTAGTTTCCACCATCTGAAGCTGTCCTAGAAATGGTTTTGTGCATCATCACATCACTCCATCTGCCTAAGTCAAAGCCAGCACATGAAGGGACTGTCAGAGCTGATAGGCAGCACAGTTCTGTCTGCTGGAAAATAGGACTGATTTCCCTCTGTTTGCTACATAATCCCATCTCCATCAGTAGAGTACTTTTGGGTAAATATTGCTAGGGGCAGCAAGCCACGTTAGAGGCTAAACTGAGGTCACCATCTGCTCCATCAGCTCGTGTTGTTGCAGTTACTGCAGAGCTTATCTGTGTTACTGCTTCTGTTGTCAGACCACTCATATGATGCCACAGCTCTTCCTATTGCTCCTGTTTCTCTGTCAGCTCCTTTGGTAACCTGTCCCTTTCCATGCCTCACCTCCACTGTAAGTCCATGCTGCAATCACAGGTACCCTAAGGCTCCCGTCTGAACCCCACCTTTGCCAATTTAACACAAATGGGGTGATTGCTGATGAGCTATAGCTTCCATTAAAGCCCACAACAGCTGCAGTTGTCAGTGCTTTGGAAGCTCAGAACAGAAAACATTTTCCACGCTTGCCTTCAGGCACAAGTATAGCAGCAAGTTTGCAATTATTGTTCAGTGCCTTTGCTATAACAGCCACACAACGGTACATAATAGACTTTCAGGACTATATTCAGCAAAATGCTTCTCCATCTATCTGTTTTGAGTTTCAGTGTATGTGGAATAATACGTAATTTCAACTGATCCTTCATATAAATGCATATACGCATACTGAGTGTGTGTCTTTAGATGCATAAACATAGCGGATGGCCTCCACGCTGCACCACTGATTGCATCACAACTTCTACTGGCAAAGAAGAGCCATCACTTCTTAGCTGCCAACAGCAGGCTGGGCCCACTCACTGCCACTTTCTTGAGCATATGACATCCAGAGAAGATCCAAAACGAAGCTCCGCAAACACATGAAGCAGGTTAAGATGTGAGCTGACAGCTCTCGACCTCGCAAGCTGTGTGTCTGCGTGCTTTGGTGCGTGGGAAGGCCTCAGTTTGATCTGGCAGCGGCTTAAAGCCTCTTATTGATGAGTGCTGGGATCGGAGAGGGGGGTTAGGCCCATAGTTTTCAAATGTGTTTTACATAAGTTTTTCAAATCAGATTAATGTCTAAGACAAACCTGCCATCCTATCCTGCTCCATCTTTTGTAAAAAAGAGGAGTTATCGCCTTGGGGACCTTCTGATGTCTTCAGTAGGGTTTGCCTTCCCCTCTGTCTGCACCCTCTTATTGCTAACGAGAGCAGCGTGTACCCAGCCTGAGTCAGACCCATCCACTCCCCGTCCTCAGCTAAGGCATCACCAAAAGTACTCCTCCCACCCAGGCTGCCGTGCTGATCCTAGGTGTCCTTCTGTTCTTCTGCTGCTCCATCTGTTGGCCACTGGTGCCTATCTGCCATCTCTGATCTCAGTCACGTTCCAAATTCTCCAGGCTGGGACTTGTCTTTTTGCTGTAACATTGACGTGAGCCTGTCCCCAACACGATCTGTAATTGCTATGATACCATAGGAAGCATTAAAGTCTCTTGAAGACTTTGAAGATAAGAGTAAACATCCCAGCTCTGTTCCACTAATAAAACAGCTTGGCTGAAATGTCCAAGAGGCACCTCTGTTGCCCCTTTGCATCCAGCCTTGTCTGTGAGCATCACGCAGGAAGGCAAATCCCTGCTGATGACCCGAGTGTGCCAGCAGCGTCACTGGAGGGCAGCACGACTGGTGGTACACGAGGAGCCTCCTCCCTAGGACTCCTCTGCAGATGACACACGGGTGTCCATGTTAGCCGGCTGCTGGCATGCTCTAGCAAAACAAATTTTTAAGGTCATTGGACAGTCATCTGCCTCTTCAGCAGAGCCCGACTGGAGTTAGCATGGTAATTATATTTTGGTTGACAAATGCGCTGGCAAAGCACAGCTTCCCTTTCATCTCGCAGCAAAGGCAGCGTGGCCCACAGCATGGCACCATGCTTGGTGGGACTTTGTGCTGCGTGACTGATGAAAGCAGCATGAACATTTCCAAACGCCCAGCATAGGCTACAGTTGTCCTGGCCACTGGTCTCTGGGCGAGAGCCAAGCATGCACTCAGCCTGACGCTGGTGGTGAAGGTGGTGGTGCCACTACACTGTGTCCCACCAAGGCTGCCTGTGACCTTACGCCTGCCCGCAAAACCAGCCAGAAGCCTGGCCTTGGCTGTCACTGTGTATGGTCCATTAAACCCTATTTCTCTGCTTTATCTCCCATCGCCTCAGTCCTGTCCTTCCTCTCCGCCTCACCAGCTGCCTCCTGGCAAGGTCTCATTGCATGTCAGGCTTTGGTGTTTGTCTCAACTTCCTGGTTTGGACCTGGCAACTTAGTCCTTGCCACTTGACAACTTTTCCTTGGCCAGGGCTCCACAACAGAGTCATCTCCAGCTCTTCTTTGTCACCTTATTATGGCCTCTCTGTTGTGTCTCCTCCTCCTCGGGTATCCATGGTAAGTTCACATGTGTCCCTCGTCTGGGTGCCCTCATCCAGTTACACAGCTTTTACTGCCATCTCCTCCTCATATCTCAGACCTCTCTCTGCCTCCCTCCTACCTTGCCACCATCTCTCCACACCTGCATTTTTCTTGGCTCCTCTGGTATCTCTTCCCGAATGAGTTGCCAGCAACTCAAACTGCCCGTAGCCAAAGCGGACTTCTGCTCCCCTTTAGCTTCTCACTTTCCCCACTGTTGTCCTTTCTCCTAGGCAGACACATAACAAATGGGGGAGTCAGAGACATCTTGGACCTTCTCTCCTGCTCTTCTTTATTTGCCCAGCCTTTATGTCTTACCACCTCGTCCCCATCCCTGAGGTCTCCCTGCTGGGCTGGTGCTGGTGTTCCCTATGCCTGTTTCCCATTACTCATTCCATACACAAGATGTTTTCTTCAGCTGACCTGCTAGAACATACCCTTCTGCCCATGCCAGTCTGTCTCACCAACCCTACAAAACCTAGCAAATGAAACCATCTGCGTATCTGTTTCACATATTTTTGAGAGAGAGACTAATCCCTGCATAGTGAAAGGGTCCTGCGTACAAAAGGGGAAATGAGGACACCAACATTAAAGGGCGAAGTGGGGGATGGGGAGACCAAGAGCAAGGGCAGGGCAGATGTCAAGGACGCAACTTTACACTGTTGAAAAAAGAAAGCAGAAAACTGAAACAAGAGCAGATCAGAGTGTCACTGACAAGCCACATCAGTGCTTTTTCCTCGCTAGTTTTGCATTTAAGCTCCCACTTTTTCCTGCTCCCTGCACCTCTGTCTTCAAAGCAGAGACCAAGTCTTCCATCTGGCTCTAAAAATATATAAAGAAATTAAAAAATCAGCAGGCACCCCTTTTCTCTGTGTCTTCTGTGATAACAGACACCTCCCCTCCCCTTTCACCCCAGTGGGAAAGCTGATCTGTCAGACTGATCCATTTTCGAAGGCAGCCCTCCCAGGCCTCCTCGCCGAATGCTCTGCCTGAGCTTCTGCCCCTGTGCCAGCAGGAAAGCGCTTTCCGGCATCCCCAGCGCAGCTCAGGCGCCGTGCAGGTCCCAGCGGGAGAAGGATTTGCATGTGATGCCGTTACAGTGACCTCCCGAAACTCGGCTGCGTTTCCCATCTGTTGTGTGCTGTTACTTTCCCAGGACACAAAAGCAGGTGAAATGTCTGTTGGATGCCACAGAAACCTCTCAGGCTGCAGCCGTGGTAAAACAGCCCTCCTTAAAGCAATACAGGGAGATCCTTTTGTGTGCAAGAGCTCCTTTCAGATTGGGTCAGGGGTTTTTATTGCCCTTTAAAGGATTCTGCAGTGACTGACCTGGAGATTTGATGGTTGCGTCCCAGTCATATTTTAACGCAACGCAGACAGCAGATGCTTCAAGAAGATTATATTTCTTTGTGTACATTGGGTCTCCAGGGAGATTACACATTTGGGGTCAAGGGCTTTAGGGGCCTGGCTCTATGGCCCCGCGGGGGGATTTTTTCTGTTTCCAGCAAAAAATATCTGTAAAGCACAAGGCGTTCTGCCAAGCCTTCTATATGGAGTCAGCAGGAAATGCTGCTCCCAAGAGAGATTTTTACCTACTGCTCTGTCAGGGATAGCTTTTATTATAATAATAGCAGTTGATCAAATGGCTCACAGTGCTGCAACACCTTGCAGCTTGAGTAAAGGAGCTGAGCCTGAGCAGAGGAGCAGCGCTTCCTCATTGGACTGTAAAAAGGTTGATCATGTGAGGGAAAACTGTCTCTGTAAAAGCAGGCAGAAAAGGGCACTTCGTGACAGTACGGTGTTTGTGAAATGCAGTTATCTTGGCCAAGGCAATCATCATCTGGCCAGCACAGAAGACGTTGCAAGGGAGAGAATTAGGTCCAAAGATGCAACAAAACCCGTCACGGGGTCCCCGCTATACACAGTGACAAGCCAGAGATGATCTGGGGTTTGACAAGCCAGAGATGTAATGGGGTTTTACAAAGAAGCTGCCTCCTCCTACTCCCAGTCCTGCATGACTGTTAATTTATCTGCTTTCTATGTTGAAGGATTAAGACTGAGCAAGCCCTGCTAGAATGGGAATTTCCAATTCCACAAGTTTTAGGAATCCAAACCTTGACACCAGCACCTCTAAAATCCAGCCCTGAGAATATCAGTAACTCTCAGTGCTCGGAAGGCATTGCAGCCCCCTCCAGCACCAGCCTGGCCCAGCGCAGGCAGGTGGTGCTCCCCAGGGCTCCGGCGGGTGGTGATGCTGGGCTATCCCAAGAGGGAGTGCCGGGGCAGCCCACCTGCTTCCAAGGCAAACGCACACACCAGCACAGACATGGGCTTTCCCACAGCAGTTCCTGAAAAAAAACAGGAAAAGGTAGCATCCTTGGCCCAGACTGATTTCTCCATTGTTCTGTGTCTTGTGCAGTCACCCATAGCTCACAGGCTCAGTGCAAAATGCTACTAAATCACAAAGGGAATGTTTTACGCTCCCTGAATGCTGAAATAAGTAACAGCACTGGATGACAACCAAGGGGAGCACGGACCTCACTTATTACTAAATCCTTCCTCAGACAAAGCGGCTTCGACTTTCCATGAGTGTTTTCCTAAGGAAGATGAAAACATTAACCAAGGAAACCAGGATTTACCTCAAGTGCTAAAATCTGCCCAAGGAGCTGGTTTTAGCAGGTGCCCTCCAACGCCTGCAGAGCCATACGGGGCATCACTTCAGATTCGCACTGCAGCTGGCCTTCAAATGTGAACTGCCCCACCATGTTCCCCCCACCCTCGTGCACAGAGTTTAATGGTGCCAGAAACAGTAAATGTCAGGAAGCGTTTGTGCGGTGGAATGTAGAAACTATGGTTAGATAAAGCACCGATCACATGAGAGGCTGCGTATATATTAAAGAGCCCTTCAAGAGATGTCACAAATAGCCCTGGTTTCTCTCTTTACCCTGCAAACAGCTGCCATGTGCTATAGTCCCCTTGCAGGGGAGTAAATTTAGCCATGGTAAGAGGATGGTTGAGGATGCCTGTCAGGATGTGCTTTCCCCTTGCTAGGGACCAGCAGCACTGCAGTAGCCAGCCTCAGGGGACTGGGGGGTCAGGACGTCACTGTGACATCTAGAGGAACAAGGAGTCTGCGGTGCTTCTCTGAGCTCCCCCAGTCGGCAAACCAGACAGAAACGCCACGTTGGGCTGTGATGCTTGGATCTACACCTAACCTTTTTCAGGCTTGGAAGTAAATGAGTTTTTGAGGGGTATGCCTGGAGCACAGTTATTCAGAAGCAATGCAATAACAAATGTCATTTTACTCAAGTCATCAGTCCTCTCTCCCTGTTGTATATGAGCAATGTCTTGCTCTTCTTGGACTCCTTCAATAGACAGTTTTGTGGCTGACGTGGTGGCAGCAATTTCCTTTTATCTCCATATTTTGAACAGGCACAAGAGGGAACAGAGGCACTGGTAAGCAGGGGAAGTTAGCAGTGTGGAGAAGAAACTGAGGGAATTCATGCCCATCCCAACCTATTTTTTCCACTGCTTTTAAAATATGTAGTTTTTATGTTGTATGTTGACTTCGGTTGTTGACGGAGTGCATGAGAAGAGCCAATGTGTTACTCTAGGCATTTTTGGCAGATATGTAAGAAAGCTAGCCAGTTAAGATCAGCAGCTAACCCACAACAAAGCTTGATCTCCAGCCAAAAGCTTAATCCAACAGAAACCAAACATCTGCCCTCCTCGGGCACTCTGGGATGGAGACAGAGGTCTTGGCTTCTGGGGTGGCTCCAGAATTGTTCTTCTTCTTCAGACTCCTCCCTGACGGCAAAGCAGGGCATGTGCACTCACGCTGTGGTTTAGGTAAGAGACTGCGGCGTGGGGTGGCAGATGCCAGGCTCTCAGGATTACAGCTACAAAACCTCAGACTGAACCATACGTAGATCTAGTACAAATAACAGTATCCCTCCCGTGCCCTGTAAAACCTTCTGCTATTTCTGGCCTTTCTCTCCCAGTGTCTCTTCATACGCAGCAGATTGAGACCATTATCCCTGGAATAAGAGTGTGCACGCTGCTTTTTTTCACTGTATCTCATTCCTGACCTCTGCTGCTTTTTTACTATTCTAGTCCTGGTTTATAATAGGAAATTGAAAGCCCAAAGATTTTCTTCACATCTGACATTCATTCATCCTCCCAGCTTCTTTTTTTCCCTGTCGGTTTAAAGGTAGAGAGAAGAAACAGTCAAAACTGTGTGTTTATGGTCCATATTTTTAATACCTCCAAAAATGATTCTGTTCTTAGTCTTGCTTTGTGTGCCTTGTGTAACTTTACTCATTTCACCGACCTTATTCTGGATCCTCACCAATGTCGGAAGGAAGTCGAGTGATATATTTAAAGAGTATTTGTTTTAAACATAACATTGAGAGTTAAGACAAACAAGTCTCCTGCTCATCTGCCCATTTCTCAGCCCCGATGGCTTGTCTACATTCCTGATCTTATTATTCAAGCCCAGATATTTGAAAAGCGACCACAGATTTAGAGTGATTAAAGTTTTACCAGTTTAGGACCTCTCTATCCTGATTTCCTTCAGATGGCTCCAGTTAAAAGTATGGCAGCTGTGCACCCCTGGGGCTGAAAGTATTTCAAGCTGGAAACCCTAAAATCAAGCCAGCTCAAATCAGAGGCTTTTAAAAATCATTTGACCTTCCTATGTGAGTTGGTGAGTCCCCGCTGAGAGGTGATGAAAACACGCAGCTCCCAGTGGAAGCTGAATGAGAGCCAGTTTGAATTAAACGTTGGTACCATGAGGCTGTTGAGTCACACAGCCCAGGATACACCTATCCCCGCCGATGCCATGACAGCACAGCTACCGGGAAAGTCAGTGACGAATGCAGGAGGGCTCCATCTTCTGTCAGCTCACGGGCACCTTTCCTCACGCTGCACTTTATTTTGCAAAGCTGGGAGCATTCTCGTTTCATGCCCTTTCCCTCTTGGGTGTGAAAACTCCTGAGGTTTGGGAAAAATATGCCTCCAGTGACTGGAACGGATTGGATTGGACTGTGGTGCTTCCTGCAGATTTATAAGCTTATATCCTAAAGACCACTGAAACAAAAGTTCAGTTATCAGACAATTAATAGGACCCCGGATCAGCAAAACAGCTAATCATGCATTCAGCTTCTTGCTGTACAAATGTTCTATTTTACTTCAATTAAGTATAGGCTTAATTTGCTGCACAGTTCATTTAATATAATATGCTGTAGTGATTTAAAAAATAGCTATGAGTCTGTAAAATCAATTTGTCATGGGTAGTCAATGTAGGGTGAGGATAATGTGATCATAGCTATGGCATCATGCCCAAACAGTGAACGGCAGACATGCTTGCCTGGATACTCTATAGTAATTGAGTTTGCGGTTGTGGAGTCCTGGGGTGATATTGGAATATATTATTGCTGTGCGCTCATCTCAGTAAAATGGATAAGAAGCATCATGCTTCAAGGTAAAAAATAATCACCACAGAATTAGTTTGATGTCTTCTGTCCTCTGTGGCTAAATTCTTCTATAATTAGCCACTAAGAGATCTCTTGCATCTTTTTGCTAACACTGCTAAGACATAGGACACTGGGGCTCTGTTTTGATCTTGTTTGAGACCGACGAGTTCCTTGTAGGTGGTTTGTGAAAGTGAGTAACATTCAATTGCAGGGCATGAAGATGTCTCATTCTTTCAGGGCCAGACAGAAAACTGTAAGGCACAAACACTGTGGGAGTGGAGACCTTCCTCTGCTTTCTCTGCCCAGGTTTGGTGGTTTCTTCTCTCTTCCACACCACTCAGCCACCTTTGGAAACAGTGCAGCAACATCTTCTGGGAAGGATGGTGAGGACATCTGGAGCAGTTTCCTTTGTAGTCTCAGCCATAGGGGTCTCATTCGTCACTTTAAAAAGAAGTAGAATGAAAAGCATGCAAGAGCCAAAGGCCCCAGACTGAAATGATTCATGGAATGAAATGTTCCAGGCTTTGTTTGCTTGCTGGTTTGTGTGTTGTTTGAAATAAGAGCTACTGGGCTCAGTTCAGCTGCTGGGTTATCAGAGCGATTAATCTGTAACATCACAAAGTGAAGACTTTTCCCCAAAAAACAAGGCACTTTCACTGCCATTACGGATTTGGAACGTGGTCCTCAGGTGGTGAGCTCGACTAAAATAGTCACATCAGGGTTTTTTTTGTCATTGCATGTGAATGAGTCTGATTTTTTTTTCAGGGGCATCCCTGCTTCCGCCAGCTGCACAGAGATCAGTGTCTGGGATCTACCCTTCTCTGCTGGTGTTGTCCAAACAAAAAAGCTCATCTCTCGAAAAAGTCCACCAGCTCCGGTTGTCTTGCTTCTCCACTGAAGAACTCTGCAGATGGAGCGAGGGCTGTACCCGAGAGCAACAGATGTCCTACCATAACTGCTAAACCCAGGCATCATCAGTACTAATGTCGTGGTGTCTGACTCTGTGTACGATGACAAGGGGTACACAGTGCACTTTCTGTACTGGTCACTGTGAGGTGCTTGGATTTTTCTAGTCTAGTTGTAGGTTTTCAATAGAGGCTGGCTGCTGTGAAGGATCACAGGGTGACATGCTGGATGCACACGTCCCCAGAGTACCAGGCTGATCAAAGGGGAATGACTGAACTACTGAGTTTGCTTCCGTAGCTGGTTACAGTGAAACAGATCTGCTTCATAGGACAAAAGTCTAAATATAGCTCAAGTTTCTGAGTAATAGGGTATGTTGCAGATTTTCCCATGCTTTAGCAACAAAAAGCTGCAGTGGGGCCTAAGGATTACCTTGGTGAGATATTATCTGCTTCGTGCAATGCTCCTAAAGGCCTACTGCTGTGATATTTGTCATTTCTCAGCATCATTCTACCTCAGCATCCCAGGGAAAGCTGAAGGAAATTTTGTGGCGAGAGTGGCAAGGCCTGGTGATTGCAGACATCCCTGCTGGGACAATCCCAGCACCTCGGTAAACAGAAACTCAAGACGAGGAGTAAAAAAAGGGTGGTGGTAGGGCACAGGTGAAAGGCAAGGACGAGGTTTGTTTTATGTAGGGTAAAATGGGTTTAGGATGTAGGCGTAAAGATCTGCTCTGGTTACAACAACTCCAGATTGATTATTATGCTGTCGCTCTGCCAGGCCATGGCCTTCTCATCTAACAGAACCTTACAGAAATAAAAAACGCCCAAAGACTTGCATGACTCCTGCTGTCCCTTTAACCAGAAAAAGCTAAATGAAGTAGGAAGCTGATCTTGGAGGGCAATCTGCTTAGATGAGTACAGGCTAAAAGTGGAATAATCCCTGAGGTCTCTCATTTTGTTTGCTGTAATTTGGTCAGAAAGCAAATGCAGCTGAATTTTTCGAAGCTGTAATGTGCAGGTGGGTCTGGCCTTCTGCCCGCAATAGCAGCGAAGGTGGCTCGTCTGCTTTTCTGTAAAAAGGGTAGGAGGTACAGATGCTCTCTTTCAAAAACTCTACATTGCTAGAGAATATTTCTGAAATGCTATCCATCGGAAATCACCCCGATGGATAATTCTGAATCCACGGTAGCATGTATGAAGAGGTAGAAAACAGAGAAATGCCTTCTGCCTGTCCTGAGAGAAAAGGTGCTTTTTTCTGGGTGTAAATGTGTGTGGTCAGACAGGTTCTCACTAATACCTGAGGAGGATTCATTATAATTGGTTTTAATCCTTCCTGAGCAGAAGAAAAAGGTTAATTGCCTGGGGAGAAGCATTTATCTGGTCCACAGACTGTTCAGAGGACTGGGCTATTTTTTCACAGGTCTGTTGTTCTTCCTCTGTTTGTTATGGACAATGATAACAGCGAGGTTGTGCTGAGCAGCTTGTAGAAACAACAGAGAGGTGGTTTCCTTTCCCTCTACCCCATCCCTCGGTCAGATGCAGCTAGGAAAGTCTCAAGTGAAGTGGCTTTCCTAAAGCTGTACTGGTATGTACAGCATGGAAAATAAAGCACTTTTAACCAGGGTGCAGGCCTCCTTGTGAGATCCTTTAAATGCCCTTTTTTGAGATGGGGGGAAGCCTCAAAGGGTTGGAAGTAAATCTTCATCTCCTTTGAGGAGAGAGCAACATGGAGAATACTTCACTGGAGGCTCCTTTGTGTACTGTTATTGAGCAACCTATTGGGACTTTAATCCCAGGAAAGTATGAGCTGGCCTATAATCGCTTTCCAGTCTCAGGAGCGCATGGGTGGGCTTTTTTAAAGAACGTGATAGACATCAAGTAGATAACCCCAAGGAATAAGAATATATTAGACTAATTAACTGCTAGTCAGTGAGCATAAGGTGGGGGAATTGCTTTGGATATCTGGATTACCCTTGTGAGTCAGAGTTGTTGCTGTATTCTGATAGAGTGAACTCTTTTAGGGAGACACTTTCCTTTCACAGGGCCAGGGGAACACTGCTAATTTTAAGGCAAGAATTGATAGTTGGAAAATAGTAATAAAGCTGAGGACTGTACTCAGTATCAGTGAGCTGATGCTGTGTTAATAATTAAGTGAATGATCTGAAACGTTCCGGAATGCGAAACTATTATCTGAAGATGCTCACAAAGGCTGTCTTGGGTTTGAGGAAGAAACTTTTCTGTGGATTCTGTTCCAGAAGGGAGAAATTTTGCCATTATCTTTTCACTTCTGGAGGCTTGCAGAATTACTTAACTCCTGAGTATTTATTCGGGTGAGAACTGAGAAGTATTTCATCCTGTGCCCTTCAAATCAGACTCTGTCCCTTTTGGCTTCCCCCTTAGCAAGCTAATAACCATTCCCTTTTTTATTGTAATTGGTGTGTTTGATGTTCGAGCACTCTGCTTCTATGAGACTTCGTTTGTTGTTGCTGTTATGCTTTGCCTTTCTGCAAGTCTTGCTCCAGTCTTCCTAGTTTAAAGGACCTTCTTAAATTAATGTGGCGAAGCTCAGTTCTTATAAAGTAATCATCTCTTAGCTTTATTAATCCCTTCTTATTATGAGTTCCAGGGGCAGCTAAAGGCTTAGACCAGAGCAGCTCTCTGCTCTGTCATGCCCGACACGTAAGTCTATTGGGACAGCGCTACTTACTCTGTCTACAGTCTAAATAGGTAAAATCAAAACTGAGAAGGAAAAGAGACACCCTGTCATTTAGGGACTTGACAGAGGTCACAGAGGAGAGCTCTTTGCAGTGTGCCCTGATTCCCTAGTGACTACTGTCCTAGTCAAACATAGGAACCTGTGGAGCTGCCTGCTGGGTTGCTGCTTGAGAACGTTGATGGTGATTAGGCGTATGTGAACACTTCTCTGATTATCCTCTAGATATATAATATCAAATCAACTTTCTTGAGTTACATGAAGAAGATGATGCATGACTATTTGCCAGTAGGTTTAAAGGAAGCCTGTTGGCCTGGAGATGAAGGGGAAGCCCTGCTGTATTTGTGTGAGGCAAAAAAGTCATCAGGCAATGTTACTTTTTCCTGCACCTCTGGTGGGAAAGTAGGGCTCCTGTACCCCTGTACCAAGCAGGAAATAGTAGTCTATGACAGAATTACACTATGGTCATGCCCTTCTGTTTCCACTGAAACTAAACCGCAGCAACAGACATCCTTTCCCTTCCTTTAGACAGCTTTTCTCAGTTGTGACTTAGACTGAATTTTCAAGTCACCTTTTAAAGGCCAACTACACTAGGAGGAGCTCTTCCTCCATTTCACCTCTCCTCTCCCTGCTCAGCTAGCTATTCACTAAAGCTCTGAGTTGCTTTTCTATGGGCTGCTTACTCCCCGTCCAGCTTCTTAAATCCTCTGGACTTTTTTGGGCATGTAAGCTCTCTTCAGGGTATGAATGAAACACTAATTTCACTGACCCTTTTTGATACTGTGGTTGTTGGGCATTTCATGACTGTACACTTCTTACTGTTTGCTAGTTCGGAAAACTGGCTGAAGCATTCTGTATTTTGCAGCTTCACTGTTGTGTTTCTTTTTCAGTACAGAAAAAAAACAACAGCCATGCAGTTCGCAATGCATGGGAATGTCTCGAGTAACATTGGTCCATTTTTCCCTTCAGTTAGGTTAATTTCTAGAACTGAACAGACAACACATATAAAATACTAACTTCAGTACTTTCTAGTGTAAGCCATCCAGAGGGACCTGGACAGGCTTGAGAGGTGGGCCTGTGAGAACCTCATGAAGTTCAACCAGGCCAAGTGCAAGGTCCTGCACCTGGGTCATGGCAATGCCAAGCACAAATACAGGTTTGGTGGAGAATTGCTTGAGAGCAGCCCTGAGGAGAAGGACTTGGGGGTGCCAGTGGACGAGAAGCTCAACATGAGCCGGCAATGTGTGCTTGCAGCCCAGAAAGCCAACTGTATCCTGGGCTGCATCAAAAGAAGTGTGGCCAGCAGGTCGAGGGAGGTGATTCTGCCCCTCTAGTCTGCTCTGGTGAGACCCCACCTGGAGTACTGCATCCAGCTCTGGGGCATGCAACATAATATAAAAAGGACACAGACCCATTGGAAGGGGTCCAGCGGAGGGCCATGAAGATGATCAGAGGGCTGGAGCACCTCTGCTATGAGGACAGGCTGAAGGAGTTGAGGTTGTTCAGCCTGGAGAAGAGAAGGCTCCGGGGAGACCTTATAGAAGCCTTCCAGTACCTAAAGGCGGCCTACAGGAAGGATGGGGAGGGACTCTTTATCAGGGAGTGTTATGATAGGACAAGGGTTAACAGTTTCAAACTGAAGGAGGGGAGATTTAGGTTGGATATTAGGAAGAAATTCTTTACTGTGGGGGTGGTGAGGCACTGGAACAAGTTGCCCAGAGATGTTGTGGATGCCCCATCCCTGGAAGTGTTCAAGGCCAGGGTGGATGAGGCTTTGAGCAGCCTGGTCTGGTGGGAGGTGTCCCTGCCCAGGGCAGTGGTTTGGAACTAGATGATCTTTAAGGTCCCTTCCAAACTGCATCATTCTATGATTCTATGATAAGCTAGAGTAAGTTGGAAAACACACCCTACAGACATTAATAAAGTCACATCAGTCATGTTCGATGACTGATTCTCCCTGTTACATTTATGTTACAGGGTAATAGCTTCTTGAGTCAGAAGGCATTTATCCCAGAGCTGGCAACTGACCAGATGTCTGTAAGCCCTCAATCTGAAGACAAGAATCAGCATTCCAATAGCGTTTACCCCAAAAAAATGAACGGATGCTGAAGACTTTCAAGTTTTGTAGATGTTTTATGTGCAGAGGACGGTAGGAATTCCTAGGGAGAAGCACGGAAGCACTGTGAAAGGCAAACCCCGGGCACGCCCGCACCGAGGTCTCCCTGCCTGGAGCACGCTTACTGCACCCCCACAGCCTGGCCCGGCGCCTCCCACCTCCGGGGAAGCGCTCACGTTTACGAGCGGGGATAAACACTGAACAACCCCTCGGCCCTTCCTTGCTCCCAGAGCTGGAAGGGCGCTGCCCGGGGCGGCCCCCCGGCTGCGGAGGCGGCCGCAGGGCCCTCCCTAGGCCGCGAGGGCCGCGGCCGACCCCACCCGCCATGACAGGACGGCTCCCGCCTCCCCTGGGAGCCACCGCTCCCGGCACGCACTGCGCGCCACCGGCCTTCACGGGCGCGGGGGATTGGCGGGAGCGGAGCCAATCGCGAGTGCAGGCCTTGCCCGCCCCGTCGGGCCCGCCGCGGGGAGGCTTTGAAAAAGTTCTCAGGGGCGCCGGTGGCTCCGTTGCCTCCTTCCTACGCGGGCGGGCGGGTTCGGCCCGGCCCGGCGGGAGCCCCCTGCAGCTGCGGGGACGAGGCTGGTTTGCGGCGGGAGCGAGGTTTCGGGTGCCGGCGGCGAGGACCGTGCTAGCGCTCCGGCTGCGGGCGCAGCCCCGGGTCCCGGAGCGATGGGGCGGGCCGGCGCCTGAGTCACCTGCGCGGCGCCGCGCAGCCCCTGCTGTCCCTCAGGTCTTGGGGCCGTAAGTTCATTTTCTCATTTGAGGCGAGGGGATAATGCCCAGGTCCTTCACCAGCACCTGCCGTAGGTCCGTGCCGGTACATCTCTGTGGTTGTCCCCTCACCGGTGTCCTTTGTGCGCCCCCCCGCCCCTCCCGGGACCCCGGAAGGGCCGCGGGCAGCCGCTGCGATCGCTTCACTGACGGCATCGGCTACCGGAGGCCGCGCCTCGGCTTGTGTTCAGCTGCAGGGGCAGGCGCCAAAGCGGCGTCCTCCGTAGCGCTGGGGGCAGAGCGGTTTGCGTGAGCCCTGGTGGTTGGCGGACATGGAGCTGGTGGCTGGGAAGGACACCGAGCTCCTCACATGCTTGGTTTTCCCCCCCTCCCCGTCCCCCCACCCTCTAAAGAGGGTTTTGGAGAGGGGGCAATAAAGTTTCCATCTCGTGGAGGTGCGGAGGCCTGTGCATCTGCAGACGTTGTAGCAATTTCACGTTATTTACAAACCTTATTGCCTAAACTTCTGGCTAAATAAATGCTAGGAGTATTTCCCAATAATATGACTCGAACATACATATAGGTGAGGAAAACATGCGTGCTTTAGATTGTACCGAGCTCAATACCACCCTCTGGGGTTTTGTTCAGTAGAATGGAATGATAAAATAAAAAAGGGACAAATGTAAATAGCTGAGGGCTAGGGGGAGAAGTATTCGTAGTGATAGTATAATTTTACCTGCTTAAGAAAATATTCTTAAGGCCTACCTAAAATAATCAGCTACGCTTTAAGCAGGAGTCTCAGTCTCAATAAACACAACTTGCTTAAGTGACTGAATATACCACAATTGTTGCTGCTTTGGTCCAATGGTATTTCTGTTTGCTTTTAGAATAAAATAATATTTACACTGTAGTTCTCTTCCTATGCTTAGCTTTGGCCTCTGGTTTCTTTTACACTGTTGGTGAAATTAAAGAACTTTTTATTAACTGTGTTTGTTTCATAAATTGTTACATAGAATGTTATGAGATGGGTCTGACTATCTTGAGTCTTGCATGCTAAACGATGTTTCCAGCTCTTCAGTCTTCCTGGGGCCTTCCTACACTTTGAACATCTGTCACGAATCCTAGATCACCAGAACTGAGTGTTGTGTTCTAGCAGTATGTGTTCGAGGGTTAAATACTTACTGTGATTACTCTGCTGTTCGTGTTTAGTCATCCAAAGATAAACATTTCTTTCTAGTGCAGTGTAGCATGTGGAGTTCTCGTTCAGTTCACCACTGAGTAATTTGCAGCTTTCTTATGTCCCAGAAACCTCTGGCCTATAAGCATTGCTGACTCTTCTGTTCTTACTGGAACGATCTTATACATGGTCAAATATGAGGAGATGGAATTTTACATAACTGCTTTCAGAGTGGTAATGTAATTTAATGTGACATGGACTTATATGGGAAGCCTATATCATATTAAATTATGTATATATATACATACACACATGTGCACACTTCCTGTCCTTTAGTAAGGAGAGAGTGTAATTGTCTGCATAATTGTATTCCAAGCATCTTTCAAAAATTTTTTTATTTGTTTACCCTGTAGGCTGGGAAGCATGGCTGCTAAGAAACTAAGGAGAGCAAAGTTGTCTCAGGAGCTGTGTGAAAGGCTGAGTCGCCATCAGATCACTACCTGTCAGGTGAAAGGATTGTTTTATGTTCGTGGGGGTGGGTTTTTTTGGGGAGTGTGTGTGTTTTAACACATGTATTGTTTACTTTTTTGTAGTTTAATTTACAGGGAGCTTTACTTTCTATAAAGTAGGAGGCATTTCAGGCTCCATCTGGCCTGCTGCCCTGTGAAAACTAGCTTTAAAGGGATGGATGCCTAACTAAAACGTTTGAACGTGTATGTACTTACTACCTTCCCTTCTAAAGAACCTGAAGATGCTTTATGTTAGCAGGGGTGTGCAGCTACTACTGCTATGAAGTAAAACATCCATTTCACAAAAGCACATTTATATTACATAATCTAGTGTGTGAACATACTGTGATGTTACAGTATCAGTCATGGGTTGATTCAGCAGTATGTTCTGAAGTTGTTATGAATGCTCACCCAAAGAGAGCCAAGAGGCCCTACATATTTCAGTACTATGCGTGATAAATACCGGCTCTACCCCTAGGACTGCAATCTAGAAGACATGATGTAATTTGAATGTTTTTTTTAGTTAGTAGAGACTTTTCTGGGCAAAAAGGTGTTACCTTGTTGCAATTCCATCACACAGTTCTTGAATGATTTATCCTTTGACTCCACGTCCTTTAAAATATAAATACAATCTCCTTTATTATACTGGTATAAGAGCAAGGTAGGAGAGGTATAGCATAATAGCGTGGCACAGTTGGTAAACCTGTAGAATGTGTACTAGGTGTATATAAATTGCATCAAGTTAGTCCCCAGTCTTGAATTTCTAGCTTGAGCTCTCTGAACTGTTCCGTCATTTTTCAGGACTTTTTGTGTCTTTCCTTCTTGGAGCTAATGAAAGTGACGGGACAGAGCTACTATGATGTACAGAAGCTTCTTTGTAAAGTCAGCCGGGCTTGTGCTCCCAAAATGCAGACAGTAAGTATGCTTGTGTTGATTCTGTTTTTCATACAGTATCTGTGAAAAAGCTAAACAATGTCACTCATGTTTTTACCTGGGAGCTTTCTGATGTCTCAGTTTGATTGCACAATGAAATAATACCTTTATTTTTAAATTTAGATCTCTGAGGTACTTTATTTTGATGCAGTGACTTTTGTTAGGTATTATAGCCTCAAGAGATTGTTCAGGTTTGCAGAATTGGTTCTGAGTGCAATAGGGAAATACGGCACTCTCTCTTGCAATCAAGCATGTAAAAATTGCTTCTAGTTTGGACTCTGCAACTAAAAGAAAAAAAGGCATTGTTTAGTACAAGCAAAGAATAAGAATTTCAGTATAAATTGTTTTTAGATGAAATTGGTGCCAAGAAGTGAAGTGATCCTGAAAATAATTTCTCGAGGATTTTTTCCATCCGTGTAAATGAGCTGTAGTGTGGTTTAGGCTACAGGTAGCCTAACTGGGGAGAGTGCAAGAAGGAAACAGATGTTAGCTGCAATGCAGTGGCTAGATTTCATTTTCTTTTTTTGAATTCAGGTGAAAAGATGTCAAAAATAGTGTCTTGTTTAGAATAGAGAGGACATGGACAGTTCTGACTTGTGTCAATGCAGCCTGCTTTTTTTCCTGAAAAAAATAAGCCATGTCAAAGTTTATTATGTGTAATTGGCATAGTAGGTGTAGCAGTAACTCTGTGAAACTTTAAGTTCACAAAAATACTGTGTTACAGTTAGTGATATGCAGAATTAATATGCCTTATATGAATGGATTAAAAGCTAGCTAATTCCTAGTTTTCCATCAATAGCTGTTAATAATCATCAATAAATTGAATACAGATGAAAGTTTTAAGTAGAGTTCTAGCATTGGCTTTTGCCTGTCATCCATGCATCACTATTCAGTCAAATTTCTGGAATAAAATCTTTGCCAAGAAGCTTGGCAGATAGTGAAGTTTGTCAGACAGCAGTTGTCAAGGACTGTTAATACAGAGACAGCTGATAGATGACCAAATACGTAAACACATATGATACAGAGCTGTACTTCCAGAAGCAGATGGTGTTGGCTATTTTCAGGGGTTGTGGATTGAATCTTTGCAAACACAGGACTTCAAATGGACTTTGAGGTCAGAGTGACTGATGTAACATCATGACTGATGTAGTAAGAAAGTTTGACAATATCTTTGAGTAAATAAAAAATAAAAAATTAGATAGTAGGAATTATAAATAAGGGGAAAATATTGTTCAGATAGTCGTTGAAAGCACTGGCAGCAAAACTTAAGAGTATGCCAAGATACACAGTAAAATTCTTAATTTCTGGAAAACCTGGCTCGCAGTATGAAGTACAGAGTGAAGCCTACTGAGCTTATCAGAGAGGAAGCTAGTTAAGGGGTAACTTGATCACATTATACACTGAGTAGAAAAAGATAATTATGTTAGAGGTCTCTAGAGTCTAGCTGAACAAGATCCAGTGTCTGGAAGATAAATTAAAAAATAAATCCCTGAAATGGGAAGCAATAAGAAAATCTTTAGAAACTAACATAAGTTACCATTGGAAAAGATTAATTCACTTGAACTCTGATTTAACAACTGAATTTTTAATATTTTTATTTTACTGAAAGACAGTCTGGTTCAACCATAATTTTGTGGGATAAATACTGAAATCACTGGGTAGGAAAGCTAGACTAGAATATTGTTTGTTTCCATGGTCTACAGGGTTTGTTTCCAGTCTACAGGGTTCAAGTCCTGTCAGAGCTTAAAAAAAATGATTAAATTATGTTGCAAATCCTTCTTCATCAGTATATGTATTCACTCTTAAAGTGAATCTGAGCAAAAACTCTGATCCCATATGAGTGAGGTAAAATTAATTGATTTTTTGTATTGGCCTGTCGTGTGTCTTGAAAGCTATTTTATCTGTATTTCTCCTCAATAGTACTGAAGAACAGAGAAGGTCTGAATGAATTTCAAATCGTTATTCTGATATGCTACCTGTCATAACATAGGAAAGAACGGTAGCATAAAAAAGGAAAGCACAAGCTATCTTATCTTAACCTGTTGGTTGAACTAGCTGGAAATTTTTCTGGTCAACTTCAGCAAAAAATGCACACTCGTTGGCCCAACAAGTGTGGACTAAACCATCTGGGATTCAATGGTGTAGCTATTTAGTTAGTTATTGATGATTCCTGTGGATGTTGCTTCCATAGTACGCCATACTCCCAGAAGACTGTCTTAAGGCTGGGATAAATCTGATGCCCGTATTTCTCTCAGGCATAGAGAAAATCAGGTTTTCTGGAGTGGTCAATCATAGCAGGTTATGGTGGTATACTGTGACAGGGCTTCAAGAATCTCGGTTGTTGGGCGAGGACCCTGAAACCTCTGGGAACTCTTAACTATAACTAGAGCAACAACCATTAGATCTTGGACTGTTCCTTTTAAAATCAGACTTCTGATGTTCAGGATGCCCAGTGGTTGAGACGTGTCAGTTTTAGCAGGGGTCCACAAGGTGCGAGCAAGACCTGTTTCTTTTGGAAACATCATGTTATGGCATTGCCCTATCACCATTTCTGTTTTGCTGTTTCTTCTTTGTCTGGTTTAAATTGATTCCCTAAATGAAAATAATTCTTACAAACTAGAATTCTGATCTTGGGCCAGTTCCTCTAGTCAGTGGAGGAACTAGAATTTCAACTATTTTCAGTTCTGTATCTGTCATGTTGTCTTGACTAGTCTTCCTCACAAAAGTGGAAAATTATTAATGGCTGCAGGTTCAGCCCAGGCTTGCTCAAAGACTTGGGAATTTTTATCAAACCTTTTCTTGAACCCAGGTAATTTCAAATTGGTAATGAACATTGGCAAGGGAGTCCTTGGTTTTAGGTTTCACGTGAGTCTTCTGCATTGGTCACTAACCATACATACAGTGTTTCCTTATTTAAAAGTTGGAGTTTTATGGGTTGAAAGCGAGCCTTGTTGAATAGGAGTAGAGAAAACCTTTGAAACATTATTTAAGGCTTGTTATAATTAAATATTGTGGTGAGGGAGATACTGTAAAATTTTAAATCTACTCTGTGAGCTATAAATGGGATATAAATGTGAGGAAGGGTGATGAGCTAAGGGAGGACTATAGCTGAAGGTAAGAATACTTTGTTCATTGGCATGTGTTAAGTCATTCCGGGTTGATGAAAGCAAATGCGAGAAGCTTGCTATTTCCATTAACAAAAAAAAAAGTAATTTTCTGATTTGTGTGTTTTCTTTTGCTTTTTTCCCCTCCTTTTGTAGGCTTATGAAATGAAACTGAGGAACTCCGTCAATCCCTCTTCAGCCTTTTTATCCACGACGCTGCATAGTTTGGATAAAGTCTTGCATGGTGGAGTACCCTGTGGATCCCTCACAGAGGTAACTTGTTTCACATATTTTACTGCAATTGCACACCTAGAAGTCAAAAGTCACAGATAGATTGGACTGGATTGTGTCAGGTGCTTTAAACACAAAATATATAAAAAATTTGGATCAGAAGTGTGTTTTTTTTTTAATTGGTAGAGGCTGCACATTTTTTGGGTGGGCTTTTTTTTTTCTTCCCCCCAGCATGTCAGGTAAGTAAGAAAATGAAGCAATTAAAAAATCTGGTGACCCCACTTTTGTTTAAAAAAAGTGAAAATTTTCCCAGGAAATTTGGGAGAATTGTTGGCTGGATTTTACAGTGGGGAAGTTGCAGTGTGGTTTCATGGTCAGAACACAAGGTGCTAAATCACGAGTCTGTCCTTTTAATACTGACTCACTTGGACTTTACCAAGTTATTAGTTTTTATGAAGGTACAATAAGCAATTAGGACAAAAATGTGAAGCATATAGTCATGAGAATGACTTTACAGAGCTTTTATATATAAATGTGACTAATTTATGCAATAAATATGTAATGCATTCTTTTATAAAGAGAGTGTAATTAAGGCCTGTATTATATGTGCATACATTGCCATACTACAAATTGCATATCTGTCTATCTATAACTCTGTCACACTCTGGCTTTTGGATGCACTGCTATGTTTTTGCTTAGAATTTTCTTTTAAGAACAAGGGAATGCTTAATCTTCTAGTACATGGATTTCTCTATGGCCTTGCAGAAAGTCATAACAGTTTGCATAGTTTCTATGATCTGGAAAGAAAGGATTTGTGTGGATGTTCATAGGAATCATTGAGTATTATAAAAATAGACAGATGCAATCTCTGTCTTAGGAATTTGCTGAGCTATAAATGGAGATGAGGAAATGTATATATATTGGAGGGAGTATCAATATATGTGTGCCTTGTTCTTATGTTATTGCCCCAGCCATCTGTTGTTGTCCTTTGGTAGATACAGAATCCAGAGCTAGATGGACCTTGGTTTTATGCTATGTGGCCATACTTTGCTTCTTAAAGTAAAGTTCTGAGTTCAGCTGTGCCCTTGAAATGAGTGGAAAAAATATATAATGTGCCTCATGCTCTGAATTTAGACAGGTTGAAACCATTTTTTTTTTCCTTAAACACTTTAACAGTCCTTACCAAGTGCTTTTCTTTGTCTGCTGTGGCAAGTTGCCACAGTAAAGGAGTAGAAGTGAGAAGTTTGGGAAAATCTTACTATGAGGATAATAGGGTTTTTTCCATACCCTATAGTCAAACTAGATTGGTTTTGATCTCAGATAGAAATCACTTATGAAATCTGATAGTGACTTAAAACGTATTAGCATTTAAGCAACACTGAGTTTAGACTGCTGTAGGGGATATTACTTTTTGAAGATTCTGAGCATTTCTTTTTATGTATGATTTACAGGAATATACATAATTCAGGTCTTCATAAAAATGTTTAAGAACACATCCATGAATTTACATTGATCTGTCAGAATTATTTTCTTCATATTTAGTCCTAGCTTTGTTACCAATTTACTATAATAAAATTGAATTGGAAGAATTTAACCTTAGGATTAGTACTGCTAGTCTTCAAATTCTGGGAGAAAAGACTTGCTAAATTCTTTTTCATTGAAGGAGAAAGAACTGTTTTTATAAGTAGCAGTGGGATATGCAGGGTCCTGAGATTGTAACTATTCTGCTGTTGAAGGATAGTACCTTCAGCAGGAGATGAGTTTTTCGTTCCTAAAAATATTTTTCTCACCAAAGCGCTGGCCACACTAGGTGTAGTTTGACCTCTTTTGGATATTATTCATGCAGTCAAGTGGCGAAATAACACAGTCCGTGTTTGAAAAGAAATGATGCTTGCTCGTGGCTAGGATCTGGTTTTCCAGGATTTCCACCCGGTCCACCAACATTTCCTCAGTGGAGATACAGAATGGCTGTTTGCTTGCTGCTTAAACTTCTGAATTGTGCTTCTTTAGTTGAAATGTAGAGCCACTGCTGCACAGATAGTAGAAAAGTAGAATAGAGATGTGTCTCTTCTTGTGATATGCTGACTTTAACATGTCCTTGAGCCTGTGACTGCCTCATGAGTGGTGCCCAAAAAAAAGGATGTCACCCTTCTATAGGTCAGTGCAGATAACCAAGTCTACTTTGTCCCCCGTCCTATGGCTTGGCAATTTTAAGTAAAAGATGGCCGGAGCGTGAAATTTGCATTAGGGATCCTGAAGTATTTTTTTCCTAATTAAAAAAATAAGCGAATGTGATCTTTTTGGGTAGGAAGAGCCATACAGTTAATTTACAAGGCTGCTGATAACAATATTGTGAATGTTTGCTTTTTTTTCCTCATCCTAAGCATAGCTATAATTCAGCTATCAGTGCAGTCTATCTGATGGATTCTTCCCTGAAGACCAGATAGAATGGCTCTGGAGCACTGATAGACTTCTAAGGTTGCTGATTATCATGTTCTTGGCATTGCTCCAGGGGGAGATCCAGGAAAAGCAGTTGTTGACATGCTGGGAGTTTTACTGTACTTCAGCCAAACTTTGACTACTAAGTTTTGTGGGTTTTTTAAAATTTTTTTATTATTTGAAAGGAAGTTCTGCAAGCAGTTGATATCAAAACATGGATGTCAAATATAATCTTCCCAAGACAGCATAAAATAATGCACTTCAGGAAATTAATGCTAATGCTTAATTTTCCAGAGCTATGTATTTTGAAATCCTTCTCAGTTTTGTTGATTACCACAATACTCGATTTTAATTTTTTTATTTATGTTTCCTTAAAACATTTATTTCTTTAGATATGAGAAAATCGGGGATACTGTTGCTAAACTCTAAGAATAGCCATACTCCATATATATCAATATATTTAAAGGTACTTGTGGGAAATGAATATATTCAATGATAGGCTGAACTTTTATCTGACTGTAAATGAAAAGCACTATGCCAGGAAATGTGTTGAAATTTAAGTTTTCTTCTGGAAAAAAGCTTTTGAATGTTGAGGTTTGTTTTTTTTTTTTTTATTCAAACATAGTTTGGTTAAAAATACAGGACCTGCCTAATGCAGTTATAGTCAATAGGTGATCTCACCAAGTGACTTTGAGATGTTGAAGTCTGTACAAGACATCTAGTGGAGGAGACCAGAACTGCAAGCACTATATCCACCAGTGGCTTGATCTGGTTGCAACCTCACGCTGGATTGACAATACTGATGCATAATAATTTTAATCAAAAATATTGTAGAGAGAACTAGGTAGACTCCAGAAATCAGATGAGTCACTTAAGAGATTAGAGTGTCTAAAAAAAAAAGTGTATAGCTTTTTATTTGCATTTTAGGTCCTAGCTGTGTAAAGTGGCATGTATTAGGGGTTTCTCAGCAAACGTAGAGACAGAGAACAATTAACTATGCAGAAACTGAGTTTCGCATTTAAAGCCTGTTTCTGGAGATTTTCAAAAGCACTTTTGCAAGAGTCATGAGATCTGAAGTAGTTTCAAAGGTTGTCAGCACTGCAAGTGTTCTTCAGCCTGATTGTTAGATGAAATTTTAGTAGAAAGCTATCAAGTGTCTGCTGCTGCTGCCGCTTTGATGCTGTACAGCAGCTTGCGAACGCTTTCAGGTCATGTTCTTTTTGGATTCAAGTGAGTTTGGAACTTTGTAATTTTAATTTGCTCTTTTGCAACTTACTGGAGCATAGCTGACCAGCAGATTGCCCTTTAGTATTTTTGTTATTAGGCAGATATTCTGAGACAAGTTCTCTTCAAAAGTATGCTGTGCGCAGCATTTACTTCCTGACTGGTGTGGCTAAATCGTTGTCTTCCTGTTACCTTACCCAGCAGTGTGGGTGGTTGGAAACTTGGAATTTGAGTACATGAGCCACCGCGTTCAGACTTGTGGTGGTATCTTCTACAGCCAAAGCTGCTTGCTTTTTGAGTGCCAGAGGGATTTGATTTGTGTTACACTGTCTCGGACCATTTTTTCCCAAACCACTATTAGGTTTTAAGTTGGAAATTAAATCATAGCTGAAATTTTGTGGTCAGATGTCAGAGCTTTTGGCTAACTCCTCTGAGGAAAAATTAAAGTAATGACTTTGTGAATATTGAGGAGTTTAATCCCCTGGTAGCTGAAGAAGAATTAGCTCCTTGTGACTTCATCCAAACCCTACAGATGTGCCAGAGAAAATAATACATAGCTTATTGAAAAATAAAAGTATGTTTTATTAGGGGGAGATAAATTAGAAATTGTAGTCTTCACATTTCTATCTGGGTGGACTTGATGATTTTTTTCAGAGAAAATTTAGAGTAGAACAAACTAATCAAACTTTTTGCAGACATTTGATTTAAATTATTTTAGAGTCCTTTTAGTGGGTTGTTTTTTTTTTTTAAAACTAAGATTGTCAGAACACTTGCTGAACTCCAGTGGTAATTACAATAAAATGTGGTAGTTCTTTAAAATTGTTTACTGTGGATTATTAAAAATCCCATTTTAATTCCATTTGAAGGAATGCTGATAAAAGATGAAGTATTGTTGTCTTTGGGAATAGAAATTCTCTGTTCCTCCATTAGCGTACTTTCTTGTACTAGATTGTATTGCAAGATTCCCTGTCTTTCTCTGGTATGATGCTCATTTCCTCAGACATTTTTACAGCATCTCTGCTGAATTAGCTCCTGCATCAGCCACTGAAATAAATGCTGGTTCCAGTGCACCTCCCAGGCAAGGCTGAAACTACAAATGTTTTTATGAGGTCTCCTCATAGTTGTCCAAACATTTTAATTTAATAACTGGATTGATGCCCTCCCCTCATTCATTTCAAGTCTTCTTTTTAACATGAAACAGCTGGTGAGATTCCTTGGCTATCACAGTCTAAGGAATGTGTATTGCCCCTGCAATTTTTATATATAATTTGGGTTCATATTAAAACCTGGCAGCTATTGTTGATACGATATTTTGTAATTTAAGTACAATGGATGGAGGACAGATAATTGCGTAAATATGACTGATCCATAAATATGATCTGTAATTCACTAAATGCAGTGTGTGCTTCTAAATCAAAAATCATCTAATGCTTCTCTTGCATTAAAGCTTGAAGTAGATTGACTGATATGGCTTGGTTTTCAGGCCTTGTTTAAAAACAGAAGTGATTTAAGGGATTTTAACCAACTGTTAACAGTAGCTAATGTGTAACTGTAGCTAATGCAGTCCCTCAGTGTTTCCGTGCAAATTTTCTGTGCTGCAAGTCGTATTACTGCTGCTTAAAATGAAAGTAGAGCGATACTATAGTATCTTGTGGTGAAAGAGTGTTTGTACTTAAAAAAAACCCTATTGTGCATTTAGGCTTAAAAAACAGTTTAATTTTGAGAGTCTGTTGTAAGGTTTCTTTTTGTAATTTAAAACAACAACTCTGTATTTCAGCCTTTGTTTTGGCAGTAGTGTGTGTTTTGAAGAGAGGTATGGTTGACTTTGCAGTTTAACCTTCCTGGAGAGGCTTATTTTTATCTTGCGTTATTTTTCAGTCTCTACTAGCATCAGAGTGAATCCATCATCCTGTGTTTAGTGCCTAACATCACTTCAACTTTGTATTTGCTATTTTTCTGCCCTCTTAGTATTTAAAATGTCATCATCTCCATCCCAGAAGCAGCGAATGTGATATTGTATTTAAAGACCCACTGTAGTAGTAATGAACATATTTTATCTGAACACAGAGCCCAGCATTCATTTGCAATCTCTGCAAGATCTGCAGTGGATAAAGAACAGCACACTGCCATCTCTAGTAGAAAAATCTTGCCCTCAAACTGGGGATCTCATCAAACAATGTATACTTTTGATCCTTGTGGTTTTTCTCTTGGATCAAAATCATACTGGAACCATTTCACACAAGTTCAATGTGGTCTTTCTGAATACTGAGTAACCGCAGTAGGCTTTCAGTAAGCACAGGTGAAAGCTTAAAATTGGCAAGCTTGACTGGATCATTAAATGGTATTCATGTTGAAATATGGTACTAGGGAGTTAACACGAATGGCAAAACACGTGCTACATAGCAGAATGTAATCTCTGGGGCAGATAAAAATCTGTCTTATATATGAGTGATTCATATTGAACGTTCAGTCTTTACAAAATATAAGTTGTCATCCGTGTGATTTCCAAGAAAGACCTGGTTTTAACCAAGGTAATGATGGCTCCTAAGCAGTCATTTACATCTGTGAACTCATTAGCTCTGGACTTTGCTTTCAGCTCTAAAGGCAATTGATGTCATGTGAATGTCAACTGTGAATCTTCTGCTCTGTTTTAGAAGGTAGCATAGGGAAGGAGATGGAAGAGAACTAGGTGTGACTCTAGGGAAGATCTTGTAAGAGGAAGGGGAGAGTAGGAGACCTCACATATGAGAGGTAACAAAGGATGTCAAAGAAATAAAGTACAAGCATAATGCTGTGTCTGAAGAACTGTTTATTCGTCAGTGGATGAGTTTGACTGCAAGGCACAGATCCAAGAGTAACTGCAAGTTGCTTTTTGTGGGCTGCATTCTATCTTTTTGTGGCTGTCTCTTTTGGTAGCTGGAAGAGCAGAACTTGAGGAGTTCTGGCTGATGGGTCTTAGTTAAAAGTAGAATTAGGGTGAAATGAATGTGACATCTCTTGTTTATGTTACTAATCTTTTTCTTCCAGCTAACTAGCCCACCAGGTTGTGGCAAAACTCAATTTTGTATTATGATGAGTGTTCTGGCTACACTACCTGCGAGCATGGGAGGACTTGATGGGGCTGTTATATACATTGACACAGAGTCTGCGTTCAGTGCTGAAAGGTAAGAAAGATGCAAAATTCTAAAATTCACACTTTCAACCTTTTTAGCACCTTTTATCTTGGAGCCTTCAATTATTTTCTGAACAATAATTAAGCATTGATAAAATAAATACCTATGGTAGTTACTAAGCATTCATCTGATATATGCAGTTATTCCATAGATGATGAAATTAATTTTAATAGAATGTGTATGATGTTGCAGATTCAAATTGTGGTATGATTAGGTGGGTGGCGCACTCACTAATTTATAAATGGTCTTAACAGTCCTATACCTGAAATCTTTCTTTGCAGTTTAGTTTGTGGAGTTAGCAGGAAGGTTTTGAGGATGTAAAGGCTCAGCGTTTTGAGTAGAAAGGAAATGGAATTTTTTTCTGTGAACAGTAGGACTGACACAGCCAGTTTTCCTTCAGATTTCTGTCCTATTGTTGCTGGGTGGGGCCCTCAGCCCTTCTTCTGCACTTCTGATTTCCTTCTGCAGTAAACTTGCATCTCTCCTATATCCTTAGTGGCCATGCAGTACAATATTCCCTTACCTCTGTAACATCTCTGGTTCCTCTAATATCTCCTGGTTTGCCCATATGACCGAAACTGCTCAGCGATGCACTTACAGTATCTTCTAACGGCTGAATGGACAGGAAACACTATATGCTGTAACTAGTTGAGAGTTATAGATGTATGTGCATGTTGGTTTCCGCTCTTCCCATGTTAACTGACTGATTAGCTGTTGAAATAATTTTGCAATATGCCATTAATGGTAGCTCTAACTTACTTTACTTGGCTACTAATTTTTCTAAACCACAAGGAGTTTGATGGTTTTGAGATGTCTATTCCTTTGTCAGTGTTGCTTGGAATTCATGAGTCAAAAGTTATTAAGAGTCTGGGGGAGGACAAGAAATACAGTAGTCTCATCCTTATTTGTTTAGAAAAATGGTTAGAAAAAGGTTCATTGAAATAACTTATATATTTCAGATGACGTACCCATGGCCTGAATCTGGAGTATCAAAGCAAATGTATTTGTATTGTTTAATTATTTGAAAGTATCACAGATGTGGTTTCTAACCCTGTCTTTGTCAAGTTAATTTCACAAAAGTTTGATTTACTTTAAACCATAAGTGTAATATATCAAAGAATTCCCCTATCAATACAGGCTGGGGGATGAAAGGATTGAGAGCAGCCCTGCCCAGAAAGACTTTAGGGGTACTGGTGGATGAAAAGCTCGACATGAGCTGGCAATGTTGTTCGCTGCCCAGAAGGCCTACTGTATCATGGGCTGCATCAAAAGAAGCGCAGCCAGCAGGTTGAGGAAGGTGATTCTTACCCTCTACTGCGCTCTCATGAGACCCCACTTGGAGTACTGCATCCTGCTCTGGGGCCCTCAGCTCAGGAAAGACACGGACCTCTTGAAGTGGGTCCAGAGAAGGGCCAGAAAGATGATCAGAGGGCTGGAACATCTCTCTTGTGAGGACAGGCTGAGAGAGTTGGGGTTGTTCAGCCTGGAGAAGAGGAGACTCTGGGGAGACCTTATTGTGGCCTTTCAGTACTTAAAGGGCGTCTACAGGAAAGATGGGGTCAAACTTTTTAGCAGGGCTTGTTGTGATAGAACAAGGGGTAATGGCTTTAAACTGAAAGAGGGAAGGTTTAGACTAGATAAAAGGAAGAAAGTTTTTTACCATGAGGGTGGTGAAACCCTGGAACAGGTTTCCCAGAGAGGTGGTAGATGCCCCATCCCTGGAAACATTCAAGGTCAGGTTGGACAGGGCTCTGAGCAACAAGTTCTAGTTGAAGATGTCCCTGCTCACTGTAGGGGAAGTTGGACTAGATGACCTTTAATGGTCCCTTCCAACCCTATTCTGTGATTCTGTAATTCTAAAAAAAGCTTCAAGTAATGTCTCTGTAAAGTATGGTGTTCCCTTCTTACATACCATTTAAATTTTATTTCAGATCACTGAAGTGTAGGTAGTAGAAAAGGGTAGTACCTAACAGGTGAGTTAAGACTTGTTGTTTAAAAGTGAGTGCTAAAGAAAAGAAAAACAGTGAAAATGTGAACGTGAAAATGTTCGTGAAAACAGTAACGTGAAAATGAAACTCCTGAAAATAGAGTAGGATGTAGAAAGGAAATGTGGTAAAAATAACGTTATTAGTAAGGATGAGAATATTTATGTATTAAATCATATTTAGTATTGCTTGGTTGAAAATGATAGTTAAACACAATTCAGAAGACAACCTATATCTTACACTTTCTGTGTTGCAACCTCTAAGGAGCAGCACCAGCAGAGTGAGGGAAGTGATTATCCCCTTCTACTGGGTACCTGTTAGACTACATCTAGATCCTGTGTCCGATTTTTGGTTCTCGGTTTGAGAAATGCATGACAAACTGCAGGGACTTTAGCTGGGAACTACCAAGATGGTTGGGAGCTGGAGCGCTTGCCCTTTGTGGAGAGACTGAGGGCTTGCTCAGTCCAGAAGAGAGAAGGTTTTGGGGGGATCTAACAGCAGCCTTCCTGTACCCATGAGGAGGCCAATCAAGAAGATGGCACAGTGATGCACGGCAGGGAGACAGCGGGCGTACTTTGAAATCCACTCTGTACTGCTACATGGAGAAGCTTTTTCAGCATAGGGACATTCAGGAATTGGAAAAGGTTGCCCAGAGGTTGTGCTGCCTCCATCCTTTGGAGGCTTTCAAAATAGGACTAGATAAAGCCTTGAGTAACTTGTTCTGACTTTGTAGCTGGCCCTACTTTGAACAGGATGTCGGCCTGGAGATCTCCTGAGTTCTCTTTCTAACCTGAATTGAATTTTCTTACAATTCTATAATCCTGTATTATTAATAGATGGCAAGTAGAAGAGATTTTTGTTTTGTTGTTGTTCTAAACACTTCAGATAAGAGGGCAAATATTCATTTAATAAACTTATTTTAGAGGGGTTAATGGAGATTTTTAGCTGGCACTATTTTTATTTAAAACTCAGAAGTCTCTATCAGAAAGCCTGGAAAAAGTGTTTATGTCCCTGCTTCTTTTTAGGGCTGAGAGTTGCTAAGTTGTAGCTGTCATACTGGCTGTAATGCCATGCTGCTTCTAGAAAGATACTGCATAAAGCTGTCTAATTTTTTTTCTTTTGCTAAAAGGCACTTCTCTTTTGTCGTTCTGCCTGGCAGGTCTTTCTTCAGGGCAAGGAGCTTTTTGCTTCCACAAACTTTCATGGCCTTATTACTCTCTGACATGACAGTTTAGTTGAATCTAATAGCAATGCTGAGAAGAGTGGTCAGAATTGAGGCTGGTCTTGTAAGATATGCCACTGTTTTCTGTAGTTTATATGTTTTTCTCTTGTGTAAGAAAAAGCTGTAATAGTGCAGATAGTGTCTCTCATTCAGCTTTGTCAGAACGTGGACACTAGGACAGGTGGATGGAATGGCCATAGTAAATCTGGAAATCAAAATTGTTATAATCAGATTTGTAGCAACTCAATTCAGCTCTAGCCAGCTATTAACTGAAAACATACCAGACTTATTTAGAAAGTCTGAAAATAATTTTGTTTGCTTTTCTCTCTAGCCATACTTACTGCTTGTGAAAAACACTGGATAGAAATTTCTGTGAACCAAAGCTTAGAACAAACAGGGATTTTCCACCCCATGGGCTTCCACCCTGATTGCAGAGAACATGTTCTGTGCAGCTTTTGGTCTCACTGTGACAAACAGTGTTTAGATCCTAAAGAACTTTGAAACTCCACGGAGCTCTCTGAATTGTACTGTGATCTCAGCAAGATGAGGTGTGTCATTTTAAGTCAGTCTGTGTAATGATGGTCTTTGTGATATGCATGCCCATTAGGAAGGGTACTGAAATCTCATTTCATGCAGACCATTGAATGACAGATCACTGTTGCCCAAATGGTCTGCATGATTAATTATGCAAATGCAAAGACAAGATTCTCTTCCTGGAAGTTCTGCAGGACAAGTTTAAATATAATAAGTGATATCTAATGAGTGAGATTCAGGCTATTGTCATGAAATTGCTTGCTCTGGATAGGTATGTTAACATTCAAACTTAGTGGTTCTGTTTTTAAACCCAATAAAAATGATTTAAAACAATTGTTCTAAAATAGCTTTAATGTTTTGGGTTTTAATGGAAAGGGCCTAAATAAAAAAACATAACTAGTAAGTCGTGCCCACAGGTATCATCCACTAGATGCCACTCTTCTCAAGCTATAAGCAGTGGAATATGTCTGCTTAAAATACAATTAAATATTTTCTGTTATTAAAAAACCAAAATCTTCATTGTATAAAAAATTACAGTGCTTGGACTGTAACTATGAGTTTCCAAGTTGAATTCTTGGATCATTTATTTAAGAACCTAGATAAAATTGCCTTGTGTTCAGAGGGGTGGAACGTCATTCCACTGACTTCCGAAGAGTCCTCAATGATTTTATGTATAAAATCTCATTTAACTGAAAATGTTGGCCTCTTATCAGTAAATTGTTTAGTTTTACATCTGTGCAAGAGGTTTTTTCAAAGCATAGTTTCTGAATATAAAAATATTTTCACAACAAATAATAAATACCCAACTTCCTCTGACTTCTTTTGGTGTTATCACCAGTTATCTGATATGCTTCCTTAGTCTAGTCCAATAATAAACAGTGGTATGCTTTACAATTATAATTCAAAGTTTTGAAGAGTCATGAATTTGCTAATAAGGTAATGGAGAACATTTAATCATGGAATCCCACATTCAGTTCTATCAGTGAAGCAGACACTTAAGCTGTTTAGTTATTTCATTATTTCAAGCCACGCCAGTTGTACTTGTGCTATCTGAATGGATGGATGTTCGGTTGTAGCTGCCTGGCAACTGGAGCCTCAGTCACTTTGTGACACAACGCAGTTTTTTTTTTTTTGCTATGTTCCAAAAAGTATATTTTCTTAAGATTTTATAAGCCCTTTTTAAAAAGAGGTAACTGGCACAGTGGAAATGGTTTCAGTGAAGAATTCTCCCATCCAAATGACCTTGTTCTTGTTTTTAAGGAGAGATTATATGTGAAAAGATTCCCACTATGGCGGGCATATTTTCCATACATGTACTGCTTGTATAAATACTTGCAGTTGAACTGGGCTATGTTGTTTACAGTCTTGCTTCCATGTTGGCTGGACCTTGTAACAGGTCTGTTTGTTATCAGCTTGTTAAATTTCTGTGGTGACACAAGGTCCACTTTATGATTTCTCTGCATGATAAAGGTGGAAGGGAAGATGGTTTGAGTTGGCGAGTACATTTGTTTAAATGAAAATAATATTTAGATATAATAACTAAAATAGGAGAATGCTTGGCCATTGAGTGGAACCTCTTGTATAAAACTCAAAGAACTTTGCATTCAGTAACTATAAACTTTGCAGTTTCTTTCCATAGGATATACGCTGTTTCTTTGCGTACAGACACATTATGTCTTTTGCCAGTGTTCCACTGACTCTGGCGTCACTGGGAAGAGAACCTCGCTGCTCTGACTTCTAGTATTTCACTCTGACTCCTAAAGTATGCTTCTCCTTTGAAAAAGATTTCCAGTATTATTTGATATCTGCTTATTATTCAGAGATTTGCGTTGTGAATACTTGATGCCTTATTATCCCACATTATTCCTGTTTCATTGTTATGCCTTCTGGTTTTTTGATAGGTTGATTGAGATAGCAGGAAACAGATTCCCTACTTATTTTGACTCAGATGAAAAGCTGTTCTGCATGACCCGTAGCATTCACCTGTATCGAGAGCTGACCTGTGGCAGTGTACTGAGCAGGTATCCTTTTCCAGAGTTTAAAAAAATAAAGACCATTTTGACTGGATTTTCTGTATCAATATTTGTTTTATATCAAAGTTTTATGAAGAATAATTCATTTGTTTGGGGCTTTTTCATGATGATAACAGCATGGTCTCCAACAAAGGAAAATCGCTACAGAAAGACTGACGCTGCTCTTCTCATTTTATAGCACGTGACTAATACACATCCACTTGATGTGATCCACTAATTCCTAGTAGACAATTTCAATATGATCTGATCCCTGTAAGCCTTTCAAGGGCTTCATGTGACAGGTCTTATCTTGTCTTTGATTATGGAGAGACCATAGTGTAAGAGTTAGGTTTTCCATGAAATAGGAGTTTTCTCCTCCAAAATGCAGTTTACTTCTGGGAAGACTGGGACCCCTCCAGCAGTGGGAAGGAGGAGTCATTTCACAGTCATCAGCCTGAATGCTGTTGTTGGCAGTGTTGTATTGTCATGTTGTTAACTTAATTTGTGAACACATTTTGCAATGAAAATGAATTAAGTTATATTTTAGCATCATCTTGTGTATTTTATGTTAGTGAGAGAATTATTCTAAGAATAGCTTCTTCTAGTTCGGCTTTATCAAAGAACAGCTAGTAGAGTATTATCAATGGGGTAGGTTTGGCATACTGTCTTTGGAGGTATACGGAAATGGATTTGACCTTCTGCATATATAGACACCAAGGATTCTGGTGCTGGCAATGGGACGCTGCTACTGTGAGCAAAAAGGCACAGTTTCAATGTCCACTAAACTTGCTGCCTGCCATTCAGGGGTTGTACAGCATAGAGTTGCTAACGAGAGGTTCTTCCAAAACTCTCTTTTGGAGAGGTCCTGCCTTGGCTTATGTGGTCAACTGGAGCCTGAGATTCCTTTCCAAATCTCTTCAATACATGCAGATGTTAGTGTGAGGTGGGGAAAAAGAGGGGTTAACTTTCAGCTAATTAAAGTAAACCTTTTATTTAAACAATTTCAGGGTTATAAAATGGTTCTAAATAATGTTATCAATGTCTGAGTTTTTTTTATTTTTTTTTTCTCTTTTAGGATTATGTCTTTGGAAGAAGAAATTATTTCAAAGAAAGTTAAACTCATAATAATTGACTCTGTTGCTTCAGTTGTCAGAAAGGAGTTTGACACAAAACTCCAAGGCAACCTGGCAGAGAGAAGTAACTTTTTGACTAGAGGAGCATCAGTGTTGAAGTATTTGGCAGAGGAGTTCTCAATACCAGTAAGTTCTTCCTCCTTTCTTAAGTTTTTGCCTTACAGTACCAAGTAATAAAATCTGGAAGAATGAAAATGACAAGAAGATGGAAACCAGAAAAAGCTTCTAGCAGGAATCTTCAAGCAGGTACCAGCTGGAAAATAGTTGGGAAGTGGGCGAATAGAAACTGTTCTGCTTGGAGTATTTTGTTGGGGTTTTTTTAATTTTTTTTTTAATTTAGTACTTCAAATAGGGGTTTACAAGATTTTCCAGCCGTATTTCTATTTTTTTTTTCTTAAATCTCATATTTTATTTTGCTGCCACTAAATATTGCTTACCCTGATAGTTCCCTTCTAATGCAATGCTTACTCTAACTAGTTCGTACCCTGACTAGGTGAAGATCTTTTTCTGCCTGTCCCTTCTACTTAAGATTATAGAATCTCAAAAGGCCTTATACTCTGGAGCAGCATAAATTCCTTTTGTGACTGATAATGTACGCTAATTAATGCAGAAGGGAAGGTAACAGCTCAGCAAATCCTTGTCTGTGGGTTTACCTGTAAAATGCAAGGAAGACACGGACAATCAGTGCAGGGACTGGGTGGAACTGGTTCAAAAATGCTGTAGAAGACGTAAGATGTGTAAGTGTGTGTGTGTGTGTTCCCTCATTATATGATCCACCAAGGATCATATCAAGTCAGAAGATGTCAGTGAGACTCAACTCTTGGAAGTATTTCTGAGTATGGGTAGCCTACTCATCACTCCGGTGTAAGAGAGAAACTGTGGCAAGAACTTGAGTAAGACTGGTGGGGCCGTTTCCTTCTGATGCTCCTGTCACAGCAGCTATCGTACCAGAAGTATACATGTCAGAGGTTGGAACTGGCTGACTTAAGAGGAGTGGTTTTTCTTCTGCCGTATAATTTGTGAAGGCTTTTGATGGAGAAGATTAAACCCTGTGTAAGTGCCTTTAAAGTTCAGGTATAAAAGATAGCATCCTAATTCATCCTACATAAGAAGAAAATAAAGCTCGAAGGTTTAAAGGTTTCCATTATGTTAATGCTTTGAGGCATTTGTGATACCTGGTGTGGTGGTGCTGTCCTTGTTTCTCACTGTGAACTCTTTGGTCAGGAGTTCTGGAATTTTGTGCAGGAACTTCTGCTCTGGGCACAGCTCTGTCTTTATGAATTGGTTGATGAGATATTTACCTTTTAAATAAAATCTTTGAAGATCTGTGTAATAAACAGATTGAAAGCTTGTATATTTTTAAAGCACCTATTAATTAGGTTTATCAATTTATTCAATGGAAATCCAACTATATTTTCATTTATCATTATCTTTAACGCACATTGCTTGTGGGTTGGTTCTGGAGTATTTTAAAGATTTGTTAAATTTTATTTTACAAAATAAACTCTAGTTACTGCTATTAGCTAAGAATTCTAGGATGGCCTTGGCTAGAGATTTGGGTTCTTGCAAACACAGATCACTAGGCAGGGCTGTGTATGAGTAACATGTAAAATCCAGCAGCAGCTTGTGTTATGCACCTGCGAGTGTTGGTGTGTACTAGAGATAAGTCTACTGTTGCATACACTGCATTAACCTCTGCTACTTCAGGTTACAGAATATCTGAGGTTCTAATTATAAATAACTGTGTTGGAATTATTCCAGTTGTTTTTACTTACCCAGAAAATCATAAATATAAATTTGGGACTAAAAGAACATTAGTAAGGATGGAAAGTGATTTCAATCACTAATAAATTGGACACATTAAACAATAGGTAACGTTTATTTCATGCCAGAATTAGTGCAGGTAAATATTGAGTTGGGCATGGAGTAGGGGGACCCAGTCTGAGACGCTGAAAAAGATTTGGAGTTGATGATAGGAGTGGAACTTGAAGGCAATCCTTTTGGCTGTAGCTGAAAGTCATGTGAAAAACTTTGAGTTAGTTGAGCAAGGGAATCAGAAAGAAGGAGGTTGTGAATTATCTAGTTGGCTGTAACTGTTACTGGAGCAGTACATCTGGTGTTAACAGGCCAGGGAGGATGGTGAAAAATCAGCTTCCAGAGAATAGCCCAGAAAATGACTGGGAGAAGGGGAGAGCGGTCTCAGTAATTAAGATGTAAGGTGCTTACTTGGTTTAGCTTAGCTAAGGAAATGTTAAGGGTCTCTTCATTAGTCAGTATGTACCTACTTGAGGAAGAGGTATTTGATAAAAGCAACCTCCTTTTCAGCTGACAAAGGTATACCACAGTTCTGTGGTTGGAAGCTGAATTAAGCAAGTTCAGACTTCAAATAAAGGGGTGTGTTCTTACTGGACTAATTAATCATTGGAATGCCTTACTAAACATAAATAGCTTCTTGTCACTGAGTATTTTTAAATGGGCTCTTTTTCCCATTTCCTAAAAAGGAAATGGGTTCAAATAAGATTAAATTTGGGAAAACCCTGTGCTACCATGTTATGCCGGAGTTCAAATGAGTTTAATGCAGTTCTTTCTGTTGGCATTATAAACTCTCTAGCTGTTTATAATTGTGTGCTCATGATGTCAGGATATCAAGTTTGAAGAGCGAAAGTGACTAGCATTCATAGCTTTTGCCAAACTGAAAGGGAGCTGTTTCAAACCCAAGTAGCTCTACATCATATGAAGTACTCAAAAAAAAAAAAAAAAAAAAAAAAAAAAAAAAAGCTGACCTTATCTGCCTGAAAACTGATGCTCATTGTTTAGTAACCTCTCTGTGCCTCTGTTTTCAGTTTGTAAAATGGGAATAACAGAGCTGTTAGTTGTGAGGATGCTGTGAGGATAGGTTCATTACTGTTCAGAAAGCACTCGTATTGTGTCCGTGAACAATGTACAGATGCTCATTGGAAAGTAGTGCTTGCCATCCTCACTGTAAAATTTAAATGATGTGTAGTAAATTAAACCTTAATCCATCTTTTGAGATGAGAAAAAAAATATTAAACACGTTCATTGGATGGCACCATCTTGGTCACTGAATGAAGCAAGTGAAAATCTGTGATTGTAAATTTTTGCTTGACTTAAGCGTTTTTGAATTTTTTGTTTGTAAAATACAAAGAAATACAAAGCTTTTTTTTTTTCTTATGTATGGATTAGTAAAACATAAGTTGTTTCTTGAAAAGTGAAATATGATGCCCAATTTCCTTTTTTGGTCCCTTCTGCCTAAGTTAGCAGTAAACCCGGTTCCATCCCAGGCTCTTTAAATGCTTCCAGGGCAAGGGGCAGCACAGGGTTTGGATTGCTTGTGGTCTAATGACGGGCCACCTGGTAGCCCTGCTGATGACTGAACAGTCACTGAAGCATTTCCTCTGTGGGGCACTATGTAGTAGTGTCCCTTTTTCCCCTTCCCTGCACATAGCTGCGATCAAAACCTACTTTTTTTTCTCCCAGGTTTGTTTGAAAATAGGCAGTCAGATCAAAAGTGACTGCTAGAAACTGAGAAGGATAGTTTGACTATAAATCAAACAAAAAGCCCTTTGTTTTTGAAATCTAGTGAATATGTAAAGCTGTATGAAAAGTTTACATTACATATATCTGTTTTAGAGCATGCTGTACTTGAGAACATTTGGATCTAAATGTTTTCTGTTACAATGCGTGTTGATGCTCTCTACCAGATTACATATTTAAGCAGCAGTAATCAGTTCTAGATGTTTCCTGTCTAGTTCCTGACTTCCTTAGCCTTCTTAGAAAGAATAGAAAACAAATTACTTTGGATTTTCTTTCTTCTTCCATATTAATAAGCAAACTATTATTAGTAAGTGTTATTCAGTAAAAGTAGTTTAGTGTTCGTGCTGGTTGAGAGAAATGATGTCTCCGTTTCAGTGAAGAGCTAAAACTAAAACCCAATATGACTAGAATTGTTCTTGGGATTTAACTGTTTAGCTTATAAAAATTGTTATTTATTTATAGAACCTGGTCTGCAAGTTGCTAGTACTTGAGAAAATGTGTGAAGCTGGCTAGACATCTCTGTGGAAAAGCATTCTGAAAGTGGCGGTTGCAAAGCCAAACTGCTTTAAGCATTCTTTTAAATGTCAAATTGAGACTGAAGATGAGACTTGCTTTGTAAATCCCTAAGGTTAATCGAATTACACCACTGCCTGTCCATTATACTTTTGTCTGGGTTGTGTTCTTAGATCTGTGAAGTGAATCTTTATTTCTGGTAAGAACGTTGGTTATCATTACTACCAGCAAATGTATAATAGTATCTTTCATTCTTTTTTTTTTTTAAATTGTTCTTCTGAGAATATGAAGTAGCTTAGGAGGAGAGACTTTAATCTCTTCAATCTCTCTTGTGATTTATAGTGTAAATGAAAGACAAACCTTACGTAATATTCTCTAATGCTTTTATTTTCTATGCTAAGTAAGTTAACAGTAGTCAAGAAGCCCATAATTTCCACAGGTAATATTTTTTCCCCTTTAGATGCCACATGCTCCATTAAAAACCTTAAAAATCACTTTATCAGCATTGATAATATGAGAGCAATTAAGCTGTCATAGTCAATTTTCTTTTCACGCTCAGTTCTCACATTTTTTGTTTCAGTGCTTCACACTCACTTATGCGTTCTGCTCTGTAAACTTTATACCCAAGATTTTCATTTGCTTTGGAAAGCCAAATGTTTAGCTAAATATGTATTTGTTTTTATGTTGTGTAAGTTTTTTCTTCTCAAAGTCAACTTAAATGTGCAAATTACTTGACATCTGCAGTGCCTTTTCTGCTGTCTTTGGTTAAGTGTGTTTAATCGTATCATCTCAGCTTCCTGCAGTAAAGTGTCTCAAGATTGAAGTGCTTCTGTTGGCAAAGAGAATATTCAAACTGTTAATTTTCTCTTTCTTTATAAGCAAGTATTTCCATTTGGCCTTATCCTTGGTTCTGTTTTATTCTGTTTCCATGCAGATGGTTACTTGTCAGCTCCTCTGCACCTTTGCTGTTGCTGTCTGATATTTGAAAATATTAGTTTATGGAAAGCTAAACAAATTCCAAAATGGAAGACTTCTGAAGAAAAGTTGATTAAATGCCAGTTCCCTTTGAATTGGTAATAAGTATGTAGAAAGGTTGGAAAAAATGGATAGTTGATTTGTTGTTACAGTATGTAACACCACTGTATGCTTACTTTTCTAAAACTATGTAGATACTTCAGACTTACAGGTGAGTTTGTCTATATCTGGACTGTAAGCTGCTGAAATGCAAACTTTGTTTTTATACTTTGCTAATAAAAAATATTTTAAATACCAGTGTTACAGAAACAGTAGTTGAATTATCTTTGCAAGTTGTTTAAACCTAGAATAAGAAAAAATTTTCTCTGCTTCCAAAATGTGGAGAACTAGTTCCATTTTGAAACTTTCTAAAAAGAGAAATGTCTTTATATGTTGCACCACATCAAAACATGTGTTTTTTTAATGAGGAGCTAACCTTATCAGAAGAAAACATTTTGGAATTGAGTTACCAGAATTTTACTAGCTATATTTAGGCCAGATGTGGTTCAAACAGTTTCTAGTGGTGAGAATTCAATGGAAAGTATGGGTCCTTTTCTGTTGAGCTGCTGATGTTTATGTAAAGTGTCTTGTTGCTCAAATTTCAAGCATATTTTGTGTTTGTGTATGTATGTGAAATTGAATACCCTTCCAACTGCTAATAGAAGGATCTGTGTATTTCTGCATAATCACACTGAACTCCTGGCTATGTGCTTGCTGCAAAAGGTTGAGGCTTACCTAATAATTTAATTGTCCCTGCAGTGTGGGGCTGCTGCTTGCTTTGTTTCTCTTCCGTTTGAGTAGCTTTGGTGCTTCTTTTTCAAGAAGTCTGTATATTTCTCTAGGGAGGAGCATGAAATTTAAGATAAATCTGTGACTGTTTGCTTAGAAGACACAGAATAGTGCTTCTGAACTTGCAGAATTTTATTAAGATAATTCACCAACTTCTTGGAGAAACTTAGTTGTCCTTCTGTGAACGCAATAGGATGAAAAGATACTAGTGTCTTATGCTAATTGTATTGTGAACGTTATCCATAGAAGCATAAATACTTGGAATAATGTAGATATTGCAGAATTTGCCAACTTCTGTTATTCTATATGAATTAAAGAAACACTGAATAGCCCTAACTTTCTTTTGAGCCATGGAAAACTGTAGTTAATTTGTTTCCTAAATCAGGAAAATTGCTTCCAAAATTAACTTTCTTCTAGTAAAGAACAATTCTTGTTCCCTTCAAGATGTTTCACTCCCCCTGTGCCAAAATTGGTGTTCATGTCCTCATTAAATGGTGAACTGAGCAGCATTAGAAAATTATGTTTGTGCTAGATGTATCAGAACTTTTTGGTTTTAAACATGCTCCCTTTTGGTGCAAAGAGGAATACCTAACTTTAAGTGTGCTTCATCAGTTTAAGAAACAAGTAGTTTGTGAAACAAACAAAACATTTTATGTTAAGATTTCCTGCCATGTTATACTTAGCGGTATTTTTGTGCCCAGAAGAGAGTCTATAGCTTTGGGTTATTTTAATTAAATATTCTAGTGTTAGCCTTTGTTTTCTTACAAAAACCTGCTTAAAAAACAAGTGTCAGAATTTCACATATATGTGAACACTGCTGTTTGTAAAGTGTTGTTTGGAATGAATTTTAACTTGTGTTATTGTTTAATTAGGAAAACAAAACGGTTAAAAGGGGACTTACAGACCAGAGTTCATTCTGTGCCCTAGCTAAAACTTCATAAACCCAGTTTTTGTTGGCAGATTGTTTAGGTTTCAATTATCCCTCTGCTCTACAGTACTGAGCAAAAAATAGTTTTAATAAAAGGGAGTTAATCCAACTGCTAAGTGTCATTAGTTAGTGGCAAAGTTAGATGGTTTTGTCTTCTCGTGTGGCTGTTAAAAATTATTCTCGAAAGGCACAACTTTGTTTTAGTTTAAAATGACTGGTTAAAATGAAATTATAACTATCTTCAGTACAGCTGCCATCTGTGTACTTTTTTATATGTGTCTGGAGAATATACATTTCTGCATTTTATGGTCCAACACAGTGTTCCTTTTGGACTGTCTATGCTCATAAAATGTTTAATACTGCTGAGGAAAAGAAATGAGAAATAGTAGAGCAGTTTCCTGTTTTCATGTGGTGGTGAAGTATAGAAAAGGAGGTAGTTTAAAGTTATGTGATACTGGAATTCAGTTTTCTTTTAAAGTATTCCCTCCATTGCTTTTTCCATTTTACAGTGCAAGTGACTTTGCCAAAAGCTATCATTCTGCACAATTGCACATATGAAATTATGTAGAAGGAAGGCACCAGCATTAACATATAGGAGAGGGAGTTGAGAGGAATGAGATTTTATTACCAGATTTGTTTTTGATCTGCTATACGATCATGGACAAGGCTTGCTATAAAGAAGGGCAGACACTTTCCCTCGTATTTGCCTTGACTTGAATTTCTGAAATACTTTATCCAAAATAAATTAGCTGTTTTCTTGTGTCTTCTAACCCTCAGTCTCATTTCACTTCTCTGGGTTCCCTTCAGATGATTTACACCATCTTGAAAGTGAGGTGCCCAAAACTGAGCCAGCATTCCAGGTGAATCTCCACCAATGTTCTGGTATGGAGAAGGATTTCTTCTCATGCCTTGCAGGACATCCTCTTGTTTTGTGCATCATAGTACAGTTTGCTTTCTTTGCAACAGCCTGATGTTAGTTAACATTCATTAAAACCCTGGATCCATGTCTGCTGACTTTGTTACTTCTCTGTCTAATGTGTTATTTTTCCTGACTTGTCAAGGTGGTTTTGAATTCTAATCTTATATTCTAGTGTACTTGCAGTCTCCTCCCTGCTTTCCTGTTTTTGCAAGGAAAATGATTATTCTTTCTATTACAGATTCTTTGTGTAAGTATTGGATAGAACCAGACCTCGAGCAGACTGTACCATTTTGTTGAGTAAGAGACCTTTAAACACTGGTAACTTCTATGTGTCGTTTTCCAATAAATTTTGCATCTACCCTGTAATAGATTCATCTAGGTTATATTTTTTCTAGTTTAAGTAACATACCTGTATAAGATGTTCTACTGCTAAAATAAAAACACAGAATTTGTTTTTGTTTTTTTCTGCCCTGTCATGTTGTTACTTTGTGTGTGCTGTAGAAAACAACTGTAATTGTGCTAGGGCTTTTTATGTCTTTTATTGGGAGTTTAGGCTTTGGCGAGATGTGCTGTTTTGACTGAAAAATTGCCTGAACCTTTAGGCCAATAATCTATTTGTGACTCTGCAGAGAAGTACTTATGTTTTGACCATTTCATTATTTTCACATGTTTTCTTGTACCTCCTTCTTGTCCTTTGATTTTATTTAAACTGTGTGTTCTCAAGGAATATTTCTGCATTTGCATAATGTGTAACTGAAAGCGATTCTAGTCTGTAGACAGGATAGCAATACAAAGAATCATTGACCAGATTACAAGTTGTTGGAAAAATCTTACCTGTGTGAGCTCAGTATACTAATAAGTTATTTGATTTCCAGATTCTCTAGAGTTTGTTTGCGTTATGGTTACTCAGCCCCAGGGCTTCTGGGAATAAAGAGGATCTATTCTGCAATTGTTACTCCTAAATAATATTGTACCAGCCCCCTGAGGTGTAAAGGTATGGGGATAAGAGGAAATTAAGATTGGGCAATGCATATGTCTGTTAAAATACAAATGTGCCCAGAGATCAAAAGTAAAATCTTATTTGCTTAGAAAGTGGTAGTAGTAGAGATGATTGTATCACTTCCCTCTTTGTGTCTACAGGACTGCTTTGTGAGAATATTGCATTTGTGTGGAACCAGGTGTGGTGCCGGGTCTGCTTTTTCATGAAGCATTATCTGGAAGCTTCACAATGCGGTCTGCTTGCTGCTGTTAACTAGAGAACCTGCCTTTTTCAGTCTGCAAAATTTCCTCTCCTTCCATGTGTGGCTGGATGGTAATAAAAGGCAACCAGACCAAACTGTTGCAGCTAGATGGTTGATGATCCCATGCTGCCTTGAAAATAGGAGTATCTAGGTTTACAGGACAGGCTTTTCAGTCTGCCCTTTTTCTTCTACTGTTGAGGCTCTTGTGCGTTAGAAGAGTTGTGGGGCTTGGTCTGGTTTCCCTCCTCTGTTTTGCTTGGAGTTGGAATCTATGAGCCATAACATAGGGTCTCCTGAGCGATTTCATTCTGATTTTTCTACAAGAAGACTCCATCTTCTTTATTGAGAACATGTATGCTTTGTATCATTGTTCACTGAAGTTGCAGCTATCTATGTTGATTTATTCACCCCAATTTTCTATTTAAAGAAGGAAGCCTGTCATTTTAAAAGCAAGCATTTTAATTCATTTGGCAGAAGTTCAGTACAATCAAACTGAGGGAGGCTCATTCCTAATATGAATTCTAATGGGAATCTACATGATTTTGGTACCCTCATCAAAACTGTCATGTTGCCTCTTGCTAAAATGCATAGCTATATCTCATTTGAGAATATAGTACCGCTGTTGTAATATTCTAGGTAAACAAAATTAGATTTAGAGGTTTTAGAGGTTTTTATTAAATGGGACTAAGCAGTCATCTGCAAAATTCTAATCAGACAGGAATGACTGAGATGCTGTTTTTTGTTGATGAGACTACATCTGAATTTCAGTAAGACAGTATCTCTCCCCTCAATACTCTGTTAACATTTTTGATACTCTGATTTGGATGAGCTGCATTGCCCATGCCGGAATACAGATCACTTTCTTTGTCTTTAGATTCCAATATTTTCCATACTTTACTTTTGTATTTATCATATCTCACGCTTTTGACCTGGGGCAGAGCGTGCTCTGCTCTTCAGTGATATCTGAGGTCTTAACTGGGTTCTTGGCACATGGTGGTATTATATTTCTCATGATGTGTTGGTTAGCAAAATCACCTCTAATACATGAACTAAACACTACTTCTTCATGCAACTGAAACCCTTAGCTCTTGTAGAGGAAAACTTTTTTTAAAGTGCTTACTGCTTAGATGCATTTTTTAACTTCATAAAGGTCCCCCCTAGGGAAAAAGGGGGCGTGTTCAGGGCTGCAGGCACTTATCGGTGCTCTGGGTATGTTACTTCTCAAGAACATTAGTTTAAGCAAACTGGCTTCAGATGTTGGCAATCTTTGAAATACAAAACTGAAGTTATTTCTCTGCAAAGCCTGTGAACAATACTAGCAAGCTACAATTGGATCATTGGAAGTTTGATGTAGGCCTATGTGTTTGTTTTTCTATCAGTCTTAAATTTGTGCATCACCAAGTGTATGTTAAGTCTTTTTTTTCTTCCAGTAGTTGTGAGAGAAGATGCAGTGAAAGGTAAGCTAGATTTGAAATACTAAGATGATTTTTTTAAAAAATTCAGACCCTTGCCTTCTGTTATCTTCTGTGATTTCCTTAAACAATGTCTTATTCTAACAAACCTCCTGTCTGCCCAGAAAGGTTTGGAATGACATCTAAGAACTGTTCCCTTACACCCTTAGCAAATTCTCTCAGTTCTCCAGAAACAGTGCAGGAGCCTGCTGCTCACCTTTTTAGCGTTATGTCCTTTTCCATATAATTTTCCAGCTAGATAGTGAAGAGCTTGTTTGGAAGAGGAATTTACTGATAAAACACTTAAAGTTTGCTTGTGCCATAAATTGTTTGTGGGGAAAATTCTTAACCCAAAAAAAATCTTCTGAATATGCATTGTCATAGGATTTCCTGGGGGGTATATACAACTAGCTGCTTAAGGCTGGCGTGTATTGGGCTTATATATCTTTCTCTGGCTGCATGGAAGAGCTCCATGTCATGGCCCTTCCTGGCGTTGTAATGGAAACAGTCCCACCTGGGCAGTGAGCACAAAGTTTCTGAGGAGGCCTGGGTACAAAGCGTATGCACAGAACTAGTACACTGTGTATTAGAACAGATATGCTCTACGCTGCTTCTGTAATGCCCCTAAAATGGAGCTACTAGAAGCAGACAGATGCTGATGAAACAATTTGTGAAGCCTGCTCCTGCATTTTGTATTTTCAAGGAGCAGATTGGCAATAGTAAAGGAGATTGTTATTGGCTAGAGATACTGTTTTGGGGTTGGCAGGGGTGCTTACTGCTCTGCCTCCTTTTTTCAGTTGGCTTAAGGGAGTCACAGAAGAGAGGAACTGGCAAAGTGGTGAAAGCTGCTGCCTGGAAATCCGCTGACCTGCAGCCCATTCTGAAGTTGTCCTTAGGAAAGAAGTCTACCAGATAAAGGTGCAAGCAGAATAAATTATCTGTGCAAATCATAAGTGGCACGTCGGTAGCAGGTTAATTGAGCCTGCATTACAGAAGGTACGAGTAGTCCAAAATCAAGAGGTGGTCAACCAATGTCAGAGATTAAACAGCAGCAAAAGGACAATACATGCCTTTTTTCCTTCCTCCTTGCCTTATAATTCATTTCAGTATAGAGTTTGTAACTGGTTCATACTTGCTGATGAGCCTGAACAAGGATGTAAACCATCTGAAAAGTAACCCAGGGAATAAAATGTAGTGGGCAGTTGTGCAGCTGAACAGGCACTAATGTAGGCAGAAAGGAGGGGCAGGAATGTGTGGTTTCTGGCAGCAGCACAGATTTTGAATGTAAAACTGCATCTTCAGTAAAAAGGGTGAGTATGAGTAAAAATGCGAACCAGGTTATTATTCAGAACAAGCAAAGAAAAAGAGTGTTAAGTGCTTGGAATATCCTTTAAACTTTTAACAGCTCTGGGAAGGATTTTGTTACGTAGCATTATTACGGTGCTTTGTACTTTGACTGAAGGTGAGCAAACGCCTGGCTGCATACAGCCTATCCTTACTTTGCTTACGGCTTTTGTGCATCATTAGGTCAGTGTCCTGGTTTTAGTCTGCACATTCTGGTTTGAAAATGCATCATAATATGCTGTATTTGGAGTTGTAATATATCCATGCATAATGAATTATAGCTGAGGTCAGAAACTATGCTGAATAGTAGATTTTCAAACCACAGTATTTCTTCCTATGCTAAAATTCAGAACGAAATGTATAACAATCCATAAAATAGCTGGTACAGTTCATAACATGCTTGCATTCCTTCATTATTAATAGTTTCATATCCATCTGTCAGCATGCTATGGCTAAACCATTAGCCAAGTTTTTGCAGCTGCTGCTTTACAAGTCTGTAGAATGTAGTTATCTCCAGCTCCTGTTTTTTGTCTGCTGGTAAGAGGAAATTTTACAGAGAACTCACTAAATTGTCCAAGACCGTAAGTTCAGTTCTAGGTGAAAGTCTGTGATCTTGATTTAACTTACTTGGCCTGTGGTACTTTTCCTGTTATTTCTTTTGTTCGAATGACATTGGTCGCAGCAGTTGTTTCAAGTAATAGTAGTTTGTTTAATCCCATTAAAAGGTCTGCATATAGGTGTTGTAGTCCTGTATTTTTGTAGTTCTATTTTTAAGAACGTTTTGTGCAAGTTGTAGTTGCTGAGTAGATCTGAAGATAGAGCCCCTACAGAGGTCTGTTTTGAGATGGATGAGTCTAGGCATAGTATGTATGGGGTTATTTGTTTTGACTCCTTCCATTAAAACGTGGATGAAGGTGAATATTGTTTGCAGCAGACAGCTATTGATATATAAAGTAGTTTGTATGTAGGCTGCCAAACTACTTTGTGCATGGTACTGAACAGCTACTGTAGAATAACAGTTAAGACTATTGCTAAATCAAAGTAATTTCATACTAGTTACTTGGAGATGCAAAGTTTCTAGGAGTATTTGTGTTGTCCAGTGCCTCTGTGTGTGTGCATTTTTTAAATTCCAGTACTGTCAAATTTCAAAGGCCACAATTTGTAAATCATGGTACCTGCTTTCTCCTATTTTTTGGTGCCAGTTAAAATCTGTTAACATAAATATGAAAATTCTACATGATAAAATAATATTTGTGTATATTTACAAGGTTCTGTCTTTGAGAATAACATTATTTATGCTGATAGGATGTAATGAAATCTTTGCCATCTTATAAAACCCCGTGCTAGGGAATAAATTGCATTTTGCATACTTGACGGTCTCACCTACATTCAGTCCAGTCATTCCCCTCTGACTGGACCACCAATACGTCAAACCTCTCACCAGTTTAATGTGGTGGCTGTTGAAATACATACCAACAGATTACATTTCCATTCATTTCCCAAGCCTTAAACTTGTTATTTTCATGCCAAGAGCAAACTATTACCAGATATTATTATAGAGTGGTAGTAGACCAGTCTGTTACGAGGCTTGTATTTCAGTTGCCTTAATGTCTTGTTTGCTTGGTTTTTTTTCGTGATGTTGGAGTGTTCCTCAATGGTGTTAGTTTGAAAGAATATCTGTCTTCTATTTGGCTATTTTAATACTAATTTTTATTTCAAGTGCTCTCTTTGCCCTTAAACACTGCTTTTTTTAAATATTGTTTGAAGTTGGCTTTGCAGTTTCTTCTGAAGGAATAGTTGACTAGCAATAATAGTGATGTGTTTAATTTGTGCAGAAGCCTCTGCTGTTTCTTCTTGGTCACTGCAATTGAGTCCTTTGTCTGGATGCTAGAGGTGAGGTTTGCATACTGGTGAATACGTCATGAATTGTTGGCACAGTGACCTAACTGCTGCTTTTTTTTTATAGGGTCTCCCAAATACAAGGAGATACTAAACAGAGGAGATCTGTGAATAGCTGGGAAATGAGAACTTGTGTAGCAATACCACTTAGACAACTTGATTTGCTGTTACTGGAGTACAGCAAACTACTGGATATCTGTAAATTTCACCGACTTGTTAGGAATTAACGATGCAGCCTGAATGCTAGGTGCTGCTGAAAAGTGTGAACCTGGCCCTAGTACAGTTGTAGAGCCTTCTGGAGTTTTGAGCAGAAAACATAAGAATTTATAAGCAGGCTCAAAGCATATGCACGTCATGCAGACTGTGTGATCGATTCTATTGAATATAACTTCAATATTTATGTAAGTTTGGGTTTTTGTAGCTACAATGTTCCTCAGATACTGAGAATGTCCAAAGAAATGCTGGGTAGTTAAGAACAATTAGTCATGTTACCACGGTTCATCTGAAGGTTAGACAACGTTGACTTTCTTGGCGTAGCAAACTCCCTTCTTTCTACTAATTGAATACCCGACACTCAAGATCCTGTTGTTTAAGAAATCATACAAGTCATGGGTGTTTTTTAGGCAAAATATGATTTAGATTTGATCCATAAATTTTGCTGTATGGGAAAAGAAAAGCTCAAGGAAAATAAAATTTCTGTGGTAGCAGGCAAAGATGCCTGGTTCATGATGCTGCGGTATCAGTGATAAAAGTCATATAGGTTGTATTCCTGAGCTCTAAAAATAGGTACAGACTCAGTTACTGTCATATGCTTCTGTCAGAAACTATAGATAGAATCACAATGTTATGGTTTTTTATCAATGCCGAAGTTTTTCAATAATCCATGTACTGACGCAGCCTATGACCTCAGAGCATTTTAATTACTACAGCTTTTTTCTCAGCTTCAGTAAATCTGCTTCCTAGTTCAGAGTTGTAACTGATGAGGTAAGGATAAAGTGCAGAAAGATTGATAGTGAGTGGTGTGAAAGTTTTTTTATTAGCTCAATTGATACAGTCAGGAAAAGGGAGAGCTTTTCACTAGAAACCTGAAGAGGCGCTTGGGAAAACCAACGGTCTAGTAAAGGAGAGTATTTCTGCCTGTGAACTTTCCCTCATCTAGTTTAGAGTCTGTAGAGTTGCTGATGAGCAGAGACATCAAGCTTTCCTAGTTTTTCTGTCATTTAACCTGAAAATATCTTTTTTGTCTAAATTGAAGTTTTGTAATATACTGTAAGACTTGTGCCATTTGCATCCCTTTGTATGTGAGTGATCTAGTAAAGTATGCAGTACTGATATACTCGATCATTTAGAATTAATGAATTTTTTTTGGGGATCCACTCTGCTAGCGCAGGCATGTGGAAATTCTAACAGAAGAATAGACAGAGCAGAATATTTTGTTAGATAGAAATACTTGTAAGACATTTTGTAGAGCGGGCAGATTTTAGTTTGTTTTGACGGTACTGAAATGGAAGCAGAAAGCTGACACTCCTCCCTCTTCCTGCACCAAATTTTAAAGCAATCCAGTTTAAAGATACTTTAAAATCTACCATCTTGTTACACCAGTCACAATATTAAATCTAATTTCAATATCAGGAGTGAGTTTTCCTTGGAAATGGTGAAGAAAGTGGCAGCATGAATTAATTACACCTCTTCTTGCTAGTTGTCTTTTTTCGACTCATATATTCTTCATTTTATCTGTTCAAGGCTGAAGAGATGTTATCCACATTCTTTACAACAGCAGTCAGTTTACAGTGCCTGTGTAGTCACTGTTGAATTTCTTGGGTTTTAACGTTTTCTGAAACAAACGCAACCATGGTGTCTTGGTCAGTTGGGATGAAAACGTGCGTGGTTAACAAATTCAGAATATACTCATGAGACTTAGACTCGCTAATATTTTGTATTTGTGATTGAAGTGAAATTTCACTGGTAATGCTGTGGGATTATATATATAAATGTATTTATACACACATTAATGCACCTTATGTTACCTTTTTTGTTCTTACAGAAGCATTTGTGTAGCATATTGAATTGGAGTGGGGAACCAATCCAGCTGAAAAGTGGTCTTTCAGTTTTTTTTCTGAATAACTTTTCACCTGAACACAATACCCTTGCATCTTGACTTGTGCACTTGTATTCCACTATAATCCCTACATCCTTTTGTAAAGAACACCTGTGTTGCTAATCGGTCCTTGTTTTTAAACTTACTTATCCTTGTAGTAGCTTGTGCTTTCTTGAATTGTATCTTCCTCTACCCCCTTTTTTTCTTTTTCTTTTTTGTCTTTTTTTTTTTTCCTGCAAGTATTTCTCCAGTCTCTTGAGACCTTCTTGAAGACTAATTCTGTCTTGTCATAGTCAGTTCCTTCCGTTTATGGTGCTTATGCACAAGCATTTTTCTGGAATGATGCAGGGGACTTCAGTGCTGTTACTGAACATCGTGCTGTGGTTTATCTGTTCCTCTCACTAGAATGTACTAATTGGACAACAGTTGTGTTTTTCAGCTGTATGGTTAAGACTAAACTTAAATCTACTAAATTCTGCTCAGGTTTATTTTCTGTATTAATATAATGAAATATAGGGATGGCAGGTGATTTGCCAGCAAATAATATCATTCAGGGTCTCTAATTATACCGAAACTACAGGCACTGACTTTTGAGTCATCGGAACTTGAAGATAAATGAATTCTCTGTCCAGCAAGTTGTTGCAATCTATTTTTTCTTCACAATTTTAGACATTGAAATATTAGCATTTACATAACAATACTAACTATAAAAACATTTTCAAGAACTGCAAGCAAATTTTATATTCTTGTAGGTTTTTTGGTTGCTTGTTTTGTGTAGATTGCATAAATACTCTGGCAATGTTGGTGAAATATAGAGATGATACATACAGGAAACAACTATCTTTTCAAAGTGGAATCACAGGCATTTTCTGATTTACATACTTTACAAATATTCTATATTTACAGATATTCTGTATACTCAGTGCATTGTATTATTCATTTTGTATTCCATCATCCCATTGTCATTAATTTCGTGTTCTATCAGTCACTTTTCGTAATGTGTTTATGGTCTCTTGGTAGAAGGGCATATTTTCTAGTAGCTAGACATTGAAGTAAAAGTTATTTGGATTATTTTGTTAGCTGTGCTGTCTGGTATCTTCCTTGGCAGAACTTTAACATGCAAAGGAAAAAGAAGCTTTAATGAAAAGGCCTGTGGATGAAGGATTCTGTTTGTGGAAAATATATTGTTTGCTACAAATATAAGTACAATATTCTTATTCTAACTTTCAACATACTTTCCTGTAGCAGTTTTGAGTATTTTATTTCGCAGGTAGTGGCTGTGTATTTTGCACAGTGCTTGATTAATTAAATTTGCTTTTGAATGACTGCTATTGGGCTATTGTTTATGGAAAAATGATATAATTTCTATGCACAAAATCAGGTATGTTAATTTAGATCCTTGTAACAAGTGTTTAATCAGTCCTTGCTGGAGAAATAATAAATTATAGGTGGGATAGTGGAGAAGCATGTTACGAGTTAATTCCTACCCTTGTTAAGATTTTGCATAGTTGGTGTAGCTTAAGAACTTAAGTATTCACTTTAAGATTAAATATAATAAAGCCTTAATTACCCACTTTCATTAGGCAGAATGCTTTGTTAGCTGAAACACACTCTGATACTGGTTATTTAGTAGTAATTTTTTAATGATACGAACCTTTGATGCTCCCGCTGACAGAACTGGGAATTAGCTGCATTGGAATTTTTTCTGCCTCTTGGTGAAGCCTTTCCCTGAGCAACATCCACAAGGTGGTGCCTTTTCATCACCCAAAAGGGAAAGGAACTTTGCTTCACAAAGTTCATGTTGGCTTTTGGCCTGTTGCTTGGCAGAAATGGGAAGCTCAGATACTGAGGTGACAGTATCCTTTTCTCCCTGAATATAAAGTGAACATTATCGTTCTCTGTTCTTTCCGGCCTTCATGGTTGGAAACTGAGTGTGATGCTCCAAAGTTCAGAACTAGAAGAGACAAGGGGAGTGGCTTGGAAATAAAAATTGAGCCATGTTGGCAGAATCATGGAAAGACTGGGTCTGGAATACTGAAGTTGTGCAGGCCAGGGAGGCTGTATATTGCCAGAGCATCTTGTGAAATCAGACCTAGAACTGCAACAACTTTTACATGTCGGGCTCAGGCCACCTTGGTGGAAATATGCAGGAGCTTGAAAGTGGCAGAATGAGGAGTGCTTTAGGCAAGTGCTGTGCAGTCTCGGGCGTGGGTGAAGGGGAACCAGCATAGCATTGATGATTCTCTTTTAGTTACATCATAGTTTGTTAAGGGGAATTCAGTTGAAGATGAGGCAGTTGGAAAATGTTCTGAAATATTACCCTCTATTGCAGAATAAGACCCAAGAACAGTAGTATTAAAAGAAAGAGTTTTTCACATGACCTATATATAATTCCCAGCTGTGAACCCTCTGGCAATGAGCATGAAATCCAAAACACAGCTGATAGGGGAAAGGGCTGTTGTCAGCTCAGACCGAACACTTGAGTATTCATAGCATGGTGTTTTTACAAACAGACATTGGAGTACATCAGAATAATTTGGTTTTGAGATCTGTGCAGGAACCTCCTCCTAGCTGTGTGCGTTTTCAGATACCATGGCAATCAGTGCTGAAGGAGAACCAGGTGTGCACCATATTGTACTAGTTTCCCTCCAGAACAGCAAGCCTCGACACCCCACATGCCCCCGCCCCATATACCTCTCTGCCAAATTTCCTGCTATAAATTGGTCTTATGTTTGCCTTTATGTACCTTGTGACCCCTTCAGAATATTTGTGGTATTTTAAACCTTGCATTGTGTGCATGACACAGTGTTTAGTTTGGAAACGAAGTTTAATTTAATCACACATGCGGATTGTGGTGTTTATTTTGGAACCAATAAGTAGGAGGCAACCTTTTATATTTTATTAGTCTAGATGAATTCTCCCTGTTACTTGATAACCATGTATACATTACAACTAAAAAAAAAACGATATTCAAAGGAATGCTGAAATACGGATGGCACTTGAATACAGGCTCTCATCCACTCTGGGCTTGGATTCTGTTGGACACCTAAACTCTTTAGGTGTTTGTGGTTCACTGTAGCGATAGAGTGGCTATTTTGTTTTTAAAGGATTGTGTATCATTCTTCTTTATGTGCCAGTGGAGCTGGAGAGGGAGCTGTTTTGGAAAGAGCAACATTCACATTAAAGAAGCAGCTTTTTCTGTTTGTTTCTTCCATCTATTACAAAGGAAGGGAGCTGTGTTTGCAGGGGCCCTGGCCTTGTTTCATTCACTTCTCACACGCCTGCATTTACAGCAGAACAAGCAAGTGTTAGAAGCCTATTTGCTACTCCCCGCAAACTACCCCCTGCCCCTATCATCCCAGCAAAGCTGCTCCCATGGTCTGCAGTTAATAATGCATTTGATGGTAATTCTGGCCCCAAATCTTGTCTTTCTCTGAGTGCGGAGGGGCTTGGGGAGAAAAAAAGGGGTGAGTTTCCATGAACCCTCTTTAATAGAAAGTGATGGAAAAGGATGTAACAGAAAGCTGAAAGGAATCCACCAGCAAACTGTAGTGCAGCATTGCAAGGACACCTGTATTCAGTATTTTGACTGCTGAAGTGAAGCAATTTTGATGCAAAGTTCTGTATGTCATGAAATAGCAGATATTGTATTAGATAAAGCTGTGTGTTTTGTCAATAACTCCAAGCTCTATTTTTCTGTAATATTCTACTTGTGTTGTTCTTCTGTAAGAAGCTTTCCTTCAAGAGAAGTGTTGGAACTCTCCCCTAATAAAGCTGTGCACTTAAAAGACAAGATTTGATAATCCAGGGATTTTTGAGATACCATGTGTTTTCTATTCCAAACTCCTGTGTAGCAAAATGCGGTGTTATTTCCATGACAGCTATCTGGTGGCTCTTGGAAAATGCTGTTTTTCTGGTGTTTGCTGTGAGGTTTTTTTTCCATATCTGATTTCCTTGATCTTGTTAAAGAAAACCGGATATTATGATAAGAGCGTAATCAAGACGAGAGGAAAAACAGGCTAATTCTTTGTTGTGGTTGTTTTGGGTTTTTTTGTTTTGTTTTAATTTAATTGAAAATCTGAAGATCTGCTTTAGATCATTATATTAACTTGGACTCCATATCTCAAAGGTGACTGTCTAGTCTTCTGAGCATAGCGTGTGTGTTAGTCTGCATGGAGGACAATACTAGAAGGTACGGTATCAAATTTGGCAGAAAATTCATGAGTTATTTCTGTATGATGTTTCTGGCCCTATCTTCCATTTGTTGTCTGTAGAAATACTGCACTTGAGCGCAGACACAGTAGATGGCACTTGAGTCATTAATTTTATGATGTAGGAACGAAAGCCAAACTCAGTTACAGAGTTAGCTGTTTGTAGCAAGAGGCACATTTTATCCAAAGAGCAGCCTCAAAGCTTTTGCTTTCAGTTAAATAGTCCTAGAAGAAAGTAAAACATGCACAAATTCTTTTTCAGTACAAGCAGGCCCTCTCTGAGTCCTTGAGTTTGTTGAATTTTTAAAAAGACAAATGGGCAGGACATGATCAGCCTGAATCACAAACACATAGTGCCAGATTCTGTTTAAACATGTTGCCAGTGTTTGGGTTTGTAATCTGTTGTTTACAGCATATTCTCTAATACAGTTTCTTCATTTATTTTTTTCCTAGTCTTGCTTACTCCATCAGACCATTTGTGATGCAACCTCTGATAGCAGGTGAAGGATAAAAATCTGCCAACAAAGTGGATTTCTAACAATATCATTTTATCAGCAGCATGGTTTGAATACTGCGTTCCTTACTGTGGCTAAGTCTGATAACCAAGGGTATGCCAGTAGTTTTGCTAATCAAAAGGTAAACATATGATTTAGGGTATTCCGAAGTGGTTACCTTATGCTATGTTCAGTGCTGTATGCTTGGACAGTACTGGTTGGTCATTTTTTTTATTCTCAACATTTTCAATACTAGCATTAGATGGTGAACTGATGGTCCTGAAAGCTGAAGTGACAGTACAGACTTCCCCCATAATATCCTGTCACTATGATTCAGCACTAGTGCTTATTGCTGAGTTAAGAAGGTGTAGTCAGATTTAATTCATGATTCATTCTTTGGCCTTGCTGATGATGCTCTTATAAAACTTATTTTAATGAGGATGCTATCGGACTCGAACCCAGGAACTAACTTCATTTAGGATGTTCTTCCTATATTGTTTTATCACTCTGCCAGTTCCAGGATTTCACAGAATCACAGAATGGTTCCAGTTGGAAGAAACATTAAATATCATCTAGTTCCAACCCCCCTGCCCCGGGCAGGGACACCTCCCACTAGACCCAGCTGCTCAAAGCCCCATCCAGCCTGGCCTTGAACACTTCCAGGGGTGGGGCATCTACAGCTTCCCTGGGCAACCTGTGCCAGTGCCTCACCACCCTCACAGTAAAGAATTTCTTCCTAATATCTGATCTAAATCTACCCTCTTTCAGTTTAAAACTGTTACCCCGTGTCCTATCACCACACTCCCTGATCAAGAGTCCCTCCTCATCCTTCCTGTAGGCCCCCTTTAGGTGCTGGAAGGCTGATACAAGATCTCCCCAGAGCCTTCTCTTCTCCAGGCTGAACAACCCGAACTCTCAGTCTGTCTTCATAGGAGAGATGCTCTAAACCTCTTATCATCTTTGTGGCCCTCCTCTGGACTTGCTCCAAGAGGTCCATGTCCTTCTTGTGTTGAGGACTCCAGAGCTGGATGCGGTACTCCAGGTGGGGTCTCACCAGAGTAGAGGGCCAGAATCACCTCCCCTCGACCTGCTGGCCACACTTCTTTTGATGTAGCCCAGGATGCGGTTTGGCTTTCTGGGCTGCAAGTGCGCATTGCCTGCTCATGTTGAGCTTCTCGTCCATGGGCACCCCCAAGTCGTTCTCCTCAGGGCTGCTGTCAAGCTGTTCTCATCCCAGCCTGTATTTGTGCCTGGGATTGCCATGACCCAGGTGCAGGACCTTGCATTTGGCCTGGTTGAACTTCATGAGGTTCTCACGGGCCCACTTCTCAAGCCTGTCAAGGTCCCTCTGGATGTCATCCCTTCCCTCCAGTGTGTTGACTGTGCCACACAGCTTGGTGTCATCGGCAAACTTGCTGAGAGTGCACTCAATCCCACTTCCATGTCACCGACAATTTGTCCATGTAACAACTGATTTAGAGTTAATAAAAATGTTTGAAGGCCAAAAAATGATGTTTATTTACTAGATGACAGTTCTAACTGTATCTTTCATTTTGCTTAAGCACGGTTTGTAAACTAGGTAGAGATATTTATGTATGCTTTGCTAATGTTTACATGATTGTTATTACACTTGGAAAAAGATGCTGCATGTTAAACAGGTGTTTACCCGGCACCAAGTTTGACCAGAGTGACTTTGCAGGCAGCTTACCCCTTGGTTTGTTTTGCTTTGAGTATTTGCCAGTGAGTTTCATCTCTCAGTACAGCTCTTTCTGATTGGTTATACAGATATGTACTGGACAGAAACGTAAAAACTAAGAGAAAAGTGTAGGGAATTTTATTTGAGGATGTAAATGACTGTAGCTGCCTACTAGCATGGTCTCTTCATCTCATGATTAGGACAGGTCCTCTGATGTTGTAGCGGCATCTGTCCATAATTCAAGATGCTCCATTCAGGTTAGAGAGTAATTAAATCCTTTTAGCAGCTAGTTAGTTTTGTGAATGTGTTTTCCTTCCAAAAAGCCAGCTTTTTCCTATTCGGTTGAGACTCCCCAGCAGGAGGTACCTTTTTGGTTTGCCAGTTGGAGAAAGCCCACATCCACTTACAAAGGCTATACTGGAACTTACAGGCATTTCATTTTAATTCCAGGCAACCATCCCTTTGCTGCTGCCTTTGGAACAGCTCAGCTGTGGAAGAAGTGAGCTAATCTGGAAATTTGAAAGTGAAGTACTTAGTGAAGCCCTGGGGTTTACAGTTGGAGTAATTAAGGAGGGGAATTGCACACCCTGTACTTGATTTTTGTTTTAATTAGTCTTCCTTTGATCTAGTCTCTCAATTTAAATTTCAAGATTTGGATCACCAACCTGCCACAGTTTATTGCTTAACTCCTCCCCTCCTCAGCCTGTAGAGGAGATGTAGAATATTGTTTATGTTTTCGGTTTTGTATTTTGTTAGGGAAGGTTTTGGCTGTCACTCCTGCTTCCTATTTTCTACTGGGATTCTTTCCATCCCTCCCATCCTCTCTTTTCCTCCATCCTCTCCCCTCCCAATCTACTTTCTTCATCCTCTGACATCTTCACCAACTTTCCGTTCACTTTAGGATGTAGTTGAAAATTGTTGTAACTTTTAGAAACCTGCCTCAGGCATCTTTGTAGATTATCTCTTTCACTATGAATCAGTCCCACTCCTTCCACGAGACTTCTCATTTATTGGAAGAGCTATCTTTGTTGCTGTTGCCAATTGGAATAGACTTCCTTCACTTTTCTGCCTTGCTGGATGAACCAGCTAATTTTAGTTTTTATTTGAAAAATCCTTTTTTTATTTCTACCTTGGCATCTGAATTACCCTTTCCTATGTTTAATATATTCTATATCTCACTTTATCATCAAGTAGCTTTTGTGATGCAGCACAAAGGTATTTTTACATGCACTGTGTCTGCAACTTGGATGTTTGATCATGCTAAAGTCTACTGTGATTGTATTAATCATGAATATTCTTTGTTTTTCTAGCAGGTTTTGATAAGTATAGTCTATGGTTGTTGTGCAGGTCCTCTTTGATGGAAAGAAACTACCAGCTTTAGAAAGAGAATGGCAATTTAAGTCAGAGGCATCAGGCCAACTATGATTTCTTGAAGAAAAGTCATGAAAACATTAATATCAACATAAAACAAATAAGACTTTATTTTTTGAAGTCTTATCCAAAAAAAATTCCTGCCAAAAAGCTGCTGGGCAAATATGGTAAATAGCATAGGAACCTGGTCTATCTGCTTTGGAAAAATATAACTTTATATTGACATTACCAAGATTTGAACTTTGCTTCTAGGAGTTGGATATTTTAGAATTAATCTAAGCTATGTTACTATTAAACTTCTGTTATCTCTAAGTGGACATATGCCCTTTTATATTTTATAAATAAGCAGAAAATGTTTGGAGCTTCTGATACAGTTCAGTGCACAAAAATGCTTATGGATACATGCTGTAGTTGTGATTTCTTTTTGGCAGCTGGTCAGTTTTGGGGTTTTTTTTTTTTTTTCTTCAAGTGAAGGAGACTCTGCTACTGATTTTTTCCACGATAATTTGCCCGATCAGCTACCTTACTGCTACCTTTCGTTTCTTCCTATTGCAATGTATATATTCCTGCTAGCTTTCAAGTGTTCCTCCTTTGTGTTTCCTGTTTGTTACAGTCCCTGAGAATCACCAGTGCAGCCGCCATGTGGCCAGCGGAACTGCTAGTAGAGGGATGGAAGGAGACCTTGCCTGCTACTTGCATACTGCTGCTTTGCCTTATTTGTCAATTTTAGCTAGTTGCTATTTACTTTAGGAGCAGTGTTACAAGGTTAAAATTAGTTTTGTGTGTTTCTTTAAAGTAGTTTGGTTCTCTAGTTATATCTGATACATTTTGAATTAACAAAATAGGAAGGAGTTGTATAGGAATTCTTCTCAAATGTAGTCGAATCTAACTTTCATAACTGATGTTTATTCCCAGGTATTATGCATCTCAGCTTTGATAATTACAATGAAAAGCCTAATCAGTTCTAGTCTTATGTGGTTTCATAGTATCGCAGGATGTTAAGTTGAAATATACCAGGTATATTTTTTGCCTTCAAACAATGAAATTTCAAGTTTTTATAATCCTTAAGAAAGCAAACAAAACCTAATGAAGATGTACCTGAAAAGCAAGTGGGGAGAACCAAGGATCCAGTATTTTAAAAATATGAGTATGCAGCTTTTTATGCTCCTTGTCTTTGATTTAAGGTTGGTTTTGGTTTTTCTTTTTGACAGATTTTTTTTTTCTTGTTCTAGTTAGGGCACAGTTTCCACTAGTAAAACTGATCTTTCTTGAGATTTTGAAGAGCAGCAGTGAAATAGGTGATAATTACCAAGAACACTGGCTTGGCAATTTTAGAATTCATACCCGTGTTGTATTTTTCACAAATGCTAGGCCACATCACATTTTCCATTAAGCTGTTGTTTGTGATGTCTGCTAAGCAGAACTTGCATATTTATTTCAACAGTTCTGACGATTACTCTTAACTCCTTAAACTGGGATTTGTCATTGACATCGAAGCTGTTCTTATTGTGGTGGCTTCCACCAATTGACACTGAGGTAAAATTTTTGAACACGGTTCCAAATCAAATAAAATTGTATTAGAAAAAACTCTAACATAAGCATGAAATTACGTCTTTCAACATCTTGCATATGGGAATGACTGTTGATTTATCATAGAATATTTCAGACTCTTGCTTCCTCACGGCATCTCATAATCCATACCTAGTAATGCAAGTGACGCTTTGCTGCTGCTTTTAAAGAATTTCAGTCCTGCAGGTTGTTGGAGAACTTGGAGGGAAGTCACTAAATCTTACTGGAATGAGGCTTTTCTAAAATCTCTGGTAGTTTGAAACACAGATGACAGTGTGAGTAGTGAGTAGCTAATGATATGTGATAATGTCCAAGAATTGTGTAGGGTTAAGGCTTAAGACAGGAGGAAGAGAAGAGTGGGAGTCCTCTCAGTTTTTCATGGTGCAAAAAAGATTCTACTATGCCTTGCCTTATATCTTATCTTTTGAATAAAAGCTGATTAGATGAAATATAGGTGTGACAGCCTTTCTCAGAAAACTGCATGTAAACACATACCTTAAGCCAGAAATCTTTGAACAGTGCTGAGGAACGTGATAAAATATGCCCAGATTGTATTTGCTCTATTTTAACTTGAAATCAAGAAGTAATAGAGTCAGATGAGCAGGTTCAGCCCTGATAAAGGGATAAATATTTTGTACTGTTGTACTTGTTGCCCATTCCATCACAGTAGGAACTTAAAAATAAAAAAAAGCCTCCATCTGGAAGGTTGTTTTCCAGTTGCTCACTAATCCATTGATTCTGCTCTGGATTGTTAGTTGCCATCCCTGGAGTAACGTGAGTTTATTAGGCATATTACTACAAAGCTTTGTAGTCTATAAGAATTCTATTCACAGTTTTTCTTTTGATCTTGCAGTCTGACATAGGTTTGACCTGAAGTACTTGAAGGACCTATAGTTTCTTTGAGTATGGTTTTGACTGTCTTACAAGCTTTCTATTTTATTCCATATTCTAAGCATTAAAACCGAAACAACTCCCCCATGATCCTGTAAATAAAATTAATTATTACACCACATTGGAAATGGAGAAAGCAAGAAAAATTTGCTGCTCTTTTAGGTCTGAGGAGGTTGTGAAGTACTGCATTGTGAATTGCACATCATTATCTTGATTACTTGATTATTTTTTTAAGACACGTACAATAATATTTTTCTGGTAATTAATAACCTTTAAATAAAAGTTCATAGTATTGCAACACTGAGTGAGTTGGTTTCATTCTAGGTTTTGAAAAAGGACGGATGAGGAATGGTTACATTGTTATTTTGGTTTGTCTTGTAGAGAAATCACTTTAATGTAACACAGAAGTCTGAACTGAATTCTGAGTGATTATGGAGATTTACCAAAAATACAGATAAATTTCATATTGTTTGGATAAAGTGATCAATCTCTCTCATTCATGGCATATATAAATTTCTATGTTCTCTCTGTTGGATCCACTGTGGAATAAATTAGAAGGAAATAAAACATGTAAACTAATTATTTAGGGAATAAGCTGTTTCCCCAGTAATTTGTCTATCTCTGTCTAATCTTGGAGAGCTGTTAGCTTGTTTCATGAATATGCTGCAGTATAGGATTCCACAGGCAAGAATTTTGAAGACTGTATTAGCAAAACAGTTTAAAAAAAAGAATAATAATTTGAAGACAGAGAGCTTCCCTGTTCTGGTTGGCTGAGAACAATACCCCTATGTTACTTTCCGTATGAGATCAATAGCTTTTAGAGAATTCTGTTTTGGAACCAATGACTGACTTAGTGTAGCGTTCATAGCTTTTCTTAGCTCCATGCAAATAAAATGCAAACCTTGTTCAATTAATGGAGGATGCAGCAGTGTATTTGGGGGGAAAGGGGGAGGAGATCATTCAGAATTGAGAGGAGCAAAACCTTAAATGGAGCTTTAAACCCACATAAGAGGAATAATTTTAAGATTGATGGGTCGGAAATGAGAGGCTCTTTAGCAGAAATTTTGGCAGAGCTGATGTGAGGAAGCAGGAATTGCTCAGTGGTTCTGTTTTAATGGCAGCAAAGCCATGGCGTGTTATGTGTGGGTTTTGGGTTGGTTTTTTTTGTTTTGTTTTGTTTTTTTGTTCCTTGTGCTCTTTCTGAGCCCTGGTTCTGTCTGATGGCCTGTGCTATTAGCACACCTTCCTATGCCCTGCTTTTGCTGAGTCTGGCCACTCAGGAATGAATCCTGTGCTATTCAGTTAAATTTATTAGCTTAGGTTCTGCAATATACTTCCCCTTCTAGGGTGATGTGTATCACTAGCATACTTGTTTTGGTGGGGAACAAGTTGTCTATGTGAGTTTTTAGAAGCTTAGTATTTATGGAAAGGGAGTCCTTTTTTTTCCCTTTAATAAGCGCATAGTGTCTTTGAATGGATTTGCGCTGTGCTATAACAGTAGAAATACTGGCTGTGTCAAACAGATCACATTTATTTCTGTCATGCTGGCTTTATCAAGCCTAGCATGATAAGTGTCATTGAAGGAGAAACTTTCTACTAATGAAAGATGCTATTGGGTAGTTGCTTGTCTTCACTAGGTTATGAGTGTTATTAACTCGTTGAAGTTAATTGGCAAAGACAAGTGAATTTTCTCCACCCATTTGATCTTAGCTACAGATACATGGGTCAGCTCATACACATACTGTACAGTTACAGTAGTGCAATCATTTCTCTAAGGTAAGACAGCAGTCAAATAACGTGCACAAAAATATGACCAATGATTGGACCACATCTGTTGGTTTCATTAGAAATGCCATGAGATTGTTGTGCAGTCAGTAGAGGAAACTGAAGTTTTTAAAGTCTCATCTGAAAGATCTTCAGATAGTAAACTGAATTAAACTCCAGTTGTTTTTATCTGCATCCTGCTGTAGATTGAAGCTGTGGTTCCAGAGAGTCTAAGTATTTGAAACCTGAGGCAGAGAGATGCAGGTCATTCCCTGTAGTGTTTAATGGAATGACAACATTTTGCTTGTAAATCTAGTTACGTATCAGCTAATAAATGGAAAAGGAATGAAAGAGAATGGAAATGCAGTTTTCGTTTTGAAGTATCGTATACTGTTCTTGTTTTGAAATGCAAATATTGACAGGAGATTTAAGAACAATAACAAAAAGGCACCATATTTTCCTCCTCCACTTTTTGCACTACAAAGCAAATCTTTTAGTATTTTGTCATGTGCCCTGAGCCTTTAATACTCAAGCCATAAAGACTGACTGACTGGAAAGTTTGGGAAGGATAGGTAAAGGGATGGGAAACAAAGCGGGGTGTGTGTATTTACTTGTCAAAGATGTGGAATTTACAGATATTAAAGCAGAATTGGACAAGGATTAAAACCTAAAGGAATGTACAAAAAGTTGTGCTGCTTTTTTTCCCTGAAGGCATTTGAATCTGAGTGAGGTTTGTTTTTGTATAGCCGAAGATGATTTATGATTTCAATGTACTCAGTGGGTTAAACCCTGAAAATGCTTCATAACAAAGATAACCAGAATAAATGGTGTATGGATTCTGTATTCATTAGAAGGTGAACCTCAAAGTAAACACCACTGGTTTACTGAATGTTTTAAGTGGTACTTTGCTATGTTTGACTAATGGGTGTTGCAAGTTTGAGAATTTCAAATAGTAGGATGGGTTTCATAGAGAATAACACTGAATGAAACAGTGGTCCGTCCAGCAAGATTTCTTTTAACATAACTTTATCTTGGCTGTCTAAGTTACAAAAAGGTTGTAAGTGCTCATCATGCAGAAAATCAAGTCTCTTGTATATTTAAAACGTGAGTTTGGATGCTTAGCATCAATGTTTAATCTCTTAAAAATATTGTTCTGTGTGAGAGATAGGTCACACAGGTGGTTGTTGTTTCTTTTTCAAAATAATTTGAAGATTATAGGAATGGAAAAGTACCTAGAAGATGAATGTGTGGCCTTCAGTTTATATAAAGGTAGAATTTTCAGAAATAAAATTACTGTTGAATGGAGTTTGGAATGGGGGGAAGAACTTAAGTATTGTGATCTGCCCTGAAGTTACAGGGCAATGTAATTTCTCTTCAAATCTGAGTACAATTTGCACCTTTTAGCAGCAAACCAAAAGAGGAAGAATATTAAGGTTTTGCTGTAGGTGGTACCAGATCCTTTAACTTATCATTTGATTGCTGAAAATTATTGCTCTTCCTTTGCTAAAATAGCATCACCTGACAACTTGACCCTGAAGCTTAAGTTACAGTGATTGTGCTTTACATTGAAATACTTGTTTGATCATAATCCATTTGAGACTTTTATTTATTGCAACTGCCATAGGTATATTTTATGAATGCTGAAATAAAGGAAGGCTATTTTTAGACTCATAAATCTAATGTGGGTAGTCTTATTACAAGGTACAGATCAGTTTTGAGATTATAAAGATAACAAATGTCTTGTTGACCCCTCATCACTTTAGAGTCAAGTCCTGACAGTACTGCGAGTAAGCTCCAAATGGTATGTACTTCTGATCCATCTGTGAAAGTGTTGTAATTATGCCTGTGAATCTTCTTTCAAAATGTTTTTCTTCCCTTAAAAAAAAAAGGTCAGCCTGTCAGCTAGAATAACAGTATTGTAGAGAGCACTTCTGTTATGATAGGGTTGTGGTTGATTGGGGTTGTGCTGAGTTCTGTCAGTCCAGATACCAGTTCCTTGTTTTTATCTCCACTGAAGCATGGTTATGGTGAGTGGCTATCTCCTTTCTCTGTGGCTGTATGCACTGCATATAGTTTATGAAAGAGACTGGGACAGTTCTTTCGTGTCAGTTAGTGGGACTACTTAAATTTCAAATTAGAATAAGGTGCCTGGTGAAGAATTAGAAACATGAATTCCTTTTAGATTCTTTATGATGAAATCTTAAAGCAGCCCAGGCAACCAAAGAACTAAGATGGCAGGGCCAGAAGGGTGGTGTGAATAGTTTACCGCATGCTTAGTTTGCTAGAATTTACTCTTCATGAATGGCTTTTAAAGCAAGCTTTGTATGCCCTTATCCACACACTTCTGCAACGGAGAACTTACCAGCTCTGTAGAACCTGCTGGGCCTGTTTAGGACTCGAAGCAACAAAATGATTATGTGGTGCTGTGCAGCACTGTTATCCCTTGGGCATTTTCTGTGTGTACACTGCGCTGCGTTAGGGTGTGATACGCTATATGTACCAATAGTTCTATGTACCTGTATTGAAGGAAAGGCATTTCCTTGACTCCGAAGTCTGTCTGATTTTTATTTGGAGATACCATTGGCTTGATGTGCTGTGTGTTAGTGAAACAGCCTTGAACACTTCCAGGGATGAGGCATCTACAGCTTCCCTGGGCAACCTGTGCCAGTGCCTCACCACCCTCACAGTAAAGAATTTCTTCCTAATATCTGATCTAAATCTACCCTCTTTCAGTTTAAAACTGTTACCCCGTGTCCTATCACCACACTCCCTGATCAAGAGTCCCTCCTCATCTTTCCTGTAGGCCCCCTTTAGGTGCTGGAAGGCTGATACAAGGTCTCCCCAGAGCCTTCTCTTCTCCAGGCTGAACAACCCGAACTCTCAGTCTGTCTTCATAGGAGAGATGCTCTAAACCTCTTATCATCTTTGTGGCCCTCCTCTGGACTTGCTCCAAGAGGTCCATGTCCTTCTTGTGTTGAGGACTCCAGAGCTGGATGCGGTACTCCAGGTGGGGTCTCACCAGAGTAGAGGGCCAGAATCACCTCCCCTCGACCTGCTGGCCACGCTTCTTTTGATGCAGCCCAGGATGCGGTTTGGCTTTCTGGGCTGCAAGTGCGCATTGCCTGCTCATGTTGAGCTTCTCGTCCATGGGCACCCCCAAGTCGTTCTCCTCAGGGCTGCTCTCAAGCTGTTCTCGTCCCAGCCTGTATTTGTGCCTGGGATTGCCATGACCCGGGTGCAGGACCTTGCATTTGGCCTGGTTGACCTTCATCCCACTTCATACAGGTGAAGACTGCATACAATCTGAAATATATTTCAGGGGATTTGTAGAGATGTTGGTTGACCAGGAACTCCCTCTGATTTTGATTTATCTGTACTCAATACCCATACACATGAGAACTAAACTAAGTTGGTGAATTGGTGAATGCCTTGGATTAAATTAGCAGATTGGAAATTAATGATGCACAGTAAATGCATCTATAAACATATTTAGATAGATGAGGCTAGCGGCAGCAGGGGTCCCAGTTATAATTAAGATTTTGAGCAGCAGCAGTTCTCCAGTTTGTAGTCTGTTTGCAATCTGTAGAGAAATAAACAGAATTGGAAAGCTCTTTGTTGTGAAGTAGTGGTAGAGTAACATGAACAGGTAGTATCAGGCAGTGAAAGACTCACTTCTGCTTCTTACTGGTATACTGTCCTCTAAGTTGCCATCAAATCAGAAAAGTCTTTCCACCTCTGATATGTTATTTGCTGTCAAGACACTGTCTTTATTTCTTTATTATGCATTAAGATCATCTAAGTCATTACTTGACTACTTTATCTTATGTTGGAAATGTGTATTCCTAGAAAAGAGTTTTTTTTTGCACACAAGTTTTATTTCTCAGAATAATGCCATTCATATAGTTGGAAACTGTATTATAATTTGAGAAAGTACTTAATGTTCAGATATTAATAGCAGCTCAACAACTTTGCAGTACTTTTGTATAAGCTACTTCTGTATAAGAAATGACAATAAAGGAGCAAAATCCATACTGCTGAAAGGTGTAGAGGGCAAAAACTGGCTTCTTGAATTTAGCAATGGTAAAGAGGCTTCTAAGTCAGTATCTTACATTAAGTCAGTATCTTTTAATGGAAATTTTGAAGAATAGCTACTCTCGTACAGATCTTTGTTGTTGTTCCAAATTGCTTCTTCAGTTTTACTTAACTCTTATGTCTCTGTCCTTTATTATTCAGTACTATGAAGTTAGGAACTACTACAATATTTATACTTGTTTGCTGCGAGTACGAGGTCACCCTGACTGGCTTGTTTTCACTCACCATTGTTAAATTTTAAGTTTTATTCTTATATAAAACCTTTTAACTTTTGTCTTTGTTTGCATCTAGCTTTTCTTTTCTTGGATTTATTTTCACAGAAAGAAAGTTAATGCTCAGGTAACAAATGTTTTGATGGTGCTAGGGGGACCTGAAAGGCTGGGTTCTTTTACTCCGCACTGTCAGAAGTATTTTAGTTTTTCTTTTTTTCTCTCACTGCCCCCCCGCTCAATTCTGTTGTAGCCTTTGCTGTGGTTTCTACACCCCCCAGCCACCCTCCCACCAATAACAATTTCTTTACCACTCTATAACATGTTAATACCTAGAAAGGGATGCAAGATAACCTCCTTTTAGTTTCTGGATTAAACTATTTGTGGCCCATTTATACCAACAGATTGTTGTATCTATTTCAGAATACATAATGCAGATGAATGCAGTGCCACGGAAACGGACATTAGTTATATTGCTCTTCAGCATTAGTTACATTGCTGTTCTGGCATCTGCATACTAAATAAAGGGTATGTAAATAAAAGTGTGATTTTGATAAACATGATCAAGACAGGTTTTGGAGTTTGTTATTAGTATCTTAACGAGTAATCAGGTTAATATTCTGTATTTCCATCTATGTCTAAAAATAAGCACATTAGATTTTTACTGATGGTTCCAATGAAAGTGCCCATTTGTGCATGTTTTGGAATGTGATGATGGTGCTTGTTTTTCTGTTGTTTGTTTCTTTTCTTTTCAACTCTATTCCATAGCATGAATGCTGAGCAGACACTTTTAAGAAAGCATCACAAGCAGCATCTTCTGGAGAGTTACCCTTTGTCTGTAAGACTGGCATAAACCTCTAGCTGAAGGGGGTGAGGAGGAATGTCTGTATTGTGGATGGAGTTGAAATGGGCACGATGCCATTGGCAACCAGTCACGATAAATATAACGAAAGTGTGTCTGCAGTTCTAAAGTATAAATCCTAATTTTTAAAGAAACTTCTTATAAGAAATCAATTAATAGCCAGATGAATGCTGTGTATGGGAAAATAATGCTTGCTTTTCTCAAGTATTACACTGAAAAAAGAGCTGCATCTTCACCTGCTGCTGCACTGTGATTCAGCCTGTTCCGATTGGGGTATAAACATATTTGTTTGAGTGCTTGTTTTTCCTGTAGTTACCAGCCTCATGTCCATTGGGAGGGAGATATTTCTTAACACTCTCTCTGTTTTGTCAGAGAAGTTGCCTACCTTAATTTTGTGTTTTCTGGAAAACTTGCTGTGTTTTGTTGTTTTGGTAGATCACAGGCATGTTGAATTCTCTGTTTTTATTGAACAAGTACATATAACTGGGTATATGTAACAAAGCAAGTTTCCAGCTTCTTTAGTAAGAAATGTAATAAAATAAGTTTCTATTTGTCTTGGCTGGTGCAGGAACTTAAATACATTTGTTTTTTGGCCTCAGTGACCCTAAGTACATCAAACTAATGGTTCAGAAGTTGCTGTTGTCCTTTTCATTGCTATAAAACCTCATACAGGCTAGAACTGCATCTTTTGTAGTTACCCAACCAGATATATAGGTAAGTAGATGGTAGTGATCTGGTAAAAAGAAAATGTTACACACCAGTAGATGAAGCATTTAAAACCACCTTTGTTAAAAAGCCTTCAGGTGAATGAAGTAGAAGTAATATTAAACTCTTACAGATGTATGCCTTCTCCATGATCACAAAAAAGGATGAACTTAGTTCCCAGAGGAAATCTGAGAGCTGTATTTTATTGTCTCAGTGAGAAGTAGTGCCATATGAAATGATTTATTCCAGAAATGTTCCCTGCAGCAGGTTTGCAGGACTGGCTCTAAGCCTGTAGGTTAGCAAGCAGAAAGTGTCAGAGGGTCCCAGAGCAGTACAGGTATTAAATAATGAGCAGTTCACGTGGTGTGATCCCTACAGTGCTGCAGAGTTATGCTTGTAGCCAGTTTGGCAAAAGTTGAAGGATATGGAATATATGTCTATATTTTATATAGATGAGGAGTTTAGCAGGCCTCGTATCTTTGCATGGTTCAACATCTTAGTATGTGTAAATGAAAAATTGTTTTAATTAACTGTCATTTTTGATTAACTTTAAAAAGTTATGTAATTTTATATTCTTGAACTGCATATGATACTAAGCAGGCGTTTTTTTTCTGGAAAACATACATACACATACATATGCACACAGACATGTATGACCAGGTTATGATTTCTGCTGTATTAATAACTTGATTTTTTGGGGGTTTTGATGTAGTCTTTAGTTACTTTCCTTAGATAACAAGTAGTAGTGGTTTTGAGTATTCTCTACTTAAAGTAGTTACTGTATTGGTGAATACAAGGCTCTTTTTGGTTGTTTAGAGATTCTGCTAGAAGACATACATAAACCCCACAAATTTCACGGTATTTTCTTAGATAGATCTGTTTAACTTCTGAGAAAAATAAGGACAGCTGTCAAAATCTTTACTGAAGAGCAAAGGCTCCAAGGAAGGAAAAAATAAAAGATACCTTGTCTTTCTTGCCTGGATTATTTGGCATACTTAAAACCTGAACTGTTGAATGGACAAATGTCTGGCTTTAGTGGCCCATATATGCCTTAAATGTCACTTTCCAAAACTACACTATCATCATATTAGGTAAGATTTTAAAATATATTCTGTTGCTCTTTACCTCAGAAGCTGTTTTTCTGAGGTAGATGCATTTTGGTCACCTGGTCACCCCTTGTTAAGGGGATGCAGTCAAGGTAAAGGTCATGGCTGTTGATCTCTAGCCTGGCTGAGTTGTGGAATAGCTTAGGCAGATGCACCTCACCTCATTCGTTATATACAATATGATTTAGAATTTGTATCCATTGCAAAAAGAGGATAAGATCCCCGAACATTTCCCAGCAGCAGAAAATTATTTATATGAAATGTAATTTTAAGTAATGACTTTTTTCCTGTTTGGTTTCCTTTTAAACTTGGAGAACAACCAATGGGTCAATGCAAATATTTTATACTAATTCATAATCCATATTAATTTCTTTTAATTGAAACCATAAGACTATATGTACCAAAAAAGAATCATTCACTTTCCATTCAAATGGAACTTAAGTGGCAAAAAAAATCTGAAATAATGATGCAAGAGTTTAACATATATATCCATGCATCTTTGTCAGACCAGCACAGCATCATCTGATCATGTTTTGAAGATATGGTGCTATTTGTTGCGCTTAAGTGTGCTGGGAATTTACTTGAGATTTATGTTGGTTTGAAAATTCTGGTGATGCTGTGCAAGTAGATGTACTAACCTAAGTGCAATGCCAAATTAGTAACAGAAAACACAATTTATTTTTTTTTTTTATCAAAAGGCATCCAAACTTTTCAGGCTTCCTGGTTAGTAGAAATGTTGACAAATCTGTTAGGTTTTGGAGCTGGGATAGCCCTGATTGTCATATCTTCTTATATCAGGTATCTCAGAAATGAGAGATTCTTTTCAAGAATTATTTTGATCTCAGCTGCTATGTTAAATTTAAATATAAATCAGAAAGGTTACCAAAAAGATGCAGAACTCGACATATGCCTACAGATTCAGAAAAATTCTTGTTATTTACAATGTAGAATTGAGATGGAAGAGTCCTGTTCTAGAAGTTACTAAAAAGAAAAGACATCTGCCAGATAGTGATGTACTTTGTTTAGAGGAAATAGAAGCATCTCTGAAAGAATTTTACTTTTTAGAGACCAGTGGGAGTCTAATGGGGGGGGGAAATGATGAGTAACTTTTACAAACAGGTTAATAAATACCTCCTTTTTGTAGAAGTTCCTTTACCCAACTATCTTGAGCAAAGTATGGTTATTTTCATCTGAGTCTGAAGTTAAAAACTGTACTGGTTTCATTCATTTAAACCTAAATAAAAAGCAATGGTTAAATATATTTTTTGGACTTAGGAAAAATGGTTTGATTATCTGGGAAAAATGCAGCATGATGGAGCCGTAAGAAAGTCAAATTTGATACTGCTAGTGCTTTGGGTTTTTGGGCAGCTAGGAAACATTTTTGATGCATTTATCTTTTAGGTAACTTAGAAGCATTTGTTAGCTTGGACTTGGTGCCATGTTGTGATCTGCTCGGGTTATGGATAGAACAAGCCCCGGGTCTGTTAAGGGCACATCTGCCTGTCATCTGCCTGCAAAAGGTTATATAGACATACGTTGTTTCGGTCCGATACAGCTTGTTCATTCTCTTTCATGCTAGCAGCCTGCCTGAAAGATGTTCTTTGTCCTAAAATAGTGTTTCAAGTTCACTGGGATTCAAGTATTACCTCACAAGTGCTGAGGCTGTTTCAGGAAATGATGAGACTCTTGGATCCCCTACCGTGTTGGATAACCTAACATCCGAGGAAGATGTTTGCAAGTCCTTAATCCGTGAAATGTGTAAAGAACCCTGCTTAATGCATCTCCTAATTTCCCAAAAGAAGAAGGTGAGCTCATTCTCTCAGATGTTTAGTGCCAACAAAATCATGGAATAAAATGCTGTTCACAGTAAAAGCCAGGAGACAGTTTTGGGGAAAGGCTCCCCTTTAAGGTGGTCCTCTGCAATGTCTACTTTGTCTCGCCCCTCTGATCTTTGTGGCTTTGAGGAATTAATCCAATTAAAATATATTTATAATAGTATAAAATGGGATATCTGCCTTGGGTTTTATTGCCTTGTAACTCATGGTTAGCTTCTCGAGTCACTGTCACTGCGTGTTGGCTTCTGCAGTCATCAGCGAGTATGCCCTTCTTCACTATTGTCGCTGTGGGTAAGGGGGTGGGAAAGATGCCAGCTCCGATAGCACACCTCCCTTAGGCATTTTCCATCTTGAGAATATATCCTTTAGGATGAACTCCATGTGTCTCAAATACAGAAACGGCATTTCTGAGAAATGAATCTTCTCATCTTAAGCAAAACTGGTGTTTCATGTGTCCTTGCTGAAGGCGTGTTCTGTTCTTTTTCTTGTAAATGGTGAATAATTAACATCGCTGTCTTGGCTTGTCACAGGTACAGTGGCTGGACAGAAAGCTCTGGTAATCTCTCACAGAAGGCTTTCTGAACCAGTCTGCGATGGCATGAGTGTGAATTTAGACATAGCCATGTTTTACTACTATGTTGCATGTATCTGTTCCTTTTAAGGTGCTTCCCTCTCTACCCCCCTCCCCTGCCCGCACACAAAGTTCAAAAGCTAGCAATATCCTGAACATCTGTAACACGTCTGTCTGGAACTCCTTGCATCCTCCTAAGGTGACATTATGCAACTTCTGGGGCTTCCAGAAAATGCTTTCAGTTTATTCGTTTGAGACCTTTTATGTCTAATTCCAAATGAAGTGGTGGCTACCTTAGAGCTTCTCACGGGGGCGTGTGAGACACAGACAATTAACTTGGAGAAGAAAATGACATGTGTCTCAGTCGCTGGAGTTCTTTGAGTTGTTGTGCTGCGTATCCAGTCCTGAGCGTAATCTCTCTCTTTTCTACCCTACAGAGGGTGGTAGATGAGCAGAAACCTATGTCCTCTCTCGCCTCATAAAGACAGGCAAGGCATATGCATGTCATTTGCATACCTGGGTCCAAAAACAAATCCCATCACTCCTGTGAACAAGCTACCCGTTTGTGAATGACTTTGTGATGAGTTTCTTATCATTCAAAATAGGGCCTAGAAGATCTTTTTAATCAACAGTACATTTTCCTGAGAGTACCTAAAGTGATGCATGGCATCGCCTGGACAGAGTCAGCATTCAGTATGGGTTGAAATGGCTGTTACTGGCTCAGTTAAAATCACCCTATAGGTGAGCTCTGCTCTTGCTCTTTTGAATGATACAGTGCAGTTTGCTGTAATATTCCCCTCTGTCTTTTTATTTTTGTGGACTGTTTAGAGTTGTGTGCTTTAATAGTCTTATCTGTGGTGCGTTTTTTTTGTTGTTTTTGTTTGGCTGATTTTTTGGGGGTGGAGCTTTTTTGTTTGTTTGTTGTGTATGTGTGTTTGTGGTTTTTTGGTTGTTTTTTTTAATGGATTTAAACCAAGTTGGAAAAGGAGTCACTGGCATCTTCTAATTTCTGTGACTGGAAAGAAAGATTAAGTTCTCCTAAAAACAGTGATTTGGGATGAAGCAGCTTCTTTAGAGCTCTAGATTTCCTGGACAGTTGTCAGTTTGTTTCAGAGCTTTAACATCAATTAAATGCAGCTTGTTTGATATTGAAGTTGTATTTTTAATAAAGAGAGAGGGGAAAAAAGGTATAAGAGGTCTTTAAAATACTACCTTGTACTCAGGAAATTAAATGTTTTGGCTTCTTAAATAAATATGATGTTTGGCCATTTATATAACAAAAAAATAGTTAAAAAAGGACTCTGAAGGAAACTATTTGATCCCCAAGAAACTGGTTAATGTGTGTGTATCTCACATCTTGGATGCTGGCCCATTGTAATGGATCTGAAAGCTTGTGGGGGCACTGTTGTAAGAAGGCTGGGTCTTTGTTTAGCACATTGTGCTGTGAATCCTATTTCTGAATTGCACCCATGTCTTCTTCCTTGGGTTCCGGCCTTCTATCTATATCCCCAAGTGTTTCATAAGAAAACCACATGAAATGGGGAGGGGAAGGTATCTTGGATCAGTCACTTCTAAAATTGAAGAAATCCTGGAGTGACTCTTAATAGGTAGAAGTAAGTGATAGAAGGAGAGGTGATTATAAGCAAAATACTAGTGGTGATCTGGGAGTGTTGGAAAGTTAGCGCTTAGTGCAGAACAAAAGTCTTAATATGTACTAGAAAAAAAAGAAAGGGCCTTTAGTCTGCAAAAGGGCAGGAAAGGAGTGATGGATGGACATGGTGCGCCTGTTAAGACAGAGGTAAGGATTTGTGTGTGTTTACTAGGTTTACCTACTTCAGTCTGGATAGAAACAATATCTTGAATTCATTTGTCAGTAGGTCTTGTGGACTACAGAAAAATCTCAATGTAAAATAATTCTGATACACAAAGAGCAAGGTGTTATAATAGGGTTATTCTTTATTTCAAAGCTGTCTTCTTTATTAACAAGAACACTCGTAAAATGTGATGTTTTACAAGACTGTAGAAATTATGTAGGGCAAAAAAAATGTGTTTTTTTTTTTTTTTTGGTGGCTGTTCATAGTTCCTTTGAAATCTCTGCAGGAGTTCAGGCATGATTTTTTTTGGACAACAGACTGTATCTCCAGATCCTTTAAATTGCCTTTTTTAACCCAGTATTTCAGTACTTTTCCAGGGGGATTACTCTTGAATTCATGTTCTCTGTTAAGTCTTGTTCCTATGTGTGTTAGCTAGTTGTCAATGTCCACTTTAAATAATGATGCATTTAAATGTTGTTTATCAAATTATTGGTATTCTTACTAGAGATCTATAAAGCTGTGATCAATAAAGCACATATTTCTATTAATTTGAGAAGCAGTTTCTAGGTTGCGGATAGGCAGCACTGCCTGACCTTGTCTGAGAATAGATTAAATCCTTTTAAAACAAGAAGGTAGAGTAAGTGTGCAAATTTAGTTTAAACTTAAATTTACAGACAAAAAATATTATTTTTTTTGGCCAAAAACATAGACTCTTGCAGGTTGATACACACATGAGGAGAAACTGAGACACATATTTTTTGATGTTCACCTGCTTATTTGAGTGGTGTACCAAGTTTTTCTTGTCTCAGTGCCAGCAGAATCAGATGAATAGTTTCTTTGCTAATATTTCGGAGCTACTGTCAGTCAATCCTTAACCCCAAAATTCTGTCTCTAGCAGTTTCAGACTCTCTCTAGAACTTCTTTTTCTATTTATTTTTATCTGCTATTTTCTTCCTCATGAGTACATACACATACCTGTTCAAAACAACTATCAGCAAATCACTTTAATTCCTTCTTGGATTCTCCTAAATCTTTAGTTTTGAGCAGTGTTTATAAGCCTGTGATTGGTTTTAGACTTCCTTTGCAGAAAACCTAGCCGTGTCTTTATAATTGCTTAAACACAGAATATAATGCCAAACTTGAATGATATTTGATTAATTGATTACAATGAAACCAGAATTTCACAGTATTTTTTGGTAATTGTGGAGGCAGACGTGCTCACTAAAGAAGTTAAAGGATTCCCCCCCCTCCCCAAAGTAGTGCTGTAGACTCTGAAAAGACAACTGAATTTCATTTCCTCTCACCTTGATGGTAACAGTCTGCCTTCAGAAAGCAGATCAAGGGATTTTCATGCTGATGTGCAAACTAAAATATTGTGCGTGCCACTTTGCCAAAACCAATTCACTGCAACAACGGTGTTTAAAAGAATACCTTTGTAACAGGATGATTTGCAGGTAAAAGTAGCAGATCTTTGTTTTACTAGAAATAAGAGTTGCAAAGCAGGATTTTTCTTACCTTGAGCGGTTACGAAAATGAATAACTTTTAAACTGCTATATCAGAAAATATTTACCATTGAAGTAACCCCATTGGTAGAGTCCCTTTTGACATCTGTATTGTTCAGAATTTACATTTCTGCTTTAGTAGTTTTCTGGGAAAGCAGGAAAAGCATTGTAAAAAAATTTCTTAGAAAATGTAAGCAGGTTAAGCTCTACATAAAACTGATACATTTTTGCATTTTTGTGAGTATGCAATGCAAACTAAAAGTTCTGTTTTGTGAACTTCTAGTTCTAGTGAATCTGGTGTATAATCTGTTGGTATTTCCAGTTAGCTGAACCAGCCTTGGGTCAAGCTTGGAAGCAGTGCAGTGAGGGCAGTAGTCTGTTTTTGTATATGAGTAACTACTCAGTGTCTTCAAAAACAGCAAGAAGTCTTGTTTCTTAGTCTTGTAGAGTCAGTTGAAGGCAAAATGTGTTATTTCTCAGACACTGACCTACCAATAAAATGTCTTCTACACCTTTTCCTGATGCCATTCTGCAGTGGATTGGCCCATCCCAGCAGCTAAGCACCCACCATCTGCTTGCTTTGTTCCCTTCTGTGGGGTGGGGGAGAGAACTGGGAGAGCAACACCAAGAAAATCTCACAGGTTGAGAGGAAGACAGTTTAATAAGTGAAGGGAGGAGAAAAAAAGAAAAAAAAAAAGGGGGGGGGGATACAAAGGCAGTCGCTCACCACCTCTCAGTCAGCATCCAAGCAACAGCCAGGCCCAGTACACATATTGAAGCTCCGAATGCCCTTACTGGGATGCTAGGAAGGGTACCTCACTTCTCTGGTAGCAGTGTGTCCAAATAATGAGAGCTAAGATAGTCAGACTGAGATGTGGTGTTTGAGGCAGTTTGATGTTTTTATAGTATTACTGTACTGTCATGCTTTAATTTTGATCTGTGTGGGACTTTGGAAGAAGAGTATCAGGATAGAACTCTACTGCCGAAGTCGAAAGGGTGAAATGGAGAGGGATTGATTTATAGGCCATTAATTTAAAAACAGATGTGATAGGTAGAAAGATGAATGTGTTTTGCCATTTCAGTGTTGAGTCATTACAATATTTTTGGGTAAGCTACAGACTAGTTTCTTTGTGGTTAGCGTTCACACCACAGAGAAGTTTCTCAGCTTACATTAAGAGGAAAACTTGTTGATTTGCTGAAGCAAAGTTGACTTCCTTTGGGCATTTTAGGTTTCATTTGAGGTATGTTAGTGGGACACCTATCTGAAGTACGTGTTTTACTTCTGCAAAACATTATTTCTTTGGGAGTGTCAGTCTTGAATTTGTAAGCACTTTAAAACTGGCATTTTCAAATTAAATATTTAAGATCAATTGTTGAATTAAGAGACTGAGTTAGTGCATGACTTGAAGTCTGTGTGTTCTCTGCTCAGAAAATTGAGATGTTGATATTTATGTATCCACTCCTGGTTTTTTGGTAACTTTTAACATGGAGGTATGAAAATACTAGCAAGTTTTCACAGCCTTCAAGAAGTAGGGTGCTATATTTTTATTAAACTGTTGTTTTGCAAAATATTTTGCAAAGTAAAGTGACACCCTAATAATAATTTCTATTTTGCTGAAATATTTTATCTTGGATTCTCAAAATGTTTTACAAATGCTGATGAATAAAACCTCCTTTCACTTCTGCAAAGCACATGGTGGTGTTCTCATTTAATGTATGGAATGGAACCCAGATGTATTAACTTACAGTCCTGGGCCATAAGCAGCAAATCATCTCCTCCCCTCTGTTTTTACACGGATCGTCTCTGCTTTCCAGCTCTTCACTTTATGAGACTTTTAAGTGCACAGTGCAGTGATTTACTGTTGATCACTTTTCTAGCATTTTATTCTAAATGAAACAACCCTGCAGGTTATGAGTTGCCAAATGACAGAAAACAGGAGCTCCCCCAAGTTCAAGCTGTTTTAAAGTCTAAAGATTTACAATAAAGAAAATAATTAAGTGAATGGTGTCAGAGAGGCCTGGGTTTTACTGTTAAGCTGTCACCGACTCAGCTGTTAACATCTTTGTATTGACAAGCTTGTAGTTAGTCACTTTTTTTTGGAAAAAAAAAAAAAGCTCCATCACTGTTGAGCTTGCAACTAACATGAGGGCCTGTCCTTTTTGGTTTTGTTTAATATCTCTTTTTTTCCAGTTGCAACACCTAGTGATGTGGCCATTTAGTGTCTGATAGTTGTAGCATTGTTTCAGAACTGCTGACTCCATAGGTTTGAATAAACTCAGCACATCTGTGATGTCCTTTAAAGCTGTAAGTAGGAGACAAATATCTGTTGCTGCAATTGTTGTTCTTATTGTGTGCTAAAGACACAAATTCGTCAGAGGTTGAGGTAACTGCTGTACTCCAGAGGTACTTGTGGAAAGGTCTTTAACTGGTGACACTGTGTTGAGCGCCTGCTTGTCTCGAATTTGGAGAGGTGCAAGTGTTTTGGGAGATTCATCCTTGATCTTTGGAAAACACAGATGTACGTGGATATAATTTAATGAGTTGATCTCTGTATAGTGCCTCACTTATCTGATGAAATTGTGTAGCATATGCAGTTTTGTGCAGTTTTAAATCAGTAGCTTGGAAGCCCTTAGCACTGGGGTATTGGAAGAAGCTGTAGATGCATCATCAAGCATAAATTGCATTACATCCTGTTAGTGTACTCTCAGGGTACCTCGGATAGCTTAAACTGACAACAGAAAGGAAATTAAGAGCTCTCTCTCTTAGGTGACATAGACTTGTTTCTTCTTCCAAGGAATGGATTTTAAAATGATTCTTTTTGTTAAATGAGCATATGCAAGACCAGGATTGAGAATGACTTCTGCAAAGCATTTGTTAAATGTAATACTGCTATAAAAGAGTCTTCCCTCCTCCCCAACACTATGAAGCAACTACTTTTTCCAGAATAAAGAATCGGGAAGAACGAGTAAAACACACACACTTTTTTCTTTTTTCTTTTTTTTTTTTCCACACTCTATCTCCATATAAATGAATGACTGCAAGTGTTGGTCAGTGGGGTTTTTGTACAGAAAGGGTAAGAGGAGAAAAACCAAAAGGTAAGAAGGGGGTGAAAAGCAAAACTTTTCTGTAAAGACAACAACTTGAGAAGAAAAGGATGCTTTTTTGTGAATTTGCTCTGGAAAGCAGTCCAATAACAACTTTGAACAACCGTCTCTCTATAGCTAAGTTTATCTTAAAAGTTTTGAAACTTCATTGCTCCTAGAACAGCACCTCCATGGTACTAAAATTAATGCATTGTCAGGAGTTTTGTGCACCAAGAAGTCTAACTGGTCTGCGCAGAAGCCCTGAAGATTAGGACGCTTACTTGAATGCTCATGTCAGAATTATGAGCTTCACGTTTTCGTGGTGGTATTCATATGAGTGCTATTGAATGTTGCAATGTATGTGCCGTTAAAACACGATCGTTTTGAAATAAGGGGGAGGGAGGGAGCATTTGGCTAGTAACTTGTAGTTTTTAGCAGAAAAGCCTCTACAATTTTTATTTCTTGAGATGAGTTGGAAGAAGAGAAATGATATATCTGAGAATCTGGTAGTTTTCTGGTGAAAACTATTTTAACTTTATCTGTACAACCTCAGTTGATAGATCATTCTGTCTTAAGTTTCCTGATAGTTCTTTAAGAAATGTTTAAAGACAAATGATGCCACCAATGTTCCATCAACAATTTAAGTTGATTCCTCTAGATTTTTGCTGATACCTTTTCTGAAAAAATGTGTCCAAGTGACTGACTTGGTGATGAAAATACTCTATAAACATTGGCTGTATTTAAAGGAAGACTTTATGCATTTTAAGTAGGCTTTGTAACTACTAATTCCTTTCCTGTGGTGATGACAACATTGAGGCTTTTTTCTAAATTAAATTATAAATTATATAGCCAGTTGTCTATATAGATTATCTGGTTCTGAGTAAACCTGCCCATCAACAGTTTAAGCTTGGAGACTTTTCTCACCTAAACAGTGTTCTTGTTCTTTATCTCATTTGATTTGCATGGGGGACCTATGGGCAGACAATTCTTCAAGCTCCCCAGCTCATCTTTACATCTTTAATTCAAAATTCAAATTTTAATGAAAGAGTTTCTGCAGTCCGCTCTAGTTTGTTTGGTTAACAATCGCTGACAATCCAAAACCTGTTGTTCTTTCCCCCCCGCCTTGGTTTTTGAACTCTCCAGTTGCTTCTTATTCAAATGTCCTTATGTTCTTGAGGGTTAGTTTTGGTCGTGTCATAGGAAAACTTGAGATTTCCTTGTCTTGGGCTACATGACTGTTCAAGCCAACTAAGGCTTCGTTTTCACTGTGCTTTAGTCAGGCCTTTGGCACTGGATATCAAGGTTGGTCCCTCCTGTTAAGAGCTATGCCAATCAAGCATGGGCAAAACATATGAAGCTACTACTCTTGGGGATCTTAAGTTGCTGGGATATGTTGTGTTTGTAAATTGCTGAGTTCCTGATGAGGAAAGGCTAGTGTTATTGGTAACTGTAGAGGCAAAACCACATCTTTACTGCTTTTCACTTTTTCTTTTATCCTAGCAGGCACAAGGCATGCTACAAAATCTGAACTAGAGAATACTAGATTGTTACAACTCTGATGATAACAGCCAAGCTTGAACGGCAGGTTTGGACTTAGCTCCAGTCCACTTAGCTCCTAGTGGTAGGACATTTGAAGTCTGAATATGTTTGACAAACAACTCACTTTTGCTTTAAAATAAACACAATGGACAGTAGATTTAACTATTGTGTTCAACAGCACTTACTCAGGGTATGCAAATAATGTGAAAATTTTAAGATGAGGTAATTTTGTAGCATATAATTAGCATATTTGTATATTACTGTATTTTAAAAAGGGAGGAGAGAGAAATTGGACAGACAGAATAATAAGAAATACTAACTGCTCCTGAAAGAGAGACTTTTGTAAATTATTATTATTATTTTTTTAAAAAATTTAGGGAGAAAGACAGGTGGCATGTCAGGAAAAAGCTGTATTGGTGGACTGTCACATTAGTTTTGTGTGCATGCAATAGTGTTGTGTGCATAGGAAGGGGAAAGTACTAACAGCAATGAAAATGACCAAGAAGGTACTAAACTCCAGCAGCTCCAGAGCTAAACTATCCAGTTTGAATGTACAGTTTCATGGGCCATCCATTCTGAGGAAAACCGCCTATTATAAATAATGATGATCATGCCAAAGCACAGTAATTGTGATAGAAGGAGTCTTAATTCCTGGTCACAGACATATCAAGGGGAACTAGCCATGGGTGAGTAGTTACGTAGCACTTGCTTCCTATTTACCATAGATGACTTTGTAAATAAGTCTTCCTTTTTCTTGGAATCGTTTGTCTTAATCCTTTGCACTTGCATATTTAAATCTAAATTAGATATTTAATTCTAGGCCTCACTTACTTTTCATGTGCTCTTTCACTTTATTTCCTCCCCCTTGGAAGCAGGATCTAGCCCATTCAAATTCTATGCCTGCTTGCAGAAAATTAGTGGTTATGTGTAATGGGCCTTGTACCTGCTAATAGATGATCTGAAGTAAAACCGCAGGTGGTTGGACTTAGAGGAAACGTGTTTGAAGTAATGGTTGTTTTGCAGTTGGGCTGTAGACAAGCCAACCTGTGGTCCAGCCATGTTTTCAGTCATGTTTATCCTTATAGCTTATTCAAAATAAATAGAAGGGGAAATTACTATTTTTATGTTAAATCACAGATTAGTTTAGAAAGATCAGATACTGGTAACAGTTGTATCATAGGCAAGGTGATTCTAGATTCAGGGTTTGGATGCATGTCAAAACTCTTTTAAGGTATAGAGGACCTCAGAAGACCACTCCAGATTTTCCCCCTTAACTTGTACCAGATGTTATTTCACTCAACATGGTTACCTTATTCCAGTGTCAGTGATGGATGCTTTGCGAAGTTGCATAAATTCTGTCACTAAAAATCTTTGACACTAGCTCCAGCTTTGGAGGAGAAAGCAGCAACAGAATTGCTTCCTTCTGATCATCGTAATCAGACTGGGTCCGTAAACTAGCCTGTCATATATGATGGGAAGAACTCATCAGAGATGTTGTTGGGATGTGTATTTTTTCTTCTGATATGTAAACATGGGCTGACGTGACACTGACGAGCTAGTATGACTTGTAAGGAAAAAGCAACATGACAACTTCAAAGACAGAATGTCCTTGTAGCTGCCTAACAGCAATAGAGTAGCACATCCATTTTTCACCAAATGTGAAATTTTTAAGGATTCACAAAATTGGAAGTACAAAAGAGAGATCTTTGTTCTAAAGATCCCAGCTGCGTCTGTTTTTAAACCGTGTATTCCTCAGACAGAGCCTTTAGGTCATGTGGCTCTTAATGACCATTATGGTTAACTATCAGTCACATTTCAAGGAACTTGTGCCCTGCTAAGGAGCTGTTTTTACCTCTGTTGTCGTTCACTATATTTCCTTAATTTCTGAGTGCATCATAAATATGTTGTTCTGGAAGAAAGATTTGTCTCTTGGTGAAATAGAGTAGTACAAAAGAAGAGTGTTTCCTAGACAGGAGCACCTTCCGCAAGGGCTGGACAAGTGACTTCAGGAAAACTGTGAAGAATGTTAAAACAGGGAGAGCATAAAATCTAGTTATAAATACTTACTAGGAATTGGGAAAGCTCAGTTTGAGGTGTGATGGGGAGCTGTGTGCATATGCTTTAGGGAGAACTCGGGGGAGGAAGCTAAAGACAGTATCAGAAAAGTAGGTTTGAAAAGGATGCACCACTGAAGAAAGCCAAACAGTAAAAAATGTCTACAAGAATATCTATAGGACTCTCAATACTTCATATCCCTCTAATCCACCTTTACAGGGAAAAATGTAAATGAACATCTTCACAATTTTAAAAAGTTACTTTCATTGTCCAACCAGTAGTACTTATTTAATTGCTAATAATCAATCACTGAGAATGCCCACTAAATGGATCAGGGCGTTGGCTGGGAGTTGGACGACATTTGTGTTCTGCCACTGGTCTGGTGTGACCTCAGAGGTCGTAGCAGATGACCTGATAATGCAGATGTGTCATTCCACCTCTTGCACCAGCCCTATACCATAGCTTTCCTGTCTGATTAATTACAGCATTAGGGTTAGGAGCTTTACTGTTTTTACTTTGTTAGGCACCAATTAAGAAAATAAAAGGCCCTAGGCTTTCTTCGCTTCTGTGTAGTACTGAAATGCACATTTTTAGTTGTTTGTGATTTTTTTTTAAAGTAGAATAGTTAATAAAATTTTTTTCCATAAAGGTGAAGCTTCTTGTTGCTAAGAATATCCTGTGTTTACAACTTTTTGGTGTTCCTCGGGGACTGATGGTGTCACAGATGAAGTCAGTTTTCAGCAACGTAGTTAGGGCCAGCAGAGAGCTTGGTGATGCTACTGTCAATCAGAAACCTTTTAAAGGCCCTGTTAAAAATGTTAAAAGTTCTTGCCAGTAAGAGGATGCCTTTTTGTATGTGTTTATTCAGGGATTTGAAGGAAAACGCCTCGAAAATGTTTTTCCCTATAGATCATATAAACTTCCATTGGTAAATTCCTGGTAAATTCCAGATGTTTCAATATTTTTGCACCAGCTTGTTCATCATTCCAGTTGTTGTGAAATAATACAATGTAGAAAGCAAACGATAACCCAAAGTACATTCCCATGCACCTGCCCTGTATCTAATTAGTCTGAAATGACCAAGTGGAACTAACTGGACAAACGATGCTGGCCTTCAGCAAAAGTCCCTTCCTAAAAAGTTAAGAAATTCTTACAGGCAAGTTTGTTCCCCTCCCTTTTTTTGAAAGGTATGGTGGAGGTTGCAGGCAATAAGAAATGTGAATAGCAAAGTGGAGCCTCTGAAATAATCTGAAGCAACTTGCTGAAATAGCATCCTTTATAAAGATGTTTTGTGTACTATGACTATACAGTGTATTCCAGTAAGATTACAGTAATTACCTCAGGTTTTGCTGAAAGTATCTTAAATGTGCTCCACCCACGATGACCCCAATTACTTGGCCCTAAATGAGGGGAAGTATGTTTCTCCTGAGATCAGGAAGCCTAAACTGCAGCTGTTGTCTATGCTGTGTATGAGAGCAAAGCCGAGCAACCTCCTCAGCCCTTGTGCTTACACAGTCTTAAGTCAGAGGAAAGCAGTTTTCCCATAACCTATACTTGATTGTACTTATTTTGATGGTTAACTTCATTATTTATGCTATTTTTGTACCAAGTCCAATTAAAACAATTGGACTCTGAACCAGCTTCTGTCTTAAGAAATGTATTTACATGGGGTAGCATATGGAAGCACAACCTGTTAACAGCTGCAAATTTTGTTGATCAAACTAGGTGCAGACAAATTTACAAGAGAAACTGTTCCGTGAAAAATTCCAGTTCACTGACATCCAAAGGTATCCTGACTATTTTCTTACCAGTTTCCACAGTTTCTTGCCAAGAATAATACAAGCTTTCTTGCAAAGTGTTGACACTAGAGGTTCTAAATGCTAAATGTTTTATCAATCATTTTGAGTTGTCTTGAATCTCAGTAAACAAACAAACGTATCTATGCAGACACCTGGAGATACTCTTAGCCCTTGAAGACCACATTCTTTTCAAGCAAGCTTTCAGATCCTTGTGTGGCCACAGCAAAGTTTGTTTGTATCACTTGCTGAGAGGCACCACAAGGTAATGTAAGTTACGTGACACTGTGGCTTAATTTTTGTTCCTTACAGAGTTAAGTGAAATTTAGGGATATAATAATACTTGCAACTTGTTTGGACAGGAAGACCATCTGGGTCCTGACCTTGTCAAGCAAGACTTGAAACATTTTGAAAGTTTACAATATTTTATCTTAGAGTCTCAAAGCACATTGCAAATAAATGTTCTTCTAAAAATCTGTTTGATAGAAAATATTCTACTGCTAGGTAACTAAAGCATGGAGAGTATATGACTACTTCAACAATTACTAAGTCAGTGGCAGACCCAGCATTGATGAAATAGTTGGGGATGTCAGAAGATTTGAATCTCAGGTTAGCAGTGACACCAAATGTGGTATGAAGTGATAGTGTCAAATTGCTTTATGCCAGTAAGTCAGCTATGTCTCTATGCAAACACACGTAGCACAGGGAGCAAACAAGAGGAGCTAGACACGCACGCACACCGGCAGGGCTATGATCATATTGGCATCATGGAGTCCTCAGCACAAGAAGGGCACGGACCTGTTAGAACAGGTCCAGTGGAAGGCCACAAAGATGATCAGAGGTCTGGAGCACCTCTGCTATGAGGACAGGCTGAGAGAGTTGGGGTTGTTCAGCCTGGAGAAGAGAAGGCTCTGGGGAGACATTATAGGAGCCTTCCAGTACCTGAAGGGGGCCCACAGGAAGGATGGGGAGGGACTCTTTATCAGGGAGCGTAGCGACAGGACACGGGGTAACAGTTTTAAACTGAAGGAGGGGAGATTTAGATTGGATATTAGGAAGAAATTCTTTACTGTGAGGGTGGTGAGGCACTGGCACAGGTTGCCCAGGGAGGTTGTGGATTCCCCATCCCTGGAAGTGTTCAAGGTCAGGCTGGATGGGGCTTTGAACAGATGGGTCTAGTGGGAGGTGTCCCTGCCCAGGGCAGGGGGGTTGAATCTTTAAAGTCCCTTTCAACCCGAACCATTGTATGCAATATGCAGTGTTTAAAATGAGACCAATCTTTTAACTTGTGCATAAATGTCTGTACTCATCTGTCATTATTTTTTTTTGGTTTAAAGACAAATACATAAAACTTTCTTGAATTGCTGCTAGGAGCTTCATAATCTGCTTTAATGGCCTGAAGTGTGTTTGCGGTGCTCTTAAGTGAGTAAATTCAACTGCTGCGTTTGCTGCTTTGAACTCCTAAATCAACCTGCAGGAAAAAAATCTCTGTTGAAGCACAGTGATACGAATGGAAACAAAAATTTTTACGGATTGACGTTTCTAATTCTCAAGGTGTGATTATAGATATAGAAGCTTAAAAAAAAATCCTTACTCTCAGGAATCTACTGAAGTATTTGGTACTAATTAAAGCAATTATGTCCATATGTATAAAGAACAAAGCTATACTGGAGCCAAGGTAGTAAAACTTGGAGTTAAATGTCAAACAAATGTAGTTCTTGCATAAATATTCTTTATTGTGAATTACAGATGGAATTTCTGTTATTTGGTGTGTCAGAAAGCAATACACTCCAGTATTACAGAAGAAACAAGTGTGCTTCATGAGGAACACATTATTTCATTTTCTGCTTGTGTTTCTGTCTGATAACATTGCAGCAGATGTATATACACCTTTTTCTTTTATTTTAAGACAGTAACTTCAGATAGCAAAAAAGCTTTTTTTTTCTTTGAAGTGAGAATAATCAAACTGGTCAAACCATATTTGTTGATTGTCAGATTTTTAAAGGAGAAAATTTAAATATAGAGAGTACCCTGGATACACTATGAAAAGAGCTCCCAGACTGAAGCAGCCTTCTGGTTGCTGGTTAAAGAACTTTGAGCTTTTCACCTGAAAGTCAGCTATTCATACCTAGACTATGAGCTCAAATGAATCAGAATAATGGATAATTAATAATCTTACTAGAACCTATGTGTAAAAAAAAAAAAAAGAACAAAACCTGCAACAAACTGTGTTTATAAAATATCAAAACATTATTGAGGGTAATATGATGGAGAGTGAAGAATTAGAGAATCAGAGATTAAATTTTTCTACGCAACCTTAATATTTCCCTTTTCTATTATGAGATAATCTAGTCTCACTGTTGTGTATTTTACATGGTATCTCTGCCTTAATCTGTTCAGGGAATGGGACTGTTTGCAAGATTCATTGCCTTATTGGTTGTAAAAATTGATTTTCTGAAGTGAATAAGACCTAATCAAGACAGCTGATTTCTTCCCTGGAGAATCAGATATGTCTTTGGTTAGATAAATATATATAAGTATACTTAAGGATGACTAAATCATTATAAGCAGATTTTTCACAGCTGATCATTTATTTTCTCATTTTCTGGATGCTTGTTTTGTGAGATTAAAAACGAAGTGCTCACTTCTCCAACTACAGTCAGTAGAGGCTGTTCTTTTAACAAATTAAATGTTAAAGCATGCCATATTAAACTGAACAATCAAGTCCTGAGTGGCTCAAAACAAGCACACGAAACTCTTTACATTAATCTGTCTGTGGCTCCATTCCCTATCTGTAAATGGGATGAATCCGTTTCTCAGGACAGAGGTATTCTAAAGGCAAAGCAGCTGTGAAGCACTTAACGTAGGTTTCAGTCACTATAGAAAAGAGTAATTTGGTGTTCAGAACAGAATTTTATCAGTGTGCAGTAAGTGAGGGCTTGGATTACAAGCTTCAGAATGAAAACAAAATGAATAATTTCTTGTTGAGAGCATCCTGCACACATGTAATTGTATTTTTATAACCTTGTTTTAAGTCTGATCCTGGAAAATGAAAACAAAATAGGTCAAGTTCAATAACGTTCTACAGGACTGCAAATGATTTATAATGGGAATAGTTATAGATAGTAAAGGAGGCTGACACCCCCCCCATCTGTAGTAACTTACAGATATAGGATCCTGATACACGTTTTCAGTGAGACAGCATTTTCCTAAGTGGAAGCCTTGTGGCGTAAAGCAGTCTTGTAATTCTGGGATCTTGCTTGAGTGCCAAAAAAGGGAATTAATGTAAGCTTCCCCCTTTCTGAAAATTTGATGCATATAATGTACTTTTTGACAGAAGGTGGTTAGAACCTTTTCTTTGGTTAGCAACCTCCCGTTGCGTCAAATATAACCTAGTGGTATTTTCTAGTAACTATTATTGTTAGGATGAGATTTGTAGGTAGTTAGCAACTTACTTAAACCATCTAAGATGGACAAAGCATTGTAATGGTGGGGGCAAGAGAACCTGATGTAGATGAAAATGCTAGTGAAATGCATCTTGAATGACTGTCTCTGCTTTCTGCAGCACATAGGGTAAACTGTATTTAGGACTGCAAAAGAAATTAATATGCTACTTAACATCTCTTCTGAGTATTTTGTATTTTTTCAGTTCTTCTGCTCTCTGCTGCTTGTGAAGCCTGGTGTTGAGACCATTTTGAATCTCTTGTGCTTGAATCCTTAAAAGATTTAAAAAATGTGGTCATGATTCCCCGTTGTGCTCATGATTTCAAATGACATGAAAATATTGTAAACTATGCTGATGTTTACCCAAAGTTATTACTGAATTTGTCTACATCTTATAATTTATCCTAAACTTGTCATGATGTATCCTTTACTGCACATATTGGTACCTGCATTAGCCAAGGCCAAATGCAGTGGCAGCCTAACTCCTGTGCTTACTTCAGTTTCAAGAAGAGCATTTTGGGGAGAACTCAAGATTTTAGATCTGAATTGTTCTGTGAATTGTTTTGCAGTATAATGGGGGGAAAACATTCCAGACCATTCTTAGTCTTACACAGAACTTCACCAATCTGCCAAGTTTGTAAATAAAAGTATTTTGAGTGAGGTGTGTGCTCACTTCTGGCTGTGCTTGCTCTTCTGGTTAGCATAGTAAATCATATATGCTGTAGTGTAAGTACATAGTAAACCTCCGAACAATTAGTTGAATCCTCTCTTCTTTCTGAAGTAATTCTTTTGGAAAGTTGAGGATGCAGGATAGAAGATGTGATGGACTATTTTGTAATCGTTTGTTATCTTGAGGTGCCAGTGGCATGCAGACTGCATGCATATATTTTAATGTAGTGGAAGTAGATTCAGTTGTCATGGTATTCCTGTAGGGATAGATCTGATAGATCTCATACACTGAGTGGTGGGACCACATCATATAGATGCTGGATGACAGGAAATTTCCTGTTTTGAAGTTGCCATCTATCATGGAGCTGCCCAAACAGCTTGCTCTGATTTTTATTATTATTTTTTTTCGTGTCAGGTTGCTACAAATGAGACAAGGGCCATACAAAAGTAGCTTTCTCAGGCCATCTGGAATCTAGCTATTCCCAGCTGCTGCAAGTCAGATACTAACTGGTCTTCTGTTGGCAGGTTATATGTAATGTAGTGATCTAAGAGGAAATCATTGCTTTTGTTTGATCTTCCTGTACTTGTTTCACAAGCTTTCATATACCACTTGCTAATCAAGAACGCAGATAAGTGCTAAGAGAAAGGAAGTAGTCCAGCTGCTATTGCAGTACTCAAAGTACACTAGGAATTCATAATCATCTGTATAAATAGACTTCACAATAAAACCAATCAGTGTAGTATCACAGGAACTGGAATTGTATGCTATCTGTATTCTTGTTCCTCTTTCCGTCTGAGCACATTGGGTAGCATTACGTTGTTGAATCTGTTTGAGCATCTTTGCACCACAGAAGTGTGAGCTACATGGAGGGAAGTCCACCTGAGGTCCTGGGATGTGCTGCCTTCGGTCCATTGGTCTTAATTACCTGCTGGAACAGTTTGCTTTGATCCTATTGATCTAACTCAAGTCTGTTTTGCAGAATACTTGACAATTCATCTACTCTTTTCTCTCTTCTTCCCCATTCTGCTTTAACACATCAGGAAGGTCACTAGTACTCAAAGGCTTTTTGTGCGTTCTCTAGCAAGTTGCTGTCCTTGTCGCCCTCCCTGTCTTGTTGTTCCAGAGGACAAATGTCAAGCAATAGAAGATCATGTTTTGCTCTAAAAGAAGAAAATGCTCTATATCACAGCAGAGGCAAAAGTTGCACATTTTTCCTCTGTGTACACCTATGTTCTGCCTCTATGTTGTCTGTCTTACCTGATTCTGAAGTTATCCAGGCCACCAAAGGGAGTTCCAATTACTTTAGTTATTGCGTTATAATTACTGTGTTTACTATCTATTAAGATCTTCAGGGTTGGGTGATTAGGACATGATCTTTGGATCTTTTGTTTTGTCTATCTTACGGTTGTTTTAGGCAGTCAGGGCATTGTAAGATTTCAATTTGCCTAACTTTCCAAACTGGAAGAGGCTTGTGTTAGTCCTCTGACAGAAGCCTCTCGTGACTGACTTGTTAACAAAATTGAGGTATGAAATTCTGCTCACTAGGAAAACATTAACTTGGTGACAATAGTTAAACTTTTATTTTATGTCAGCCTGGGTTTTTTTCTTTCCTTTTTTTTCTTTTTTTCTTCTAGCTGCTTCTTTCTGTCCTAAGCAATTTCTCAGATACTTTCAACAGATATTACAGCTAATTACTAAACTGCACCTCCCTTCTGTACTCTGGAGTATGTATGAGGTGCCATATTTGCTCTGCAGTGGACTCTTTACCAAGGTTCACAGCTCTTTTTTTTTTCCTTTTTTAACTAAACTATGGCCAGTTAATAATTTTAAATACTATTCATGTATTCTTTTTCACTATTACTTTTCATCCTGATCTTAATCCTGCTGGTGCGCATGGAGCTGCTACAACCTGATAATAATAGATAACAATATTATTTCTTATGAACTGCTACTCTTTCCAAGCCAACCAATATCTTTGTTAGGAATGTGAATCATACAGTTGTGCTCTGTCATCCACCAAACTGTGTGGCTTTGACTTCATTAGGTGTACTTCTTGATAGAGCTGCTTGTTTCCTTGATGACAGTGTTATAGGCTGCATTCTGGACGTTGTTGATGGTGCTTATCATCTCTTTATGCTTCGAAGTTACACTCATAGAGAAAAGAAAGAAAAAAAATACTGATGTATTTAGAGCCTCATTTACGCTATTTCATTTTTTTACTTACATGTACACTTTTTCAGCTGATCTAAGAGCTCTTCTAGGAAATGTTTCAGGTTGCAGCTGTGTCTCACTAGTTTGTATCTGAACAGCTTTCAGTGCTTCATTTGAAGCCTGTATAGAAAACGTAGCCCTCTTTGCTAGGTAAATGTTAATACAGGCTTCAAATCTTTCAACTTTTGTCCTCCATACTCTCCTTCATCCTTCAGAAGGTTTGCTCTGTGGCGGGGTGTTTCACTTGCAGAGTTGGCTCTCAAGTTGTAGAAAGACTTCTGAGAGAGAAGGTCAAGCAGAGATTTTGCACTACTTCAGAGCCTCCATGTGTATTTGGGTTTGGTTCTTACAAATGGTCTAGCCTAATTTAGGTAGGCCTTGTAAGCGAATGTGTCCTCTTGCAGCCACCTTGTCTCTGTCCTCAAGAAAAAGCTTTTTCATAATCATATCTTAAAAAAAAAAAGCGATGAATCAGCTGGTATCCAGTTGTGTTTCCTTGCTTGTGAGAAGAATTCCAGTATGTAAATTGAAGGCTACAGATTTTGCTTTCGTTATAACAAAAGCTTTTCTTTGTTGGGCGTTCTGTATAGCTCAGTCTCAAAATCAATTATCTGGAGGTTATTGATCTCATCTTTGTCCTTCCGTGCTCTGTATTTTCCTTCTACTTTATTTTCTTTTGGTTTTCTTTTTCTCCTAGATATATGTTGATTTTGTATTTGCACATAGACCATTCATAAATACTTAATACTCAGTGAATTAATGGCTTAAGGGTAGCATCTTTCAATGCATGCATGAAAAGGGTTTCTTCTTTCTCCTTTGTAAATGAAATATGTGTATCTGCATTCATAATGTATTATTCTGCTTGTTGTAATATAAATGTAAAATACTTGGGTCTTTTATGGTGCCCTATATCTTTGCTTGAGTTCTGGATGTTTGCTGTATTTATATAGGTGTCTTATCATGGGGTGTGGGTCTTGGTGGGGTTTTTTGTCTTTGGTTTTTAAACTTTACGGCTTTATTCCCTCCATGTTTATTTTGACTTAACTATGCTGCTTTGCAATGTTTGTTCTCTTCTCTGAGGCCTTTGTTTGTATTTGCATTTACTTATGCCCTGGTGGTTGGCATATGAATTGCCTTTGTAATCATGTGGTGTGCATTGCTGAATATTTGTTCACATAACGTTTTTTTTAATATTCAAGCTAATAGTATAATCAGATTCACTGGAATCTGGTTCCATATGTAGAATATATTTCTTCTAGAAATGTAACAATAACCAAGTTTTTCTTTGTTAATTCAAAACTCTCATTCTCTTTTCTCCCCAGTAACGTGGGACGCATTGCACTTGCATTGGGCTTGTGCAGCACCTATCACCAGCTGCAGGGCAAACTTTCTGTTTACCCTGTTTTTACTTGTCCCGGCGCAACTTACTTAAAGTTTGCATTGCTGCTTGAACTTTTTCCAAATTTAACTGGCAGGTTTATTTGTCATAATTGTAAAAGCCTCACAATGGTCATATACCTTTTAATTTTTACCCTGTTTGTAGGCAGGTAGTGCACTGGCCCTGATCAAATATTTGCAATCTAGTAGTTGCTTTACTGGGTTTACCTGTAATCCATGGCTTGCCTTCTGATGATGTCTATATTTCAGTGATTAGTTAAGGTGTCCTAAAATTTGTGTCAGTAATGATGCAAAATTATGCAAATACATTGCAGACTCTTTTATAATCTATAAACCAGACCAGGCTGTGGTCTGGTTTGGTTGGGGTTTTTTTTGTTTGTTTATTGTTTTTTTTTTGGTTTTCTTTATTCTCTGCAGCAGGTTCTTGCCCCTCTGAGTGAAAGTCAAAAGAGAGAGAAAGTATAAATCTGCTTTTAAAGTTGAATCTCTTAATGTTACGAGCTGCTTCGTAGCATGTGGGTCTCTCTCAAGTTTAATACCACACAATAGCACTTGTTCTGTCAAACAAGCCTGTTACAATCAGCAATAGTTAGTACCTTCATTGACAGCTTCTGGAGATCAGAAAATAATTAAAAATGTATTTTACTATATAATCTGACACTTTACTATATAAGAAATGCTTTTGTTTCTTATACTCTGTAAAGGTTGTTCTCTTGGGCAATGTGGAGACAGGGAGGGCAAGGTTCAGTAGCTTTAATTAAAATTGCCTCTGTTGTACCAGATCCTTTTTACGTACAGATTCATCTCCAGGAATGTCAGGCAACTGAATTGTCTCTTACTAAAAAAATAGTATGTTCTACGGAAAACCTTGTGTGATCTTTTTAATGTAATCCTAGCACTGGATCTGATATATCAAAAGAGTGGTAAAAGTGTAGCGTAAGCAAGTACAAAATTATCTAAGGAAGTAATTGGAGTAATGTAAAGCAAATCTTTGTTGGGTCACATTTTTTAATTTTTAATTAAATTTAGTATTTTTTTTCATAAATAATATAAACCACAGCTGTAAAAAAAAAAAAAAAAAAAAAAAAAAAAAAAAAAAGGACGAGAGCAGATGTAGCTTCCATCTTTTGAAATAGACAATTTTTCCTGACAGAATATAAAATAAGTTTTACAAGTTCTGACTCCTTGTAACTTTGTGATCGCAGTCGGTCACCACTAACACACCGTCAGAGAGTGTGTCCATAATAGGTTTACAGCGCAAAATTGTGTTACTGCAATAGAACAGTGCTCAGAAAGGGCGAGAACTTGATGGGTGCTGCTCAATTCTGGTGCTCAGAACTCCAGAACGCTCATGGGAGCAAGCAATAGGCTGAAATCAGAGGGAGGTTATTTTGTTTTATGCTCCCGCATATCCGCTTGGACACTATCACCCTGACATAGAATAAGAGTGGGAATTTGTTCATAGTTGAACTTATGAACATCTTTTATCTCTTCATTCTCTGTCCATTTTCATATGGAAAGGAAGACCTTGAGGTATCCATAGATAGATATTTTTGTTAGATTTGATTGAACATTTTTTATGAAAATAAGATGTATGTTGGTTTTGATTATACTAGTTCTCATTTTTTCCAGAAAACAGTAGTCTATTTGGATGATGCAGTTTTCTATAACTGATTGTCATAGAAATATAATTATATACTATGTTTCTGAAACTTGTTATGTCTATTTCAAAGAGCATCCTGGATTTTAAATACAAAGAATCACCTCTGATTTTAGGTGTTTCAGTTTTGAATTGCTGCTTTTGCGATTCTTAAGCAAAGAATAATATGTTATATTGAGTATCTTCAAGTGTTTCTGCCCATTTGGTTACCTCCATGATTTTGCCTCATCGTGTTGTCCCTCCTTTCCTGTTTTTTCTTGTCTTTCCTCTCTACTGTTTTTTTACACTTAAACAGTAGAGATTTTTGCACAGTAGGGATGATCTCTCCAGTGCGGCTAAGAAAATGGTGGTTTAGTGGGGTAAAACATGCATTTTTAAGAATGCAACCATCTGCATGTCTACCTTTGTTTCATCTTGCTTTTAATTTGGCTTGAGTAATGAAAATAAACTGACCTGTTTCAGTTTTCTGTGTAGTCAAATTCCTTTAGCTTTGCTTTGTTATGCCTCTCTTTGCTGTTGTATAAAGGGTCACAAAATTAAAACCAAGCATTTAAGTTAAAAATAATAAAGGCACCCTTCTATACATAATGTTCACAGGAGTGATTGTGACCATATTGCACACTATTATTAACTAGAATAAACTTGAACTTTGAAGTCCTTCCATCTTGCTCCTATTGCAAATGTATTTTAAATGGTTTCCCGTGAATCTAATATTATCAAACTATGGTCTGTTATTGAGTCTCATTTATCCATGCTTTTATACATAAAAAAACATCATCTGTTTAAGTAATCCTGTAGGTGATGTTTTGCCTTGCTTGTTTGTTGTTTTGTAGCTTTGGTTATCCCCGAAAATGTATGATTAGAAACAAATATTTTCCAGAAATACGGTGGAGCATTTGAAAAAGTACTGGTTCATCTTTAATTTCTGTTGGGAATATTTTCTGATACAAATTATCATTTTAATACAAAATTATCTGCCAATATCACGTAGTTAATAATTGGCGTAACTGCATTAATATTTAAGATAAAAAGTTTTTGCATACTTATGTAATTTTATTTTTTTTTAATCTAAAGATGCTGAGTAAGAAGGAAATTTGTACTTGTGGGAGAGCAAGGCTGAATGTGAGAGTAAATTTGAGGTATCTTGAGGAGATGGCTAAAGTAGAGTTTGACTGGTTTTACACCCCACTGCCACTTGTCTAAGGACATAATTCAGATTGTTTATAAATTATAATATAATAACATATTTATAATATTGTAACTTATATTTAGAATCTCAGCTACAATAATCGACAGATGTCTGAGTTCTGGGATGATGTACAGAATGGGTTTTCTTATTTTGTAAGTGAGAAAACACACAGCTGTGCAAATTCAGTTTGTTAAAAGATTATTTTTCAGACATTCACTGGAGAAGTGACTAGATTGTGTGTAATCCTTTAACTAACATTATCTTGTCTCATAGAAACAATTTTCCATATTGAATTGCTGTGAATGTATCATATACCTTTCAAAAGCACATAATCTGTGAGTGTCAAAAGTGTGTTTTGTTTTTCAAATAGGACAGCTGAAAGCTAGGCTGACACAATCAACCATCTTGACACCTCCTGTGGAAAACAGCTTAGTTTGCAGAACTCATGTTAATCTGTGGTTGGTTGTTTCTTTTTCCAAAATAAGTAGTAGTCAGTAGTATGTAGGCATTGGAGTTTTCTCTCCCACGCCTTTTATATTACTATCTTTTATTCCTGCGACTGAAGCAATCTATTGTGCTGAGTATAAAAAAGTAAATTGGGTGTGGCAAGGTAAAAGATACTGTAGAACTCATGCATGCTGTAATAGTCTAAAAGACTGACAAATATATTAATGCACATTTATGCAAAATCAATTATATGTAACATCCTAAACTGCCTGGACATGTGCTTTGTTCCTTGTCATATGAACCCATGGCTAGTGAATTATACAGTAGGGTAAAAATGGTAACAGTTAAATTTTATACAGTTGGCTTCTTTCTGTTAACACAATCTCTTCCGTCAGCATGCATAAGCAGGTGATATTCTTTAGAGGTTGATGTTCCATAAAACCTGAAGACTTTTTAGTTTGGTCTGTTTTTAAAAAACGAGTGTCATTCAAATTCCAGTTTAATTTCTTTTATCGTTGTATACATGTTTTATAGTTGTATACATGTACCTGTACAGATTTTCCTCTTGCTCTGACATCCATTTTCATGAGAGCCGCTCTACTTTATGAACTGAGTAAACATTTTAATAAGCATGACTTTGTTCTGCACTTGGGGAAACTCAGACTTATCAGCATGGGTCTATTGAGAAAGGTGAGCAAAGGTCCTCTGGGAGTGCCAAGGCACCAGTCTCTGCATGCCGGGGACAAGAAATGCATTAGAGAGCCTGCAAATTTAACAAGTCAGAACGTTTTCACTATTTCCATATTTATCAAACATGTCAAGGAATGTGATCACAAGGCCTTCCAGGGATTAACTGCTCTAGTATTTTGATTGGTTTGTTGTTTGTTTTGTTTTTTCTTTTTTTTTAAACTGTGACAAAAGCCAAGTTCTCAGTGTGCAGCAGTGCTTTCATACCTATGAATGTGAAGAATGACTGGCTGATCTTGGAGATCTGTTCTGAATGGCAGGCAGCATTCTCTAAATGTTTAATCACACCCTGCAACTGACGAGGACTTATGCTTTGGGAGATGACTGGTGTTTTGGCATGTTTCCTGTGATTAAAGCCTGGAATGAATTTTCTGTAGTGTCTGTAAATATAATGCTGTGGATAAACCAGTCAATAATACTTAAAAACACATGTGTATCTGAGCAGTAAATTTAATCTCTTTAGGCTTACAAGTGTTATCAAGGCATTTTGAACACACTGGTTTAGCAGTGTGCACAAGATTTTGAAAGCTGGGATGGGCACGTTCTCTTCCTGCTAATACTGAGAGCGAACCAGAAAATGAGAACAAGAAATGAGGGAATCCAACCACATGAGAGAGACACCTGTAGAGAGAGGTCTCTGCAAAATGGGTTTGATTTCATGACTGGCTTACTGATACCTGACTCTAGGGGTGTTTTGGTAGATTGATCTAGCCTGCTTACTGGTGCTGTGTACTTTTATTGTATCCAAGTTATGAAAAGGATGATGGTAAATGGACTGAAAGTTGTATGTCAAGTTTCTAAAGGTGAAAAACATAGGTAAGCATTGGAATGGGTAGAAGGGTTTTCACTTTTTTGGATACCTTTTTGTTTTCCAAGAGCTACATTCCCCAAACTTCAGCTTCATAGTTTGAACTCGTGTTCCTGTAATCAAAGACACAGGATCACATTCATGTGCTCGTGAATAAGTGTGCAAAACTGCCTTTGAACTTCTGGCCAGTTTCAGACAGATTTGACACAAGATTAAAAGAAGTTCTTACAAATGTGGTGAAAGCAGATGACCAGCTTAAGAAGGTGAAGAAAAACTGTAGGTGCCCCTAACCATGAGAGAAGGTTCAACAGGTCCTCAAGTTCTTAACCTATTGCAAACAAGCAAGCAAAATAGTGTAGTATAGCCTGTTCTGACTTTAAAACCTTTGGAAGAACAATGATGAGTTCTGCTTCAAGAATTGATTTTATGTTCCAGGAAAAAACCTGTGGAATAACTGGAGCCTTTCCAATTAATGTAGGAATATTGATCAAATGTAGAAAGAGACCATAAAAGAGTCCTTTTGATGTTAGTGAATATAGAAAATTGTTGCATCTTGTTTTCATTCACAGTGGTTAAAAAATCACTTGGGTTTTTTTGCCATAGGTTTATTGTGATGAAATAGAGATTTGATGCAAGCTGTTACTTGTTTGGGTACAGTGCCTTTTTTTTTTTTTTTACTTGTCATCTTTTTCTTGTTATTTTGGCATTTTGAGGGGTGTTTTTTTTTCTTTGTTTGTTCTTCAAACACTTGCATTTAGGCAATGATGTGTTCCAGCTGGTAGTTCGTGGGCTAGATCCATGGGACACTTTGTATCCTTCTGTCTTTTCCTTGAGGAAGAAATGGACCACATGTGAAAGCTGTACTTGTAACCCATGCTGATGCCTGCATGTGGGCAGCAGTTACAGCCTGAGTCACCTGCATGTCAGTATATAAGAATAAGGTGGAGGTCATGCATTTGGCTTTGCCCTTTCAGCTGTTTGCTTCTGCTGCAAGTTTAAGCAAACTTAACAAAAGAAAGGTATTTTGTGCTTAAGTCATTGTCTAGAAAGCTGTGTAACAATACGCATGAACAATGGGTGTTAAGATACTGTTTGGATGCTTCTTGGTAAAAATCAGGGTTTTTTTCTCTAGCAGTTTTGAAAGAGAACAAATTTGGTCATTGTGATCAGAACTCTGACTATTAATGAGATCATCAAATATGATTTAATATTTATTAATGTCCAGAAGGTCGTAATGTAGCTTTCCAAGTGAAGATAGGAAAGAGAACTTAATCATGTTATAGATTGCTCTAGGTTAGCTCATCTGTTGATAGGATTAATTTAAAAAAAATAAGAATTCATATACGATGAAGTCTGTCTGCACTGGCTAAGTACTTTGGCATCTCCTGAGCCCAGCCTGTAGCTATACATGGTTCTTGCTGAGACAGGCCTCTAGTATATACAGGGCATGAGGGTGAAGGGAATATTTACTATTAAGATCTGCTAGAGAAATGAAAATAGCAATAATTCTGTTTCACTCTTATGTAGCACCTTTCATCTGAACATTTCAAAGCACTTTAATACCATTCAATTAAACTTTAAAATGTTCCTCTGTTATAGGTTGTTTATATACCTTGTTTACAGATGGGAGAAATATAACCAAGTCCAGTATGAAATGTTGCAAAGGGAGCTCTTAATAAGAGCCAGGAATAAAACCCCAGGAATCTTAAATCCCAGTTTTCTGCTTTAGGCTTAGATCCAGCAAACACTTCTGCAGGTGTTTTAATTCCTGCACGGCTCACATGTTTAAAGTTAAATATCTGAGTAAGTACTTGTAGGACTGGTGCATAACATTTAGGAGTCTTGCCTTTTTCAATCTGAGAAATGTAAAATGCTGAACATGTTTCAAGCTGGTCTTGGGCTTTGCGCTCTGAAATATATATTAATAAGTCATTCTGTGGGAAATTATGCTAGAGAGGTGATTTTTTTTTTTATTTTTTAAAAATAATCAGCTGCTTACCTCCTACAAACTGAAATGCAGAAATTTCAAATATATCATAAAAATACAGTTCTATACAAGTTGGGCTTGGAGTGGCTTAAGGATTTGATAATGTGAAAGTTCCTCCTTTTGTACCATCAGACATCCATCCAGAGGAGTGAAGTGTGCTAAAGGAGTTGAATGCCCTTGAAGATTGTCTCAATAGAAAATGTCATTGAACAGCATAGTAAATAGTGCAAATAGACTTAGATGCACTTAGGTCCTAATAACAAAAGTTTATTTTGTAAAGCGGTGGTAGGTAATCATTTGGAAACAGGGAAAATAGCATTGTGTAGTCTCTTGGAGAGGACTGAGACATCCATGGGTAAAATGAAAATGGGATTTTAGAAGAGGTGTATCTTACAGATAAAGGAAAGTCTGAATGCCAGTTCATAGGGCAGTCTTGAGACTTTGTGTAGAATTTGGTGGGAAATCAACAGTGTTTAAAAATGATATCATGAAGAAATTAGTTTAAAGAAGAGCTACAAGTGTTGTCAGGAACAGCAAGCCTCTTTTGAGAGGACACTGAAAGACCTTTGCTTGTTTATTGTACCAAGTTAAAGATACGAAGGGATAGGAACATAGGGGTTTTCCCCGTGCAGGAGAGGTGAAGTATAAGCTGAACTCCTCTGACAGTACCAAAAAATACCAGCTAAGTTGAAAAGTAATTTATGCTTATTGTGGAAATTAGAATTGGTTATGTCATGAGTTAGCAGCGTAGTTGTAAATCTGCTCATGGTATTGAAGGGGACAAGAATTTAAACAGTTTTTAAATGGGCTTTGGACAGCTTGAGGAAAGTACTATATTTTGTTCCAGCTCTGATAACAGGAGACTAGACTTGGTGTCTTGAACAATCTCATTCTGTGCATTAATTTTATAAATATAATATAAATGTTCTATAAATACTGATAAACTTTGGGAATGATGTAGTACCGTAGGGCTAAGTTCTGATACAGCATTACTGCTTTTTTAAATGCTGCTTCTTCAGTCTATTTAATTTCTGCCATGTGTTCACCTTGCCCTAGTAGCCTTGACATATGTTTCAGACCTAACACTGCCAAGTCCACCACTAAACCATATCCCTAAGCACCACATCTACCCATCTTTTAAATACCTCCAGGGATGGTGACTCAATGACTTCCCTGGGCAGCCTGTTCCAAATCTTAACAACTCTTTTGGTGAAGAAATATTTCCTAATATCCAGTCTAAACCTCCCCTGGTGCAGCTTGAGGCCATTTCCTCTTGTCCTATCACTTGTTGCTTGGGAGAAGAGACCAACCCCCACCTCTCTACAACCTCCTTTCAGGTAGTTGTAGAGAGTGATAAGGTCTCCCCTCAGCCTCCTTTTCTCCTGACTAAACAACCCCAGCTCCCTCAGCCATTCTTCATAAAACTTGTGCTCTAGACCCTTCACCAGCTTCGTTGCTCTTCTCTGAACATGCTCCAACACCTCAATGTCTTTCTTGCAGTGAGGGGCCCAAAACTGGACACAGTACTCGAGGCGGGGCCTCACCAGTGCCCAGTACAAGGGGACAATCACTTCCCTAGCCCTGCTGGCCACACTGTTTCTGATACAGGCCAGGATGCTCTTGCCTTCTTGGCCACCTGGGTACACTGCTGGCTCATATCCAGCCATCAGTCGACCAACACCCCCAGGTCCTTTTCCGCCGGGCAGCTCTCCAGCCACTCTGCCCCAATCCTGTAGCGCTGCATGAAATTGTTGTGACCCAAGTGCAGGACCCAGCACTTGGCCTTGTTGAACCTCAAACCATTGGCCTTGGCTCATCGATCCAGCCTGTCCAGATCCCTCTGTAGAGCCTTTCTACCCTGAAGCGCATCAACATTCCCGCCCAACTAACTGTCATCTGCAAACTTACTGGGGGCACTTGATCCCCTCGTACAGATCATTGATAAAGACATTCAACAGAGCTGGCACCAATACTGAACCCTGGGGAACACCGCTTATGACCAGCTGCCAACTGGATTTAACTCCATTCACCACCACTCTTTGGGCCCAGCCATGCAGCCAGTTTTTGCCACTTGTAAGCTAAAAGCATAGAAGTCTGTCTCTCTGTTATTTTGTAAGATATCAGGTAAAAATATGTATTTTTGACAATATATTAGATTTCCTCTGCTACTGGTAATCACTTACAAACAGTGAAATATTGTTTAATTATTTTAAACAATTTTATCTGCATTGTACTTTCTTGTGCTCTTCTCAGTTTGGTCAATGGAAGCATGTTAGCAATTTTTAATAGGTTTTGCTTTCAGACTAGTATACAGAAACAAATATCTGTTTGGATTGCTCGTACTGCAGGGTTAAACTTTAATCATACATCATGCACATCACACAGAAGTACCATATTCTACTTTTGCTCTTTGGCTAGGGTCTCAAGTGCCTGATAAGATGGCAAAGACAGAAGTTTTTCCTTGAAAATGCTCTTCTTTGGTGGTACTTGTTAAGTTAGCAGACACAAAAGCATCCAGATGTTTTTTGTACATCTGTATTAGTTTGTAACCTTCAGGCATACTCTACAGCATGAAAGATGAAGAAGAAACCAAAGGTGCACCTACTCCTAGTAGGGTTGTGTGGCAGCAAGGGACATGGAATGGTCTGATGGCCTTATTTCCCTACTACTTAGGTGGCTGAGCATCGTGTTAGTGTGACAGTAGTGCTGGTAGTACCTACCCATGCTTGCGAGATGCAAGCATGAGTTAGGTACTGTGTTCCTGGGTCCTGCAGTTAAGAGGCACCAAGTGTTTTGAAGACTCTCCCTTCTCTTCTTATCTCCTGCCTAATGAGTTACGCACCATTTGTTCACACACGTAACTTTAAATACTCGGGTATAGTGACTATTCAATGTCAGATGTATTTTCAACTTTTTATTTCTCCTAATAGTTACGTTGTCAGTTTAAAAGTGAGGGGCTATTGAATTTGCATCACTTCAGTAAATTTAGGGATATGCCTCTGATGTTTGGAGGTTATGATGAGCTGGGGACAGAAGCTGAGTCTCATGGTATGACGGGACAGAAAGAGAATGTAGCTGATGGAGTAGGGTGCAGGCATAGCAAGTAGGGCCCCAGAGGTGCACTGAACTTCTCAAATTCACCTAACACCCCTGTTCCCACTCTGTGTCCCTTCTGTACAGAAAATTTCATGCAGATTCCCACATTTAATTTTCTTTGGCTGTTACTGGTTCCTGCCACATCTTCTGAGAAATTCAGAGAATCAAGTACTGTCTCCTTAATACCTGTGTTTGAAAGAAATACTGATCACTCATCACTGATGAGAAATATAATACGTAGAGTTATGCTGTAGTGGGCAGGTTTTGTGGTGCAGTGTGTTTTTAAAAAAGCTGTTCTTAGCTTTTTTGTTTTGTTAAAAAAAAAAAAAGGAAGAATAATGAGGACAATTATTCATCTTCCCAAACCTGTGTTCTGAGACAAAATTGACTTTATTAAGCTAAATAGGACCAACAATTTGAATAGCAGCAGCATTTTCCCCAAAATGTGACTTGGTGAGGAAACATGGATGTAGTTGAAATAAGGGAGTGAGCGACCATGAAATCTAGCAGTGGAGGGAAAAATGATGTATTTTCCACTTGGGATGTATAAAAAAAATAATAATCTAATTTCCTTTTTCTTCTCTGGGATAACATTATGGGGAAACATAAGCAACAGAAGTACAGGCAAGTATAGAGAAGAAAGGTACAAAGATGGTTAGCTGGTTTGACCATGTCTGTAGTCATTTGTGCAGTCAAGTCGGTCACAGGTTCCCCTGCCTCACCCCCTCCTTTGTCCCAGTCTTCACTTGCTGATGGCGCCAGATTCCTCTGCTACTTTGGGAGTTGTGTTTGCAGCAGCAGCAGCCACCTCCCTGTTCAACAGCAGCACCTCCCTGATTCTGTGGGAGATCATCTTCCAAGAAGCTGACAGCAGATCTGTTTACCAGCAGCAACTGGGGACACAGTAAATCGAAGCACAACTTTTTTTTTTTCCTTTTGTCAGAATGAATGAATGAAGTGTTGAGATGGGCCGGTATCCAGAGGAAATTGTGAACCATATGACTTTGTCTTGGTTGCGCTGTATTAAAAGTCACGCTGTTTTCTTATTTAAAATAGCGTGTTTTGCGTTATTTAAAATGATGTGTGTGTTTGAAAATAGTTTGGCTTTAAAAAAAAAAACAGTCATGCCACGTAGGCTGACTGTACTTAGTTTTATATTTAAATTTCTTTCCTCCAAGAGTATGTAGGATGGTAGAATGCGACTAAGGCTGGGAACCCATTAGGCTAATGTGTATACAGTACATACGCACAAGATGAAGTGGTTTGGGCCACAGAATGCTTACAGTCAAAATGAACATTGAAATTTGGGCTTGTTTTGAAATCCCAGTTCATACAGTGAAGGAAAAAAATACTCAGTTAAAAATAGTCAGGATTAGAATGTAGAAAACCTTAACAGATGTGTGTATGTGTTTCAGGACATGTGCTCTTAACTTTCATTTCTTTAGCAAGAGATTCACATGCTGAATTGATTACTCCATAGCTGTTTCCTGCATAACTTGTTTTGGCTGAAACATCCTGTAGAGACAGGACACTAGATTCGGTCAGAGAGAGTAGCTGGGTTTAGTAAGCCTCTCTTCCTTTCCGTGCTCTATCAGAATCTCTCCTCCGGGCTGGCTCGTGACTTACAGCATGGGATGCGTAAACTCCATCGCGCTTCACACTGCCTACCCTGGCTCCATTTTACTTCAGCCCATCTTGCCCAGTCCCTGTCCCAAGGTCGAGCTTTCTGTCTGGTCTGAGGGTCCTGTTAATGTTTCGCAAATATTCAGAAAGTGAATGTAGGGCTTCTACATGAAGTAGTAAGACATAATTACAAAAGCTTTCTAGAATATTTTAGTCAATCTTAAGATTAGATTTAGTTTCTTGGCCAATTTTTTCTCAGACAAACCTAAACAGTACTGGAAATGCCTATACTGTGATAGAGATGGGAGACAGTTTAAAAATAAATCTCTTAAGTTTCCATTTGAGTGGAAATCCAACTGGGAAAAAAGTTTCACTACATGCCAAGTGATTGCAAAAAAGGCCTTTAGAATATTAACCTTATCTATAGTTGTTTCACATGCCACTTCATTAACATTGCATCCCGATGAGTCTTTCTATTTGTGACTTCCAGAGCTGGAATTTCTAGGGATGAGGCAGCAGCTATCAAAAATACAATTAGATCTAATTGTTGTGAAATAAGTATTTTATTGGCACAGATGACAGGAGTTGAGAAATACACACTATCTTTCATCTGTGCATTTCAAATCACTTTCCAGATGAGCTAATTAGGCCTTCTAGATGATTAGATGTAACTTATAAATAAATAATGGGAAGTGACTTGCCTAGTATCACATAGCAAATCAAAAGCTGCCTAAAATGAAACCTGGGAGACCTGGCTCCAAATTTCCTGCCATCAGCACACAGTCAGTCAGTAGCTCCCGATGCTGCATCTAAGTAAGATGTATTTGTACAAGACCATGGAAAGTGGAGGGCTTGAATTTTCAGATCTCTGCTGCAGCTCGTACTTCATTGTACAGTACTTCACATGGTTGTTGCGGAAGAAGAGCGGAGCTCCTTCTTCGCTGAATAAAGAAATGCTTATTTAAAAAGTCAGGCTGTGGCGAAAATGTGGAGAATGCCAATTATTCCTGTAGTAAGGTGGAAGCTTTGAGTTTGTTAAATTGAGTCCTGCTTTGGGAACAGTCTTTAGGTTAAATAAACAGTAGTTTGAAGTTTCCCTAACACAAAGGATTGTTTTATTTGAGCATTGCAGGTGCTTGAATGTTTTTTGTTGGTTTTGGTATTTAGTGTTTTGTTTTAAACTAAAGATCACATTGATCTTTTTAGTTTTTGTTTTTCCTGCTAGTGTTGGTAACATAATTTCTTTATCTTGGTGATATTGATATTTTGGTACTGTTGACTGGTATTGTGTCGGTCGGTTACGCTCTTCTAGTTGGTCTGAATGTCCTCTTATGAACTCAAGTCTAAACTAGTATTCTTGGAGTATTGATGATATTGATAGCCTTCTGTTTATGCTGTCTCAGGTGAAGAATGACGTACCCCTTTGGAACTGTATGCCTGTAATTTCTGAACTAAGGAGGGCTCAAGTGCTTCATGTGTAACAAATTAGGGTGCCTATAGCTCTTGCCTCAGAGCTTGCAGTGTGAAACGCTTGCTGCTGACTGTACAAAACTCCCTGGTGTACTGCAGTGTGTAGTGACACTCAAAAGCAGTGGGTGTTATTGCGAGTGTGTTTGCTTATATTCGAAATGAACCTTTTAAAAGCTTAAAATAAAAGTTTTTTTGCCCAACTCCTTAGTCATTTGCTTTGGTGCATGTGCTTGTGGGACCCGCTGGTGGTACCCACATCCAGTAAGCAGGGCTAACATGCTGTAGCAAGCGCCCCTGGAAATGGGAGGTGTTTGGAGTTCAGAAAGAGAGACTTCCAGCTCATGAAATTTTATCCAGTTCCTTTGAAATTTTGGGGGAAAGGATCAGGAAATTGAGTACACTGCTGTTCAGATGTCAGGGAGTCTAGGTCCTGATGGAAGGACAGAATTCATGTTTTCATGTTACAGGGATCACAAAAAAACCTGTAAGATGGCATTTTTCATATAACAGAACTAAGAACTTCATAATGTTGATGTTTGTGAGCATAATCATTTGGCATAGTCTGATCTTGTTATGCAAGGAATAACAATACACTTTTTTTGGTATATTTTCTTCCTTTCCCTGAAATTAAATAGTAGCATGAGAAAGACTCTTTCAAAACATACTGCATCATTGATAACATTTTAATTAATAGGAGTTATGGGTTTTGCATACATAAGCATAAACGTTAGCTGGCACAAATTAACTTCTTACCTCATTGTTCTTAAGGTACAAGTAGAAAAGCAAATCAATTTCTCATGGGAAAAGTGATGTTGATGAAAGTATGCAGCAAATCAGGGTATTAATTTAAATAATGTTGTGTTAATGAAACTGAGTGACGAGGCAACATGAACTGTGACAAACAATGATAAATTAGTTTATCCTGAAGACAAATTCATTATAATTAAGTTACAGACACTGTAAGAAAAATGGCACTCAAACTAGCTACAGATTACCCAGCAGCTCTGCCTTCTGTGCATTCTCTGTGTGGAGACTCTATGATTCTGTGACTTACATAGGGAAGATTAAATAGCAGTTGTATTAGAGAGAGGTGATTGTTGAATCCACATTTTATAGTCAGACCAGATTCTACTACCTTTCCATAAACTGATACCATGTTCTGAAAACAGTTCTATGAGCTTCACTGGTGCTACTTGCAGAAAAAAAATTACTGCTTAATGTGAGTAAGGATTGCAGATAGTGAATATACGGCATTATTCTTACATTGACAAAACTGATACAGTTGCAGAAAAACTAAGACATTGTAAGAATCTCCATCTGAGTTCTGATACAGGATGTAATCCTTTTAGGTAACAAAATACATTAATAACTTAACTCATTATGAAAGTTACATTCTGCTCTCTGATGTTCATGAGAGATTAAAGATCAGATTTGAAGAGACAGCCAAGCCAAATTAGCATTTTGTTGCTGCTGGGAGTAGTCCTGCTTCTTTTTCCTCCCTCGCTTGTTCTGATGTTCATCTGATCCTTTGGTAAGTTGATTGAGGTTACCAGCTTGCAAAAGGCTCGTTCTGGATAGATTAGCTTTCTGCCAGGGAATTGACTCACTGAAGGATCACATGAATATCAGAGCTGATACAAGGAAAGCATCAGGAACGAGTGGCTGGAAAGGGGAATGCTAAGAGGAGGAGGGAGTACGGGACCCGGTTTTGGCAGCAGTTGATCTGTTCTGCCAGCTCAGCTGAGTTCCTCTTATTGCACCTTAGCATCTGACTGCTTTAAATTGGTCTAGTTTTCAGAATGCTGGTCTGTAAAATACTCAGTATATTCAGAGAGGTGGGACTACCCGAGAAAACTAATGACTAGAAAATACTTCAGTCCTACCAACGCTGAATTACTCTGTCAGCTGGGAATAATGAACTTCCTGCTGGTATGGTGAATGACTGACTTTTTGAAAGAAGTCTTGTTGGTAAACAGGAGAAACCTATTATTTTCAAAGCTTGTATTTCTCATTTGCTGGTATTCTATCATTGTATGAGATCAATTTAGTTGTTTCAGTTGGTGATACCGTGTTGCAGCACAAAACCAATGTATGTGCTGGGGTGCTGGCCCTTGCAGAGGCATTCATGCTGCAGTCCTTCCTGGACTAGGATAAATAGCAAAGTTCTGCCACATGTGCTGTAACTGTACCAAAGAAATATGCAATGTCTGTCTCCTTAGGCAATACAGAATTCTTTCATCATCTGCAGGCAAGGACTTTTTATGCTTTCAGGAAAAATATGTACACTTTAAAATATACTATTGAGTACACTGTGTTTATCCTAAAGCTCTTGAGCTGGGAGTAAAAAGTGCAGAGAGCCTCAGAGGCTTACTGTTCTTTAGTGTATCTGAATAACAGGTGTTCTTAGAATTATTGCTTGCCTTCGCAGCATGCCAGGAGAGTACTTCAGCTCATGCTGCCAGGCTTAGCTTTTTCTTTTTATTCAAGGCAGGACAGAAAAGGATCAAGAGCGTCTGCCTTTTACTGACCACCTAATTGTCTATGGAGATGCAGGAAGTTGCATATTTCCCTTTTAAGGTTGTAAAAATGACCTTGTTGAGTATCTTAAGCCAGGATTTTAGCATATTCTGCCACCTTTATAGTGCAAGCACCATGCCTGCATTATACTGGATTCCAGCCTTGCTGCTGTGACCCTGTCTTTTCATTATCACATTACTGTTTTTCTTGTATGTCCAAGTAAGGGGGACTTCTGTACTCCAGTTAGTGCATCTCGGCATTCACACAAGTGAGAATGCATGATAAATAATCTTTTGGGGTGAGTATTTAAACTTAACAGGTTTATGTATGTGTTTATAAACATAAGCATATGCAATTAGCCTTTGTGTATGACCTCTATCAAAAGCTTCCTTCCAAAAGCCCCAACAAAGTACCACGGAACAGGATCAAGAATGAGCAATGTAGTGTTAATTGTGCGTGTCAGCACTGCAACATTACCTCTTCCTGCAGTGGCTATCCTGTTGATACCCGGTTAGGGATGATTCTTCCTTGATTTTTATTGGAGAAACTGTGTACCTTAGTTTGCTAAAGCTTTTTCTGTAAAGACTACTCATGTTTCCTGCCTACACATGTCCTCTTGAATTGATGATTTAATATCTACCATGAATATCTACTCTTTCTGTTCCTCGAATCTTTGATTAGACGTAAATTTAGCTATCATCTCAGAACAACAATCTGGGGGGGATTCCACAGGTAATAGCCGTATTTACAGTAAGTAGAGGTAGCCTTGTGGTGACAGTGTTAAGAGTAGAAATCACAAGGTCTGAAATCTGCTCCTGTCTTTGTCCTAGACTTAGTTCTTAATATAGACAAGCCACAGCATGTCTCTGCTGTGAAATAGGGATTATACCTGCCTACTTAAGAGCAGCGCCAGTTTGCTACCCTTTACTAAGAAAGAAGATTGTAAAAGAAGTGCAAAGTGACATTTCAACTCCGTTTGCATTTCATTTGAACTCTGGATTTCCAGGGTGAAGGAAAATGAGTATTTGTTTTACTGTCTCAAAGTACTGCAGCTGGAAAAAGACTTTTTTTCCTCACTGAAAGCTTCCATTTTTTTTCCTTCCTCCTCACTTGTTTTCAGAGTGTTCTCATGTTGCTGCATCTGCCTCTGTCAGTTATGCCAATAAACTGTTTGCGTGCTGGCACTTTTGAATTTTTGTCTAATTTAAATTTTTTTGGGTTTCTGATGTGCTTTAACTTCTCCAGAGCTGAGCTTTGGCTGTTCTGCATGTGCTGCAGTAGAAGGCATGAGGGCAACTAAAACCATGAACCATTTGGCTTATGGCAAGTGACTTTTTGTTGTTCCTAATTAAAATATGAAAATGGGAGACAGAACCATGTTAGTGTTACTTTTCTCTTTGTATTTCTGCTCAATGGTAACCTTTGACTCTACAGATTGAAATGGTTTTGTTGCTTTATACCATTTTTAGTATTGGTATAAAGATTTTGAAGACAGCAGGTGGTTTTTTTAATTATTATTTTTATTGAAATATTCCTTGGTTTGGCTTTTACAAACTTACCTATCCAACCTCTGTCCTGTTCAGTGTTTCAGGGCTGCTTTGCTTTGCTCTTTGTATCAGGAAGTGAAGGCAACAGGTAAAACAGGGTTCAGAACATGGTAGTGTTGGTTGTGTGTTTGCCTGTTGGAACATGTAACACGCTCATTAACACCTTTTCAGACAAGGTTGCTCCTGCGAGGCTGAGGGGAGGGCGGAGGGAGGAGGTGGATCCCTCTTAGGACTTTTCATGTGTTTTGTTTTAGTTCTCTGTACTTCTGATGGCCTGGCTGGAAGGTTGGCACCTTCCTGTGGGTGCCACTACCCATTTTGACCGGGCATCCTTCCTTGCATTGGAGACTTAAAACTTCATACTTTGAGGTTAAAAGATAAAGCAATTATCGAGGCTTCAAGCAGCCTCTTGATGGAATGAATCTGTTTGGGCATCTTTACACAGTGTTAGTAAATTGGTGGAAGTTTGCTTTTTATGCTTCATTTTTTTTTTTTTCTACTTTCTTTGGACTGTCTTGACGAGTTACCTGCTTCTGGAGTAACAGACAGATTAACAAATTATATAAATATAAAAAATACCACGTCGTTCCTTTTTTGTAGCTCAGGGTGCCTGGTAGGAGTTTAAAATAACAAACATCCATCAATGTTGTTTTCCTGGTTCAAATGGCAACTGTTTGAAACATCTGCTGTCTAACAGTGCGTGGATAACATACTTTATTAGAAGTCACATGTCTGGAGAGTTGTATCTGAGCCAGTGTGTTTTAGGTTTTTTTTACAACAAGCTATGCTGCTAATCTTTGCTCAAAAACTAGGCTTTTGGCTGATGTTCCTCAACCTCAAAGCATGTAATTTGGCTAAAGGACATATTTTATTCTTCAACATTTGTGAAGCATATAGGTATGTGAAGAGCAACAAACTCTGGCACAAGCAGCCTGTTATTCAGTCATTTTTGAGCTAAGCTTATTGCTATCAATCTTAGGAAGCACTCCTACATCTTGGCTATGGCTGCCTTTAGAAATGGGTGTCAGCATGAGTTAAATACAAATTCAGTCTGGTTTGTAACAGCTTTGTTTATGCTTATTTTTTTCTACCTCCTCTGTTGGTATATTAGTATAAATCACTAAAACTTGCTTGAAGGAAATGGGACAATGCTGAGTAACAACTGCTAAGGTTTCGGACTTCATTATTTTTTTTCTAACGTGTTTGTTTTAGATAACAAAAGTTCTCATGGTGAGAGAGAGAGGTAATATTAAAGCAGCTAGTTTAGCATTTAAAAGGAAAGGAATAACAACACACTGAAAGACTTTTTTCTTACTGTGATAGCCAACCTCAACAGTAGATCAAATCAGTGTTTAAAAGTTTAATGTAGCAAATGGTGAGTTATACTCTGAGATTCCAGTTTAGGTAGTTGCACTAATTGAACTGTTAAGGAGTGAGAAGTCTGTCTAATAAATTTTCACAAAGCTTTTAGTTGTGAAGAGACAAATGTAAATATTTGTGGTTGTGAGGAACTTTGTACACATCGGTGGGGTCAAATAGAGTAATACAGCCTTTTGTTTGCCTCTTTCAGTGGTTTTGAAGAACATAAGTATTCATCGTAATTTAACAAAAGGCAATATCTCAGTTTTCCACCTACATCTAGATCCAACAGTCAGAATGAGTTGAATTCAGAGGAGGAGAAAGATTCATGGGAAGGATGGTTTTCAGCTGCCTTTCTGTTCCCTAGGGCTGGGGTTTTTTGGTTTTGTTTGTTTGTTTCCTCAGTGTGTGATATTGCAGCAATCTTTGGCCTCTACCCAAGAGGTGATTGTGATGCTCAGAGATCGTCTTTCCACTTCACTGACAATACACTTCATCTCCCTTCAGCTTCCCCTTGAGCATCAGAAGGCAATAACACCCTGATGGTCAAGTGTCTTGCAGTCAGGGTGTCGCTACTTTTCTGTGCAGCAGAATCTTTCCAGGTGACTGCTGCTTTGGTGAACTTGCCAGTTGTAATTCACCCTTGCCCCTTAAGCCTGTGCCTTCTGTTTCTTGTCAGCTACCTCCGTTGCTGAGAAGGAAGCGTGAGGAGCTGAAACGAATTCTGTCTCTCCCTGTACATGAACATTCATCCCTTATCCCGACACCTGTGGAGGCATTTGCATTACTCTGATTAACTGGTTAATCCTAACGATGCCACATACTTAAAGATCAAAGAATAATTTACAGGATTGTTAATGCAGGTTCATTTTCATGGGGCGTCAACTCTCCATTTTTGTGTACAACATAGAACAGTTACTTCAGCACTTGGAGCGTTTGCCTCCCAGTTGGCCACTGAGCTCTTTGGCTGGTAGGATGGCAGAGTCCGGTACCTTGAGAGAGGCTTGTGGCAACCTTTGCTGTCGACTGTCTTTGGAGAAAGACTTTAGTTTACACTGAGAACTAAGCTTGCGAAACTACCAGGTGTACTAGGCATGGCAAACACGTTTTTCCTTGAGTTTTTCTCACAGAGCCCTGAGAATCCTTCTCCCTGGTTAAGAGGCTCCAGTTTGTAGCGATTATCCATCTGGCAGAAACTTAAATGTATTTGGGCTAACCGGGGGAATTGGTAGAAAGCGAAGTGCTCAGTCCACTGCAACTCTATCAAGTAATGCTTTACAATGTTGGTAGCAGATCTCTGTAACAGCGTTGCCTTGGTGTTTTGAATGCGTATCAATAATATAATACTGTGCATAACCCAGAAGTGTATAGTTTTGAGATAATGTCATTTGTACTTGCTGTGTGTTAGAACATGTTCAATGACAGAATATTTTTTTCCCCAGTCAAAACCAGCTCATCAATTTTGCTACATCAGGACTCTTCTATTCTCCCCAGTATTACTTGCAGACTTCAGCTTTCCTTCTTTTTTAGGATAAATCATGTAGATGTTAGTGCCATTTACCAAATCATTTTAGACAGCACTATTTTCTTCTGCCATTTTGTGTGCTTTGTATTACCAAGCTGTAACCTGTGCTGGCAGCACTGTATGTCATCTGTCGACTTCAGTGCTCAGTATTTTAGTTTTCCCTCTCAATAAGGTTGTTCCCCCATTGCTGACTCTGTTACTGACAAGCCTAGAGAAGGACTCTGTGGTCGGACTGTCCAGTGGGAGGCTGTGAAAGAACTGGGATTGAAGCTTCTTGCAGAGCGGGTGTATAAGCCTGACTGGGTGTTAGAAGCGTGCATTGTGCTGTCCTGGTTCAAGGGTGGGACTTGTCAAACCACAGTTCTGTTTCATTACTCATAAAGGTTCTTGTCCACCAGGACATCCATGATATTAGTAGCAGCCTTTGCATACTCTTTTCAAGAGAAAAAGTACCTTTGAAGGGTAATTGTATGCTTCCTGCACTATCGTGGTGGACTGACCCCAGCTGGCAGCTCGCTCGTTCACTCTCTCTGCAGAGGAATGGGGGGGGAATTGGAAGGGCAACAGCAAGAAAAGAAGTGTGGGTCAAGGTAGAGACAGCTTAAATGAAGGGGGGGGACACCTCAACAAACACACTCCCACACCCTCTCCCCCAACAAGTGATGCAAGGGCAGTCACCACCAGCACACAAATGCCCAGCCAGTATCTGAGCAATGGCTACTTGGGGAAAAACTCACCCCCCCGCCCTCCCCACCAGACCACCACCCCATTTTATGGCTGCGCATGATGTTAGGTGGTTTGGAATAGCTCTTTGGTTCATTCAAGTCAGCTGCCTCAGTTATGTCCCCTCCCAACCTAACAAAGGTGGCACAGCGAGTAACAGAGACGGCCTTGATGCTTTGTAAGCTGTGTTCAGCAGTGGCGAAAACACCGGTGCGCCAGCAACAGTGTTTTGGTCACCAGTCCAAAACACAGCACCATGTGGGCTGCTGTGAAGAAAATGAACTCCATCCTGGCCAGACCCAGTACAATTGTGTACTGTAACTGATTGCGCGGCTGCTTTATTTCAGAATTTCCCCCTTTAACAGGTGCACGAGAATGTGTTGCTGGTCAGTAAAGGTTCAAGCATTACTCAAACATTGCAGTGTATTCAGTTCAGTAGCTGAAATCAGACCAAATTCTTGGATTAAGCTGGGATTAACGTCTAGTGGAATCTATGCAGTAGCAATGATCTGAAAACTAAGATTCTTAAGGTCAGTGTTTTTCTTGTAGTTTAGTCATTATTCAAACCTGACTGAAATATTTATCCTTTTAGTTTCAGTATCCTCAACTATGAAATAATAATGCTGATAACACTGACTGAATTCTGAAGTACGTGGTAGCAGAAAGGTAGTTATGCTAAAAGTAGGGGTGTTTGCAAGGATCCTTTATTTCTTAGGAATACCAGTAATTAAAAAAAAAAAAAAGCACCGTGTTGTTACTATTCTCGGATATTTTTTTTTCTGAATAAGAAAATATTCTTGAGAGATCTCCATGAATTCTCAAGTTTGTCTTCATCTTGAGATATTTGACAGCAATGCCAAATAACACTGGAGCTATTGTTAGAAGGAAACCTGATATTGTTGTTGTTCCACTTAAATGGAGTTGTGCCAGGAAGTGCCAGCTCTCCTATTGAGGGAACTCAATCAACTGGAAGAGTTCTTGGTTTCCTGCATTACTGGCTACCCATTGAATGAGAAGAACTGATTTAATCCAAGTATGACAGCTTACTCAACAAGCATTTTGAAGGAGTGATATGTAAATGAATTGTCCTTTGCAGGGAAGTTGTCTTCAATGTAAATCACAAGTGGGAAACATGGGTTTTGAGCTGGTAGATTTTATATGCATAGACAAAAGCCCATATCTTTTAAAAGATGATTCAATTAATGTGGGGTAAGGCAATACAACATTTCACTTGGAGTATTAAGAGAGAAGAAAAGCAGTTTAGTTTGGATCAACTACATTTCATGCAATTCAAAAGAAATTTTATTCTATTCCAGAAACTTCTCACTTCATTTTACCGTATCTTTTATTTAACATATGCTGGGTAGATAGTATATGGCTTAGTTCACCCACAAAATCAGAGGAATTAGCAACTTCAATTAGCTTCAGTGACAAAATACCTTGACATTGAACTGCTGTTTAAAATTTGGATTTCTTAGAACTGTTAGCTTGACTTGTGACATTCAATTACTTTAATTGAATTTAATTTTTAGGCCAGGGGCTTAAAGCAAAACCAAAAAAAGGATATGGTGTTAATGAAAACTGTGAGGGGGAATCACTACTTAAATTTAAATGGTAGAAATTCACATAGATAGACTGGTCTGTAGGTTTTGAAGATTCACTGCAGTTGGGTAACATTAAATACCTCCTGTTTAAGTTGTACTAGCACAATTTTTAGACATGTTTCTGTTTCATTCTATGGCAGGTGTGAGACATTTACCATTTAAAAGTAAATAAAGAACCTGGGAATATTTATGTAAGATCATCAGTGTTTAAAATCTTGGTAGTTTGTACAGGTTTCAGCTCTTCAAATTCCCTCTTCAACTTAATTAGGTGTAATATGAAACTCTATATCGTAAGGTACAGGGTAGAGCTTCTTGTGAACAAAGAGCTTTGGGATGCATTGGCATGAAAAATATTACGGAATTACAGGTAGTGTTGTTTGGTTTAGACTGTTAAGAAAGAAGTGCTTGGCTGATGTTGAATACAACTAAAAGTAAGTTTCACTACTTGTGTGCACTAACTAGACAGAGTGTAGGAAGTGCAACAAAACAAATATAAATTTTATAGTCTAAATTGATTGTTAATTTTGTAACAGCCTTCACCTGACTGTAGCAAATTTCCTGAGGGTTAAGGACCGGATGGAGTTAATTTGCTCCTCCCAGTCAGTCACTAATCTTCAAGTAGTTGGTTTCAGTGCTTATGCTTGATTTCATAGGATTCAGTGAATTTGTATTCTGTGTAGAGGGAGGAAGGATGGACACAATCTTGGCAACGTTTCAGTAATGACAGTGATTATCTCCAAATATCTGTTCTCCAATGTCAGCAACTAATTAAACAAACTGCTGTGTACCTTTCTCCCACAGTAGTCATGAATTGCATGTTGTGTAATGGCTGTATTTCTCTGCAGATGCAGTGTGTCTCACACAGGGGAAAGTGGTTCCTGCTTGTGGCTCATATAATTTATCATATAAAAATAATAATAAAAAATTATCATATATTTCCAGAAATATTAACTGCAGATTTCACTACGTGCCCTTTTTTGCTGCCGGCACTACAGAACAGATTCCTCACCCAACCTGTCTCAAATCAGAATGAGTTGGGCAAGGCTTCCAGACTGCCTGGTCAATCACATGCTCATTGAACAACCAGTACATTACAATTGGGCAAATGTTCCATTAAAACTGAGACAAGTCCCAGAAACACAAGCCAATGATGTCAGCAGAATGAGTCTGTGCAATTTTTAGTTGGTATATTTAAGGTCAAGAAGTGTTGAAGTTCCTGTATTTCTTGTCACATCCCATTTAAAGGGCGGCTTCTATTTCTGTATAAATGGAAGTTCTGGTAGATGAGCAGCCTTTAGTAGTAGACAGTGGGAGCTTTGGGCCAACTGTGTTCCTTTGATAAACTGTTTGGAAGGAGGTAATTTCACCCAAGGGAAACTTAGTTTTATGGCTTCTTCATAATCCTAACTGTGGCCGTCTTTAAAACAGATAACTATATAGTGGTACCCAAAACGTACTAAGTGTTTTGAAGTCCTTACTATGAAAAATAACTCAGCTCTCTGAAAGGTAGAGGAAATATAAATATGCGGTAAGTATAATAATAGTAAAAAAACAAAACCAAAAACTTGGTAAGTAGGTAACTGCATGAGGTGAAGTGATGGTTTTCTGTGGTTTGGGTTTTTGATTATGTTTTTTGTATATGAGAACGGCCAGATTGGGGAGAAACTTCAGGCATATTGACAAAAGAAAAAGAGTTTTAAATAAGTCTAGGAGTGATGGAGATGAAGAAGGGAGTTTGAGGGAAGAAGACTGCGTGAATGGCCGATTCTGTAAGGTCTGTGTGAATGGCAGAGGAAATATGCTTGGTTGGTTTGTCATCACTTCCCTTCCCTTTTTGTTTTCTAGTCAGCAGTGATTTTCCTTCAATCTTTTTGATCGCTGACGGCACCTGGAAAGGTGGAGGTAAATAGGCAGAAAACTGCTTACTTTTTGCCTGGCAGTTGTCTTTAGCAGTGAGCTTTTCTGTGCTCCCAATAAGGATGCTTTTGTTGTCCAAGCAAGAACCAGGGCTTGGCAGGCTCCAGAGCTGTCATGGAAGATTCCTAGCAGGAGGGAAGTGCAGGAAGGGTGTGAATCTCTTCAGGATTTCCGGCCCCAGAAGCAACTTGTTTTATGGAAGTAATTTTTTTTTAAGCTTTTCCTCTTTCCTTTATGGGCAGGATTTGCGAGTGACTTGACATATTTTGAGGCATTTAATTTTTCAGACAAAACAGGAACTGTTTTATCTCTAGATAATATCACCGTTGACATCAGAGACAAGCTTCATTGCTGGTATAAGCAGGTGCAACTGTATTGACTTGAGAGAAGTTGCACACATATTTGCCAGAGGTGAACGTCTCCTCTTTCCACCCACATAACAGTTGGGTAAATAATGATGCACACAGTTCTCATAAGGGGATTATAGCAAAGCCACAATGGACCGTATTCAGTTTTGATAGAATCAAGTGACTTCACTTTGTAGGCTGATAATGCGATTTACTACCATACCAAGGCTTCAGGTCTGAACCAGATACAACTTGTTTCACTTGTGCATACAAAGCATTTGACTGAGTTTGAGATACGTGTTTTCTGTCAGCTCATTTATGAGTTATTTAGTGCAGGCACGTTTAGGATCAACCATCCAAGGTCCTCTTGTGTCTAAAAGCGACTAAATTAAGAGCTTGTGATGCAGCAGTTTTTACTGGCATGGAATATATACAGGGGTGAAAATAAAATAATAAACTCTTCTGCAAGCATGTCTTAAGTCATATTGGTGTGTTTATTTGGGACTCGGTATGAGGGGGCAGGCAGGGGGGCTTGTCTTTCCCAGGCTCTGTACACACTTCATTAGGGGTACTTTATTTATATTACAAGGTCAAATGTGATCCTGGTGCAGAGGCCTCTGACTTAAACAGAAATTCCCTTGATTGTTAGTGAGATTTTTAAATTTTTTTTCCTCCCAAGTCACTTTCTGACGTCTGGCCTGATTGAAAACAGGCAGAAACTGGCACGGAACAATATTATGTCATCCTTTGCTTATATTTCCTACCCACTCATTCTTTATTTTAATGTTATATGAGGTCTTCAGCAGAGTGTGACATATTGTTATAATTACATCATTTGGAAATGTGTTTATCCCCAAGAGTCGTAATTTGATTTAGGAACTGTTTTCCCTGCTTTCAGTCTGTTATTCATAGCATGGCATGACCATCAGGCTTCTGCAGCAGGACTTGACACACCACTTTAAATATTTGCAAACCAAAACACAAGAGTCCATTGATGCACGTGGGGAGGAAAGAAGGAAGGGGACGTGATTTAAGATTCGATAAAATTATTGCAGGTTGAATAAGCTCTAATAATATTGTGGTAGTTTCTGTGTAGGGTATTAATCCATTCATATCTCTTTGCCATATAAACAAATGCATTTTTATGAGTGTTTTTATATGTTTCTGTAGGGTGCTTGTAATGGAACTGCATGTCTGGCCCTTGGCCTCATGCAATGGGAAGCAATAGCTCTTGAGCGTGTTTGTTAAGAAAATTGCTGTGACTTTTAGCCACGGTTTTTGATGCCTGCAGAAAAACATATTTAATTAGAACACAGAAGTTAAGGAAACTTCAGAGCAGTGTTCAAAAACATTTCAAGATCTGCCTTGTGAATTGAACAGCTGTGTAAATGTGGGAAACTGCCATTTTTGTGATGATAAGAAGCAGAGTCCCATGATGTTCATCAGGCATGGAAGAGCTGCCACCAGAGGTATCAAGACCCTCCAGAGATGTGAAATTCAGACTCAGCCCACATTTTTAAGGCTTGCTGTTACATGAAACCTACGTATTATAAGAATATATCCGAAGGCCCAGAAAAAAGTATGAGCTGTGCTATTAGAGTAAAATAAAGCTGTTCCTGCAGCGTTATTTTGCTTTCTCTGGTGATCATTAAGGTTCATTAAACTGTTTGCTTTTAAAGTTCCGGCTTAATAAATAGTTGTTGTTTTTTATATTTATATATATAAAATGAGAGAGAGAACATCAAAACAAATAAATGAATTAAGGCCCACTAATCTCATCTTTTGTAACTAGTTTGAGATTACTCATGTGAAAGGAACCTTGTAGGGCCGTACTCAGGATTGTGTTTTGTTTTGTACCTGATTATTAGAGCATTTTATATCTGTCTGTCTATCTGTCTCCCTTATGTTCTCCTTCAAGGAAGAAATGTTTGCCACATTTTGATCAAAAGCTGGAGTTCATACATGGAAGAAGGGAGTACAGCTTAACTTTCCCTGCACTTGATTCTTACCTGTGCCAGAATACACTTGTCTTCGTACTGAGCCTGGGCAGATCACAGGTGGCAGCTCCTGAATTCCCGTTTTCTCAAAGATAGCTGGCCCATTGTATAGAAAAGGCATCTAGGGACTCTGCAGAGTGTTCTTAGAACACATAATTCCCCCATGGGGAGTTCTGGCTGCTCTGCTGGCCTGACTCTGCTATCAGCCTCTGCAACTGTCACTGAGAGTCCATCTCTGTTCACAAAAATATATTCCTGAAGTCTAAGAGTAAGAGTTGTTGCTTTACGCTTGCTACCTTTGTGCCATTATCCCCAGGGAACAATAGTCTTTATTGGGGTCTAAAGAATGGGGCCCTCAGAGTGAAATAAGGGTCACGTTCACGCTTTAGATCTGCATTTCCTCCTCTGAGTGCTAATTTTAATCGTGGACTTGGGGTGTTGAAGGGAACACAGCTGGTTTGGTGTACTTGCACCATCATTTACAGCTCCCCTGCTGTCCCACGTTTAGAATTGGGAGTGAGGGAGACTCATTTCGGCAGACCTTGCTGCTCCAACTTAGACTGCTGAATCCCACGAGCATAAAAGCATAAACCTTGGAGAACTCTAGGTGAATAATCTCAGTTTTTGACTTTTTCCAGTCTTTTAAGCTATTAACAAATTATATACATGTATTTTTTTATATTCTGCTTACCAGGCACTTTGAACGTTGAATTGCTGAACTCTTTGTCAACTCAGGCACACATTAAACTTCCTCTCATCCTCAAGCTCCTTTTAATAGGGTATGATTTTGCAGCTTGGATTTTTTTTATGTCTAAGCATAGGAAAATTCAGGGACTTTTATTTCATTTGTTTTTCAGTGTACTCTTGCTCACACTGCTTTTGCAGTGGGCTTCAGAATTTTGCTGGAGATACTTCTTCATGAGATTTCCAAGTTATAAACTGATTTCACTGAAGAACTTTGTCCCATATCTGCATGGAGAAACCCCACACAGAATCCTGTTTTCCTTCTGTCAGAGCCTTGCAGTCCAGGTGCACATTTATGAATGGGCTTTGCTTTTTTATTTCTTGGAAAATGTACAAAAGGTGTTAGGGTAATAATTTTATTTTTATCGTACTGATTGCTTCTAGGCACTTTCTGCATTGTGGAAAAAAACTCCTCTTGCCCTGTGTTCTTATGTTTCTTCCCTGGCCTTTGTCTGTTCTTCACTGTCATTTCAAAATGGTGCTGTAAATTACGTCTCTTTCTTAAACTAGCGGTTTGCTTTTTTACTTTTCACTTGGGAGACTGGTGTGAAAAAGGAAACCAGTTTCAGCCTAAAGTTGGACATGCTCGTATTAAATCTTGACTATACCTCTAAAGCAAGAGAAAATTAGTTATTCACAGTCATTCTCACGGGGAGAACTTGAAATGATTTTTGGGAGTTACATAACAATGAAGTGCAGCGCAGCTGCTGGAAAAGAGCTGGTGGGAGCCTGGCATTAATAATTCAGATGTTACGCTGGGTGGGAACAAGTGCAACGCTTAGTCAAGAAGCCTGTTTTTGACACTGTGTAATAACATCAGTGGATACGAATGTTAAAAAGAAACAGTCAAAATTAAGTATAGGCATCTTGAAATAAGATTTTTTTACAATGGGAAAGAATTTATTTGAAAATTAATGTCAGTGTCATAGAAACTAACAGAATCCTACTATATTTAAATTTATTATGTGAAAAAGAAACCTTTTTGTAAACAAGCCCCTGCTCCCCCAAACTCTTAAATAGGTTTTCTCCTCTGGCTTTCTAGCCCCACCTAATTTAAAAGGATGAATGTTCAGGATTAGTGTAGTGACCTTTTAAGTATTCTGATGTTTGAAAGCGAGATCTTAGCATATTGGTCGTTTGATTAATGACTGACTGCCACGTGACAATTCTAGTACCTCAGATCCTTGGGCTGAAATTCTCCCTCAAAAGTTTTGTTTAGAGGCTAAGGGACTGTGAGCAAAATGGTTTCTTTGAGGCTCACTTTTGTCTTGGGTAAAATGGGACACTGGCGTCCTCTTTAAAAAACTATGCTATTAAATAACTATTAGCTAAATGTACTCTGTAATGCGATAGTGCATTTGCTATGAGGTCATCAAACTTTTTGTGCTCCTTTGCATATCAATGTGAAGTTCATTCTGCTCAGATCTTAAATCTGCCAAAAACGTGTTTAATCTCAAAATATTTTTCCTAAATTATTTTCTTCTATGAAGTGGTGGTTTATATTAACATATGTAGAATTTGTCATTGTCACCTCATTTCTGCTGTGCTTACTTATGATGGAGTATTTAAAAATTACTTGGTGGGGTTGATTTAATGGATTTCATGGTCAGAGTGCCTCAGCGAAGTGTGGAGGTTTTTTTTTTTTTTTCTTCTCTAATTTCTGGAGTTAGATTCATGTTTATAGGTTGTAAAGTTGTAGCAAGTTAATGCTAGATGAGATAAGGTTATGGGAGAAGATTACGAAGAATGCAAAGAAACGTTCAAGTTGCAGAATGAGTTCAGATCTCACTTCTTCCGTTTGAGATAGGTGCAGATACGCTTTTGCTATAGTCAGCTTGTATGTATTGACCAAATTCATCTCTTGTGAAACAGTTCACTGAAGTAAGTTGGGGTTATATGAAACTTAATTTGCTCTCCTGAGTCTAGGTGATAAATGCATATCTGTGCGTGGAAAGATTGCATAAAATTAACAAGCCTGTTGATTTTTTTAAAAAGTATTTTAAAGTAAACCTTTATATTTGTCCATCTCAACATATTTTCTATGTTTTGCATTAAGGCAGTATATTTATTAGGTAGCAGGAGGGGATGTTAACTGCTTTCTGTTCATAAGTTACTTGAGAAGCCTGTAGTTTCTAAAGGTAAAACAACTAGCCAGTAGAAACTGAATTTCACTGCCTTTTAAAATTAAGCCTGAGGCTCCCTTCAGCTTCAGATTATCACTTCATGTACATACCTACTTCGCATTGAGGCGTTCTGCTATTTGCAAAGTTTTTTCTTTTGAGGACAGTATTTTGAAAGCACTGAGGAAGAGCAAAGAATTAATGTTGTTCCTGAGATGTTTACCTCATGGAAGAATGCACTCAACTAACAAATGTTGAAGAGGAATCTGTCCAAAACCCCAAGCTTTTCAGCCTTGTGTTTATTGTCATCCTCAGGCTCTTGGCTAATTTCTAATTGTGTGTAATGTCTCAAACCCAGGGCTCTAATTCAGAGGTAATTATCATATGATCAAGCTGTAGTTGTTATTTTAGTGCAGATTTGGGAAATAAAAGCTGACAGCTGTGTTCCAGCTGCATTTCAGCTGCACTCCATTAAAAAAATAGACTGGAGAAGCAGCAGCAGCTTTGCAATTTTTTTCCATCGTTGCTGAGCTCAGTGAAGTTGCCGTATCTGTTTGCCCTCTGAAATATTTGCCATGTGTCTCTGAAGCCTGAATAAATAAAACAGGAAAAGAAGGTTCAGTAAATAGATTGAAAGATTGTAAGTAGTAGACTGAACACGCAAACACATGTATGTGCATTTGGCTCTGCTGAGATCTGTAAGAGATCAGCTATTAATTCCTGCTAGACTTTTGTGTAGGGTGGATCAGAGGTTACTAGAGAGGTCAGTTCCCTTAAATAAACCAAGTTCAAGATACATTCAGTGACTTCCCTGTTATGTCTTACTAAAGCCTGTCATATATCTGATATATAAAAAACAGATTTAAAATTTTTACTAGGCTGTGATTTTTCTAAAAGGACAGTATCAGTTAGGTCATTAATTGCTAAAGCCACAAACTCCATTCCTCTAGGCATGAATGAAGTTCTTTAATGTTCGAGACACATAGGCGCGTTGTTTATATACCCTTAATACAGAGTCCTGAGAGAAACAGATCTTGGGGGAAAAACCCACACAAGTAAAAGCAAAGCCAAAAATTGGACCTGTAACTGATTGCTCTGTAAAAATGCAGAATGTAGGAGCTCTGCAGATGAAGGCTGAGATACACTGACAATTTGGACTTCCATTACAAAATCTAGCTTTTCCTTCCATTTAGAAGTGCTTGATCTTCATAGGGACAATATTTTTCAAAAGTTGACGACTGATTCAGAAGCTACTGATATTAGGGCAGCATCCTGTAGGCTGTAATTAGTTTGATGCAAAGTTTTCTAATGTTCTGTGGTTTGGTTTACTGAATTTTTATTTAGGTTGTTTAAAGATCTCTCAGCATATATTTGTGTTTTAATTGATAAAAAACCTAAAAGCACCAGTGGTCATGCCCTCTTGATCCACTGCTCAAATCTGAATTCATGCACATGGTGCAGTTGAAGTCTCTGTTCCTTTAATAACTGGATGAAGAGTTTGTGGTTTGGGTCTTTGAGGGAGAAGCATCAAGTGTTTATTTTCAGAGTTATGAGTTGAAGTACTTGTGAGCCGATACTACAGAACTGCTGTTTCTCGATTTTTCTCTCTGATCTCTCCAGTGCAAAAGAATGTGTTTTCTAGAGAAAACAAAGGCATTCCTTTGGGCTGCTCTCATATGAGAGTGAGCAGTCCAGAAGAAGGAGTACAGTGGCTCAGCTTTGGAACATGGCTGATGAACAATTGTGCATCTCATTTTTCTTCTTGGTATCCTGTAATTTATTGTTAGAACTGCAAAATATTGAGGCTTGAATCAATGAAAGATATAATAAGTCTTCTAGTCATCTTCTAGTGCTGTCTTTAACTGATGTACTGCTGCATTATTTGACTACAGGACTTTTAAAAGAAATGCTGCTTGTTGAAATCCAGGAGCAATGGTGTGAACAAGTGCTTTCAGGCTAGGGAACAACTGAACCGCATTGTGTATGGTTGACACTTTGAACATGGAGGCTGATGAATATCGTCCAAGTAGCATGTACATTAATAGCATGACTGGGGTTCTTGGCAGGCTCTGTGTCTTTGCTGGAGGTTGCAAGATGCATCTGCAGTGGTGCTATAATGGGTGAAAAAAAGCGGTATAGCTTAATTTACCCCTTTCATTCCCATATTAAGCACTCCTAACTCATGTCTGCTAACAGAAAAACGTGGTGCCTTTGAAACTTAATAACAAAAATAATGTGTTAAACCAAAGACACTTTTTGCGGAATTTGAACTGATTTGTTCCACAATACGTGACACTCCCTTTTTTGAGAATAGTTGCATCTTTTTTCAATAAATTGTTGCATTTTTTTCATAACTTGTAGCTTGAATTGCTACAATGAATCTTAAGGGACTCACTTACAATTGGCTTTTTTGCCATGTAAGTCCTGTTCTTCTGCAACCTGTGTTTCATATTTAATAAATTGTAACTATATTTTTCTGATCAACATCTCTATCTCAAGCAAGAGAAGCATTGGGGTGATCCCGTCTTCTGAGTTAGATTTGTGATTGACCTATTTGTCTTTCTCATACCCATTATTTCCTGCCTAAAAGACTAATTAACTTATTATAGACAGTATCATGCTGAATTCTAGTTCATTTATTTCAAGAAAATCTGAGATTTAGCTCTGTGTTAACAAATATTTTACTGGGGGATTTTTTTGTCTTCATTTATATATATATTTTAGTAACAACTCTTTTACTGCAAGAGAATAGCATCGGTTTGTGTCTGGGAACAATGTTCTATAAACTGTCGTTTGAATGCTACTGAGGACAAGAGAGTTAGTGATTAGAAAATTGACGGAGGGGATTGTGCCCATCAAGGTGAAGAATTAAAGAGCATACATGTGGCTTTCTGTACAGAGTGTATATATACCAGCATGATAAAGTTTGTGCATCCATGAAAACATTAAGTCTAGAGATGGAAAAAGGCTATAAGGCTTCATTCAGTTCTGTTTTTCCCTTTCTTATCCCAGTCAGTCCAAGATTACTCCTGAAATTGTGCTGCAAACCAAAATATCAATCAGACATTTAGACAGATTGTAATGGAACCCTACCTAACTTAATAGCCATTTTGGAAAAGTTTCAACAAAAGATAGATTTCAGAAGTGAGACAAAATGATTGTAGTTGGAAGGTTAGAGCCAGCTAGATGCGGTGCGTTTGGGTGGAGGCAGAATGCATACTTAGATGGGAGACTCCCTATGTGCTGTGGAAAAATACCAAAATGGGTAGCTGCCGATTTCTTAAGGTAATTGGGTGCTCTGTTTTTTGACAGCATGGCCTAGATACCATTTTCAAAAGTGATTCAAGTCAGAAACCCCGCATTTCTTAAATCAGTGAGATGCTCCAAATTAAATACCTCAGCCACTTTTAAGAGAGTTGAATTCTTCAGCCATTTATGGCGTTGTGTTGCTGCGTAGAACAATGTCTGTAACCTCAAGGAATTCTGTACTGAAAAGCCTGGCAACTTAGGCTAAGTCTATCAAGTATAGAATCCAGTCTTACGACAGTCCATTAGTGACAAACTAAAACTGGAGTTCTTGTACAGACCTCAAACTCCCGACTGAAGTTCGCAGTCCACGTGCTATGCTTCTTTGAACCTTTCGTCATCTACGGCGGTTTCTCCTTTTGAAGGCTTATGCATATTTCATGGTGGGTTAGCTGAAAAGCGGGAACAGCCTGTCTAACCTGAAAGAACACATCTTGTTGTTTGGGGATTTTAATGAATATGTTGCAGAACATTCTCCAGCTGTTGCCCTCGAGAGGAAAATTATCAGGGTCTGTTAAGAAGGCAGAATGATTTTCTAAACCACCCAACTATGTGCTCTAATACCACGTAGATAAGTAAACAGCTTATGTGTGAAGCTTAACAGAAACAATTGCAATATGACAGATTTGCAGTTGGAAGGTGTAAAATTCTTTAAATTTCTTTAGACCTGATGTAACAGGAGAGCTCTAGTGGAGTAGGATGCAGTTTCTTATGACTTTCTAGAAATTTGTCGTGATTTCACTGTAGCTTTGGGGAAAGTGTGTGATGATCAAGTCAGTCAATAGAAGTGTTGGCAGTATTTTTGTCTGCTCATTGAGCACTGCAGCACTTCTGTGGGTAAATTCCTTGATGCACAACCTAAGGAATTATCCACGTAGTCTTGTCAACATACTTCATCCTACTTTTTCGTCTTGCTGCATGTTGTCTGTTATGTTTGTGTTTCATTTCTAATTAGACTGTAACTCATTGTGGCTGACTCCTTGTTTATATAGATGTTTAGATAACAGCATAAAGTGACCTTGTTCCCTGTCAGGTACTTTTACTCATCTGTAATGTAGATACTGCGTTCTGCTTTTCAGGTCACCTAAGTTCCAATACAGTTTTCAATTTTGTCTGAACATAGAGGCCTCCAAAACTGTTCTTTGATATCACAGACGGAGTGAAAAGTCAAAAGTCAAAACTTCAGTCAGGAAGCCGGTTCCTAAAATATTGTTCCTTTTTCTCACATGACAAGATGCCGCTGCTATTTGTTTTATGGAAGTGCGTAGAAGCCTGAAGATTGGGATATTTTTGAGTTTGGAATGAATGAGCACCCATCTCAAAAGAAAGTACAGTGTAAGTAGTGAAGATAGGCAAGGTGGAAAAATAGCGAATCCCCATGTACCATGTAACAGCCTAATACAACTAAAGCAGCTGCTTTTGCTTGTAACAAGACTTGTGAAATTGGTGTTTTTATTGTTGGAGAGTTAAGATGACGTCGAAGCTGTCTGTCTGTGCAGCTTAATGCTTTGGTTTGGCGCCGATTCAGTTTAAAAGATAATTAAAATATTTATGTGTGGGTGAGTGGACATTGATAGCTAATGGAGATTATTTGGTGCTGGCAATGTTAGGCAATTTTTAAGGTCAATACTGCCTAAATTCCAAAGTTGTCAAAGAGACTGGTGGTAGGCTGGAGTGATTTTGACACAGTGCTGTGAGGACTGAGACTAGATTTAAGGAATATTTCAGCCTTCCGTGCAGACCCAGCATGTCAGACACTGTTCTGTAGAAAACATGTATGTGAGAATAGGTCTTAATAGTATGAGATAATCCATGGCTTGGTTTAAAAGCAGAGATGGACTTAGCAAATGTTTGAAACCGGAATCCAAAGGAGCAAGTGTGGATATAGATCAGCACTAGAGTATCTTTTCAGGGCAGAAATTCAGGAAAGGGGATTCTTGACTCCAGTTTGACAGAATTAGGAAGAAAAAAGGTTCAGAGGAGAGAAACAGATACAGATGTTTCTCTGTCTACTGTAGTCTTTTTCACACCTTACGTATTCCGTCCTATTGCTGTTTAAAAACATCAAAGACGCCCCTAGATAATTATTTGTGGAGATCTTTTTCCTTCCAATATCCGCAAGATAGGTGACATAGTATCCTAGAGACAGCAGTGATTTTTCTTTGGGTTGCAAAAGAATCATAGTAATTTAAAAGGAAAGATTCTTTTCAGAAAACCTGCTTTAAGCTGCAGTATGTCAAACAGCTAGTGGAGAATTAAAAAGATTTCGTTTAAGGTAATGTTTTCCATTTCACTGGCTTTCTTAACATCTCTTTAAAGTGTAAGAAACCTCATTACCACAGGAGTTGAAATCAGAATTGTGAATGCTTTGGGTAGTAGATGAAATAAAATGAGTTGCTTTGTAAATTTGCTATAAAGCTTTATTAAATCTCGAAAAATAATAAAAGAAGTGGATATATAACTAAGGAAGAGCAGCCAAGCTTTCTGTGAGTGTTGCTTAGCTTAATCTGCAATAATACTGTACTCGTGAGAGAGGAACCTGATACACACCCCCCCAGGTGGGGGAAAAGGTGGTTTTATCACGTAGCGTTCAGGTTTGCTCACGTTGCAGACGTTGCACAATGTCAAGGCAACTTTTTGCCCTACTGAAAAGTACTGAGGAGGGAAACTGGAGCGATTGCACTAGAAGTCCTTGGTCATCTTTTTACTTTAAAGCTTTCAGGACACTGTACAACAGTGGATAATAAAGTATGATGAACTGAGTACCAAAAACACTTCCTAGAAGCAGACTGGATTTCTACATGGTCAGGGCAGTAGTCCAGCTGTGCTTTGTTGAGATGGTTCAGAGCAGCAGAGTCCCCCTGGCTGCTGCTCCTTTACATAGTCCATGAATAGCTCTCCACTTGCCTGTATTTCTGAGGAGTTCAGTTGGAAGGGACTCTAGCTCTTATGTTTTTATGCTTTTTGAAAGTATTTATCTCAAAGGTTTGGGTGTAAGCTGCTGTTACTCAGATTTCACCCTGTGAAGCATTGTGGCTTTCCTCAGTCACTGTGTTTCCCTTATCTTCTATTTATTTCTGTGAGATTCTGATGGCATGGGCGGACCGTTGCTACATATTTATCTGGAACAGTGCAAGAAATTACCCCCAGTGTTGCATGTTATTAACACCAAGATGGCAAACAGATTGCAAAATAGTCTTTGGACCATTCATCAGAAAGTCATCTGGGTTGGCTTAAATGGCTACTACATGTGAGTTTGCACTGAAGCAGATGCAGAGCACTTACATCACCCGATCTGTTCTATCAGCTGTAGAGGTGTAATAGCCTCGGACAGAGGTTAAACTGCTTTCCTTTTTCCAAAAGGGAGGATTTGTCTTTTTCCTAATCTAACAAAGAACTGTGCTTCCTTAGCCTATTTCTGTCCTGTGAACAGAGTGTAGAATAGCACAGTAAAAACTAATTCTACTGTCATTCATTTCTCTGTACCCTGCTGGACAACTCTTAAATAATAAAATAGCATAGAAATAATTCCCAGATAGAAGTTTATCCTGAGTATTGAAAGCCATGTTATATTTTTAATTACAGACAGTATTTTTATGGATTGCTAGTATTTAAAAGGCACAGTTTGTTTGTTTTTAGGTATCTGGAAGAAGTATTACTGCTTATCCAGTTGAAATTAAACTACAGTCCGCCCTGGGGAGAATTTAGGTACAAATCAAAGATTTCATGAGACTTAGTTAGAAGAGACAGGGAATGACCTCAGCTTGTTGCTCAGGACAAGCACATTACTGTGCCAGGTAATGTTAGTGATTGCTGTTCACATAGCTACTGCTGTATTTGTTTGGAGTATTCACACAATGTCTTCCATCCCATTTAACAGACTGATCTGACAACCTGTAGGGAAATTAAAGGATTTTATTTTTTTTATTGCCACTTGCTCTGTTCTTTGATGCTTGTAACAGTGCAGTTTGTTTTCTCAAATTAATGATGAGGCTATATGTTACTGCAGAGTTTGGTAGCAAGCTTTTTTCCTTCGGCTGTTTGTTCTGAAATGCAAAATTAAAATAAAATTGCATTTAAAGAATTCAAATTATTTTCCACACTTGTGTGCCCAGCAGTTGGGCAGCAATAGTAATGGCTTATTACTGGTTTTCCTCTTTTCATCTTTTTTTTTTTTTTTTTTTTTTCCCCTTGCCAGCTATCCTTTCTCATGCTGAAAGGGTAGCCAACTGGTGATGATTAGCTTGCAAAATTTGTTTCACTTGGAAGAAAGGATGCAATGAAGAGCACTGTGGTCATATTTTAGCTGTTAGAGCTTATGATAGAAGGAAATTACAATTTGAGGAATTTTGAGCACTCGGTCTTAACTTTCTGTTAACTTACAAATATGCTTCCTTCAATATATTGAAAAGACACTTGGATTGAATGTTACTGCTATAGGCAGCATGGACCAGTCACATGAGACCTGCTGCAGAGGTCTTCCAAAAATTTTTCTCCTCTTCAGTACTTGTTAAAAATCTTCTCCTTACACATTTACATTGCTATATTTTGTAGCAATGGGCTTGAAATGTTCTCATTCTGTATTTTCTTACTTTTTCCTCCGGCTGTTATCTTTGGTTCTATGTTTTTATATTATGTAGTCATGTCTTCTAAGGCTCTACCATTTCCACTGTTCATTTTGTAGTCCTGTGATATCTTCCCCTTTGGATTTAACTGCTGTCTCAAGGCTGACAGCTTTTATGTCGTGTCATGTGCTATTTTATCTTGAATCTAAAACAGTTTCTGGACCTTGTACCACAACTCGGACTCAGTTCAGCGTTGAAATCCTTGAGAATCTTGACCTGGCTCCTTCTCAGCATTACAGCTGTGCCGATGTGACATCTCCAAGAGACCTGAATGAATCTGGGAAACCAAATAGCTACAAAAGTGTTAACCTTTGTCATTTTTGATCTGAAGTCCAGGGCTTCAGAGTGCTCTAACCAGAATGTCTGAAGTACCTCCTGCTCTTGAAGGTGATGTTGCTCTTGGTTGCCTTTAGCTGCTTCTTCCTATATGAGATGCAAAATATATTTCATTCCTAGAGAGTTTACTCCCAACCATAAGCATGTTTTTCTGCGAGATGGGCTAAAATAAAATGTAGTTCAGACCCATACTTACAGTTATGTGTTGCTCCTGAAAAGTCCTGCGGTGTTGTCCAGTTTGACTGCTACAGTGCAACGATTTGTGTTTCAGAAAGTGATTCATAAGCATTTTGTCTGTCAGGGAACCTTCAAAAAGTGTTTTCTTTGTTTCTCTCCTTTCAAGATCAGGGAAAAACTGACCTAATAAATAATTATCTGCTGGCCATGTCTAGGCTTCACATACTCTTTTCTAGAAGCTTTCCCCCGGGAGTATTATATTATAGTTCTGGCTTTTAATAGCAGAACATTATAACGGTTTTTCCCTGTCATCTGATATGGTTGTTTATACTATGGAATACATGTACATGACAGGTTTCGTGAAATTTTTAGGCCCTTACTGTAGCTGACTGTGTGATCTTAGCTCTCAGTAATTTTATATCTGGGATTCAGTTACTATTTTGTGTGTTCCTCTGCTACTTCCATGCATGTTCATTTTAGAAGTTGTACTTTCAAGTAGACATTTAATGTGCATACATCAGTAATTCATGTTTTGCTGGGACTGTTCTGAATCCACTTTTTTCTCCCCTTATTTTGCTTCATTCTACTTTATTTTACTTATTATTGTGACCCATTTCTGCTTTGTTTAGTATCATTCTAAATCGCTGCAAAGTTTGTCTTGCTCCAGCCCTGAGGTTTATGAATTCTGGCAGGATTTAAGAATTGGATTTTCCCAAGGTCTCGGTCAGGGAGTGCAGAAATGTATGGGGAAAACCAGCCAGAGGCTGAACCTTGAATTATCATAACTGTAGGATGGAGTAAGAAGAAGTTGCACACAGCTATATTCTCGACACTTTTAACCCAGACTGTTGTCTGCTGTTACTGTGAGGTGCAGAAGAGCTTCTGGGTTCAACTGCAGAGGTACTTAACTGTGTGTTTTCAGATCATTGGACATGAAAGGCATGGTAGAAACGAAAGCTGCTATTCTTACTTTCACCTTCTGTATAATTAATTTCTCTTTAGGGAAGTAGAGCAAGATAAGAATGTAGTTTGACCTTAACAGAATTGAGGCGCAGGAACATATGTCCCACTGGTCAGCGTTACCCCAAACACAAATATTTGAAGGTGGAGGGAGCAGAGCAATAGCAAGTGAACTGTGTGCCATTCTGTCCTCCTCTGCTTGAGAGCAAGCTGTGTGTTTATTGAAGGAAATGGTTCTGCTGAACTAGTCCTGATGCTGTTCCAAGCCAATTGGTGATTACCTTTTCCATGGGGATTGAAATGAATGTGTTACATTTTAAAATAAGCTTTTTAACTGCTGCTGCTATTCAGAATTTCTGTCTGTTAGTTGTTTGTTCAGCTGGACTTGACAGCTTCTGTCTTAACTGTGCAGAGAGGCACTAGCTCAGCTTTAGTTTGGCTTTGGTTTCCCTCCCCTTTTCCCCCTTACATTAGTGTGCTTATTTTCTTCCTGATCTCCAGAACTGTAATATACGATGAAGGATGTCTATAAATACTAAACCTAAGTATAAAATGAATTGACATTTATTCTGCATGGCTGTAAAAGACGTAATGGACTGATTTATTGTGATCTAGGAAGTTCTTCTGAATTTCTGACTATTTAGCCCAGTCCTCAAAAAAAGCTGCTGGGCTGGAGCCAACTAGTGTGTAATCTGGAGAGGAGAGGAAAGGAGAAAAAGGGAGGAGAAGATCAAAAAGGTGAAGTCAGATTTCTTGAATGTTACTTCATCTACAAGGTCAAAATCGCCCAAGTTGGATCTGGAATCTATTCCAAATCTGAGTTTCCTCAGTGGGGCAAATAATGATCTAAGATTCCCTTTCAAGTGGACTTTTGGACTGGGAAATTAACTTGACGTTTTGATTCATGTGTATTATCAATTAGTGCAACAAGATAGTAATAATCAATGCTAATATCCATTCTGTGTTCCAAGTTTCTTGAGCTGTACTGTGAATATGGGTAATTTTGTCAAAGAACTGCATTTGTAAGTATATGGCATGTTTTGCTTATGCCCTGTGTAGGAAAAATTGCTCTCCACAGCGATGAGTCAGTTGTTTCATTGAAGTGGTCTCTGTGTACAGAAGATTATTTTCTTTGTTTTCCTGACTGGTTAATACATCACTATTTGTAAGGGAATAGACAACATTTGTGGAAATTTTTTTGTTAAGTGGTAGATATTTTCTTCTATCCTATGTCATCAATTCATTTGTTGTGTCCTTCTTGAAGTTTAGACATAAATGTTTTTTTTTTTTTTCATTTACATAATATAGACAACACAACAGACCTCTAGCTGAGTGTGTACAACAATGTTTAAAAGATACTGCAGTGATTAATTATTTTTTAGGTAAATATTTTTGGTTTGACTGTTCTGGTAGCTGAGGCATCAAACCCAATAATGAATAATGCTGTAGGTGGGGCTTTAGGTATTCAGCCAGGATGTTTCTTCTAGCTTCCCGTCACTCTCCTCTGGTTTCAGACAAAGGATAGGATTCTTTAGTGACTGTATGTGGTGAATAAATCACCTGGTGGAATGATGGAGAAGGTCTGAAGTACACACAAGCCTTAAACTCCAGTTTAAAATAAATTTGTGACTCCCTAAATGCCCAGTGTAAACAAAGTAAAGCAGATATAATGTGAATCATTGCTTTCTGAACATACTGCAGAGAAGATGACCAGCTAATCAAAATTCCAATTAAAGAAATTTTACAATATTAGAACTTCATTTTCATATGGTCTTGGGTACGGCATTGAAAATATGTGTCTAGAGGAAATAACGTATGAGAATCTCGTTGCCTCTCATCTCTTAGCAAATGATCATGGTCATGTTTGTTTTCCAGGGACAAAGATTTGTGCTACTGATAAATGTACATCTTTTATCAAACTATCATAAACTGGAAGTATTAGGAACAACAGAAGAGTAGAAATTCCTTCATTTTATATTGTATACATTAGATTCTTTAGGGGTAGCATTGCAATTCAGGGGTCAATCAGAGTTGCTGAAGTTTATGTATCCAGGTGTAAAAAAACAGAAGGAAGTGACTCTAATTACGTTTTATAGATCATACAGTAGTTTCTTGTTCTTTGTGTGTGCTGTGGTAGGGTCTAAGAGTCCTAAGCACTAAGATCTGAATATTGGTAGGTTGTTACACTACAGGATTTATCCCTGTTTAATTAAAAACCTAACACAACGTATCTTAGGCAAAATGTTAAAAATTATTGCAAAGCTCCTAAATTATGAAAAAAGTAATTATAAAGTTATCTCTGCAAACTCAACTTGGCTCCTTTAATCCTTGTAATACACAGACTTCTTCATGTTTATCTGACACTTTTCTGCAAGGAAGGTTTCATTTACGCCACATATAAAGTAGTCACTGAACTAACATCACAGCTCACTGTATGAGCATACTTTCTGAATGTGTGATTGACCACTGAATATCATCAACACTCAGGAGTCACTCCCAGTTTCGTTAAATTCCATCCTTTCCAGATCCTAGAGCGAGTTCTTCAAAAAGCCTCAGATCTTTGTTTCTCTCTGTATGTAGTACATATCTGCCTCGTCTTGTGATTAACGTGTTATTCTGCCCAATGTATATAAACTGACTCGTATCTGCTGTCTCCTGTGCATCAGACCTGAGCCCTGAGTGTGCAAGAAGAGGCTGCCCTGGGAGCTACCGGCCTTGGTCTTGCAGGATTTCTAGGTCATTGGACTGCAGATTTGTGACGAAAGCTTTGTGTGTCTTTTTTTGGTGGTGGTTGTTTAAATGTGCCAAGGAGTAATACCAGTGTGATCTGCAGGGGAGAATAAATTCCAGTGAGTGTGGCAAAGCGTCAGTATTAAGATATTCAATAGTACTGCATATGATAAAGTATATGGTACAGAAGAAGCTGACATTTCTGCATGCTTGTGTGGAGGCAGTGGTGGTGATTTCTATTTGAAAGCAATTAAATGGTGCCTTGGGATGGCACCTTTTATAAATGGAAATAAATAAAAATTCACTTACAAGTAAGGTACTGCCAATTCCCTCACTTTAGTTACATGCTGTACAGCCAAATATTTATTCTGGACAGGAGAGGCAGAAAGCATAAAAGTATAGTCACAAGACTAGTTCCAATTTCCTATTGTTTTTCACTGTTAGAGATTTATTCTTCAGTATTCAGGTGAACTCATTTATGAAGAGACTGGATGACTGTGGAAGTGGAATTGCATATAAGTTACAGTATGTGAAAAAAAAGTAGTAACACAACAGACTTCAAATGGTTTTACATTTTTTGTCATTAAAGTGCCATTAAATGTAACAAAACAATATTAAAAGCATTAAAGGTATCAAATTTAATATCGACCTTGAATCTTAAGTCTGACATGAGTAATTTGATAGTGATTAGTCTTTGTAAATGTCTTATTAGGCCTGTATTCTATAAGGAATTACGCAGATGTTCTGGACTTTACTAATGTTACTCAGGTTTATAGTTAAAAATGTGCATTACGGTGTAAAAGACTTGGACTTTCTCATCACAGCAAAGGTAGCAGCAAAGTCAATTTTGTTTGCTGCTGCTATACAGCCAGTTGCTGGAGGCAGTAAAGCTGACATTTAAGAGAGCAGAGCAGGACTGCATAAGCCTGCAAGATGTCCAACATCAAAGATCCCCTGTACAGTTAAAGCTTCACGAGAGTTTGAGATAATCTGTTGACAAATATCCCTGGAATTTAACATGAACAGCGACAACACTTTTGTTTCTGCCAGAAGTTCATGGAAGTCTTTGAGCACAGAGAGATAATTTTTTTTTTCCATTTGTCTCCCACACATTGGCCTTGCAAAAGGGTGTGTGTTTAATCACTGGTAACATTTCCTTCAGCATCTCAACAAGCAACACATCATTGTGCTGATTTGGCCCCAAATCTAAATTTACTATAGTTCAGCCATCAGTGATGAATTTTCAAAGCTCTGTGCTGTGTGTGCAGTGGTACGGGAACCCGGAGCATACCTTTGTGGAGGGCGGTTTGTGATCTTTAATTCACATAGTGGCACCTTCCCTGCAGAGTTCAATTAAGTTTAGTTCGAGCAGCACACAAAGGAGTGCAACTGTAGAACTGGCCGGAAGATAATGGATCCCTGACACCCCTAAGCCCTCTGATTTCTATAGGTAAAGCAGCTCTTACCCTTAGTAGTTAAAGCAATTATGGTGAAGAAAAGAAATCCTTGTCTGGCTCCCTAAGATTTGTGACAAATGTCATTCTGAACTGCTAGAGTACAACTTGCTTTCTATTAACACAACTCAGGTGGACCTTAAGCACATAACGCAAAATGATAGCTCTGAAATGTAATCGTTCTGTCTGTCTGCTAAGGGGCAAAATTGGAACCATTTACAGTTTCCACATTCACAGTATTATGGTTGGGGTGAGCATGCTTCCTTTAGGAAATAAATGCTGCTCCACCTAAGGTTCTGGAGACATAACAGTATGCAAGAGTGTAAAATTAATATGATAGCAATTTTTAACAGTAAAGACTGAACTTCTTTAAAAACATCAACAATAAAAAAATCTCTATCTGATTTCCTAAGGTAAGTTCTGTTAAGAACATATGACATGCAGTTAAAGCGGTACTCTTCAGTGTATTTCACTCTTCATGGACTTTAAAAGCTTTTTTTAATAGAAAGAGTATAAACCCACCAAAAATGTTTAAGTCCCAGTCATGTGACAGATGCACAAAAATTGTAGCAGTACTTAGAACATACGTATTGCAATATCTGTGCCTCAGTATTTAAGGGTTAAGATCTTGCCCGAACATTTGAACTATGTAACTGCAATTCATGTTAAGTACCTCACTGGGAGAGAGGTGTTCTCGAGCCTGCTCTGAAGACTACTGATTTGTTAGTTCACATGTTTCTGGCATTTTCATTTTGTAAAATGTTGGCTGATGGATGCATATGTTGTTCCTCTACTCTGTCTTCATAGTAGTCCTCCATATTATCATGCAGCAAGGCCCCTGGATTGGAAGCAAAGACTGCAGTTGGGATTTGTCAGTACGTTTCTGCTGATTCTGTAGCACAAACTGGAGTCTGCACTGCCTTGGCATTCTGCTCCCCTCCTCTGCACAACTGGTCTGTGTTCCTTCCAGTTAAGCTGGAGATGTTTGCAGGTTCATGTCTGTGAGTCAGGATTTATCCCACACTTACTGCATTCCTCTAAACTTCTGAGAGATGTAGTTACAGCTCTTGCTTACCGACGACCACCTGGCTGTAATCATCTTAGCAGTGTTCAGAGGTTGTCGCTATATTCTGTCCTTCTGACAGATGCTGCAAAGGTCTGTAATATAGGTGTAGGACCTGTGGCTTAGCTGCTGTTTTGGCCGAGTTGAGCAAAATTAGTGCAGAGCCTTACCTAAGGGATAAGGGACCATAACATTAAGCTAAAGACACCTGGCATTAAAAAGAAGACAATTCAAAAGAAAACAGGAAATCAAAAGGGAAGTTGATGAGTCTCCAGAAACCTTCAAATTGAAGGACATGGACAAAGACCAAGTGGACTTTTGGGAGCAGTGAGGAAATTAGTGATTTGTACACAAACCTTTGCTAGGTTTCCATTCAGCAGCTCTCAGTGCCGGTGTTCTCATTACTGATGGCCACTACCCCATTTTGCTTGCCTTCCAGGGAACGTAATTTTGCAGAACTACCATGTCCTGCTCACACAGGTAGAGATTACATAAACTCAGCTGTTTGATAATTTTACAAAAATATGATTACTCTGTCCTTTACCTATTTTTGCAGTTGAGGAAACGAAGATGGAGAGAACAGTTTTTGTTTAGAGCATATGCTGACTGAGAACCTAAATCAGAGAAATATAACAACTGATGAACGTGTTGCCAGTAAGAGAATTTGTTCTGACTGGAAAATAGTGATTTACATTAGTAAGTGCGTAACAGTTGTTGGCACAGTTCTTTAACCTACATATGTCTGTTATAAATAATTTTGTCAATAAGGTTTTGGTTTTTTTCCAAATTAACCCTGTGCTCTATAGAGAATACGGTATAGGTCTTTGAGATGTTCTCTGTGTTTTGCGTGTTACTAGTTGTAGTAGGCTTCTACCAGCAAAGACAAGAACTCAGTAAAGAAAGGCGTTTAAAATTTTTGGCATAGCAATACTCTCCGTATGGATGTTCTTGTGTGTATAGAGCTGAGCTGATTGATTTCAAATTCTTTCTCCATTGATGACAAAATAATAATCTCTATTGAGTTTTCTTTTAAGGAAGTTTTCTCCTTTGTGGTGCTTCTTGACAAGAACTTGAAGTAGCCTTATACAAAACAGTGTCAGGAAGTGGTACGTGTTATAGTGCAAACACTCCCACACATTTATCTAATACTGGCTTTTAATTTTCACTACAAATTACTCGCCCTAGTAGTGTGATAATGATATTAATGAAAATGTGATATCTAGAGTTAATAAAGGAAAAAGGAAAGTTTTTTTTTTTTGTTCTGTGTATTGAGTTTGAACCCTTCTTTATTGTAGTCTTCAGTCTGGTATCACTATGATTTTTTTGATTTTGATTTTCCAATAAACCCCTGTGGATACTGCTGGTTGTATAACAGGGTTGCCTGGCAAGGCTGGGGTGGGCTGCAGGGGTAGCCTCTGAGTAGAAACCAGAGGCTGCCGATACATCAGACAGATAATTAATAAGATAGTAGCATACCTGGAACTTTTGAGTCTAAAACACTACTTCTACTTTGCTGTCAGTAGGTACGAATGGTTCCATGGGTGTCATTTACATGCTTTAATGCTGTCCATACACAGGATAACATCTACCACTGCTATAGCGTTCTGGTTTTTTCCTCAATGTTCAGGGTGTAGCTCCATACTTTATTTCCTACAAACAGTGTGACGCCTGCTTTGAAGATTGTTCGTGTCTTCAAGGGGTTTTACTCAAGACTAGGATCTGTATGTTTCACAAACAGTTGGCTTTTGGTGGTATCTCAATGGGAATGGAATATTTTCGTCAGCCTTTTAGAAAAAGAAACAGATAAGAGACATGTAAGGCAGGTAAGACACCCTAATGTGCACCCTGTTTTGAAATACCTTTGACCTGTTTGGTTTGATTTGGTGTGGAGTGTGTTGCACTTCGGACAAACTGAACTGTGGGGTCTCGAGTCAAGCAGTTGAATGAGGAGCTACAATTAGCAGCTACTCAAAGTTTGGTCCAAACAACTTTCAACAACAGATTTGAGGAACAAAAATAGCAATTTTTCATTTACTGGGAACTAAGTCAGAAATTCCAGTTAAATTCTTGGTTTTTTTATTTTACTCAGCTGGGCTGCAGGTGTAGAGTATTTTGGCCAAGGTTTCAGTACTTGGAGACTACAGTCATTACTAAAACTCCTAGGCGCGCATTTCTGTTGGAATGCAGCTGATGTCATGGAAAAACAGGACCTTTGTGGTAACCCCTAACAACCAGATGTATAGCAAACAGTAAATGTTACCTCCACCAAGATACTAGATTTTAAAGAGACTTGTTAGGATGGTGCCTGTGTGCCAAGAAATATAAACTTTTACTGGTTTAACTACAGTTTTCCTAAAAGCACCAGCCTACTGCTGGGGTTTAGCCATGATTTTCATATGCCTAATAAAACCAGAAATAGTTCTGTTTAAATCTTCAAATACCCAGAATTTACTGTTCTTTCCACCACCTAATGGTTTTATGATCTTTCACATTAGAAATCAGTGATGGTATGTTAGTTACAAGGGAAATAGCACTGTAATTTTCATGATTTGCAAAACACAGTTTCTTTCCAAGGTATATTTTCCACTAATTAAATGAGTGCATAGATTATTTTTTTTCTTATAGAGTTGTGCAGAAACGTGGAACTGTACAATTCAGTTTTTTATTTTTTTGTTTGTTTGTTTTGTTTTTGAAAAGTCCATTCTCAGCTTCAGGCTGTGCATGCTGTTTTGCTTTCATAGGGCTGCTTATGACTTCCAAGACAATTAAGAGGTTTGTCATCCAAGCAGCATTCATTCGTTTACGTGATTTGTATGGTTTCCTTTCTTTTTTTTCCTTTGTTGATAAAATACAGGTACCACACCTGTGCAAGCCCCACCACTTTGACCTTGCAATATAAAGCTTTACTTTCCTTTGTAAGCAGACAGTAATATTGGGAGAAGGTTGAACAGCCTAACGTACAGCAGCACATTGTCTTTTTGAGTGTGCAAATATAGGTCCTAGTACACTTTTTATGACTGAATTGATCATTAGATATTGTATATGTTTGGTATTCTTTGGCTTAAATCTTGAGGTGGTTTTCAGTTGCTTTGTGCTTCTAAAGGGGATGTACCTATTTATAATACTGTTGTCATTTAAAGATACTTTTGGCAGTATAGAATTAATACTTTTTTTGCTGGCATCTCTTTAAACCATGCTTTCCTTGGGCTTGGATGAGGACCTAAATCGACTTCCTGTAGAGTAACAGTGGTATAGGATAAACTTTGTTACTGCACACTTCAAAAACTTATATTTTTGTAAATTTGCTGTAAATGTGACATCCCCTAAGATAACCATGAATTGGACTTTAGAAATAGGAACAGTAGGTTAAAAAAAAAAAAAAAAGTATCTGAAACACTTGGAAAATATACAGCCATTGCACATAGGGCTTGAATGTGGAATATTAGGAGAACTGAGGTTTTTTTTCTGTCGTTCCCTGTGAGTTTCTTGATTTCCACTCAGGTGCCCAGCTCTTTTTTTTTTTTTTTTTTTTTTTTACTGATATGTTAAGCTGACTCACAAAACTGATCATTGTGTTTACTAACATTTATCCAGCAAAATCACGGGAGTTGATCAATGGTCTGTGATGAAGTCAAAATACTACTGATTTAGTGATCTGATACTCTGAGTCTACCCACCATCTTGGAAGAAAATGTTCTACGTTCCACTGCAGAGCTGTGAGCCTTTTCTTTTTGTTAGAATTAAAATATTTGTTTCCAGTTGTGGCTACATAAAATTTCTCTTTCTAGTTGCTATGACTTTAAAGCACAACAGTTTTTTAAATTAAGAAAATATTGACATTTATGGTCAGGGAATGGAAGATGTGGGAACCGTTTTTGGTAGATTTGACTTGTTTTAAATGGTAGCTGTTCAGGTTATGTAGAAGTTAGAAATATTAGAACGAGGCCTAATATTGTTAAGCAGACAAGCAGGACAGTGAAATTGTGTAAATAAATGTAAAACCACATGAATGTCAAATAGCAGTGTTTATGTGCATCATTAAAAAATTGAAATGAATTGCTTTTTTTTTTTTTTTTTTTTTTAAAAAATCTTGTAAACTCCACAGCATGCTGACCTCCCCTACATGCCTGGGCCTGAGCTGCAGCATCACATTCAGTTTCGGATCACAGCCAAATGTTAAGGCTACCTTATGATCTAGAAGAGAGAAAAACATAGTTGACATCTTCTGGTCATCTCAAAAACATTCTTCTGTTAAATAGCTGAGGGGAAGGAGAAGAGGACGTCCAGGGGAAAGCCTAAGAGTCAGCTTGACTTTCTGAAGCTGGCTTTGGTAGTAGCAGTTAGCACTTGGTTTTTTCTTTATCTTAACTCTGGTATGTAAGACCTGCAATTTCACTAGTTAGAACTTTTTTTTTTTTTTCTGAAATTCAGACTCATTTTGGGTAGCCATTGGGACTTTCTGGAAATTGTATCCTTACCATTTTTGTTCGCTTACATACCTATAAAGAACTACGTGTTCATCTGTATAGGCCTGAAATTGGTTACCAACGGCTATAAAACTTATAAAAGCCCCTAAAACTCTTGGTTTAGAGATGTAGAAGTTGTACTAAAGGTACTCTTCTTAATTATGAAAGGTTTGAAAATGCCTGCAAGTGAACAGCAGTTATAGTGGTGGCAGTGAAAATAATTGCCTCAGCTCTCCTCACCAGGTCTTGTCAAAGCCTCTATACAAATAAATTGTTTTATTCAGTGAAATTGATTAGTAAAATTTGGAGCATGGAATGGACATGTTGTGTGGATATGTTGGAGTTATGTTCTGCTGGGACAGTTTCCCCAGATCTGTCTTTTCTGACCCGGGAGTGGTGTGGAATCTCACCAGCCTGTGCTCCTGTTGGAAAGCACCCACGTTTTAAGGGTTACTGAAAGGAGATGCACAGACAAATCTAGAAGGATCATCAACTCCAGTGCAATTCCGTTATCACCTTCCCAAGAAATAATTGCTGACAAAATGTCTGTTTTCCCTGTTAAGAGCACGGATTCCCCCCCCAACTTCAGATGAAGCTGAGCTGGTTCTAAAATACAATTTTGAAAAATTAAATTTGTTTGCTGTGCAGAACCAAAGTATGGCAGAAGCCTTGTGAGAATATTTCACATACGTGTTTCTCATTTCCTTCTCATTCTACTGAATTTGTTAAATTTGCTTTTGTCTTTTTGTAAGGAGCTGAGGGACCACTGCTGACAACGAATGGGAGTTTTTTCAGGCATACAGTATTCACAGGCAAAATAAACTGGAGTGAGTCAGAATTTTGAGCAGTTTATGCTTTCTTTTATTTTTATCTCACTTAATAAAGCGTACTCCTTAAAGATAATAAATTGCTGTGGGTTTTGGAACTGATCTGTTCTCAGTAGTGAGAATAATTATCATTTATATTAAAAATGAGGTCAGTTGCTTCCTGTAAATCTAGTGTTTTCTGAAAACGTGAAGCTTCTCTGATTATCACTATGCCCAGAGCAGTATCCTGTGCTTTATGGAAAATACACTGTTATATCCCATATACAATAGCTTAAAACAAACAAAGCCTCTTGTTTACACACTTGTGAAAATTTTTCATATTTAAGCAATTTACAGAGGTTCCGTCAAGAAAATTCACAAAAGATATTTAAAAGCTCTACTAAATTGGTAGATTCCTTGGAAGGAAGGTACAGCACTGTCTGTGATTGCCAGCTGCTTTGTCCAATATTAAATAAGCTAAATAATGGACTTACTGGTTGTTGACTAATGGCTATGGGGTTTTTCTTGGCACTACATTTACATTGCCCTTCATTGTAAATCATCTCTTAGGTCTTTGTTATATTTCTAAGTAGCACAAGATTGCAAGCCTTAAGCATTCAGAAGCTGAGGCAGAAACCTTAAAAAGTAATAACTGCTTAAAAACAATTTTAAAACCTCTATTTTATTCTCAGATTTTTGTGCGGTTTTATGTATTCACATTTTCTGTGTTTTACTTGTGCATTACAGTCCTTGTGTTATTAGTGTTATGATTCAAATAGGATTCAAATATTAAGGAGAGTGCCAAGCATCACAGGTTCAAGATTAAATGAGAACTCCTCGCAGGATGATTTATAATCAAAATGATTTTTTTTTTTTCCCTAATGACACCATGTTCCAGCTGCTTACAGGTGTTTATATAGGACCATACTTTAATAATATTTTCTAATAAATATTTAGCATTTCTATTTGCTCTAGTTCCAGCACCATTTTTCAGCACTCCTTTCAGAAATCTTTGACTTTTTTTTCCCACTTAGTGTTTGACATACTCACTAAACAAAAAATTTCTGTTTTAATTCTGCTGGTTATTGCTTTTTGCTCCGTGGTCTTGCTGCCTAGACACTAGCAAGTTGTACTGGTGTTATCTTCTCCAGTCACACTTTTAAAAAAGGAATTAATAGATTGTGTAAATCATGGGAGAACAGCAATTAAGACATACAGTTCTCCAATTTGAGATTTTCAGTTACTTCCCAGCCAGGCAATGTATTTGGAACTAGGACTGACAGCAATTATCCTGAATTTGTTTTCACAGTCTTTTCTGGTCTCCTGGTCTCTTTTGGCTGAAGTTTATCCATAAAGAAATTAACACTTCTGCAGAATTTGAGCTTAGATTTCTGGCAGTGGATATGTAACCAGTAGTTTTCCTATTGTTGCCTGAAGCGTTTCTTTTCTGATTCCAGTGCAGGTCCATTCCATCTTTGCCCTATTCTTATCTGCAGTTGCCAAAATCTCAGTACTTCATCTCCATTTTCTGAGATGTTAGTTGCTTTCAACTGAAATGATTGAGCACCTTTTGAAATATTGTGCTTTCTGGGCTTTCGTATTTCTAGCCTCTTGTAGTTGTCCTTTTACCTCTGTATCCTTTTTCTCTTAGTGTGTCACTTGGAGTATTTTTCTCCTTGCTTTCTCTAGCGTTTCATGAGAAGTTGATCTTTGATTGCTTGCCCTTCTATGGATAATCTTTCTTCAATTTCTGTTTCTATTCAGACAATGACAAGAGCTTTCACTTTTCCTAAGACTTGCCCTCTTTGTCCAGAGTAAAGTCTCAGCCTTTCTTGCTGATATTTTGCAGGCTAATCTCTGGGTTAAAAAGTTCAAAAGACTCCCTATCTTCTCCATCTTCAGTCATCCATCCATCTTTAGCTGCTACGGACAAAACCATTGTTCTTGCGGTTTGGGCTTAGCTGCACGTTTGTTAGAGATTTTTTTCACAGATCTTTGTATCTTGGACACATGTGAGTCTCATAGTTACTTTTTATGCACAATTAATCATAAAAACTGCCAAGCAAAAAACTTCTTGCCTAAAGAGCAACACCTGTTAATTGCATAGTGCAGTCCAGCAGTATCCAGGTTATGTTTTGTGCTTGTCTCTGCTGCTTTCTTAGTGGTCTCCTGTCTTCTGCTTAAGAATTGAAGCATTTTTGGGGTAGCTCTGCCTTTGCTGTGTATTTCTGTAGCACTTAACACAGTGATATTCTGGACCATGAACAGGAGTTCTTGCTTTTGTGGTAATAGAAGTAATAGATAAGAGTAAGTAAACGTAATGCACAGAAGACTACAGTTGGGGCTGGATACAAGGCGCTTCTAGGATAGTCCATGTGCATGGTCTTCAGAGGAAAAAAAAAAGAATGGGGGTGGGGGGGAGGGAGGCAGGCAGTTCCCTGTAGCATTTTCCTTACATTAAACCTATGAATGACTTCACAAACAGTAGATTGATAATGAATAGATAATGCCTAAATGGAGGATAGAACTGATATTACCTCTTGCAGTGCTGATGTTGACTTTATCCGTAGTGAGTGATCTGAACACTCTTCTCACGCTATGTGCTTTTTGCACAGAAGAAAATTGGACCGTGCACCATCTCTTAGTGAGTATAAAATGAGAGATATGGTCAAGTCATGAGATTCTGAATATGATCCAAATTTTAAACATCCCAAGAATCAGTGAGCTTATGGTCCTATAATTTTAGGCTGAATACTTTTGGATGTATGTTTCACAAACCGGATTGCATCCTGAAGATAATCTGGAGGTGATAGTAGTGGCTGGAGACAGGTGTGCAATGTTATTTTTAAGAATAACTTTCTCATGTGGTAGTTAAATTGTTTGCAGATCTGTTAAGTACCTTCCAGCCAGTGTAATTTTGTTACCGGTAAATACTGACCAAAGGTCCCATGTTCATTTGTCAGAATTATGGCTGTTTCCATGTTACCAATAAATAAAATCTAACGCTTCTTTAGATTTCCTTGCCCAGGGTCAGATACAATATTTCAGACACCTAATGCATTTGTCTTAGGTAAATCAGATGAAGTAAACAGAACTTCATCAAACAAAGTAGATCAACTTCATAAACATCGTGGTTAAGTGTTACCTTTTGGCAATTATATTAATACTGCAAAACCTGAATGAGTTACATGTCATGTTAAACAATTTCTATAGGGTAAACGTTTTATTTATTAGTTTAGGATGCTTCTCAAGTTCTTCCAGCAGTCTGGGTAGCAGCTTTCTTTCTGGTGAATTTTTGGAGCAAAATGATTATTTGAAAAGTACCACCAGCATTTAGGGCAACTGTGTGTGTACGTGAGCTGACAGATTTTAAAACACAGCTGAAAATTTTCATCCTGCTCTTTGGCACTTCTACCCAAGCGTTAGCGCTGTATGGACCACCTCTGGGTGAAAAAGTTGTGAAGCTGCTATTGCAGTCATCAGCTTTTGTCAAGACTGAGTGTACGTGCTACTCTTACCTTGTAGGAAATAGCCTGTGTATATCGGGTGTATGACCTGTAGCAACTTACGAAAAAGACTGGTTAGACTGAAATTGTTTCTGGTCAGAAAGATTCTGCAGTGAATTTTGTGGAGATAATTCATATCGTACAACAGGAGGATCTACCTTGGCATACCAGCATCATGAGGAAGAGCAATCGGTGGTTTTCAGGATGGGTAGGAGCTAAAAGGTACTTTCAAGTCAAAAGCCAAAACTGGTTTTGTAATCATGGGGTGACAATGATATGTAGAGAAGAGAAATGGTACTGTGTCTTCATTTCCACTGATGATAGTTCCAAATTCCTGAACAGTTGGTGACTTCTGCTGAAGTTGTCTTTATTAATATATCTTGAAGGTAGTGCAGCATCAAAGTTAAGAACTGTAACCGAAGTAAGAATTTGCATGTCACCCTGTTAATGTTCTTACTCAATCTCTCAAGCTAGTTGTGGAAGAATTTCATATAAAATAGAATACAGACATATATAAAAAGCCAAAGGAGTTTTTTAGTATTTTTGTAACTTAAGCCCTCTTACATACATCATCTGTTTTAAGCAAGGCTCTCAATGTTATTTCTAAGTGAGGATGTTGGGGATGTTGCAGGTGACGAGATTCTATATTTAATTCTAAAACAAAAATAAAAAGCTCAGATAAACTATAGCTTCAGTATTTGTCCACATCATTCAAGGTATATGTTAAAAGCAAAGCAAAATAAATAGTTTCTACTGCTTCCCAGAATGTAACGTCCAAAACATCTCACTTGCTCTTCAAATCAAGCATTGTATGTCCTCTTTCAACAACATAGTGTATACTACTAAATAGAAGTCAACAATTATCAAGCAGATCTCCTGTAATCCAAAGTGTGTAGGAAGCTGACACTAGCTGGCTGCGCTGCCCGTATTCTGCCCCCAGCATCCCTGAGAGCGAGCGTGAGAGCACGTGTGTTGTTAGGGGGCTGCTGTAAAGCACACTGCAAATAAAGATAATACCCCACCTCGTTCTCTCTGAGCTTTCCTGACTCACGCAGGTACCTTCCACATACTCCTGTAAAGTCTTTGATGTTTATCACTAGGATGTTTCTCTTAAATTTATGTTAGGTCAGACAGAGGTCGAAGCGCCCTGTCTGGAAACCTGGTTTACGCACCTCTGGCAGTTTAATGAAGGACTCAAGTTGTCACATGATGGTTTGCTCTTACAGCGTTATGTGACCGGCCAGGTAAGACTGAAATGCATACTTGTTTTTGTCACTTGAATAACTTTTGTGCACAATAGTTCTGAGTAGATATCTTATTCTTCCTTATTCCAGGGGCTATTTATATGTTCTGCTTACTGGCAGTCAGGGTATTATTAATGACAGTTGTGAATGTGACTACAGGCAGAACCATTGCTTCAGGGCCTCATAAAACTGAGTACCTGATAGGAGATCGCTTTAGACTTCCAAGACCATAAGTTCTACAAATAATGTTTCCTGAGTTTAGGATGAATGAATGAGTATTCTTGTATCTGCATTAAATACCTGGTGAGATTTTATCTAAAGAGTATGGGGTAGTTCTAGGAACACACATAGAAATATCACTAAATCTGTGATTGAAGGGAATTATGCCTCAAAGTAGAGAGAAGGCCAGTGCTTAAGACGTGTGCCAGTACCTTCTGAAAGGTTATTACCAAAACTGTGTAAGATCTTGTGACTAAGGAATTAATGGAGGCAACTGCTGCTCAAAATGCCTGATTTACACTGCCTGCCTGTAGCGGAGTGGTTTAAATGAGAATACAGTGTTGTGTTCGTTGGGGAAGGGAGCAGATGGCCTAATTCTTCATTTGACTATGGGTCCTAAAAAGGAAGGAAGGTAACTTACGTGGCAACTCTCACCACCCAGCAGGCTCCAAAGTACTGAGCACAGGACTGCCAAATTCAATGTCTGTGCATCCAACGCTGCATAAGAGGCTGTAGGTTACTGCGAACTTTGTCCTTCCTGTGAAGGTTCAGGTATTGGTCATTGCTAGGAGCAAGATCACAGATTAGTTTGTCAGTGGCCTGGGTTATCCTGTTTCTGTGGTGATGAGGGTCATGAAGAAATATTAGTCAGTCAAGAAAGGCAAAAGTTGTCACTGCTTTACAGGTTAAATTTTGGTATGTGTCTGTTTTTGTTTGACTTCCTGAGCATCTATGCTGTCTTCAGCATGCAGTTTGGATGCTGGAATTTAGATGATGCAAGGCAGCAGGTTTTAATTTCTCATGGTTTTTGCTTCTTTTTAAAACCCAGAACGAGCATATTTCAAGTTTAGATTCCCTTTCCTAGGTTGTTTGCTGGGGACTGAATGGAACATTACTACATATCAGCAGAGGAATTCACATTGAACAACACTCATTTTCAGACTTTTCACACAGAATTGTTTAGGCTGGAAAGGACTGCTTGAGATCATCTAGTCCAACCCTGAACTTACTGCATCATCCAAATGTTAAGCTATAAATAGACAGATGTGGGACAAAACTATTATCAGTCAGTGCTGTACTCTTTTTCTTTACCCAGTCTTTACACGAGGCTTTTCAACAGACACACAGTAAAAGAAGCTGTAATTGTAATAATCACAAGAGTTTTTAGAAATTCTTTTTTAAGGTGAGTCACACCCACTTGAGCAGTCTCTTATTTGATGTACTTTCCCAAATTTACTTAGATAGATTTAACAAAAACAAGATAGGCAGTGTATCGGTGACAAGCGGCTAGTACAAAGCATTTTGTACAGTGAATTTATGTTCACAGGGCCAGTTTTTCCTGCTAAATTGTGATAGCATATCAGAGTTTACATGTGCAAAATGCCCTCATGTTTCATTCCTGGGTTCTTTGCTCTGTTAACGAGCCTCAGTCTATTTCTGCTTTGTTAAATACCTTCCTCGTACAATACTGGTCCAAAACATGCTTTAGGAGATCAGTGTAATAACATGGATATAAGTTTGATATTAATATTTAAGCTTCCTGCACTCATTTATCTGTGTTGACTCCATACTTGTGGATGTGAAATTCTCAGTAGCGGTCTTGGGAAACTTCAGTCTGCCCAGTTGAGTGTATGCGTTGAGTGAGCTTTTTCTGCAGCACGGTGATGTACTAGACACATCACTTTTGGCTTATGTGCCAGTCTTAGGTACAGTCTTCAGTCATCAGGTTAAGTAGAGAACTTACAGGTCTTTGGAATTTAAGACTTTTACTGGAGAGGATTTTTCAGTCTGCTTTTTGCTGTAAATCTCTTTGTAGTAGCGTTATTTGTCACCCACATCACTGGTCAGCTACCTGACAGCTGCCCCACAAACGTCGGGGCAGTAAGGGGCTGCTCCTTTTGGCCATGGTGCGGTCTAGGCAGCTTAGGCCAGTTTAGAAACTACACCCAAACAAATACACTTGCAGTCAAACAAAAAGCCGCTTCCATGGAAATAAAGGCACAAGTACATGGATGTGACTTAAACATCAGAGTGCACTCTGCCACTACCTGACTAGATAATTTGTCACTGGTGAAAGGTACAGGCTTTTGGTTCGAGTTAGACTTCTTTCTCCTGTACCTTTCAGTAGGTAGGCAGAGTTTACCCAGTGTGCAGTACTAGCACCCTTGCATTTAGGCTAACTGGAACTATCTGCTGGAGATTTGCTGCTTTAGTGCAGACAGTGCCTAAGGCTGCAGCCACGATGCCTGGGTCAGTAGGGAAAGAATAAATTAGAGAATATTTGATTTACATGTGAGGAGTGATCATTCACCAGCTGAACTGGCGACTCAGGCTGCAATGTTGTTAGTAGTCAGGATAGGCAATGTAATTGTAATAAAGCATGTAAAGGAAAGAAGTCTGCATTGTAGTCAGGCAGCTTTTAAGATAGCATTACAGCTAACGTTCAAAGATTAACCGCAGACTTTGTGTGCCGGCAGTTGATCACTTCCTGTGATAGTTTATGTTTTAATGTGTATTAAACAATACCAAAAGCAGTGGTTTCCACCACAAGAACGCTGCAAACTCTGACTTTCTTACAGGCCATACAAAAGAAACAAATTTGGCATTTTCTCTTAATTGTGGTTCCTGGCACTGGTTGCCAGATGCTGCCAATTTGCAGACCATGGTTTGAGGCATCAGCACTACAGAGAGTGATTGGAATAACGTTAAAAAGATAGTGAACCTAAGTCTGTAATATGGAAATAAGAAAATAACTAATACAGTCCTTGGGGCGTTTGACCTAGAGAGGGACTCTGCGCTGTTGAAGATCATAGGTGTTACTAGATGGCCAGATGCATCAGCCCTCACCTGCTCTGCTGACCTGGGTGCTGCCCCTGTCTTGCGAATTTGACTGCTGTAAGACTATACTAAAATAATTAGCGACTTCCCGATATGCTAGTGAGCTGATCTGTTTCGCCAAGCCCAAGGAGGGCTCTGAAACATCCATTGCATTTGTTCTCTTTTGGACTGAAGTTGAATCCTTTAGCAGAAACCCAGTGAAGTGTCAAAGATGGTCACCTCCTGCAATGCTTCTGGGGGCTTCTTGCCTGCAGGTCATGATTTCAGAATCTGATACAAGAAGCTTTTTCTTCCCTCCTGCCCTGCCTGCTTCTCTATCAACCTCTTCAAGGAAATGCCTGGCGCTTTGCAGGATGCATTGGCTTTGAACCTCAAACCTTCCTATTCCTAGTTACGTGCTCTCAAAAAGGTGGATGAGAAGGAGAGAGGGTGAGCAAAATTACACGTATGTTCATACCTACCCTTTTGTAGAGCCGGCCTCGAGCTAAGGTGAAGGGCTTGGGAGATTTGAGACCTCTTGTATGCCTCCTGGACTCTGTTCCCACTGTGTCATTTCCTTTCAGAGGCATCTGGTCCTTCAGGCTCACCTGGGTGTGATCACAGGTAGCCAGACCTGTATTGTGAATGAGAAATCGGACACTTAACCTTGGCAATAATTAACTCCTATAGCCTTGTTTGCTACCTCTTTGTCATGCATTTATGGTCCTGTGTTTGCTCACTTCTAAGGAAATTCTTTCTGGCATTTTATCAGGTTTTTATGAATCTGAGCAAGTGAAGAATTAAACTGTGAGGCTCAGGTGCAGAGGGTGGGTTTCTTTCTTTCCTTGGCAATTCACCTGTATAAACATGTATCGGGGATGGGTGGAGCTCAGCAGCGACGATAGCGGCGTGGAAACATAATAAACAGGTTTCGCATAGTGTTTCTTGCCAAGAGCCTGCTTGAGAAACCCCTAATCGTTCCAGACCAATAACCTTCTTGTCCTCAGTGGGGTGAGGAGGACTGGGTGAATTTCTCTGCTCTTTGTCTAATCTGTGCTGAGCCCCGCAAAAAGGGAACTGGAATCTCCCCTTGCCCACACCAATGTCACGGCAAATAACCACAAGAACGACAAGCCTGGCTATTTAACTGTTGTGTTCCCTGACAGAGAATGGTGAAAGCCATCATCTTAAATGTGCGAACACTCTCAATTATTTTAATCCTTATTAAAAAGAGCGTCTGTTCCAAAGTAACTTTTTAACTTGGGCCTCTTGCTTTGTTTGCCTTTTCTGCGTACACACAGTGCTTTGCAAAACATTGGTGTCTGCTAGCAGAGTGTTGCTTGCCAGCTAATAAAAAGGAGCAATTCACAGGTGTTGAGGGATACTTACTTAAGTGTATGGGAGTGGGGCTTGATCTTTGTGATTTAAAAAAAAATATATTTATTTTTAAGTAGAATGTCATATATGTCTGGCTCTTTTGTGTACACAAGAATACTTTTTTTTGTCTATTTTGCCTTGGGAACTATATCAGAAGCCAGACTTGGGTCTGTGTTGAAGCACCCCAAATTGACTTTCCTATACAATTGAGTTCTCCTTATCTACTGCTGTATGTACAGCAGTGAATTGCTTCTCTGTAGTTTCCCATAAAAATGTTTCAAGAGAACTTAGATGTACTTAGGCTGCGGTTTCAAGGAGCAAAGTGAGCTGATGTACTGGTCCTTTCACACCATGCTCTGCTCCTGTGACATACCTTGCTCTAGTTCCTTTGTTCAGTGTACCCATCAAAAAAAAATAAACAACAATCCCTGGACAATTTTCTCATCTTCTCCCTTTGCACAGGCTTCAGTGCTCATCTGGTCTTCTGCTGAGCACAGAAGAAAGTAAATGCAACAAAACAAGTGATTACCCTTCTGTAGGGTTAGTAATGGCTGAAATGGCTCAGTGCAGGGTTCAGTGAACAGAGAACTTAATATGAGCAAGTGGGAACCCTTGAGTAGGGATGTTGTCCAGCATTTAGAGTGCCCTGAAAGTTGAAATTGATTCTCCGTGTGCCTGTTAATGCTGCTGACAAAGATGCTATTTTGAGATTTCATTTTCCTCTGTGAATTTAGTGGATTTACTGAAACTGCAATCCAGCAGTCCTATCCTGTTTTGAAATGCATATTACTCCAGATGGTATCTTACTGATGTCTTGCATAATACTATTTTCATTTAATTATTGCTGACATTTTTCAGACACTGTCAGAGAATTTGGATGACTTGCAGCAGTAACCTTCAAGATGAATAAATCTACCTAACCTATTCTACTGAAGAGAAGATAATATTGATATGATTTTAGTCCATCTAGTTACCTTTTTTTTGTCTTTGTACTTGTCTTAGTATTACTTCATACTTGTGTCTCCTTTCACATTAGTGTATACTGTTTGTTTAGGTTTATGTTATGTTCCCCAACAAATGGGTTATTTTGCTTCTGAAATGAGTCCTGAATGAAATTGGAGACCACATTCTTGGTGTAGATTTGAGATGGTAGCAGGTGATCTGACTGGAACATATGTCGGTACAGTACCTAAATAGGATTCTTACAATAATGATCAGTGGACTAATTGAATCATTCCATGTTTTCTGTGATGTTTTCTTCTTATTGACATTATCAGAGAAGAAGTGATTTTGGAGCTTTAAGATGCTTTTCTTGTTATAGAAGTCAGATATTTTTTTAAAAAATTGTGTTTCCTTTCTTTGTTCTTGTCCTGTACCTGTAAAGATGGAACATTGTTCTTAACAAGAATATAAATTTGAGCTAACTGAAGAAGGGCTTGCCGGAAAGGCTTTTTTGTTTTGTACTAACTACACCAGTTGGTCTAATGAAACCAGAATTGCTGCTTTCTACAAACCTTTATTGATTAAAGTATTGGTGAAAGGTGGACGTTTTCTTTTGTTCATGCATTTGATTTAACATGTTTAGAGGTGAATATAGCTTTTGATTCAGTGTTTAAGAATAAATCCAAAAAGCAAACTGCCTCAAAATGCAAATTGAACTTTGAACTTAAAAGCAGATCTACTGACTTTAATGTATCTATTTAAGTTTCTTGCTAAATTGAGGTCATGAGATGTATCTACAAGTAGTTCTGGTATTTATTGTGGAGCCAACGAAAAAGGTGGATATTAGCTCCCTTCCCTGTGCTGTGCTTCACAGCCCCTTCAATGCCAGCCTAAGGGTTTACGGTGTCATGCAGTGAAATAGTTTACTGAAATAATCCAGGCTAAAAATAACCTTCTGAAAAAATGTGGCATGAGACGATAATGAGTAGCTGAAGGTAAGCAAGGTCGGCAATTTTTCAACCTGCTTGGCTGCCAAAAGAGTAGCACCATGTAACTGCCCCCACGGTGATTATTCCCATCCGTGAGCGGTGCCGACATGGCTGTGGTGGTCTTTGTGGTGTCTTCACCCAGTGCTCACTGGTGTCCTCTAAAAGGTCACTTCTGTGATGCGTGTCTCCCCTTCTCTGTTCAGTTGGGTTGGTACACACTCTTTCAGAGGCCACCTCTGAACTGGGTCAGGAAACACATGAATGGATTTTAAAAAACTGTATAAAAAGGAAAAACGGTGGAGTTTGTTTAGATTTGACCAGTTCCCTAGCTGGGCATGTGACGCTGCAGAAATAGTACTGATGTGAGCTGCTTAAGGTTGTCACTGCTGCACAGAGAAACATCTGTGGAAGCACTGCCTGAGTTGGTGGGGGTGTTTGATAAATGAGAAGGTCCTAACTTGCTGGAAGCATATGTTAAAATTTTCAAGTATTAAAAGCACACATGTAAAAAATGGCATATTTGACTGTATTTCTGCATATAATATATAAAAGAAGATTTTCTGGCAGGCAAAATGCTGTGCACCTAGTTTTACTTGGGAGCGTAGCATAAGCTCTCTGTTTAAGAATGTTTAAACATGATGATGTGGATGCACAGAGTAACTGCAAAATGTCCAAAAACCACGTCTTAATCTGGAATGTACAGCTCAGGCTGTAATGTTTTACATCCCCTTCAATATGGACATTCACTTGACTTCAGACTTTGTGCATACTGGACACAGGAAAAATGAGCAGTGAACTTTACAGATGAAAATAAAAGGCGGCCACCACATGTGTAGTAAAGAAATTAAAGTATTTCAGTTGTTAGGGTGGAAAACCAGATTTTCATTTAAAAGTCGTCTTTCACATCTGAAAAGTAATGATTTGTAATTGATTTTTTTTTTAGTGAAAAAAATCATGTTACCTTAAGTGCTATAATTACTGTGTCCAAATTCTACACTTGGCAAGTAACATTTCCCATGCGAGTGGGTGTCTTACATCCACATCTCACTACATATTGCTGATGCATTTTCTTGGAGTTTTACATGTTTGTGGCATTCTTAAGTTCTGTCCCAAACTGTGCTGTGGTATTTGTGACTGTAAATATGAAGTGCATCAGCTTCAGCTTTGTTTCATGACCATTTCTATGGATTTATGTGTGTTTAAAATAATACAGATTGACTCAACATATTACCCTGAAAGTTATTAATGGTTTTTCTGTAGGCCATTACATCATGAAGAAACCAAAGCATGCTTTGAGAGCATTTTCTTTTTTCTCTCAGGATTGCTGACATACAAAAGACAGCTGTTCAGCAGTGCACATAATATTTGCTAGCAGTACCAGATAAAAACAAACAGTACAGGAGAAATGCAATATTGTGGAAAGCTTCAATTTTCTCTTTAATAGAAAAAGAGCTATTCGTATCTCTGAATACGGGTTTTAGTAAAAATTAATGGTATTAGAATGGGATAAAGCTGTGCATCAGAATTGCGTGAACTGCTCGTAACCTGTCCGTATTGCTATTTTCTCTTATTTTCCACGTAATAATTATTAATATTTTGTGTGCATCTGATTTTTGAGTCAGTGTATGTTACCAAATACCTATACTTAATACTTCATTTATATAGGTCAATGTGCAGTGCTCAGTTGATACACATAGGATGCATAAAATGAAAATGTTGATTTTTTTGTTAATTGCAAATTGTGTTTCTTTTTCAATTGCTTTCTACTCCCACGTCAGCTCCTTCTGCATCTAGGTTTGATAAGCACATGGTGGGATGATGAATGTAGGAGCTTCTTTTGCAGTTGGTATCTTGCATGCCTTTTTGTGAGTAAATATAGAAACCAATATTGCTTTTATCCAGATAAATTTTTAGAGACATCTCTGAATAAGTAAATCGCAAATGATGTCCTTTAATTGAAATAGTAATTAAAAATACTTTAAGCCACCAGAAGCTGAGCTTTTTTGAGAGGATTGCCTTTATTACTATTCCAGGTCCAGTTGAATCAGCTGTGCTGTGCATTTGTTCTGAGTAATTGTCTCTTGTAGAGGAAGGTCTATTAAGGTTAGAAATCAAATTATTCTTTACTGCATTAAATGAATTGCTGCTTTCTGCTTACCAGAGGCACTGCTTTAAAACAAAATCAAAACAACCCACAGGGAGTTAAAATATTTTTGTCCTAAGTCATCACGTCTGGCCGAGGAGTGACCTCAGCCTTCTCCTGCTCTGAATCATTGTTGGGATGCCCACGTGATCTGAATAGACCAAGGTAGGTTTCAGTGCCAGAAACTATTTGTCTTTTCATGTGTCGTGGATGACTAAATGAGTACAACCTTGACATTGTTAGAAAGGGCGCAGCTACACCCAGTTACTGTAGGTGTAGTAGCAGATTAACCACTCTAACTACTTTGATGTGCGTAATCTTTCTAATCTTGATCAGGTGGCCATGTTGCTTTTCTCCTCTGGCACGTAGGCAGAGTTTGGCTGTGGCTTTAATCCTGAAGCTGTTTTTACAGTGGTAGATGCAGACAAAAAAAAAAGAAAAAATTCAAGGAGTTGAAGTATCGCATATGATGTTACGCTGAGAAGGTTTGGCTGCATTTACGTGAAAACACCCAAACAATGTATTTGAATTAAAGCAAGTTATTACAGTGATCCTTCAAGAAATGTCCGAGAACAGTGCTTTTCATACTTACACAAATTCAGTGAATTCAAATTAACGTAAGCCATACTGACAAAACCAGCACACAGTTCTGGCAGTAGTCAAATTAATGCTCAGAGGGAGAAGAGATGCTGGAGGCAAATAAATTCTTTCCTGATTGTTGTATTCTTGCATTTATGATCAAAACCGTAAGTTGCACAATTACAAAACTTACTGGTGAAAAAGATGTTCACTCCTTCCCTTACTGTCACCCATGAGGGTATGAATGACAACTTGCTTTCTTTTAAAAGCAGAAAGGAGAGCTGGTCTCTCCTGGTACTTGTGAATTACAGTAATTCTAGTTAGGCTGTTTCGACTGTGCACAGTGTGCGTATTTTGGATTTTACTAGTTTTCTTTCTGTTCTGGCAGCAAAGAACAACAACTTAAGAAACTAACTGGTACCTTCTTAGTAGCTTCCGGCATTTCGTTTTCTTCCACAAGTTTGTGATACTGTGGTTTCAAAGTTCCATTATCTCTGAAAGAGCAAAACAGTTACTTGAACAGCGTAGTTTTCTTTAGATAGCTTTCCTGAGCTTATGGTTTCCTGTAATAGGGCTGTCCTCTCTTCTCCCTCACTTAGTGTTTTCACTCACTTCATGACCTCAATCCAAAACTTATCCAGGACTAAGATACAGTCTAACCAGCAGTGCCAAGGTCTGGTGAAGGAGTATGTTGTAGTATAACACAAATATATTAACTGAGTAGCACTGTACTGTATTAAGTATGGCAATAAAACTATAGATATATCATGCTTGTAGTTTAGAAGAATAAACAAGAACTCTCCTTAGCCTGAAATTGTAGAAGAAAATTCCACAAGAGCTGTAACCATACCGTGGCTTGCATGTCTGACGTCCTTGTCACTTCTGCAATAAAATGGACAGTAAGGAACGATTAGAACAAAGTGGAAACGCATCAGGATAGAAATTATCAGTGTATAGGCACACCCTTTTGCTCAGCAAGACCCGAGAGACCACAGTGCTGGCCAGCCAAACAGCTGTGACGCAGTGCTGCTGCAGAAGCTCCTAACACCCTCTGACACAGTCCGGTGCCATATAATATATTTGCATTGCAGAGTGGGTATTTCTGTTTTGGTTTTTTTTCTCACTTTTAGTCTTCTGATTCTCTCTCTCTCATCCAGACTGGGGGGAGTGAGTGAGCGGCTGCGTGGTTGTAGCTGCTGGCTGGGGTTAAACCGCGCCAGAAGGGAATCTGCATCACAGTGCAGTAATGTGGATTATAAGAAGTTTTCACCGAGTCTCCTGTAACCAAATCAAACACGGCATTCGGTATCAGAGATAAAAGCTGTATGTGTATAAATAAAAAAATCTGGCTTTATCTTGTGCTTTTTGGAAGGTAATAATTGTGATTAACTTTTTAGAACATTGTACTGTACATTTAATCTGTAAAATAAGAAAGCACTGGGGGCAGTGGGGCTGGAGCAGGCCGGTCGGTGAATTCTGTCTGTTTTGCTTCTCAAATAGCAGATCTCTTTAATGCAGTCCATGTGTTTAGCCTTGCTTGCCTTAAGGTGGTAGGGTTTTCATACTGTGGGAGGTAATAATTTGTAAATAACTATTATTTTGCAATTCAGTACTAAGATGTATGTGTAGAGTTAGCTAGAACGGCCTCCTTGCCTTTACACACAGGGAATAGAAACCTCTATGTAATTTTGGGAGTTACTATTTGGTTTGATTTCAGTGCTCTTATTCACTCTAGGACACAAACACCCTCTTTGTGTATACAATGCACGAATGGAAATGTGAACAGGAGGGAAAGCAGGTGTTTGTGTTACAGAGAGGAACATTACAACAATATTTATAGGCTATTCATTTATTATTGAAGTTAACTGAAGTTGTTGCATAAGATAGAAGTTGAAGACAACAAAGTCCAGCTTTATCTAGAGGACTGGTCTCAGCCCAGCTGCAAACCTGCACAATTAAACAGATGTCCACAGGAGACGAACTATTTCTTCCTCACCTATCAATTTTTAGCTTATTTGGAGTCTGATTCTGCCCCTTGTTCGAGTGTTAAAACTAACTGTGGGTACTCTCCATAAGCTTGTGTGCAATGGATCTATTCAGCGTGCAAAATACTCCTCAGGATTGTGGAATTTCGTCCTTTGCTGTTGTAAAAGGGCAACTGTACAGATCAGAGACTTCTGCCTGTAAATGTTAGCAATGGATGAGCATGGCTGGCCAGTAAATGGATTTGGTGTTTTTGCTCATCCTGTACTAACTGTCCTGTATGCCAAATACATGGTGTGGGTGGCACTTTGGTTTGTTCTTTGTAATGCTCCTTCAGCTTATTTAGTGAATTATGTGCCAGACTTGATAACATGGGAAATAGATGAATAAAATTTTAATTGATACGTGTGGGTACAACATGCATAGGAACTTTGTTAGAAACATTTAATACTAGTCTTTTTCAACTAACAACATTAATTTTGCCCCCCCCCCCCCCCCCCCCCCCTTTCTTTTCCTGGAAGGGAATGTGTTTAAAGTGTTGGTTTGGTCAGAAAATTGACTAAAATTGATACTAGTTTATATATCATGTTGGAAATCAGATACGCTCATTTTACTTACAGAAATAAGTTTTCTTGTAGATTAGTTCAGGAGGACACGCACAATTTTAAGAAAAGCCAGACTGTGTTCTCTTTCATGAATTAATGTTTAAGTTTCAAGTGAAAAATTGTTTCATTGCTGGTGATGTCAGAGACGTGACTCCATGTAGAATTTACAGCCTGGTAGTATTTAGAAAGGCCACCTGACCACATGGATTTGTAAACTGAGTATGTTAGGCAGGAATCACCATGGAAAAAAAAAAAAAAAGCTATGGAGCCACCTCATGTCACTTACCCATTTGGTTTTCCGGTAGAAACAACAGTTTTAAGATACAGCTAGGTTCAAGAAGGGAAGAATTAGCCATTTTCCCAAGAAGTAGCTTTTAAATTCTGAGAAGCACACCTACTTGTGAAGAAATGTGAAGAGAGGAATTATTGTAATTTTATACATTTAATATAACTGCCCAGTATAAAATTACTTTTAAGGGGTTGTTTGGAAAGCTGGTTAGCAGTGCAGCATGTAATTTTTAAAAATCCTGTTCCTGTGTGCTCTGATTTCCATGACACCGTTCTTCAGGGACAGCACATTTGTTATAGGAGGCTGAATTGTTTCCTTTCGCAAAGCCTTACAGGCTCTGAATCTCCTACTGGCTGCTGTCCAGAAAGAAAGATTTGTGGGTTCTGCCCAGTGTCTGCAAATGTGTGATGATATTTATATCCATTGAGTTGTTTTCACTGTAGCTAGATCTGGTAAAACACTTGTGGCTTTACCACAAGTAAAAGACTTGCGGTAAAGACTGAGAACTTTGAAATCAAATTCTGTGCTTGAAGGCATGTTCTGACTTCTATCGCATCCCTGGATACTGGGTGGGAAGGAGGATCATCCTAGTCATACGTCAGCCCTCTCAGAGGGGGGGAAAGCCACCAGACCTTTAAAGAAAGAAGTAAAACTTCAGTTTTTGAAAGCATGATACTGTTTAAGTGTGGACAAAAAGCAGAATATTGGCTCAAGTGGGACTTCAAAGGTGATTCACAATACTTTTCATTGGTAGAGTCCTTAAAACCCAGTTCATTTTGTACAGCTGTACAGTTTTGTTGACTCAAATGTCTTTCACAGATGGGACTTCTAAAGTCTTTTAGACTTTAGAAAAAGCTGCCTTTTCTTCTTATATGTTTCTAAACTGGTGACAACAAAGAGGAGGCCAGACATTTCACTTCCATGTATACTTTCATGTCTTCTTTCTCTTTTCCTCCGCAAGAAGCTTCCATTAAGAAGGAAAAGAAAAAACAAAAACAACCCAGTGACAAAACCTTCTTAATCTGGGAATCATTTACAAGCATGAAAACAATACCAATGTAATGCTTTTATAGAACATTTTTTTGCTGAAATTGACATTGATTCACTTGATCTTCATCTTAAATGTCTTCAAGATATTTACCACTTCCTCCAGATATAGAATAATAGAATGGTTCTCTCAGATTTTTCCATCTGGTGTTCCTTTTTTTTTTTTTTTTTAAAGGAGGTAAAGTTTTGGCTCCATACTTGATATATCATAAAGAAAGGATGGTCATGGCCCCTTGAAACATGTTTGCCACCTCTGAGCTTGAAAAATCCATAGTCTAATCAGTAGATTAGGGTACTATGCAGGTTTGGCCCTGTTCCTGGCTTTGCTCTATGTTTTCTGTTTTCTACATAGTCTTAAGTAATGACAGTGGTCAATCTACCTGCAGGTTTCCTGATTTCTGAAACAAGACATACAGCTACCTTAATATCTCCTGAGTTCCATTTTTATTTAAAGTCAATAAAGGCTGACTTAGAGATCCTTAGAAAGATGTTTGTATGTGGAAATAATTTTTTTTTAATATTCTTTTCTAACTTACACTTTATCAAATGACTTTATGGCATTAGATCTAGAAATAATTTGTATTGGATGAAGCATATGGAGCATAAAACTTTTTGGCTTAGTTCTGTACATGTGACTGTAACTGGCTGAAGATCCAAGTAGCAGTGAAAGGATGTGGTAAATTTTCCTTGGAGCTGGCAAAAGTTCCCGTATTTGGAACTTTTAAAACCAGACTAGGTTGATATACTGGAAAATGTACTGTAGGGAAGACAGTGCTTTATTGGTAGGAAAATAGGCTGGGTATTCTTATAGGTCTCTCTGTGTGCAGCTGAAGAAGTTGTAAATGACAGTTGTTTTAATTCGCCTTCGCGTTCCTGGTTTTGCTGGATATGGCCTACAGCATGAATGAAGCCCTCAGTCTCATGCCAATGAAAATGGCCATCGACACTTCCTTGTTCAGTTTCTGTTGTTAAGTGCAGGGTGAAATTTCAAGGGTGTAGCTAAGAAAATATTGATTTTCTTTTTTCTCCCTCCCCCCCAAGATGAAAACTTGCAGACATTTGCCCAGTAGGGCGGAGTAGGAAAGTTATCTTGATTGTGTAACTCCAGTCTTTGGCTGTGTAGCCCTGAGAACACTTGAGCAATAGATGACTGCCGTTTGCCGTTGGCTAGATAATGTTGTTGTTTCTCGGCTGTGGATTGTAGACTGACTTCCACAAAAGCCAATGGTGTGGGACTTTCCCAGACTTGCAACATCGCTGGTTTTCCAGCAGTATGACACGTCTTGTGTACAGAAGTTAAATTTCAACTGAAACACCTTCTGCTCGGGTCAGGCATCAGTTGGACAAAGCTGTGCTCGCTACCCAAGTCAGCAGCGACTGTCAGCGCGAGCGCGCAGTGTACAACAAAGTCATTTTGAAATACTGTGCCACGGGGTTATGGCTGTTACTTTCTTTTACCTGCAGATGCATAACCTGCTCCTCTCCAGCTTGAGTTTCTGGAACATCCTTCTGCAGCAGATGTGGCTGAGGTGGCATCTTAGGAGCTAGAGGAGCTGGGAGCCTGACCTAGTCTGCAGAAAGGATTTCAGTGGACTTGGGTCAGATGCATGGCAACAATCAGGCATATAGGTGCAGACGGATGCAGTCATCCGTACCTCAGGGTGAAACCTGGAATACATGGATGTTTGGGCTTTAAGACCCTCGGTCTGAGAGTTTGCTGAGGGGCCTGCTCCAGAGGTCTGTGTGGACGCACGTGGTGTTTGCAGCGAGGTGTTTGGAGCCTGTGGTTTTGTTTGACTCTGAAGCTAGAGGGGTTTTTCTTCATTTGCTGTCCCTCACCCTTAGAAATAGCAGTTACAAGTCTTGAGGTTTTGATGACGTAGAAATTGATTTAATCCAATTAAAACTCCTAGGAAGTTTATCCTGTGGTTAAAGCTACTTTGTTTTGCTTGATAGCATGAAATTAAGTGCTTTGCAAGGAAAGGAATTTAACGTCTGATCTGCTGACCACTGGAGTTTTTTGTTTTGCTGGTCTAGGAAAACATTTCCAATACAATAGCTGAGTCTTTAAGTTTCATCTAGTTTTGTATTTTTGAGGGGTTTATGTAAGAATAAATGTTCAAAAAAGCGTTTCTACTTTTGTAAAACTCATGTAATACAGGATCAGTTCATATTACTAATACTTGTTTTGACTTGTGAGGTAATGGACAAGTGAAATGAATAGTAGAATAGTTCACAACTGTTTTCTTAGCATAACTTGGTGGTATTAGAAGTTGTTGGGAGACTGTCGGTCTCACTGCAGTCTGTGCTGTACCAGAAACAAAGGTGAAGCTGATTGAACACCTCCATTATTATTTGAAGTAGCAGGAATTAAAATTGAGTAGAGTGAATTTGTAATACGTGTACCTGTGTAGGCATGGTTACAAAGGGCTAGAAGATAAAGGAAAAAGTATTATGAGTTGATGTTTTCAGCACTGAGGCAGAGCTGTGTGCCCATGAAGGTCGGTGTATCTGTTATACTTCTCTCCTGACGTTGTCACAGTGCTGCCTCACTAAGTCCCAGCTCTCCAAACCTCATTGCATGTAAATAATGCCTTTTAGGTAGTGATTGCACTCTGTCAAGTTTTGTATGCCCATCCTGCCAAGGGACCAGAAAGTTCACTGGTCATTTTTTACCCATAGCTTTGGAAAATATTCTGGTGTCACAGAAGGTGATAATGCCGCTCTTTGATGTTTATACTAGCTGCTTTTCCTTTTTAATAATCAGAGCAGGAGGAAATGTGTTGAATTAGCTGCATGACAGAAGCAGAGGAATTCATTAAAGAAAGTAAATTGAGTTCTACTCAAGTTTCAGGTTTTGGGGTTGGAGTCACAAAGCAGTAATCGTCTTCTAGCTGTTTTTAATTATTTCTTTTGTGGTACTTCCCTTGTCCATGAAACCCATATTTACTGATAGTGTGGATGAGCTTGAGAAAATAAGCAATGTCATTGAGGCTTTGAGCAGTGTAAACATTAACCTTTCCGGTGTAGTCCCTGATGTGTTTGTCAAGACCAAGGGAGAGAGAGTGGATGAGTTGGGATGTTACGTTGGGACTATGTGGTCTTAACCTGTAGTTTGCCATTTCAAATAAAACCCAGCTTGGTAGCGACTGGACTACTTTACCAACTGATGGCAGTTTTGTATCATAGGTGACGTAAATGAGTAAATGTTTGACTTCATGCAAGATTTTAGAGAAACTCCGCAAGTCTTAGTGTAACATCAAGCCCCTTCTTTTATCTGATTAGAAGTTAGAACAGGACACTGAATCTGTGTCTGCAGACCATGGCATCACACAAACAGTCTATCTCATTTGTGTCCAATTTACCTGCCAGCTTGAGGTCTATGCAGCACATACTTTTTATGTCAAACTTCACATGCATTGCACATCACATATGTACGCATTAGCCCTGCTGTCTCCGTTCCCTAAGAAATAATGTTCCCTTCCATATATTTCCCTATAACTCTAAAGGAATCCTGAGAATGGAACGATCCCAAACCTACACTGTTCGGGTAACTACTTAGGTGAGGTGAATCTGAGCCTTATCCTCCCTGTATTTTGGTCCCTATCTACAAGAGGGGTAGTAATATATAGACTTATATAGGAATGGATGGTTGATTGCTTAAGCCGGGTGGCATTTATGTAGTTCGTTTTTAACACAACATGTGTATATTTAAGGCTGATGAATAACGGGCCTGGCTTGAAAAGGCAGATGTGCAGAAATGTGAACATGCATTAGCTGTGCGTATCGAACGTGCATTTGAGCCATGGATTCACCAGGATGACTAATGGGACTACAGACCTCTTACAGCGCAGTGCATAATGTGGTGTCCATTGTCTGGGTCACTCATGTGCAAACAGTACACTGTGTATTAAAGCTTTTGTTGGCTGCGTGGTGTTTTGTTTCTCCTCTGGTTCTTCTTATGTAGATCCACTTCTGACTTTATTGAAGCCATACAGAGATACCTGGACAGGCTGGAGAATTGGGTGGAGAGGAACCTTATGAAATTCAATAAGGGCAAGTGTAGGGTGCTGCCTCTGGGAGGAATAACCCCATGCACCAGTACAGATTGGGGGCTGACCTGCTGGAGAGCAGCTCTGTGGAAAGAGACCTGGGAGTCCTGGTGGACAACAGGATGACCATGAGCCAACAATGTGCCCTTGTGGCCAAGAAGGCCAATGGCATCCTGGGGTGCATCAAGAAGAGTGTGTCAAGCAGATTGAGGAGGTCATCCTCCCCTTCTACTCTGCCCTGGTGAGACTGCACCTGGAGTACTGTGTCCAGTTCTGGGCTCCCCAGTTCAAGAAGGACAGGGAACTGCTGGAGAGGGTATAACAAAGGGCTACCAAGATGATTAGGGGACTGGAACATCTCTCTTACGAAGAAAGGCTGAGAGACTTTTTAGTCTGGAAAAAAGAAGACTGAGGGGGGGATCAATGATTCTGCAGATTTGGCAGTTCTGGTAGCAGTTGGTTCTAACAGTTCCTGTAACCGTACCGGAAAAATGCCTTATATTTGATACCGGTCACCTCATAGCATTCAAATAGGCCTTCCTTATGGTTGGTGTTGAACTCCAGCAGTATCTTAAGCATAAAGGATGTTACAATTTACATGAACTAGAGGCTAAGAACATTTTCTTTTTCAAAATGGAAAGATCTAGGAGCAACTATCAATATTTTGTCATTAGCAGCCTCATAGAAAATGTGATTAAAAAGCGACAAGGAAGACATTTCCACTGCTAGTAAATATTTCTTCTCCCTATTAGCTTCCAAAATTCTAATCAAGCTTTTTTATAATGTGGTATAACTTGCTGTTAAGAAGGGTATGTCAACATATCCACTATAGTGTTTTACAGAGAATGTGCTTATGTGGTCAGTGTTACATTTTAAATCCTGCTTTTCTACAAGGACAAACTCAAATCCTGGCAGGGTTGACTCAATCCTCCATCCTTCCATAGTAGGTCTGAGTTGTCCACTGCTCTAAACATCTGCTGGTCTTCCTCCACTCTTTGTTTTCCTTCAGTGCTTTTCTTCACCTTGATACTCCGTTACCTCGAGGTGTTTTGTGCTTGTGTTTTTTTGTTTTTTTTTTTTTTTTTTTTTAAAAAAAAAGCCATCTGGTAAACTTCACTTGGGCAAAGAGAGAACACATTTTGGTTTTGGGCAGTTTTCTCTGAGGGTAAGTGTAAATGATGATGGAATAAATCACCTCCCAAGTACAATTCATTATAGAAGAATAAATAATTTATCTGTTGATAATAGTGAGGTTTTTTACATACTTACTGTCTAATGTCCCTCCTTCTGTGCTTTGAGTTGTTATTTAAAGAAGCTATGCAGCTACTTTTTAAAATCTTTCCTCAATCTCTTCAGTCATTAAAACTGACTTTTTTCCTTCTTTTGGAACTTTTTCTTAGCTAGTTGTCACTCATGTTTTCAGAACTGACTCTGAACGGGGTGTGCTGTCTGTTTTAAAGCAGCTTTCCTTGTGCTACAGTCAATATGAACTGCTGGCATTGCTGGGTATCAGGTTGAGTTTCTCAAATATTCCAGGAGAGAGGGAATGGGGCTGGGACAGCGTTCAGAAGAGCATTCTCCACAGAAACACTTGATATGTAGGACATCACCGTCGTGGTGGGACAGAAGATCTTGGAATATAATTTTGGAGAATCCTGAATGGTTTAAAGGCAGCTTTTATGAAGAAGTATGAAGCCAAGGCCCATACTAGTTGCTACAATTAAAGTATTTCTTCTAGTTTTTCACACAAATCATTACTCGCTAAATTGGTGTTTCAGAGAAGTTGCTGAATTTTCCTTACTTATATTGTCCTTGCTATAAAAATTATGGCTTTTGGCTTTTTCTGATGAACAGTTGGGTAATATGTATGCTGCTGAAAAGCGGCTTTCTTCTGATGCCAGGTGTTGCTACACTTCAGTGACATTAGAGAACTCATGTTTACCCACAGGAGTCATCCTGTAACATCCAGGTGTTAAAAATTATAAAATGTCTATTTATTTTGCACACTTTTTGGAGGTTGTAATTCCGCAATGTCTTTAAGTGGACAGCTTTACTGGAAAAATCAGTGCCATCCCCTGTTTCTACAAGCTGCTTGTGTTCTCTCTGCCTTCAAGGGAATAGTGCTGGTGATCTAATACAGATTAAAATGGGAATCTTCCATTTGGCATCAGCATCGCAGTACACTTGTGTAAAATGTTAGTGGAAACCCAACCTACAGGAAGCCTATGGAACTAGGTCTGTATAGTTTCCTGTTTTGGGATGAAAGGCATGTAGGAATTAAGATATCGGTATAACAGCTCTTGGCATGCCGTGTGTTTTAATACAAAGCAATTTCCTTAACTACTGTATTAGCAACTTTCAAAAACTATTTTATTATCTGAAGTGCTTTCTCTCTAGCTGGTGACAATGATTACCGTGGACTTACCCTGTTTGGAACAACCACAGATAATATGGGTGGTTTGTTAAAGTAGAGAAATACCCATCCTTAATTTATGCACATATGCCTTAAGGGAAGAGCAAGCCCCACAGAACAGGGTAGACAGCAGAGAACAGTTCAGTGACCTTCATTTACCCTTCTTTCACTGAGCACCGCTGGATGTATACATTGGCAAGAGATTCAACAGCTTGGTCTTGTTGGGGTTTTGCTTGTTTTTTTGGGGTTTTTTTTTTTTTTCCTGTTCTTCAGAACCTTGTCAAGTTTTATGATAATTGTACTGTGCGACAGCTTTGCCCCCTGGTTATAAATTGTATACCAGCTAAGTCTGATGACTTCAGAAAAGCTGTATGTGCTGTAACAAATTGAGACCTACAGCATTCCTTCATAAATTTTCTTACTTATTTTAAAAAATATTTAGGCTCATAGTTGACCAATCAGTCGTGAAATCTTCTAATTTTGTCCAATGAGATTTGGAGAAATTATTTTTGTAAGTAGGAAAAAACATTGTGCTAATGTGAATGCTGTTTTTTCTTTGTTGAATTCAGATAAATGTATTATCTCTAAGGACATTAGCAATATAGTTTTCACCTCTCCTTGAGAATTAATAGCTTCAGAGGAGAATCTGCTGCTTTTGAAATACATGACCCTAACAGATTCATTTCCTGATCAGTATATTTACGGTATGTCTACAATACTGCCGCAGGCGTAGTTGCAGCGTGGGTAGGCATACCTGAACCAGCAACCCACGTTAAGTACCCAGTGTTCCCAGCAAGCCTGAGCAGTGTGCCCTCCAGCCTCTGCCACTCGCACTTCTCTGCTGTTGTTGGAGTGAAGCTGGCAGCAGCGTGCCCGCTTGTGCTGCAGTCCGACTGCAGTGAAGATACAGCTTTAGAATTTGTTTAACGATGTATCCCTGTTGTGTTTGTTATTCGTTGCTTTTGTTTGGGAAGTTCATTTCTAAAAAGGACTTGGGAGGAAATGTAAGTAAGTTAGGGTCGTCTTTGCTGATAGTCAGGCTTAGACAGGTTTTGACCAGCTTCGCCAGGGCTTCTGGCTGTCTGCTATTGCTAGACTAACATAGGTTAAGAATATGCATTGTTAAAATGTCAACATGTTTTAAGCACCTAGAAACATGGCACGTCGTCTCAAAGGCTTCATCATTGATACGTATCATCAGGTGGATGAAAGAGGTTTCCTGTTGATTCGAGACTGTATGCTGTTATGCCGAAGCAAAAGACAGCACAGCTAAGCAAACCACAGTAATTTTACCTTAACACATCCTTGCCTTTGCTAATTTTTCATTAAAAGGTACTGTCAAGTGTGTATTTGTACATTACATTTCTGTGTAGATTTAGCTGTTCCGCTGTGCTAGTAACTTTTCTTTCTCATAACATGTAGAATTCTTCAGTATGCATTTACTGCAATGATTTTAAATGTGTGGCTGTCTACTGAAAAGTGATCACAAAAAATCATGATCTCCCATACACATGACCTTCTGTGTCAAATATGTGTAGTCAGCAAGTCGGAAAATGCCCTTTTTTTTTCTGCTGGTATTACAAGCTCCCCCTGGGATCCTGAGAAGCCAGGTGTATCCCTCAAAACTGGGGAAGTGGACGAGGACCATAAACACAATCTTTGGTCTGTAAATGTTTATTCTGCAGTCATGGCAAATAATATCTAAGATCAAAATGTTAAAGAGATTATAGAAAAATGTTTTTCTTTCTTTTATTAATCTTATCAATTTAGTCAGATTAGTATTTTTGTCTGGATACTTAGACAGCATTCCCACCTAAATTTTGGTTTGTGAAAGGAAAACTGTTGAGAACTCGGAAGATTATTTGTTTAAATCCTTTACTTCAAATTTATAAGATACTAACAAATCCTTAAAAATAAATAAATATTACTTCAATATCCATTCCCTGATGCTGGAAACAGAGTACAATGCAGCTTGCTTTTTTGTAGCTGCTTTGATGCTATTTGAGCAAACAAGAGTTAGTATGATTTAAGGTTACTCAGTGAGTTGATATATCAAATGAAAAATATCTAATGGTGCTGTTTCACACTATCGCCATATGCTAAATGAGTGTTCTTTGAAATAAAAGGTATGTTGTACATATCCATTCCTGAACCCTTCTTAACTTGAAGTTCAGAATGAAAGCATTCCAGGTTGTTAGGGAAAAGCAAGTCTGCCGTTACCATATGGTTTCCTTTAAAGATATTTGTGCTTGAAAAGTCTGCATTGTATTAAATTTGAAACAACACAAATGCTGTAGTATTTGGCTCTTTTTCAGCAGGATAACCTTTGAAACCTAATTCCGTAATGTAGAAAATATGCTGTTAAGCATTGTTGTTCATCTATAAATAAAGTTTTATAAAAGAGCTTTCACTTTCCACAGCTGTTATTAAAACAAAATTAAGGCTGGCAACAATGCCCCAGCTTGTGTCTTGCATGAAGTTGTTTACCGATCCCTCTGTTGAGCCTATTGTGCTAGGACAAAAATTTTGATTATTTTTTTTCCCAGATATATTATAATTTATAATGAATTACAGTATATATTATATATACATCATATAACGTCAGACTAAGATTTTAGGTTCAGAGCTACTCAGAAAAAGAGATCAGAGCTGTAAATTTCATGTGCCTTTCATGGCTCCAAAGTTGATATTCATAGAAGGGTGAGTTATCAGAGCGGGGAAGGTAAATTCACCGGTTGTCCTAAGGGCTGAAATCTCTGCTTTCTTTATCCCAAACAGAATGACAGAGCCAGAGGAATTGCAAACTTTCGCTCTCTTATACAAGCTTGCTGTTATCTCCTTCTGAAATTGTGATCAGTTCTGTAGGAGGGAGAGGTTTAGTCTTCCGTTTTGTTTGGTCCTTCGCCTGTTGAAAGCCACTAACAAGAGCAGCGGTTGGTGCCAATTGCAATGTTTTGTTTTGTTTTTCCGTGATCCCAAAAAATGTCTAGTACAAACTGGACCGTGACCACCCACTCATTTCACATGAGCCATGGATCACCTGCCAGATGGCAAAGACTAACGAACATAAGATTTACTACAGCAGATCCGTCTGTCTTCTGCGTTCTGTTTAGACCAGAATAAGGCACCACCTCCTCTCCTGCCTTACGCACCCTGTCCTTGCAATGGAGTGGAGAGTGGGGAAAAACTCCCATGACAACTGTAGCAACTGTTTATAGTCTGAGGTATGAGATTTTGTTGTCCTTATCCGAGTTTGCATAAATATGGTGTTGGTTTTGGTTACAGTTAATCAGCTCTTTTCCTAAAGGAACGTTGCGTTATAATTTTGTTCCAAGCTGCATTCTAGCAAATAAAAATCCCCAAGAACCGCTCACCCCTCCCCCCAAACCTTTGCAGGCCTCAAGTGAAAAGAAATATTTCTGTTTCTGTATAAAAACTCTATTTCAAAAGGTGGTTTTGAGTCATGCACCTTGACAGTTTGCCACACAAATGTTACTTTATTAGTGATAATGTATGAAAGTGAACTGACTAGAAATACATACTAATTCATCCAAGTACAGTTGTCCACTCTGCTTCTGTTCAAGCTGAGTTAAAATGGAAACTTTAATGTGTTGGATAAGATCTTTTCAGTAGACTACAATGCTGATCAGGAAGGCTCACACTTTGAATTCAGTCAGCCGTAACGTAGGGTCAAAGTCTATGCTTTATGTCTTTTTAAATCATGCTCTCTGGCAAGACATTTTTGCTTCTAGATCTAGAAAATGTAGAGAAGCATAGTTAACACAAAACTGGTGCCCAATAAACTATACATTTCAAACACCCACGTTTTTGCAGATCAGATTTGTAGGGAAGACTTGAGTATGTGTTTCTAATCTCCTTATACTTGCCAAAACATAGAAAAAAGAAAAAAAGGGGAATTTTGAAATTATTCAAAAAAATTGTATTTTCTACTATTTTGTCTTAACTGTTGTAAATGAAGGATTTTATTTTGGTGGAGGAATGAAAGGAGAGAACAGCGTGTGTGATAAGCTCACGCTGACCTGAGATTTGTATCCAGAGGCTCCCTGCAAAGAATAGTGTGTCCTTTTTCCTTACTTACGTTGCAGCTTCATCATTTGTAACGCTCTGGGGATGCCTGTGTCTCAGTGACCTTGTAGAATATTATGGACTTGAAAGCAAAGTTTTGAAATGCTCCACGGAGGAGGAAGTGGAGTCTGTGGCACAGTTACGTAGTGAGTTTTTGCTAGTCTTGCTTGCCTTACAAACAGGCCATTTGATAATTATCGTTGTTGAGTGAATGTCATCTTCACTTCTAAATAGAAGGAACTTGAGTGATGTCCCCTGGAGCTGTTTCAAACACAGATAAAAATTGGGACATCTTTGCCTGATAGGAATAGTTACGGTAAAAATTGGCGTTAATCAGTTGAGAGTAATGTTGCAGTTGATAAACCTGGAACTGGTGTTGAATCCAGCCAAGTTTGGAAGCAATCCTCTACACTGAGAGGGAAGGAACCCCCAGTAAAAGGTGAAATCAGCCTTTTGGCTAGCTGTTTCTTCTTGTACGTGTTGCCTTTGTTAAGGTCATGTATCCAGATCTAAAGCTGGCTTTTGTTTGTGTCTTGGCGGGTTGCATGGTACTAAACAGAAGATGCCAGGCATGCAGGACACCTTGCAACTTCTCCTATGGGTCTTGTGTGTTTTCATAGAAAATAAGTCATAGCAAATAAGTTCGGAAGGGACCACAGGGAGTCGTATCAGTCTGCTCTCCCAAATATAGGATATAAGTCTCGTATGTGTGTACTTCGATACAAACACTAACAGGGAAAAGAGACAGGATTGCACTTTACTGGACATAAGGTCATCTTGGAAGAAGAGAAATTGCCCACTGTGATTCTATGTGAGCAGCTTGTAAGGGAAGCAGGAGCCAATGAAGCAGTGCAGAATTCATCCTTCTAGGTCCTCTGCACTGATCGAAATCACATAGTAATTTGAGGTGATGAAAACGGGCAGGAGCTCTTACATTATAAATTCATCCTTCCTTAAAGTCTCTAAGGAGACTCTTTCATCAAGGTCAACTGTTAAAGAGAAGGATACGGGCCCAGTTTCAGTAAAATCATCACCACTGGTTTCTTACTGATTTTTTCACACTGGTAGATGACTTGACAAAGTCATGAACACTGAGTATGCCTTTCTTTAGGAGTGACAATGTTGACCAGTGTTACGGATGGTAGGTTCCATACTCCAAAACACATATTGATATTTCCAATCTACTTTTGAGCCTGACTTTCTCCACCTTTTGTGAGCTGTAAAGATGGAGTGTGCAAAGTCTGTTGGAGGTACTATTTTGAATCTGTTTAAGATGATGATCCCTGGCCATTTCAAACGTCACTGTAAGGAGATTTGCTGAATAAACAGGACTACTGTATCTCATTTTAGCTAATATGAAGGACACAAGGAGGAAGTAAAGAAAGAGAGGGCAACAAAAACGTTTTGTTTTCCTGAATTTAAATCAAGAGTCTAATCTTATCAGTAGCTGTTTGCTTCACTCAGCCAAAACATAGTTAACTATACTCCTCTGGATCACTGGTTATTGCGAGGTGATGGGTGCCCAGAAACTACTGTCATCTAGTTGTTCTTTCATATTCATTTGAAATGTGTTGGAGATCTCAGGCCTTACTAGCTTGGCAAAAGTTACAAATGCCATCATTTATTCAGCACTTGAAGATTTAATGTTTGCAGACAAGGAACTCGGCCAGAGGTAGTTTAGCAGCTCTGTGATAAGGTAGCATGGAAAAGACTATTTTGCTCTGTCCCAGCTGTAATTAAGCTCTCGTTGTCTAAGGCTGTAACAATGGCACCATTTGGAAACAATACGTTTCCTTAAAAACTGGAAGGAATTCCACGTATAAACTATATATGTGTATATATGTATATAAATGGTTTTTAACATTAACATGCATATTACAAAGTAGATAAATATGCAAGAGATAAAATGAGAGGAATTTTAAGAGCTCTTACCCCTGCAAACATGTAATTATTGTAGCAAAGGAAATGTTTTTTAATGAGGGATAGGAAATAGTTTTGAGTGTGTTGCTTTGTTTCAGCCATGTTTTCACAGTAGAGTCGCTGAATGCCAGCCCTCACACCTATTGACTTTGCCTCTTTCTCTTCCTTTTAAATAGCGCAATGCTCCATAGCACCTTTGCAGTTTAAGACACATAAACTAACTGTAAAAATCTACCATCATTTCAGTGCCAGGCCTCTCAGAGCATTAATGCTTATCATACTGCCATATGGTTTGCATGGGTGAGCAGTAGAATGATGACTAGCATCCTTTTTTTCTGATATTGGCTACGTCTGTGCTTTAATTACCTTGAGGCTCCATAAGGCATAGGAACCAGCACCTTCCCTAGTTTGTTGTATTTCTTCCCAGCTGGGCAATGGAGGCCAGTGCAAGGTACCTCTATTGTAGCAAAAGTAAACTCGTCTCATTTACTGCACTTACGTGCTGTTTTCCTCCACACCATGTCAGTAGCAACTGTGGCTTACACGTAGATGTGGGTTTGCTTTGCTTCTGCTTTGAACCCTGAGAAGATGCACTGTGTGTTCGCTTGGTCTTGGCATTGCACTAACGTGTTTTCCATTCTGCCTGGACCACAGGCACAGCAAGATTGTATTTGCCTTCAAAAGGCCATGCAGCTGTACCCTGAAGACCTCTCAGACTGTAGCATCAGAGACAAATAGCCGTTGTCTGTCTGTCTAACGCTTTTATCACAATGTGGAGAGAGAAATAGCAAAGCATCCCAGTACTGTCAGCCTGTGGAAAGCCCCAACTTTCCGAATGCTGCAATCTTTGCTTTACAGAGGCTTTACTTAGAGCATTTTTCTCGCAGCTTTTAAACCTCTTCATGTTGATTAATCATTTTCATGTCCTGACTCATTCAATCTTAAGGAAATAGCTCCAGGTCCTGGCCATGTTGCACTATAGATCAGGCTAGCTGGATAATAAATAGGCTTGTTGTTGATGTGTAGAGGAATGGAAGCACTGCCAGAAGTGTCTAAGCATGCCGGGCTGAGATGTTGGCAGACTGTTGCCAGGGGCTGCTGTGGATCAGCCGTGTATTCAAAACAGGATGTTAATTGAAAAGGCTTTTTATATGTATTATGAAATGTTTGCTTGTTTTCACATTTTTCAGGCCCTGCAAGATGTATTCATTAATAGGTTACTCCATTTACTCTTTCTTTAATGAAAGGTGCTTAATGTACAAGTCACATAGCTACTCCACCTCAGGCTGTGATTTTTGTCACAATTCGCAAATTTAGTAAGGTTGAGTCTGGACAGTAAATGGACGGGCAACCGCTCCCCTGTGAAGGGGTGTGTGTGTGAGTAACAAACCTGTGCACCAGGAGCTCTTGCTGGCAGTTTGGTTAGAGGCATTCTTCCCTCTGAGTCAGGTCTGAGGCAGTGTCCTGGAGTAAAAGATTGCAGCTGGAAAGGGTATGTGATCGGTGAGATGCAAACCCATGGTTTCAACATCTTGTGCTCACCAAAGCACTCCACGTTTTTCGCATGGAGATCTAGGTGTTCTGGGCAAATTCCGAAAGAGCATCTCTGTTTTCTTCCCTAAAAATAGTCTTCAAATTTGACTTAACTGAAGGATTTTTGCTTTCCCCTTCACATCTATTGCACTGTATTGTATTTAACAACTCAGTCACAGCGATGCATGGAGTTCAGCGGCAGTATAAATAATTTCTTGACAGTGTACAGTAATTGATACAGAATAATGCAAGTTGTCAGCATATGGGAAATTATACAATAGATTTGATACAGTCTTTGGATCCTTTTGAATGCACTGGACATTAGCATTTCTGCTACTCCATCTTCATTAAGATCTCTTAATGTATATATAAAATAACGAATAAACTACTGGGTAAGAGATGTTAAGAGAAGCATTTCTTCTGGACTTAAAAGCTGGTAGGTCCAGCACGGCCAAATCAAGGGGGAGGTGGGTGAATAGTGATTTTCTTCCCCATGGGGCTATGTTAGGGATTTTTTTACTGGACTCAGAAATGGACAGTTGGGTTGGATTTCCTTTTGTCTTGCTGCTGGTGGTCTTTTGTTAACACTCAGTTGAAATGAGGACTGTGTCAAAAATGCCTGTGCTCTTATCTTATAAGCGTCTGTCATGTGTAACTTCTGTCACTAGTAAATGCAAGATAATTAACATTTTCAATCACTGGGGGGGGGGGTGGGTGGGGGGGGCAGTTCAGCCACGATACAGCTCTGACATGTCATCTGCTTGACCTCTCTTTTTACGCACTGTCCATGTGTGTTTCCTTTCAAAACTGAAATCCCAAGTGTGAATAAAAACAGGTCAGAGAACAAATTAATCAAATCATAGGGTGTGGCCTTGGTAATACATCTTGTTTTATCAATAGATGATCTGGCTTCAGGGGAAAAGTATCTAATTATCTGCCTTGTTGAAAGGGGCAAGAATTATACGAACAGGGCACTGCAAGGAATAACATTCCTTATGGGAATTCCTATGGGAAAATACCTTATGGGGGAAAAAACTCAAATTCATCATGTTAGAATGAAACAAGACAGGCTGGAAGAAATGCTGGTTGGCTTCCATCTATTGCACAGACAAGGAAATTAGCTTACTGTAAAAACTAAAACATCTGCATAAATTCTTAATGTAAGAACTGCATATACACATGCAGCAAAGGATAACAAAATTCAGGAGCAGAAAAAATATTGAGTTTGTACAGGATGACTTTCCATTTTAGTACAGAAAACAGAACTCTGAAACCGGATCTAGTAAAAACACTTTCATTTAAAATTGATTTTTATGCATGCATGTGCTTTTTCTGCAGGTTTGTTTAGTATTGATTACAAAGAAAAGACGGACCAAGATCTGTATTGGGACCTAGCTCTTCTACAGAATTTCTTTGCCCGTCTTTTAATTGCTCTTGCTATTCTGCACATATAAATGCCTCAAGATCTAGTTAAAATCTCCTTTCCATGGTATGCAAATTAGAAATAGAACTTAATTTCGAAACAAAAAGCAGTAATTAATATTTCAGTTCTGCTCACTGGGCTCAGCGATGAGACAAATCTACTAGAAATCAAGGCAGCAAGAGGCACAAATACTGCTGAGCTCATCTAACTTGGCCAACGAGTCCTTCTCTTTCCCACCATAGCAGGGAGAGTGCAGCTACATGGGGCTCCCTGCAGCAGGAGAGATGCTCTTTCATTCGGGGAGCAGCTGGAGCACTGCCCTGAGAAGTGCCGGCGGTGGGGCACAGAGCTGTTGTCTTGAGAACTAATCTCCCTACTTGACCAAGGGGGGAAACAAAAATTGCTAGGAGGCTTCATTTGAAAGAGCGTGAGGCTGCTATGCATGTGCTGCTTGGCAGAAAGGGGGCTGTACGCCTGTCTAATGTGTAACAGGCAATAGGATATCAAAGGACTGAAGAGCCTGAAGGAACAACTGAATATTCACTCTAAATAGCAGTGGGCAGCTGCCAAACTTTGCAAGGTGGAACAAGCTTTTAGCAGTGCTCTAAATGAAGAGTAGACCAACTATGTCTGTTTAATACAAAGAGTGGTTAACCATGCTGTCTTGTCTTGTGATCCCCCTCCGGTCTCGTGAGCTGAGCAAGTTTAGTCCAATACTGTTTTGATGAGAGGCCACCCGTGGCTCTCTTGGCCCGTTAATATAAGGGAACGTTTATAAGGCAGGGTAGGGGATGGAGCAGACTGCTGCATGCGTGTTCGTTTTGTGGAGTCAGAGTTTCCTTCTCCTGGAAGAGCTTTTTCTGTCCTGCAGTTTGGGTAGCATTTAGAACGGTATTTCTCATGAACGACAATCATTAAAAATCTGAAGGTATTTTTTCAAGTGAGTGGATCATCTTTCAGCGAGTCACTCTCCTGTCCCCAACTTCCCTCTGCAGTTTTATTGGGCGTCCCATTCTTTTTCAGTCTTTTCCCTAAACTCTTCTGATACTACTGCTGCGTGCCCATGCTGGAGATAAACATTTAACGCTGTGCACAGTGATGAGCAACATAAGGACACCATGTGACATAACCGCACTAGCTGAGGTTCTGCGAAAAGGTGTTGTATGTGGCCTGAGGTGAGGGGGTGGCACTTGTCATTGCTGCGCCAAAAATAAGTGGTGGGTGCTGTGGGCTGGCATGGACGGCAGCAGCGAGGTGGGATGTCCACCTTATTGTCACTGGCTTTCTGTAAAAGGACTTGTCAAATTTGCTAAATCCTCAGCTGTATTGCTGCTGGAACTGGAGGTGTGAGAGGAGTTACCTTTTCAATGCCACTTGTTTTAGTTTCTCTTTCCCCCGCTCAGATAGTGAATGTAGGCTGGTGAATTTCAATATTTCTTTTAACCCGTTCTTTTTATTAAATAGTTTTGATACTGCAATCCAGCAGTGTTTGGGATCACAATTTTCAGAGTAAAAGGCTTTTAGACATTTTTTCCTGTGTGAATTTTAGGAGATTCATGAAAATGCTTCCGTTTATAAGGTTTTTTAATTTTTTAATTTTTTCCCTTGCATGAGGCTCACCTTCTCAACTCCAGCCCCCTCCATCTTGTCAATAAGCAGCTTTTGGGTCACACACTTGAAAAGTCAGCAAAAGAAAAAGATTGTAATATATTAGCGGTTTATAGTTAATGACTAGATTTTTTTCTCCAATAAGGAAGTACTCCCCCTTTTTATTAGGATTTTTTTTTTCTAATTTAAAAGATTTGCATTAAAATATCTAGCATATTCATAGAAGCAACAGCAGGTGGCAGAATAACTTCACTGGAAGTAGGTTTCTTGGTGCACTCAACTTTTTTCAATGAACTTCGAGAGAAAACCAGATGCATCTACATGAGATGTGACCAATTGCTACTCTAGATAGTTGTCTTAGCAGAGAATGTAACAGGCAATTCCCAAATACATGCTACAAGGTTTTCTTCAGTTTTTAATGTGATTTTTTGCTTTTCACTCCTGTAGAATAGTTAAATGCTTATTAAAAAGGTTTCTGAAGAGTTTGTAAGTGGCGCCTCAGTGTTGCAGAACAGGCATGTGTGTTAGTCACCAGCTGAAGTGTAGCAAATGGTATTTTTAGAGGAAGTGTATCTATGTAAATACTACTTACATACAATCCTTTGCTTTTACAGAAGAGCATTTATGTAAACATATTGCCATTGTTCTGCAGAGCAGTTTTGCTGTCATTTTTGAAGAAATAAGCTCCCTGGGAAATTACAAGTAAATTGTGACTAGGATTCTTCAACAATCAAAGACTAAAGTCTGTGAAAGATGTATCTTGCGGGTTGGGGAATGGGAAGGGTGCAGCTGTGAATTGCATTTGATGTCTCATGTTCTGTTTAGCAACCCCTTGGCTTTCTCCTCTGGATCTCACTGGGAAAAGTTATAGCATTCGAAATCGTGAACGCCTCCAAACAATACAATTTAAAATAAATAGGACAAATAGACAGCCTATTACGTAACGGCTTCCTTCACCTTTCTCAAAAAGTATGATAGTTTGAGGTACACACTGGGCTGTAGCCAGTTGTTCAGTCACAGCTGGCTGATCTAAAATTTTGAGAACTACCAGGACCAGAAACAAGGATGTAATGTAATAGTATTTTCCCTCACTGTAGCAATGGAAAAGAGACTAACGTGTGGGCAATTAAAATTTTAGTTCTCCTTTAAAGGTCAGAGATCATAGTAGTGGTGGGATATTGTGCTCTTAGTTTTGGTCCTGACATGACCTTTTTTATCCTGTAATTCTGCGGACATTGCACACACACGGTAACACGGCATGGCTGCTGACAGAAGTTGTCCCATCCTCCCGCCATCCAGACCGGGAAACTGCATCAGTTCTTTTGTCCAGTTTGGTTTATGACCACAAACATTTTCCTCCATGGAATGGGCAGAAGTTCAGGGATGAGAATGAGAGAAATGAAAGCGCAGGATAGCTTCTCGTTTCAGTGTCGTTTTACACCATTTAAAACATGTGTTAAATTACAGTCCCATATAGTGATTGTTCTGTGTAGAAAAGATACTAGAAATCTAAAGATTAGAGTTGTGCAGTTTTGTTCCATAATGGATACCTATAAAGATGTCCCCAGGGGAACACAGGAACGGTAGTTGTGCCAATAGTGTGTTTTCTTAGTTTTGAAACCATCTAAAATGGTTTTATGGAAAAATTACTTCCTATTCAGATTGCAGTTGATATTATCTGCAGTAGCTGGAAATGGCCTACGTACACAAATGGCAAAACCTCAAAGGCTAATACAGCTATCTCAAACTTACAGAAATGATCTTTATAGTGCAGCGCATGTATTTAAATGTAAGGTGTTCACGTGCAATAATATGCTATACAAATCGACATTCTGAAGGAGAAGGAAAACAGTTAATGCCCAGGTATCTGGGGTCTGATACCTAGGCCTGAAGGACACCACACTGTAGGTTTGGTGTCAGATGGTGAGTTTGTGGAGTTCTAGCAAGGCCTGGGAACAGGGGAGTCATGGCTGGGTGTTTTATGCCAAGGCATATGAGGGAGTTTTGTTTTATGCCATGAAAAACAGTAGTGGTACAGAGAATAAGTGTACAGATCGGCAAAAATATGGTGCCTGTATAGAGTGAGAAGAGGAACTTGTGAGTGTCTGTGTGTGTTGTGATGCAGCTGTTTTACAGTGGGTTTTTAAGGAGTTCATCCACTTGAATGTGAGCTTTGCCTGAAGTCCTAGGTGTGTTCTGGGCAATCCTGTTGATGCGTTTCTCTTTAATTTGCCACTTCAATATTTTTTTGTTACCCTTGTTCCTGACAATGCCTCATCTCTGTTATTTGAAAATAGCTGCAGGATCAGGATAAGTATTTGTGTAAGGTTTTTTTCATTGAGAACTTATTTAACACAAGCATATTGTTTCTCTAAGTGGTTCTTATCCCCTATCTGTTTTTTCTTCCCAGCAGGTTCTTTGTGTACTTGCTTTAGACGTGTTTCAGGAATTTGTTTGTTTTTATGTCTTTGTTTATTTGCTTTTCCAGTTCCATCATAGCTCTCTAGATTTCATTCTTATATATTTACTGTTGTAATTTATTTTCCTCTCCATCAGCTGTATTAGCCTGAATGTTCATTTTCTAAGGTCTAGTTCTGTATTGAAAATCATGTTTAAATCTTTCACTCTATTTATTATTGGGGCTGTCTGTGTTTTCTGAGATGTAGGCCTTCTGTAAAAACTGGAGGCTTTTAAATTTACTTTTCAGCTGAAATGCTTTTAATTTCAGCTCTCTCTTATTAATTTAGCATCACTAGGCTAGCTTCTGAAGTTTTCAAACTGCGGGCACTAGCGTCAGAGAGTTATGCACTTGTGATATTTCCTGGATGTGCCAGGTATCTCTAAAATGCTCAATGTTGACCCTTGATTACAGATTGTAAATGAAGCAACTAAAAATCTGAATAGGCTTAATTACCTTTATTAATAGTAGTATTGGTATTATTAGTTTCAACTTTGTACGCTCACTGTCCTTGTCCTGGAGTGGGGAAGAGAAATACAGCTCTACTTGTAACTTCGTTATGTTCTAATGGCGTGGGTTTGTGTTCATGAAGATTCAACAATGCAGTACATTCTCTGCTATTCTTTCAGTATAACATTACTTTGATCTACCCAAAGCCTAGTTCCTCCTCTATGGCCAGATACTGATTTTTGTTCGACAGCCTTTTTTTTTTTTTTTTTTTTTAGCATACCTAGTTTGCCTAAATCCCATTCTGTTGCTATATCCTCTAGTTAGACACCATTTCCTTTAAGCTCTTGGTAGGGTACATTTATATTTATTTTTGAAAATGTGCATATTTAAAATACATGCTTGCTTGAAACTTGCTTGAAGACACCTTGTTTCTATAATCTCAAGCTGTCCATCTTCCAGTTAAGCTATAATTTCTTTTTCCCCTGAAATACAAGTTTTTATGACTGCATGCAATTTGGTAGTGCAGTAGCCAGACTAGTTGCAACTTACACTTACAAGAGTATGCAGTCTCTGCCTTATACAGCATTTTGTCTTTTAATAATCCTTTTGCATTGCAATGTTAAGTAGAATGCTATGAATACTGCCAGATCTTTTCCATTAACATCTGATTGAATTCTTTGGCCTCAACTCAGGAAAGCACTTAAACATATTTTAATTAGTGTTTTAAGTATATACTTAAGTTTAAGTATATACTTATATTGAGTACATGCTTAAGTGCTGCCTTGAGCAGGAATACTTTTTCACATTGTTCTTTCCTTTTGTCTCTCTTCCTTCTGATATTTTGTTTTCCACAAATAGGTGTGAACGCTGTACTATTAACTCTTTCTGGGCCTGACATTTTTTACTATCTCCAATGAATTGAGAAGATATTTTAAAGTTTGTTATTACACGCTTTCTTTACAGTCTTCTCATGCTTTTGGTGAACATCATAACCTCCTTTTTCAAAACTGAAAGACTCTCTTGATGTTTCTGAAGGGAGGTAGCCTTTGTCTGGTTATCTCTTACAGGTATATGCAGATAACTTACTGACTTACCAGTTGCAATTAAACCTGTGTTAAAAGAGTGCTTCCAATCCTGGTTGTGTGTTCTGAAATATTTGTCAGAAGAAGAATGGCTGATAGGAAACAAAGTCCCTAAGGGCCAAAATGACAACAGCAGAAAGTATGCGTGCCAAGCTGTGATGTTCAACTAGGAGGAGGAAAAGGAAAGGAAGACAAATGTATCCCTTTTGGAATATAGTTCTTGGAGCATTTATTACTATTCCCTGATCAATGGTTATCATGTTTAACTTAAACTTGGTTTGATCCAAAGGTACATAAATGCTTGTGAAAATTAGAATCATTTTCTTATTTTGCCTATCAGCTTATTCCAGTATCTTCAGTGTCCAGACTGAGGCAAGTGAAATAAAATTGAGAGTGGAGATGTGCAAAATTTCTGCAAGGATGTGATTTCTCTGGGTTTTCCCCAAGATGTTCCCTTTTTCTGACTTGACACCTCTAAACTCTGAGGGGAAGATAGAAATTGGGACATGCAGGACGTCTTAGCTGCCTAACTTCCAAATAAATAGACACTGCTTATGCCAGACTTCATAGTGCTTCCCCAATGTTCTAGACCTGTCATATTTGCTGTTTAGATGCTGTATAGCACAGAATGATACTTTTTGCCTATTAAGGATGATTTGTAGGTCCATTGTCTGCCTCCGGTGGTATTGCTTCCTCTCTATTCAGCCCCATATCTGCTGTTTTCCTTCGGCAGCCTGAAGTGTTAAGATAGACACGTGCTACCGTAATTTCAAGGTATCTATAAGGTATTTCCATGCTATTAATACCCTGTTTATTACCCATTTGGGTTATATGAATTGCCTCTCAGTGTTCCTTTAGTTGCAATTACTAACAAACAAAAAAAGTGACTCAGAAGCCTCCTATCTTTGTGAAACACTGATGTGGACTGTAGCATTATACATAACCCCGCTTGGTTTTTTGCCAGTCTGCAGTTGCTTTTTTAAAGCTGTTTGACGCTGAGCACTGTCATGTGGCCTGTAGTAGAGAATTATTTCAGAGATTGCTCAGCTACAAAAGTTCAGTGTAAGCTATCATTATCTTTGAGTGATGGACATACCAAATCATAAAAACGCCAAAGTCATTCTTTAGTCAGAGCTGTTATTCTTTCTTTCATTTCATCATGTGAAAACACTACTCGAAAAGTTCTTTTTGAAGGTTTAAATAAGAGTATACTATGTTCTGCCTGGTCTTTTTGGTAAACGAATGTGTTCCTCTCCAGAAGTACTTCCTTTCCTGTACAGCCACATAGTCTCAAATTTGATGCTGTTAGACAACAGCCTGAACAATTTAGGTCAGTCTGGCTCTGAACTCTTTCCTCTGAAAATTCTCTTTCTTTGAATTTTAAAGCCATCAGCTGTAATGCCTTCCTTTAATATATTTTCCACTTTCTAGCAGACTATTGTGTAGTTTCCTATTTTCTTTATAGAAGAGAGAAGGTAATGGCAAATCTGGCCTTTGTGCTTTAGAAAACTCAGATATTTTAGATCAGTGGGTGCTTTGTAAAAACCTTTTGTAAAAACCTACTGCTTTGCATCCTCTGTATTTGATTTGAGTTCCACGTTCAAATAAAATCTGCGTAACCTGGTCTAGTAGAAGGTGTCCCTGCCCATGTCAGGGGTGTTGGAACTTGATGATCTTTAGGGTCCCTTCCAACCCAAACCATTCTACGATTCCATGAAAATTAGAAAGCTTAGTGGAAAGGCTAGCCAGAGCTAATAGGTTTTGCTTTGTGCTATGCTGAAACAAAGGTTTCAGGTGGTTTTGGAAAAGAATAGTTGTGTGCAGTTCCTCCAAACTCTTTAATACTTCAGGCTTTACTCTGCTACAGCTTTTTGGGGTGATGTGCTTCTGTCTTTTGCCTTGCATTCTGGGAGACAGATAGAGTCTTCTTCCGTCTTGTGAGGCATTTTGAGGAAAGGGGTGTGTATGCATGGATATTAGGAAACTGTGTACTCGTAGCTCTTTCAATTCCCTGCAAAATTCCCCATCGGTATCAGACAGTATATCCCCACAGTTGTTGTTCCCTTTAGCCATTCTTCAGTTCTTCAGATTTGCTGCCTTTTTATTGCCATTTATAGAGTCCTGTCAGACATTGACTCCCTTTAATGCTGGCAAGATCTTCCAAACTCCTGTCTCAGTTTTCTGACCTGTAAAATGCATGGAATAATTCCTATCTATCTTTTTTTGAGATTCAGGATCTGAGTGTTTGTAGTGTTTTGAGAGCATTTCTGAAAAATATCATACAAGGGCACTTTTTCGTTGTGTTTTCATCATGTTAATTTCTTTTGTTTTGAGAAGCTGTCATATATATGCCTTTGTGTGTGTCATGCACGTTTATGTATGCTTAGAATAACTGCTTGCTAGAATATATACATTACATTTAATTACTACCATCCTGCATTATTCAAGGGTATTAGGATTTTAATATTATCGAGTACGTACTCAGTCTGAAAGTATTTTCTGTTTCAATTAATACTTTGTCCATTTTTTGCCCAGGCGGTTTTAGATGCAGGCAAAGAAAGCAGCTGTCCAGAAGGCAGAGCGGCAGGGTTAGCAAAACACTTCCAGTAAGCAACAAACATAACTCTTCTGCGTCCTTCTGCCTATGTCTGAATGTCGTGTGCCTGGTTTGAGGGGGAAGATGGAAAAATAGTTGTGCTAGCATGGAGCTGAGTTGCATTGCCCTTCTCCAGCCTAAACTGCCACACTGCAAGGCAGGTTTTTTGAGTTCCAGCTTGGTCTGGGACAGAGGAGGTGGGAAGGGAGTGATCTGAAGTAGCGTGCCTGGACAAGCCTTCTGACGTGATCAAGATCTGGGGCAAAGAGCACATACACTGAGCTCATACATACTGCATCTTCGTGTGTATGTCTAAAACTGTGGTCATAGACTTCAAAATTGAATTGTGTTGTGGCTAGACTTCTTGCCAAATTGGATTTGTAGTGCAAACAGACTCATCATCATTAGTTAACTTTTTCCTACTTCGTGTTACAAGTTCTCAAGATTTTATTATGAATCTCACAGAAGTGGTTGGTTGAGGTTGTTCATGTGCTCCTGCTAGTGGAGTTATTTCAGTGTTATAGAAGCTTAAGAAAAAACTTTAATCTCCAGGATTGGAGAGAATCTGGATCCTAATGACACAAACCAGGAAGCAAATAAAAATATAGTCCTATCTAATGTCTTTTTAACTCTTTCTTTTTATCCTCAAAGTGCTATGAGTTCTAAGGAGAACAAAGAATGGACATTATTTTGCACCTTCCTGGTGCCTTCCTGGCACCTAAAGCACCTTCCTGGTTTTCTGGTCCCCAAAAGATAATGCTCCACACTGGCAAGGTGGAATTGGCAACCCTCTGTATCTAGATTATCTTTTAATCACCTGATTCTGATGATGTCCCCACAGAACATCAGAAAAAGCTTGTAACTTAGTAATATCTGTGGAATTTGTGCTGCTGTGATCTCTTCAGGTTCCGTTGAGTAGATGGGCTTGAACAGTAAAGTTCGTATCCATCCTTTTCCCAAATTGAGAAGCGTTTAGATCTACGGGATTGCAGTGGGTCTCCATTTGTTCTTGAGGCTGGCTCTTGCTGTTTGTAATCAGAATAGAAATTGTGCCAAAATTATGGTGGATCTTTCTGGTAGGGGTTGTTGTAGATATGCTTAACGGTTTGTACTGCCAAGAGACATGGCTTCTTGCAGAGTGAGAGCAACTTCTTTCTATTTATGGCCTTCTTCCTTGAAGTATAATGAAACTTGAAGCACTTTCTTCGCCTCCAAAGCATGACGGGCTCTGTGCCGTGTCATGATCTAGGCATGCCAATTGTGTTGCTCTCATTGGTATTTACTGTTCGTATTTAGAGCAGTTTGCATTCCTGCAGGAAGTTCTGTATTCATTATTTGTTAATCATACCTTCTCCCTAGTTATTTGTGCCTCTTCTCCTTTCTGTTTGAAACTCCAGTGCAGGGTCAGCTCTTGGTGAAGCCATTGCAGGTGGCAGTTCCCTCAATAACAATTCCTTTCTTGCTCAGAAGCCTGAAGAGTCATTGAGATGGAGTTTGGACTGAAATCTAGGTAATTTCTGATGTTTGCTCCTGCCTGTTAAAAAGGTCAGCTTTTTACATCTGAGATGGAGTTTCTTATTTCAGCGCTCACCTGCTCGTGTGTACGTGTGTCTGTCAGTCTCTCTCACCCTGTGCTTTTGCAGAGGGGAGTGGAATATTTTTCCGTGATACTTACACAAATGTGTCTGGCTCCTTATTTAGCTTCATATTTTAAAAGTAGTGCGAGATCTGCATCTATTGGTCTTGTAAAACCCTAAAAAATAGCTGTTGTTTGCCTTTTACTGGCACAAGAAAGACTTGAGTTATCCAGTTCAGAAAATAAATTAGTACAGGCCTGATTTGAAGTTATGCTGCATTCCTGTTATTTTGTTGTCTTCGCTACTCTGGAACTATTCAATACTCCCTGCTCTATAAAATAGTTCTTTAAAACACCCTCACTAAGTTCAAGAGAGACCAAAAGTTGTTCGTCAGGACACAATCCCAGCTAACATTTAAATAATAAGCCGGCATCTGTTTGTTTGTTTCCTTTGGTTTTAAATACAGTGCTAATACTTTACGGTAAGTTAAAACATACCGAAAGTTGAGCCACAAGTAATTTTTCAAATTTACCCGTCCCATTTGTGGTGCTAACCAGTGATACTTTCAGTCCATTACCTGCCTCAAGCAAAGGGGAAGGATTTTTTTTAAAAAAAAAAAAAAAAAAAGATAAGAAGGCGGCCTATATGTTTTGGGGGGGAGGGGGTGGAGATTTGGGAATTTTTTTGTTATAAGACTTATCCAACCCCATATTTATAGAATGTATAGTCATCAACTGTTACTGCTAAATTGTATCTAGACGTTGCCCAGCTGTGCCACTGGAAGACTCTGAGAACCCTTGGTGGTTTTAATCACCCTTCACACAGTGAGTTCAAAGCATTAGGAAAGCAAAGTACTGAATCCCACAACACTCTTACGGGGTAGGCATTATGCCTGCTTTGAAAACGGGGCACAAAGAATTTATTATGTCAGTAAGCAGTCACAGCTACTTAGCATCAGAACCGGGATTAGAAAACATGCGACTGGACTTCTGCTCCCTCCCGTTCCCTCTTGAGAATGAATTGAGGTGAAGAGTTAATGGTAAAATAGAAAAAAAAAAAAGTATAATTTTTAAGAAGCAATTTACTGTAAAACAAGCCATAGTCACTTATCCTTAGTTAGACCCAAGAAATAGCCGGTGGCAAAACAATTTTGTTGAATTATTATCACTACTGCTAAAAACTCCTCTCTAGTTGATAAATGTTTTGATGATTGCAGGAAATCAGACAACATAGCTAAAGGGTTATATGCCATAATTGCCATGCTGCCTGCAGAAGATGTACATCTCCACACCACACAGGGCATTTTGCAAATTATCATCTGTCTAAACATGGAAGAGTTTTTACTGAGCAGTTATCTTCAACCTGTCACACACTCTGCTCTGCTACTGCACCTTGGTTTGAAGTCCAAGCATCTTCCTCTGAATTACTTTTATCTTTGTTTTAGGAACTCTACAAATACATCCCATTCTTTCCTGAGAAAGTCTCTGCTGGGCCACTGTTCCACATGCACATGTCAATCCCAGTGTGTAGCATCCAATAGCTCCTACCCTCCTGCCCCATGCTTATATGTGAAGATGCGCTTTCAGCCTGACCTGAATCAGCTTATTGCTTTTTTTGCTCCTGATTTCCCACAATGTTTGCTCATACACCTCAATCCTATCCAGAAACGCTTCTCTAATCTAGGCCTGGTTTCCCATGCCTTTGCCCATGTATCTTGCTCCTCACCGGAAGAAGCTACTCCAGTTATGGGGCTGCAGAAAGTCTACTAGCACACATCTGTTCTCTTGACTAAAACATAATCTGCTCCTCTGCGGTTTTTCTCTAAACTAAATTAATGAAATTCATTCCTAACATTACTGTCTTTGCAATTTATTACTGAACTCCACAGTGGAGACTCGGTTGTGGTTTCTAGAGAAGGACTTTGGATGAAGCAGTTATGATGGAGTCCAAGGAAAATGCATAATCCTGTGAGTTTTAATAGCAAGTTAGGAAATGGTATAAAAAAAAAATATTGCTAGCTGCAGTGAACAATTAATCTAGAGCTGCTGTAAAATTTCAGTTGGTTGTCCAGAAGACAATTAGGTGCTTTTCTCTGCTGCTTTTATATGTAGCTTGTAGGATGTGCAGCAGATCTCTGAAGATTTGACCCAACTGTGCCCACTTGGGTAATTTGAATGAGGTGCAAAAATTATTTATCTCAGTTAAGATTAATTCTTAAAGAACAGATGCTTTCTAGTTGTGAAATATCTGAAATTTTGTACCGTTCCTAAGGTTTTCCTAAGGTTTAATATGACTGAAGGTGCCACAGCCTGTTTTTATTCACCTGATGTCAACTCTCAACCTTTCTGTACTTCTAGTAACAGTTGTAAATAGAATGGTGTACCCAAATAGCTGAATAAATAACTCTTTCTTTTCTTTCTTTCTTTCTTTCTTTCTTTCTTTCTTTCTTTCTTTCTTTCTTTCTTTCTTTCTTTCTTTCTTTCTTTCTTTCTTTCTTTCTTTCTTTCTTTCTTTCTTTCTTTCTTTCTTTCTTTCTTTCTTTTTTTTTTTGATGTTTACAAATAATTACATAAAAACTGAGGTACCAGTAATTCTGGTAGACCTGATGTGGAGCTGTTCTCAGTGATCACCAACTTCCCAAACAAATTGATACCAAATTTTAAAAAGAAAAGGAACACCTTTGGGTTTGAATTGATTTGCTTTTGCAGGGATTTCACTATTATCAGTCTCTTAGTTTGATTTGTTTTAGTATTGGGGAAAGGTTTGCCAAAACAACCCTGCAGGGCTGATCCTCCCTGCAACACAGAAGAGATAACAAGCTTTACAGTGTGCTGCCTTGTGCATGTATTGAAGCAGTGACCTTGAGGACTGGGTTGTTATCTGAAGAGACGAGACATTAACTTGAGTATAGTTTCATGGGTCCGTGATTTTCTTTGGACAGTCTCAAATACTATTTTTCTGTATTAGGCAAAGCCAAAGCGGGGTGGGTCATGCTGCGGTCTCAGCACAAAAATGACTCCTTGCATTTTTCTGAGTTCATTTTCCATCTTAGGCCTTAACTTTCAAAGAGGTTTCTAATGATTCATATTTCCAAGGAAAGTACATTCCAATTTAAGCGAGTTAGGTAGGTAAATAGAAATTTATCATTTTAAAATGTGACATAAACGGCAATTTTATTGGGGAAATACTGACTAACTCTATTTCCTAGTGAAAGGATTTAGAAGAAATAGGATACAGAGGCCAAGACAATGCCACTGAAATTCCAGACTATCTTGAGCCACAAGATACTTTTTCCGCTCCACCCCCCCCCCGCCCCGATACTGAAGAGAAGAAACCTGACTGATTTATGTCTCTCCCCTCTTCTTTCCTCTGGGTAATATCAGATCAGACATGTTTGGAAAACAGTCATGCACACACATGGGTTTGGGTTTTTTTCTGTTTTATTATGGACTATTATCTTTAACTCGTAGACCGTTTTTTTTAATCTACTTTTGTGGAAGAAGAATTTAGGATAATCTAACTCCTGAGAAGCAAAGCTTCCTAAAATGCTGTAGCAGTTTTCAAAAAGAGCTAATAAAACTTCATAACACAATGCACTATTGTGTATTTTATATAGGTTGCCTTTTTTTTTTAGGAAAAATTGCTTCAGAATATCTTAGTTTATAAAAATGTATTGAACATTATAAGTGGAAGGATGTTAAAATTTAAAGCTCTTTCGATCTAACTTTGCAGGTTTAGGAGACAGACAAAACGTAGCCAAGTAATTTTCCTTTGCACTGTGTTAGAGGTATGTTGATCTATTACAAATCTCAAAACTTCCAATTTCAGCCTGATGAGACTAAAAGATGTTGACTATTAAAACAGTTACTGGTACAGCAGAAAAATACTACTCAGCATTCAGACTGGTGTGCTTAGCTGTACCTGCTTTATTTTGTACATTTGTTGCATTTTAAGGGAGGCTGAAGCTACTGATGGTTTTGAAATATTATAAACATTTGTGGTAGAAATTAATTACTGGCTAAATTGCAGGCTAGGCTGAAAAGGGTGCAAATGCAATTCAGTGTATGAAAATGTCTAAAATGTAATGTTAATATATACCTACAGCTTGTAGTAGATATAATTTGCAGCTGTTCATTCTCACATGTTCTTTCATACGTTTCTGAGCCCTGGGTCACAGGGAAGTGAAACCGATGGTGACTTGAGGGACTGTTTGTTTCAGCAGCTGGGTGTTTTGTTTTCTGGATGATTTCCACTCTTTTTTTTTGCAGCCAATGCATCTATAGAGGATGATAACTGAATTTTGCTCATGAGAGCATTTTGAAATCACCAGGGGCACAGTATTCACTTAAATGGGCCTTGGTTGCACTAAATAATGCTGTCAGTGCCTAGTTTGCTCCTGCTTTCTTAATAGCCTTCTCCTCATTTTGTAAAAATTATTGGTATATTGGTTTGATTGTCAGGCTTCTGAGCAATAGCAGTTACTACCCTAATTCTCTACAGACCTGCTAAATTGCCTCGGGCAAATTGGGGGATGGAGATATATATCCAGATTCCCTGTTACCCTGTACTCAAGATCTACTGACTATGTGCGCTGAAATAAAGCTACACGATTATCTAAGGAGAGCCATCATAGATAATTACAAAAATCCTGTCTGTGTCTGAAACGTGTTCAGTGAAAGGCAGCAGCTACCAGAACACAGCAAGAAAAGAAAACTCTCTAACAAGCGTCGTGTAAAGCTGTGATCTCTAACATCACTGTAGGCTAGAAGAGATTCGCTCCACTTCTGTGATGCTGATAAGAGTATGTTGAGTGTAAAACAATGTAAGCCATGTGATGCCGTCTGGTGGTGGTGGTGTTAGTAGCTACCTGCCTGTAAAGGTTAAATGAATAGACAAGGGGGAGCAAATATTCCTGTAGTCCTCTCTTGCCTGCCTAAAAAGTAAACAGAAAGGCTCCAGTGTGGCAGGGCAGGCGAGGAAGTATGGATTGCAGGGGAATTGAACAGCAAAGCGTTGATGGGATTTCTAGTACATCCTAAAACTGCTTTCTGCTGCTTCCACGAGGCACCGAGGAGCACTCTGAACTAACACTGTCCTCCCTCTAAAATTGTTGGCATAGGGTCACCGTGTGGGATAAGGTGGAGCTAGGGAGAGTGTTTTAAAAGCCGTTCAGCAAAGCTGTAAATTACAGTAGCCCATTGAGCTGTTCCAGTTTGCATCCAAGACCCAGTGAGTCTCCTGTGACCCGCTGCCTTGAAGGCTTGAAGGAATTAATTGGAAGGAATCTGAGGAATTAATGGAATTAATGACATTGAGATTGAGTTGTGCCTTATATGCTATACGTCTCCAGATCTGCATGTGTATGTTACTATAAACAGTCTTCCTGATGGGCTTGTCAAAGCATCAAAATCAAATAAAAAAGCTGGTACACTAATTATCAGTTTGAAATAGGCCGTGAGCCCTAAATAGGCCTTTGTTAGGAGTATTTCATTAGTTGAATTCATATTCCTATTTAGGTGTTAGGAAAAAACTAAATATAGACAGCTGTAGAAAAACTAAACAAAATAAACCCCAAGTACACAAAGAATTATAAATATATAATTTGCCGGATAGATAATACATTGTCCTGAGATGTCCTATAGTGCTCAAGTGAGTATGAGCCCTTTCAACTCTGTCCTTGAAGTCAGGGTTTAGGAGCGGTAGTAAAGATTTGTGATACCTTTAGTCAGTTTGCTTAGTGTCTGAGCATCTGTCTCTACAATAGGAGTAACAATACATTTATTCCATCACACGGTAGTGAGATTTAATGTCACAGAATTTATGTAGGTCTGGGTAAATTTGAAGTGCTGGACAAAGTAGGGTAGGTGCATGGCAGAAGGTCTGAACTCAGCGAATGAAAGGAAGGATCCTTCCGTCTGCTTTCTGATCTGCTAATGAAAGCTAATGAGTGCCAATAAACTAAACTAGGTTTTTTCATTGAGAAAAAAATAAGCATAAATTTTGACTTCCTTGCAATCCTATTAAAGAGTAGGAGACGTACTCAGCTCTCCTCTCAGCCTGGAGCATGCTGGAGCAGAACAGTTGTTCTGTACTACTTTGCTGCTGTTCCAGACAACCCAGTTTCTTCCCCATCCTTCAAAAACAAACCAATTAAAACAACCAAAAACCCTGTTGCTGAGAACAGCGTGTGATCTAAGAGCGAACTGTGAATTTGGAAATATATTTTCTTTATTCTTTCACAAGACAATTTGGCATTCATCGGAAAACTCCCTTTTAAGTGGTGCCGTTTGCCGCTTTGAGAGTGCAGAAGGTCTTGGCTGTAAAAGTTGCCTGTGGATTACAGTGATTTCCTGCGAGGTACTCCGCGTTGGCGCAGCTGGTGTCAGAGCAGCCTCTTACTGTGGCCCCTCGTGAGCTAGGCACAGGAGCTCCGTTCAGAAAGCCATCGTTACGCAGAGGCTGCCGGGGAGGGTGGAGGAGAGGGAAGGTCTTGCTGGAAACCAACCCGGAGTTCTGGGCAACTGGCAGGGTATGAAGGCTGGTGGCAATCCCTCTGGGGGGGGGGTGTCTTACGCATGTCTCTGCAAACAGGTCTGTGCAGGCCGCTGGATGTGAAGGCCTTCCAGGCACACAAACCTTTCTCGCCGAGCAGCACAGCGCGAGGGTGCTGCGGTGTGGATTTCGAAGGTTACATTTGTGTTGGCTGCATTCCTTGTTCACAGAGGAGGAAAGGCTGAAGACCTTTAGGCTATCGCTGGGTGGTAGCTATTTCAACTTGAAGACGTGTAGCTGCCTGAGAACAGCGTGCTTTTGTTTTGTTTTGTTTCTTTTTTTCTTCTGGTGGAAGTTTTATTAATTCATTGTGATTATTTTTAAGCAGTTGGCAGAGATGTGAATAGACGCTTTACTTCTCCAGAAGGCTTATGGAATAAAATTGCATAACTTTGTACTTTTCCTATGCAAAGCAGGATAAATTGGATGTAAATACAGCGGCCAGTCTCTGAAAGATTCCTTGGTTTCTTCCGACTCCTATTTATACCCAGTGAAATCCAGTGACTATAAAATGACCTCTGCTGCTATGAATTGCCTCACTGAGGGAGGAAAGAGGAGAAGCTTGGGTAGAGATACCGTGGCAAAACAGGAGGTGGAAGTCCTGTCCTAGGAGCTCTAATAAGGTTACAGCTAGCAGCAATGTGACCTGAGCAACAGGTCTCTAATCTTTTAAAAGGACCTTGTGTGCCTTCCAGAGAAGCATTACTTTCTTGTTTCTATGCTGTTAGTCTGTTTAATTGTGCTTTTTTTTTTTTTTTCCTGGATGCGATGAAAATAGGTAGAGCTGAAATTCCTCTGAGGCAAGGCCAACACTTGTTGCTAGATTGCTTATAGGATTAGGAAGTGTTTCTCAATAGGTTTCCAGTGGTTTGTGTGTATATATCTGTTATTCAGGGAATTATGCCAAATTCCGGTGACATTGGTTGAGATGTGAATTTGAACAGCTCTCAGCACAGAGGCCTCCTCTTTGCCTTCAGTCAGGGTAGCTGCTATGCCTTTGTGTCTGAAAACATCTACCTACTTCCCTCTAACGTGAGCATCACCGTTACAGCCTGTGCCTCTGTCACTTATAAACGAGATGGCTGTAATGGGTGCTTTTTCTTTCATCTGATTTAGATTAGCAACAGTTGTTAAATGTGGGCACTTGTCTGTTGCTTATGCCCACCGTGAAGGAGCTTCGTGCTTTCTTTGTTAGCTACAACCATTTCAGTACCACATGTAAAATTACTTTTCAGTATCTTTGCTAGTTAGGCCTTGATTAAACACCAGAAGTGGTGTTTGACTTTGAACGTAGGAATTTCATTTATTATAAGGCTTTTTACTTGTGATGGCTGGGCTCTGTAGAGTACTTGACATTATTTTAATTCTTCCCTACAGAAACCTGAGATGCTGGGGCTGGTGGCCGCTCATACTGGGTGGGTGTGGTGATTTGCTTGGATTTGGGTTGATAAACTGTTGGGTTTTCTCTTCTTTATTTGCTTTATACAAGACAAAATAGTTTACATTTTCTAAGAATGAAGATATGTGTATATATTTAATCTCCTCTCATAGTGATAGTTGCGATATGAGTATATTTGGTTTGCTCCTGGAGCCCAGAACTGTCTCAATTTGTGCAGAGGCTTTTCACCAGAGAAGCCCACTCTCCTGCGAGGTGAGCCCCTGCAGAGCATTGCTGCAGTAGGCAGCTTCGAGTACCCAATAGCTGTGGACACTTGAAATTCTCTCTTTAAAACTTATTTTGTTTAAGAGCTCTCAGTATTGCAGTTCAGACTTTCACTTTTTCTGTCTACAACTCCCTGATTTTACTGAAAATGCACAGTTTTGAGGAAGATTTCTTCCTTGTGAATATTAGGTACAAGTCCTGCTGATGTCGTTGACAATTTTTGACAGCTTTTGTGGCAAATGGCTACTGATGCTGAAGAAAATCTCCCTGAAGAAACAGGAGTTGAAAAAAAGATAATTCAGTGTGTAGCTTAGATGAAGATCACAAGTGCCCTATTACTATGACAGACAGTGGTAATTTAGGGTTTTTCCTTGAGCAGACCGATGCCAGTCTGGAGGAGCTGTGACAGGTTCCCAAGGAGAAGGCTGTGGTTCTCACAGCTGTTTGAAGCCTGCTGCTTCACCCCAGGTTTCTCACTGTTCCCTTTTTCTGTTTCCAGGGTTGGTGCCTGCCCCATCTGGCTTGTGGTATTGCTTGGTGCACTTTTCCTTTTGCTGGTGCCTCGACAATAGTCACCATTGTCTCGACCCCTTACTGACCCCTGGAATGCCTCATTAAAAGCTCTGTGCTTCAGGGGAAGGGAGAGGAGTCTTCTCAGGGACCGCTATGAAGAACGGCTGGGGATCAGTAAAACTTCTTTTCTTCCTTCTCTGGCAGGCAGAGTCAGCATCCCAGCCCTGCTGACTGTCACTTGTATTTGGTGCTCTCTAGTGACATTGCTTGAGACCAGTGAAAACCACAAAATACATGAACTAATAAGGGCGGAGTAATTTGGGGTTATTGCAAGTGTCCTTGTGCTTGCTCTCCCAGCTCAATAGGAAGCCTTTAATAAGAGTTTTCCTAAATGGCTGTGCATGCGAAATGGGGAATTCTGCTCCGTTCGTTTAACAAACAGCCATTTCATGAGAGAGTGGTGTTTTTTTTTTCCTCTTGGTACATTCCAAAAGACTTTATACCTTTGCTGGTTACTGATTGATAGTTCTGTGCTGAGCTCCCTTTAATTTTGCAATAAACTAACAAGGAGACTGAGACCACAAGTTTACAGAAAATGACTTATTTACTCAACTGGATTTACAAGGATGACAAAGTCAGATTTAGTAGTTTCAGTGTGGTCCTAGGACGGGCAGGAGGAGTACTTGAAAAATTGTACTGTATAAATAACCAAACAAAAAATAGTTTGCTTATTCTTCCGTGTAAAGTAGTCATATTTCAGTTCTTAGGCCAACTTTCTCCCAGGACCCGCAGGGGCTTTCCGCATATGCGGGAACTGTGCTGTTCCCAACAAACGGGGGTGTTGGGAGTTTAGGCACCTTAAATAAGTGTTTTTACTTTTCTGATGTGCTTCTGACTGGCATCTGCTGAAGTCACATCAGTGGAAGGAGATTCTATTTTCTCAACAACATGTAAAGATTTCAAGAGAACATAAACAGCAGTGTTGACTTATGGATTAATCTTAGAGGTAGCAATGACCTGTCTATAACATGAACACTATTTTCCTTGAGAATTTCTTGTTTCCATTTTTGTCTGGGAATCAGCACCTATAAAAATTGGGGAAGTGATCATAAGACTAGGCATTTTTTTTTAAGAAGTCTAAAATTAGGAACTTGAAAATGTGTTCCCACTGTCTCCTTGTGTTTATCTCCAGGTTTTCTAACAGTAAGGAAAAGGATTCATCTTACTGTCTTAACACTTCTAGTGGTTAGAAGGGGTTATTTTACAATCTAAGGTTGCTATGCTGAAGTAAAAATCATAAGATTGGGAAATTGTGTGGTCAGTCAATTGTGTGGTATTTTAAGTAGTAGACTTTTTCCCAGAAATTATTTTGAAATTTGAATCTCAGTGAATTTCTACAGTGTTTGTAATTCTGTCGGGATTGGAAGGCTGTGGACTGTAAATTTTCCTTTGTTGAATAGCTAGTTTAACCAGTTGCAAGTGAATAGACTGAAAGGTTAAAGGCAATGGTTCATTGATCTCCATAGAAGACTGCATGGGGCAAGTTTCCAGTGTTACTGAGCTGTCTAGCTGACCTTTTTGCCTTTTTTTTTTTTTTTCCCCTCTTCTTTAAGCAGTGAAGGATGTTTTCCATTCATGCACAGTCACTGGCTGAAGAAGCCCTACGCTCTTTAGTCATCACAAGGTAGAACCAGAAAGCAGTAACACAACCTCTTACCTGTTGCGCATGTCAGGACACAGTTGTATGTGGAGAGCTGTAATTTTTTTGTGACTCTTAGTGCCTTAGTGATAATGAAAGTATCTCTGGTAACAAAAATATTTTGTTCCATTACTTGATGGTGGAAATAGGAGCTCCTCTTAAAATACCGGGTATTTTATAAAATACAACGTATTTTAATGTGATAACATTAAAATATCATGTAGCAATGTTCTCCCTGTTGAGTGTTCCGCTGGAAGATAATGAACTCACGATTGGCATCAAACCTCTTAAGTGGAAGCTATGCTTGGCTGGTAATGACGCCCAGTATCTGACAAAAGGAACCACAATAGAGGCAAGTTTTCCTTACCGACTTAGGCTGAGAACTTGGCAGGTCTCCTGTACTAAACAGGGCAAATCTAATCTGTACTTTAATGGCAAATCTCCAGTGAAAAGTTGAGGAAGTGCTATTGCTAATTCAGCGCAAGGCACTCTTTCTAATAAGCCTGCTTGGACTTGTGACCCAGCCTGTTTCCAGGCGCTGTTTAGCCACAAGAGGTGGTTTCTTTCAAGTGTGGCACCTAGCAGACCAAAGGGAGATACTCTAACCTTCTTCTTCATAATGTGGGTGATTTGTAACATATGGGATCATTAAGATCAGAACTATCATCATATTCTGTGCACACATGTATGAATCACTGTGTGAGACTCAGCTGATTCTGTCCATGCACAAATGTGACTACTCATCAGAGAGTCACACAGCTCTCTCACTCCTTATCTCCTTTGTCTACCTGTATATTCTTTCCAAATTACACTCAGGCTTAACCTTTCTCTCAGACACCTATTTGCAACTTTCTGAATACACTGAACCATTTCAGAGGATAGCAGAATGGAGTGGAAGGGTGTCTTTCAGGTTGGTGAAGGAGACTTTGGGGAGAAGTTAATACATTCTTTAGATGTGACACTGATATCAAGTGGTATCAACATTCAGGGTTTCCAGTTGAGCGTCTGTAGGATTGGGGACTGCTGAAAACATAGGGTCTTGTTTGAATGGCACTATTTACTGCCAAGGTATTTTTGACCTAAGTTTTACTCCGGGAAAAAAGAAATCGTAGCACTTTCCAGTAAGGGTATGTGATTGAAATTTTGAAGATAGATGTATGTATTCAGAGGAATTCTCTAAATGTGAGTGTCGTAACTTCTCTCTTTGGAACCGGACCTGAGTAAGAGCCAGCTTTTTTTCTTTCGTTAGCAACCCATGGCTTGTTTGGGCCAGTGAGGGTCTGGAGCACTCTGCACACCTGCAGAGTGAGGTTCAAACTGTGTTATGGTAGGTGCACAAAGATAAGCATTAATTGTTTGATAATAGGAGTACCAATATCTGATGGAATAATTTTGCAGTAAGTGAAGCTGCAGAAGTGTGACAGGAAATTTGATGTCAAATTTAGTGCTTGGCTAACAGCCTCTTGGCTTGTACTTATGGGAGAACCGAATCTCTGCATTAGCTCTGCAGGCTTGCAGAAATGAGGAATAATTTTCAGTTAATTCCAAAATAAGCATTCTGTACATGCATATGGCTTCATCTCAGAGGAAGTGTGCTTATTCAAGATAGTATTTAAACATGTATTTAAGCAAATGTTTAACTATCAGTGAAGTCATGGAACTAAGAATACACTTAATTCCCATCCTCAGAGCAAGCCAGAGAGGAACATTTACTTGGGTAGGACTCTGCGTTTTTAAACTGACTTTTTAAACAGTGTAACAGGGTGTCTAGGATATTAGTATCACATAGTTATTGAAGGACACATCAGAAATTGAAATCTAAGTTCAGAGGCGTAGATTGAGTTAAACAGAAAAGGTAAAGAAGATTTACAGTCCTACAGTGAACAGTGCTGTGGAGTTCGTGGTTAAAGAGGAGGCCAAAAAAGCTGACAGATATAAAAACATGCAGTTGCATTATACTTGTTCATTTTTCTTTTGATTTTTGAAGCCTTTAAAGTTAGTTCCCTTTGAAGGAGAGCAGTATGAAATATGGTGTGTTCATGTCTTTTTTTCATTTAAAAAAGATCCTTAAGCACGGTAGCTTTTCTTTAAAATGTGGTGTATAAATAATAAAATAAGTGATGGCACAGTACAAAGATTATTTTGGCACAGGTCTGGGATGACTGCATTGCTTACAGAGCATTTGACACTTGTGAATAATGCGATCGTTGCAAAAGTGCCAATGAAAACTTCATACCCCACCAGTGCATGTGCATGTATAAGTTCGTTAGTGCGTTCTGTTTCAGCACATTTTCTAGTACCGGATCGAGGAAAAGCTTCAGTGTTGTGCCATATTGTTGCCATATTGATGGTTGCCAGAAGAGTCTCAATGGACAGGTGAGGCTGTGTTTTTTTGTGACATGGTGAAAACAAAGTGAAAACAGTGTTAAGAAAAGGTCTTGCATCCTGTTCCTTATCCCTCCTGACTCTTGGCTGCCCACTCCTTTCATTTGCCTTGAATCAGTTTTGACGTTCATCCTATCACAAGGATGAACTTGCTCACTAAAATAGAAGATAAGTACCCTGGCAAGAAGAAAGGAAAAAGTGACTTTTTTTTCTTCTTTGTTATTAAATTGAATCTTATCTTGTAATCTCATTAACAGGACAGCCAGCAGTGGCTGCAAGGGGTTTTGTGTGCCAGGCCCTTTTCTGTCTGCTTTTGGGTGCTTATAGGTGCACACAGCCACTCTGGGGGAAACAGCAGCGGGGTGCGATGTGCTTCCTGTGTGTTTGCTGTTGGCAGTATTGCAAGTTGTACCTTAAGAACCTTAGCCTAGATGTAAGACCAAACAAGGCTGTTACCTGCTATATCTGTGTTCACTGCAGTGGTCATAAATGCCCAGTCCCAAACGGTGCAACCTATGGTTAAGCTGGGCAGGGTGGTGGTAGCCAACTGAAGTTTGTCCAGAGCTTGCAGTCAGTAGCACAAGAGCAAGACGGACATCACTACGAGGCTCTGAAGGTCTTGAACTCCTGTTGAGTAGATGAAGATTTGACTTACAAACTTTTCGATTTAGTCCTGTTGATAGAGGCCATAAAGCTCTTGGGCACCGCGGTGCCTGTTTACAAGCACAGAGATGCGTGGGCCCACGAGAGCAGGGAGGAAGAGTTATGGTCCTGGTAAACGTCTCAGACTCTATCACATTGTTGGTAGCTCACGTCATGCTGCCTGAAGAAGACGCAAAACCCCACAGCAGCACTGCTGCCATTATGACTCTGTGATCTGATACAGCTTCTGTGGGATCTTGAAAGAGAAAGAGAAAAAGAAAATGGAGAGTGTGTCATATCGCATTACTGAAACTGTTGGAAAGGAGGAGGAAGCCATGACCATAGGGAGGGGAGGAACAGTGGAGGGAAGAGCAGAGAAATTCCTCTTCCTTTTAGCAATGGCAAGCTGTTAATTTATTCCAGTAGCATCATGAAACCGCGTCCTCAGAGTAGGATGCGTAGGATCATGTGTAGGATTCCTTTCTCCCTTCCTCCTGTGTCAAATACAGCTGAAGACAGGCCATTAATTTCAAAGAGAGTCTGTTTGGAGTGGAGTCTGTTCTCAGTGCAAGTAGGAGGATCACTTTGGTTCTTTAAAAAAAAAAAAGAAAAAGTAATTTCTGAAGTTTTTGCCAGTCTGCTAAGTGGACACCAATTGTAATTGCGGAAAGTACTGCTGCTTAGAGATCCAAAGCGTTAGGAGATAATGGTGTTTACAGCTGTGTTCTCTCTGTGGTGTTCGCAGTGTGTGCTGTAATGCTTTATGTTACTAGGAAAAAGTATATGTTCAGAGGTGCAAGAAAAACTGTTCATCTCTTGCAAACAAGACGATTGCTGCTGCTGTCAGAGGAGAGCTCTGTGTGGGTACTACAGTCTGTTGTTTATCAGAATCTTGTGATCCTGAAAAACACTGAAAAATCCTCTTGCATAGAGATAACCCTGTGAAATTTAGTACTTTTGTGCTTCGGATCAGTGGGGGTGTATCCCTACAGCACCTTTCTCCACGACACTGTGGAGAAGAAAGTGTATAAGCTGTGTGGAAATTACTAGGAAAATAGATTTCCTATTTGCCTATGAAGAAAATGATGCTTTTTGTAAGAAGCATCAAATGGTTCATTGAAGAATGAAGCTCTTCAGAACAGTAGTTTCATTTTAGGTGGCTTTATATATCAACATACTGTTGTTCAGTATTTCATCTTTTTAACAATATCCCTTTTCCTGCACTTCTTGCAATTATCTCTTTCAGTTTCTGGTAGTTCAATATTTTCTGAGTGTTGAATTTGCTAAAGGTCAGAATAGAGGGTTGCCTGGATGCTGTGCCTGGAGGATTCCAGTCTTCTCGCCTAGGTTGCTCTCTGCCTTCCAGTAGCTATAAAAATTAATTTCCCTTCCCCCTCTCCCTGTCTGTTTGCAGGTTATCTTGACGAATCAGATTACCACATCATTGAGCAATGGCGTTGCGATCCAGGCAGACCTGGTGTCTCCAGCTGATGATTTGTCCCTGTCTGAAGGTAAGAGATCCCTTGTATCAGGACTGAAACTCCACACTGACACAAATCTGCATTGTAACTTGCAGTCTTCTGTTGAAATACAGGGGTCTGCGAGAGTCGAGTTATCAAGCCTAACAGAAAACACTCTGGGAAGAAAAATAATTTTTCAGTTTCTCTGAAACGCCAGTTAAAAAGAAAGTAAGTGTATTAACTAGAAGGGTCTGACACTTCCTAAGGGCTGGGAATGAGTTTTCGAGCTGTGTCAGTCCTATAACGTGTTCCTCAGCATTGTGCTTTCATTCACATGCATTTAGAGCATTATTTTCTCAGTCTTCTGAAGCTGCTGCTAGAGTTAATGCACAAGTTAGGCTACAAATTTGATCTTATCTAATGATTATCAGTGATTCCAAAGAGAAAGAGCCCAGTCACAAATGAAGGAGAGTGAATTCTCAGGCCCGTCCCTTGCATTATGCTCACCTGGTTTTCAAGTACGGTGCCTCAAATTGCAGGTGTCGACATTGTGTGAATGTAGCATGAAGTTTTGTGTGATGCCATATACTACTTTTCATCTTCATGTTTCTTTTTTCTGCACAGAATTACAGACAAGCACACACTTTTAGGTAATAGTGAGGACTTATTGTGCTAAGAAAAGATAATTCTGAATCAAGTTTTGCAAAGTAATATAATAATTTCAGCTTTCCCCACTTGCAAAGAATAGTCAGGGTACCCTCAGTCCAGGAGAGATGCAGAGAAGTTTGCTATTTAGAGTTCAGCTCATGCATAGACACAAATGTATGATGTAAAGCAATGCTCATCTTTCCTGCAAAGGCATGGAAATCGCATGTAGACTTTCTACTCTGTATAATAGGGGTATTTCCCTCTTTCTCTCCTTGTTGCACTTTCTGGTGGTTCTGATCAGCTTACGGTGGTTCTGAGTGATCACAAGCAGGGCTCTCAAACTTGTCTGACTAAACACAAGAACGGCTTGGTGGCAAAACCAACTAAACAGTGGCTGAAGCTGACATTACTTCTGCAACTCATTTCAATGGACAAGAGAAAGAGGTTGAAGACAGATTAAACAGAATGTCAAAGAGTAGCAGATATCTCCAATGTAATGCTTTAATGCTGATTGATGTGTTTACTTCATAATTTTGTCAATAGGAGCTTGGGCAAAACATGGCCCATTAAATCATTTTGGAATTGTGCTTGCGGCTTTTGTTGGCTCCATCCGTTGACAAAGTATCTCTGAAGTTCATTGCTTGAATATTGCTCCCTATCTATGTCAGAAAGAGTTGAAATTTGGTAACTAGATTTGGAAGAGGAAGGCATCATTTTTCATCTTTATGATTTCCTTCTTGGCACGAACTTGTTGCACAGTCTCATTAAATGCTCTTGATTGCAGTACTTGTGCTTTTCTTTGTCCTTTGGAATTGCTCTGTATGAGCTTCCTCTGAAAGAAAAGCATAGCTGACCCTGAAGTGGAAGTAATAACAAAATATGTTGTCAGTAAAACGTATTTTTTTCTTGTGGTTAACATATTTGAAGAGTCTTTGGAAAAAGCATGGAATAGTTGTAATCTTTCTAAATTTTCCTGCAAATGTGAAAGATTCTCAGTGCTGTATATGAGCCATAATTCAATAGTATTCTTAAATCAGGACCATGTAAGAGATGGTATAATGATTTTTATAGCAGTTACAACATACTAATGAAGCTATCATGTTGTGTCTAAACTCTCTACCACCATTATTTTTCACCTTTTAACCCAAGAATGGGTTCAAATGTGTTGGCGCTCCTGTGTGTGTTGTTTTCCTTGTTTTTAGTTAAGGGTCTGAAGTAGTAAAATGTGCCAGCATGACACTTGTTGAAAATGGAAACCTTTGGCCTCGGAACAAGAACAGCATAGACAGCAGCAGTGCAGGCTCCTTTGGTAATCCAAGTTTTTTCAAGGGATGCCGGGGTTATAAGCTTCTTTCCTTCTCTCCTTTCCTTCCCTCTTCTGTCGACTAACGTTGACACAGCATTTACATACTGTATTGTATAAAGGGGGAGCACAGTGCATCTCCACACTATGTGGGTTTCTCCATCTTTCCTATCCATAATATGGTTGCTTCTGGATTTCCAGTTTGCTTCAATTTTAACCCATTCAGTCTACCTGTGAGAAAAAGTGGAATTTCAGGCCCATTCAGCATTTGATTTCTGTGTTTATCTTGCTATCAAAAATTACAGATATAGCCAGTGTTTTTCTTTTTTAACATCGGGGTGTTGACGTGTCCTGAGAAAGTCCCCTCTAATTTATTTCATGTTAGCTATTGAACAGCCTGAAAGTACCAATATTTTATACTTATGACAATCTCGAGTACTCTAGGAATCCTTAATGAATTAGTCTTCTAGGATTAGTCTGATACTCATAATGCTTACTGCTATTTTCCAACTGTAGAATTTGCAGGAAAGAGTAGTAGGTGAGTAGCCCAAGTGCACCAAGTGGATATGTTGCAGAGGCAGGAACAGAGGCCAGATTCATGACTGGGTTCTTACCTCATTCTTCCTTTTCACTCATCACCAGCTGAAGCTGAATTTGAACCAGTGACCGAGATGTGAAAGGACCCATAGCACATTATTAGTCCTGTAGGCAACTCAGACCCCTTGGTTTGTATATGTCTAGTATGTTGTTTTAATCCTATCTGAAATCAGAGTCCTGTCACTGCAAATGGTTTGCTAAAAGGGTAATCTTTCTTAGAGGCAGAAATGAAAATTTCAAACTGAATGTGTTATTAGAAAGAAATGGAATGTTACAGTGGCTTTTGGTTTTGCTTCTGATTGTGCTTTAGAAGGGAATTGCTTGGGTTATGTGTTAGATTGGGCAAGAAACCAAGGAAGCTGTTCATCTGATGTGTGACAGAAAGTTAATCTGATGAACAAGCTGAAAGGATATTGTCAAGCTGTTTCAGGCTCAAAGCTTGTCTTCTGTAAAACTGTAATCTTGCGCATGAAAACTTGTGTCCTAAAACTGTTAGATTTTTATGAGAACGTTAAAGGCTTTATAAAAGCAGTGCTGAGTGTAAAATCCTGCCACTTACGTGGCAATGTAAGAATTGTTGAACTGCGTTTGTTGGTGGTACTTGTAGGAACTGATTATGTCCAGCTAAATTCCCAGATCTGTGCATGCTACTGCTTCAAGACAGAAAACAAAGTGCTTAGTTTGCTACAAATTAAAGTGGTGAATAAAATACGAAAGTTCCTGTAGCTGTGGGCTGAGTCTTTGCATTTATTTGGCCTTTACAGGCTTGCCAGATTATCATCTGAAGGAGTTCAGTAAGACTAATAATGTTTTTCTGAAGCTCTAAAATTCTTAGGCACATAAAGCTGTCACTTCTTCTCTAGGAAGCAAACTCAGTTTTCATCTATAGGCATACCATTCTTACGTAGTCTTCTTGCAAACCCTGTCATTGTCAGGGACAGACTGGACCATGTTGTGAATACTGCTATTTCGCGTTCATCCTTGCTTTATGAAATAGCCTCTGTTTAGCTCTTCCAGTCAAAGACAACTTTGAGAAGCCTAAAGTTATTTTAGATTGCAGAGATGGTCGTGTGAGCCCTGGACTGTCACTGGGTTTCAAGATGTGGCCTGAAGAACTACTATTTTATTATTTAAACATGTAAAAAGTAGCCCTTAACCCAATTAAAATGTAAAAAGTAGCCCTTAACCCAATTAAAATATTTTTTAGTAATTAAAAAAAAAAAGATTTAAGCTGCATTAGGCTAAGTGAATAATGGAGGGCAAACAAAATGTTTTGTATGACTGTTAATTGATGGTTTTAAACAAGTTATCTGTGGCTGTGACTGTACTATTTTTCTTATTTCTGCAAAGTCCAGATGACTGGATTATAGCTAATGTAGAGGGTCGTTAAAAATTAATTTTAAGCCTGTGTGTTTGAGTGATAGCTGGACGGTGAAATTTGTGTGTTTCATTTGTGTGCTGTGAAGAGATAGGACCGTATGACCTACTTGAGGTCCCTTCTAGTCCACCAGTGCCTATCCTATTAATGTATCTTCCAGCTGCAAGCTCTGACTTCCTCTTGCAGACATCAAAGCCAAACTCCATCTTTCTTGGAAAAAGCTCAGGGGCGTGTTGGCACGAACAAGAGCAGCATCCCCCTCCCAGTGCGCACAAAGTGTCAGGCAAAAAAAGGAATGCTGTCTCAGGCTTCTTCAGTCTCAGCTAGCACTTTCAAATATTTGTTTGGAAAAGTCAGAATTATTTTGTGTTTAAAACTGTCTGTAAACTTGTGCTAGCTCTGGGGAGGCCAGCGTTCAATCTTCTGCCATTTGTGTTCATCAAGCTGTTTGTCATAGCATTGTATATTTTTAGTGCACGGTGTGAGCAATGAGTTTAGTCTGACCTTTTCATCTTTGTTGCTGTGATCTTGAATTCTTTTAAGCTGTTGAGCAGAAGTAGGCTTTCGTGTTGTGGAGACTGGAGAAAACTAAGTTACCATAATATCTCCCACCCACAGGATTTTCCTGCTTTAGTTCAGGGGTAGAAGATTTGAAGCTGGAGTTTTTCCCTTCTTTGCTTTGCACTTGATCTCCTGTCAGATTGTGGTTAAATCATTTTATTCTTCGAGCCTCAGTTTACCGTTTTTTAAATATGGGGATATGTTTTTATTTTGCAACTTATTTTTTTTCTTTCTTAATATTTCAAGATATTCCTATGGGGAAAATAATGAGATGACCTGCTGTTCACCCCAGAGTAAGACCAGTTCTTTAGTTTATTACTGCTCTCCCTTCAAATCCCTTTTTTTTAATCCTGGTGCTGAATGGAGAGAAAACACTCAAGGAATTGCCAAGAGAACTGAGGGGGCCACGGAGATCAGAGGCTGTTGGTTGGTTTTGCTTTGTTTATTTATTGCTTTATGTATACACTTATGCTTAAGGTTGGACCTGCAGGTGACTTAATAAAAGTAAAAAAGAATATTCTGTGAGAACACAAACATACCTGTTTTGCAGGAACTGTGAACTTATGAGTGAAGCAGCTGTTAAACAAGTTTCTAAAACACTTCCTCCTTGTAGTTTTAAAGCTAATGCAGAATAATGCACGTTTTAGGGAAGTGCTCCAGCATGATATGAATTTAAATAGATTAGAAAGTAGAAAGTATCATGACACTTTGGCATGTTTTAGGCCTTTAGTATTTTAGTTGAATGCTCTGTAAACCCATTGCAGGCTGGTTACACAATTTTGCTTGAAAGAGGAGATAGTTTGTCTTGGATCATTGAAACAGTGGTGTTAGTTAATTATGATAGTTTTTTAAATAGGACAATTCATAAGTTAATATCCTATCTTTGTAATATGTGTCCACTCTGACTTTGAGACCCAAATGTTTGGAAACAATTACTAAAGCCCCTTTTTTTTTTTTGGTTACCATTATGGAATAGTCTGTATGGAGATTACTAGGCCTGCTTATCAAATTCAAGAACCATGTGGCATGGTGTAAGATCTTTTGACTGTGACCCCTTATGTAGACCCTGTGAAAGTTAGTGAATTTTAGATGTGCAAAAACATAATAAGTACAAATAACACTAGTGGTATTGACAGATTATTTGGAAGGTGAATTCCAACAATTAGTCCATGTCTATGCATACTGAAGAATAAATTTCCCAACTGAGACTGGCGTGCAGGTGTGAACCCTGAAGACTAAAACACAACACTGGAAAGGTGATGGAGTTCTCTTCTTGTTTTATGGTTTATCAAGATAGTGATGTGCTACAATATATCTTTTGCCCTCTACAGTCATGGTGATACAGGGAAGTGTAGTGAGATTTGCCTCTGTTTTTACTTGGATATGAATTGACACTTCTCACGTGATGGTTTGGTTGCCACTCAGGCCCAAGGCCAGCTACCCTCCCATGATGGGACAGGAGAGCTTGGTGAGTCCATCTGTCACAGGAATTGTGCTTTCAGGTCTGAGCCCTGGGTATCTCTGACTTTAGTGTAGGAGTTAATGGAGTTACTCAGCTCACTGGTTCCCGTTCACATGAGCTGTAATGGGACAGCTGGAGTTGTTTCTTTCTAATTCTTTATTTTGCTGCTGGACTTCATGTCTCAGCTTTCTTTTAAGAAACTACCCCAGCATAGACCCTGTAATCTCCTTCGCCAATGGCTGTGGGAAGCGTTTTGTTCCTTCAGTCTCTTTCTGTCTTTGAGTTACTTCTCCATCTTCAGACCCTTCATGAAAAAGATTGTTAGGCTCAGATACACTGGAAAGTGAGAAGGGATCTCATCTTCCTTAACTTGCTAGAATTCAGGATATATCCACTTCAGGGTAGGTAAGCAGTGGGCACCGAAAAAAACAGGGAGCTTGACAAAACTCGTTAGTACATGTCGGAAGGGAAAATGAGCCTTCTCAAAATAGGATTTTGTTGTTGTGCTTGCACTTGCGTTCATGTTTCTGGTAGCTCTGTGCTCCTAGCAGTAGTGGAGTCTGCGCCCCAGTGCTGGAAGGAAAGAAGCCCGTCTGGCTGTTGAGAACGCCTGAAGGAAGTGCACCATCATTACGGGGCCTGGAATAAATGATATTAACCATTAGGGGAAGTGATATTGTGATTGTTTCTGCATGATGCAGAGTTGCGGTGGTGTATGGAGCAGTTAGATTTCATGATAACAATGGTCATGTCAGCCTGTACTAATTTTGATGCTATATTTCAACAAGTGGGAAGTAGTGACATAATAACATCCAACCGAATTTTAACGGCTTTTTAATCAAAAGATAAATCTCTCAGTGAAACAGGGTTACAGAGACTGTACATGTCTATGGAGGTTTGAAGCTGAATGACATATGCATAATCACTTGATCTAGACTATGAAAAGGTTGAAAACTGTCAGCAGGAGCATTCAAAGGCTTCCATATATCAGTTTAAGAGAATCTCCATTCCTCATTTCCTAATTGCTGCGATGATAGAATACAAAGTTTTATGGCTTTGTTGTGGTTTCTTTCTGAAGACGTGATATGACTTACAATCATTAATCAACAATTTGTAATCCAAAAACCCTTCAGGTACATTTGCTGGGAATCACTCGTCTATATAATCAGAGGCATGATAACAGAAGTGCTTACAGTCATAGCTGAGTGGTTAGGAGTTACCACCTCTCAGCTGCCAAGTAACTTACCTCAGCTGAGACAAAGTGCGACCGAGTACGTGTTGCACCTTCCAATGCAAAGTAAAATGGGTTTTGCATGAATTCTGCTACGCACACTAGTCTATTTCTGTTTCCCTTTAACTGCAATAAGCTGAGAGCACGCGCGGGTCAGTCACCAAGTTTCAGTTGCTGGCATATAGCTGTGACGCGCCGTAGCAAGATTGCAATTGGTCGTCTCCTTATGCCCCAAAAATGTTTAAAAGTAAAATTAACTCATATTTCAGTGTAGGTGTATATAGAAACTATGTTCTCATATATTGGAACTTGGGCTTTTGTTTATGCCATAAAAGAAGCAGTAAGAGACCTGGTTATTTAATGATAATAATTCCTTCTCCTTTGCCCTTCCTTTCCATCCTAAGCAGAACAGAAAAGATCGACCAGCATTTTTACTGTGGTCCTGCAAATCAGTGGTTTAAATCAGAAACACGAGACATGGTTTGGCTCTAAATTCCTTCTGCAGCACTACATTGTACACCAGTGTTGGCGCAACTGTTCCAAAGTAACTTATCTTTCAAATTACATTGTGAAAAATGAATTCAAGGGTAGGAAAGTGCTAAACACCATTTGTCCCGGTGCACAATGACCAGTTAAATTCTGTCTTAACTTACCGTGGGTTATCCTTTAATCTGTACAAACAGAGGCTGAAGAAAATATATTAATTGAATCTTCTTTATTCAGTAGCATTCAGTCCCATTTCTTGTGGAGTTTTATAGTACCAGCAGTGGATCTCTCTTCTGGTGGGACTGGGAGGGATCAGAAGGATTTCTATACATGAGAAAACATCACTGTGGGAAATGTATTTGGCTTGTGGCATTAGATGAAGCATATGGCTGACCTGCAGAACTTGAACCAGTTAGGAGTGACCCTAGGACCCTAAAAGGGAACGTGAAGATGAGGGGACAGAGGATGATTTTAGAGTCTGGTGCTTATGTTCTAGTTGCAGTTCCAGCTGGGTTTCCTCTTGGTTTACTGCAGGATGTTTGAAAAAGTGGCTCCTTGTTAATCTCAGGCAGCCTCTATGATTGATGATTCCCCTTAATCGTAAAAAGAGCACATTGGTGTTTCTGCTTAATTTGTGTGTATTTCCTGCTTTGTTATTGTAATAATGATTTATTGTCTTAAATGATGGAAGTTTTATAACCTATTAGCCTTTTTTGGAGGTTGAAGCTGGGTGCTGTGGCATGTGAATGAACTTCTTCCCGGTGACTGTCTGCTCCTAAAATGTTGCATTAAACCCAAACATCACATGATAATAGAAAGACAGTATATGGTTGGTGTGTTATCTTTTAATTTAATGAAAATAGGCAGCTTGAGTATGAGCAGATTTTGCATGCTTCACGTGGGCAAAATTCATCTAATCTGGGCTCTGCTTGTATTCTTATAATATCAGTAATACTAAAAAATAGAAATAAAGGAGCGTTCAGAGAAGAGCAACCCAAGTGGTCACTGTGCTGTAGAGAAAGATGGGTGAAGAAACAGTAGGAAGAGGAGATGCCTGGAGCTTAACTAGAGGAAGGCTTTGTTTATACTAATTTCTGCTCTCCTAAAATGTCCTGCTGCTGTCCCAGACTCCCAGGCAAGCTGCAGCCTACAGAAGATCCTTGCCTAAGCTGGTGCTTAACTAGGTACATCTCTCTTCTAAGGAGGGGTAGAAAAGACAGTGGCTTCAGTATGAGTAGCATCACTGTTAACAATGGAAAATTTGTCAGGAAAAAGCAAAGCCCAAAGCAGACGCTCCTACCATGTAAGCAGCCGTAATTCTTTGTGAGTAATTTGAGCCAGTTTGATACCTGGCAGGGGAGCTATTGTTTCACGCTGGTACATGGATATGGAAGGGAGTAGTTTGGGCACATTTTAGCTGAATATCAAGAAGTTGTTTCTGAGCGTGAAATCTGTTAGACCAGCTGTTCCCAAATGGTTTCTGTTTGTGCCTCTGTTTCTGGTGGTGAACTCACTCCAGCTGAGCTTGCGACCCTAAATACTAACATAAACAATCGCGTCTCTGTCAGGCTTGCGACCCCGCTCTGTGGGGCTGTGACCCTGCTGGAGGTTACGACCCCTGGTTTGGGAGTCGTTGGGATAGACTGTCAGATAGTCCTGCTGGGGAAGGGCTGATATGCCCCATCCAGGCCAGGATCATCACAACAAATGCCTTCAGATCTCACAGTAATTTGTAGGCCCCTGCCACCAGTTGGAGAGTGCAGCCTATTAGAGCTGACATGTCGCTTTGGTACATCAGGAACATCTCGGAGATCAAAAGGTCATAGTCCTCCCACGCTGCTGCAGCCTTTCTGCATGGACTCGCCTCTTCATCTTACTTCCCCATCAGTTGGCTGGCAGTGAGCCCCCGGCTCCCTCGTGGCGCAGCTGGTTTGGCCACAACTGCTGGATGTGTACCAGCTGCAACTTCTGCCCCACCACCACTCCCTCTTGCCGCTTCTCCCAGGCCACCCTTTCCAAAATGGTTCTCCCTGAATACTCCTTGCCTTAAGGCAGGGATTGATAAGTCTCTCTCTCTGCTCGAAATGATTAAAAGTTATACTCAAAGTAATTAAAAACTGTATAGGGCAGTGTTAGTGGGGATGGGCTAAGTCCTCCCCTGTATTTTTTAAAATTAATCCTATTATTCATATACCCATGGATATGAGCACAATCTTACAGATGTGGGATGCTGATGGAGAAAGAAACAGAAAATGGCTTCGTGACTGCTGCTGTGGTCTGCAAAGCCTTTGATAAGCCGTGCAGACAGCCTTTTTAATATAAAATGCCAAGTTACAGATGTCCTAATTAGATATCTGATTTTTAAGCTTTGTTCTGCTGCAATCTCAAACGGAGTTTATAAACAACAAATATGGATTTAAAAATTCTTTTTTGAAAGCGTTCATTACCATAGTAATATTTTAATAGCTAACTGACTTGATAGTCCAAGGCCATTGACTTCATAATTTACAGTCATGGAAGTTTGACTGTGGCATCACTGCATGAATCCAACAGGGGGAGGAGCTTGCAACAGATAATTTATTTTTACTTATTTTTTTGTCAATAGATCCTGGAAATGGCAGGAAGGAGAGAGGAGGAGACAGTGCAGAAAAATATAACAGCTGCTTATCATTTGGATAAAAAAACTGTATTGCATAGAATTAACTTGAATTCAGTCTGTGCAAGTCTTGTTTCAGAGCTCTGTATGGAGTGCTGTGTTTAGAGGTGTTGCTGGCCTGCTGTTCTGTCAGGCAGGTGCGTAGAAAGCATTCAACTGAAAATGTGAACAGTAAAGGCAAGTTGTGGAGTGTGTAAGCCACACAAGGAAATAAAGTCAGAAAATCTTATGTTATAGGCTGGTTGCTGTACACAGCACTCCAAATGAAAAAAATTGTTCGAAATTTTGTATCTGTAACTTGATCATCCCTTAAACACTAATTACATGACAGAAAATGCAGCATAAAGTCTCCTCCATCTGTCCAGGTTGGATATGGTGCACAAAGGAGCATATCCGATTCATAGTACCTCTTAGGTAATCAGATTAATATCTCCCAAACTGAATTTACCCTTTTGATACTGAATCTTTCATATGCCGTGTTTCACATATCACGTTCTGTTGAAGCTCTGTGGCTTTTCAGTAATTTCCTTGAAATCTATATGTGGTATGCCTGCACTCTTTTGAGCTGTTCTTGGGACACGCATCAATTAAATACGTTTCTGGCACTCTCTTAATGGCATAGTTTCCCTGGAGTCAAAAACCGCTCCAAAAACTGAGATCATTTGTTTAATTTAAAAGCGAAAGGCTATGGAAATACAATTTCAGGCTTCAACAGCTATGCCCCTGTAGCTTTGAAGGAAGGGGAAAAAATCTTGATGTCTTACACACAAAATAAATAAATTCTTGAGTTCTTAAAGTATCTGGTTTCATCCAGTTTTTTTGCTTCCCTCGCTTATCTTTTAATTTTAATTTCTTTTTTTATATGGTAGGTTTTCACCTTCTTATCAAATTTCATTGTTTGTTGATTTTGCTTAGCAAACCAGTGGGCTGGATTTTGTCATCTGGGTCTAAGGAAGAACTGTAAATCATGCAGGATGGTTCTTAATTAAAATTTCTGATAACTAATCCAATCTGAATCCAGAATTGTATTTTAAGTGGTTGAAGCTTTTGGCTCTAGGACATTCTGGGAATATATACTGTATAGGAGTTGACTGCTGTTTTTTCAAATACGTTGAGAGTAGATGTACATAAATTCCCGTATTCTAGTAGGTCCATCCGGTAAGATTCATTCTGTGCCTCAAATGTCTCTTAGCCTCTGCATCTGCAGTGGTGTTTTCATTGTGATCAGTAGCATGGTTTTGAAGCAAGTCTTCAATGATCTTCACTTGCTGCATGTTCGTTCATTATGTGGAGTGGTTTTGATGTGCACTGACTAGAGAATTTTTGTAGGAAATTAAACCAGAAGTTCCCACCCATGCTAGCCAGTTGTGCTCAAAACCATCATGGAGGCAGAGGGATCTGAGACAATGGCTGGTCCTCAAGCCACAGCCAGAGCAGGGATGTTCTCACCAGGGAACTGGAGCAGGTGAGTCTGGAACAGAACAATGACGCGCATACAGGGTAGCCGTAGGGGGATCAACGACGACTCTTTTGGCCAGCTGACACTGGTATGCCAAATTATTCACTAATGTAGACTTACTTCTTAGACAAACATATGAAATATTTTTCTGTAAGTCAGGCAATACAGACGACTTCCAAAGATCAGTAAGAAGGGTAGTAATAAGCTGTAATGCCCGTTGCCTGACTGTGGTAACTTGCGATTACTGAGCTCAGGTAATGCTTGATCACAAGAAACAACAGTCTGTATTTCAGCAGAATACTGGGGGGTTGGACTAGATGACCCTTAAAGGTAGCTCCCAACCCAAGCTATTCTATGGTAGCAGCTCAAACCCTAGCTGGTAGGATTTGACAGGCTCATTTGTGCTGAAGCCTGAGATGCCATGTCTTTCATTTACTGTTGTTTATGCTATGAAATACGGCATTCTGCCTGCCCTTGGCCTACAGTCACATCTGAGCTGCAGTGAGCATATGCCCTGAGTACCACATTCCTGGTTCCAGTCATCCTCAGCATCTGATCTTTCGGAAGTCCCATCCAACTCCCTCTTTCCTCGCTGTACCCTCTGTTGTTAACTTTAAACTGATAATGTTGATGTTCTGTTTTAAGAGTTGAAACAGTGGCTATAACATTTGAGAGTTAGTTACCTGCTGAAAGACAAGTGACTAAGAAGATGAGCCTGCAATTTTTTTTGAAGCTTTAGAAGTCTGTAAACCTTTTCCTGTTAGTGTTCAATAAGAATGAAGTTTAGGATAAACTTCAGTGCCTGTCAGTGACCAAATCTGAATCTCAAGAGGAAAAGTCCATGGTGGATTTGGGTTAAATGCCAAAAAGCTCATGATCCTTCGATCCTCTAGGTTGTTCTGTTGATTGTTCAACCAGAATAATGCAAAGTAGCAAAGACTGGTCATGTTATTTTTCCTCCAGGTTAGCATGAGGTAACTCCAAACAGCATGGGATCAACACGTCAAGTGCTTTATGTCCCTAGAGTTCATTGTCTTGGCTTATAGTCAACAGCTGCCCGGTTCTTCTTTTCCTGAGGGTGCATCTGCTTCTTAGTCACTGCTGTGACGGTCATGTGAGCTAGCGTGAAATGAGCTGTTGGGATCCAGAGGGTTCCAGCAGCAGATGAGTCACAGAGGCAGAGAGGTCAGCACAGGGTAATCTTTCCAGTATTTACCATGTGTAGTGTAGATATATTCGGAGGTGAACCTGCCTTCTGTTAAAATGAAGTATCTTTTGTCTGGGTGGGAAGATGCTATGGGTAAGAGGAGGCTGTATCACCTTCATGCCATTCTGACTGTATAAAGGACTTGGAAAACTTATTTTAATGAGCTGTGGGTTTCCCTTAGGTAGGGATACCTTGCTTCCCTCACTTGTTATAACAAGGTATTTGTGTCCAACAGGCTGAATAGGTAATTGTGAGCAAGTCAAATGGCACATAATAGAGCAGCTCAGCCCATGCAATTTAGGGCAGTTTTGAGTTTCTTATAGATTGAGCCCAGGATTTGGTTATTGTTCTTTTGCATCAGTATTTAAGGTGGTAAAAATTCACCTGCAGTTTGGTGTAGTGCAGTTTTGAATTATACACGTTTCAAACAAATAAATAAATAAATGAATACAGCTTGCTGCATCTGTAATACAGTGGATTTTTGGCAGACTTCAATGTGATAAAGTATTACTTATTTTGATTGTACTGAAAATTTTTTTGACAACTGTGGTTTCAATGAAAAAATAAGTGTTTTATCAGAAGTGACGTGTTCTGTGGAGATATGTTTGAGCTGATAAAATAAGAATCTTGAAGACAAGAGAGGAGACGAGGCTGAGATCCTCGATCAGAACTAGAGACATACTACACAAAATGACATCTGGGTTATTGTCTGTGTTTGTCTGTGTGTTTCTTTTTTTTCTCTCTCTCTCGCTGTTCTTCCACCCTCCCACCCAAAAAATGTTTTGCAAGGTCTTGCTTCTGCTAAACCAGTGAAGAATAAAAAATAAAACTGTTTACCTGTCAGCCCTGCTTCTTAGCTCCATATGAAATTATGTGGTGTTTGTCTTGCATTTTGCACAGGTACCTGGGGTAGCGGCATGCCATATTCTAATCACTCCGATAAACAATTGCCTGCCAGTGGTCACCTTGCACGTAGTGGTGAGCAATCCCTATGCTCAATGGTGCCATTGAAAATGTTTGAGAGCTCGCTGCCCAGTTTCAGCAGTTTAATTGCTAATGATGTGTTATTGCTTCAGAATTTAATAGCTGTTTCTGGTTGGTTTAAACCTGCAAGCTTTTTAAAACTGAATTTGTCGCTTCCTCTTTGCAGTGTGGTTTCCTCCTTTGGTACCTTCAAAACATTGTGGTCTGGGGTGTTGGGTGAAGTGACATGTCCTATTTACACTCTGTTGGAAAAGACTGCGTCACGGGCACTTGAAGCTCTGTGGGGTTTTCTTAGTTCAGACGCTCAGATGTGGCTTCCTGTCATCACCTGATTACTTACTTTGAATGCTAAAATGGTCTTGCTAACTTTAAGACAACTATTGTTGTCTTAAACTTAAGAAGACGACAGGCATAGATTTTAATGTTACCTCTGTGTGCTGCCTGTTGTGGAGTGAGCACAGTGATGATCCAAGTATTACATGGCTACTCCCTCATAGTTAACCCCAGAAGAAAGCCTCTTATTTGTCTCCTTGGCTGCTTTTGCTGCCTTTCCAGTTTTCTCTCCCATCTCAAGGGCCACAATTCCATATCAATTGAATTATTGAGGCAATCAGGCTCTTGTTGACACACAGGCCTTTCAAACATTAAATCAAGTCCTAGTGATACCAACCCATGTCAGTAAAAGAAGGCAGGAGGGCCCAAAAGGAAAAATCTTTTTTGCCCCTTAGTCATGTAGAACGATGAGGTGCCCTGACTGGTGGTGGTCAGTATGGATTCTCCAGGCCAGGGACTTGTGCCTTCACTGTCTAAGCTTTTATAGCCCTGAGTATCCTGTTACTATTAGCTAATAAACCAAATTATGATAATTTTGTTCGTTTGTTTTTATCTTCTTTTGTCTCGCTTGACCATGTAGTAGCAACAGAATCAATACAATGTCCTTCCTCTGCCCCGTCTCTGACAATGTTAGAGATGTCCTGTGCTTGCAGGTTCTGTGATCAGAATGGTTGTAACAGTACAAATAGGCCAGGAAATGCAACTTAAAATGTTTATCCAAATCTCTTAATCCACCAGCCATGAAAAATGCCCCTGCCATGCTTTCCTACCATTTCCCAAATCCTTGCAAAGGAAAGCATTAAAGCAGCCATATGGTAGACGTGTTTAGTTGGAGGCCTCTCAGTCAGCTTCTTATCTGATGGAACTACAGAGCTCAGCATACAAAATAGTGTCATTCATTGTTTATCCTCAAAATTTTAGCAGAAATATGTGAAACACTACTCAACAGGCTTGGCTGCAGTCTACCTGTTTGAAAGTAGTTGGTGATTTTGATTATCTGAGGTTCTGGAGTCTATGCTGAGATGGCTTAAAGGCCGTAAACATTTTCTGTTTTGTTTCGGTTTTGGGTTGGTTTTTTATTTTACAAAATCAAGCCTTTAAGAATCAGACCCTTTGCATTAGGTTCCTGGATAAATTGAAGTACTAAAAAATGTTTTCCTATACCACTTTTCTTCTTTTTTTAAGAAAGAACTTTACTTTCTTCCCTTACCCTTTCTTTTTCTTTCTATGACAGTCATCAAAAGAACCTTCCAGGTTCTTTTATGTTTCCTTCTGCATTTTTCTGTCTGCCTTTTCTTTCTTTTAATCTATACGCCGAACACTAGAGGTTGCCCAGAGCTGTTTATATCATCGGTGGTTTTCAAAACCTGGCTGGATAAAGACGCAAGTAACCCAGTTTGATGTTATAGCTGTCCCAGCTTTGGGCAGGAGGTAGGACTTTGAGACTTCCTGAGGTCCCTTCCAGCTTGAAATATCCAGTGAGCCTATGATGCTACCTTTTTGTCTGTTTTGTACTTTTTCTTTCTTATTGTCATTTTCTATATATACTCTTCTTTGTTATGCCGTGTTTGTTATACTTATTTATTAATCTATGTACAGGGTTACACATTTTGATGAATCTCTAATATGTACTTAATCTATTTACTGAGGGCTCTTTCAAAAGACAGGGATCTTATTCTCTTTGTAGCTAATTCCTTAATTATAAATCTACTTACTTTGTTGCTGTTAAATGTGGTGGTGGTTTGAAGATTATCTTTTCTGCCAGCTCAGGTTAGTAAATACTTAATAAATTTTGAGATGGATTAGTCCTGCTTGAAGGCAGGAGGAGAAAAATATTTTCTCTTCTGGAGCCCTCTGTCTGACTTGAGATTGTTTTGAACAGAACTTGACAAAATTCTGCTTTTTCCCAAAATCTGTACTCTGCAGACAGGATAATTCTGTTCCTCTTGAAATGTGCAATGAATTTTTTAATGGAAAAACTGCCTTTGTTGGTATGCCTCAGCTAGTGATTAATAGCACACATACAGACCTAGGACATCCTGAATTTTGGCATAATGAGAACCCTGGCTTGCCAAATCTCTTGCAGTACACATCCCCTCGTAACTCACAGCCCACTTCTCTCCTCTCATATTAATCCCAGGATAACATTAAACTACCAGTAAGTCACAGCCCTCAAATGTTGACATTCCTTGAAAAAGTAGCTGGGTGTAACGTCAGTGATGAACTTACTGTAACTAACCAGGTGTAACCAAGGTGTGTTTAAAGAGTGTTTAAGTCCCACCTCATGGTCAACATTAATGTTTTTCTAACACCTAATATAGGCTAGATGAAAAGAATTTTGCTGCTTTCAGGCTATTGACACAAACAACTGTGCCTTCTACTTGCATCTGTAGTTAGGAAAATATTTGCTAAAACCAGACTGTACTTTTTAATAGATTTTAGTGTACTGTAAGGCACCAAACTGAGAGCTTTGCAAACCATAGTTTCTTTCCTCTTGTCCTTGGACTGTTGAACACAAGTGGTAGTGGCACAGCTGTTCTACTGGCTTATCGTTGTATTTCAGCTTTGATCTGGAGACTCTGCATCCAATCAATCAGCATGGAAGCTCAGGCTCCCATTTAGTCCTTTGCTGAATTTGTAAAATTGTTGTGAAGGTCATCGATGATGTAGATACTGCAGTATGTAGTGAAACTGGTAAGTTGGCAAATTCATTTTGCATCAGACTGTAAACAACTGTCTGCTAGTGATGACATTCAGCTACTACTGACCTGTACTGGATCCAAACCAGTGACCTAAAGGTGAAACATAATTTCTCCTAGAGCCAGTCAGTTTCTTGACTTGGGCCAAACTAGTGACCCAGCAGTGAAAACTGTATCTTACTGCATGGCCAAAGACTGAGTCAGAGACTCACAGTAACTACAGTCAACAGACTTCAGGTTTTTGAGCTTTAATGTGCTTGGGCAGAAAATGCTTGAAGAATTTGCAGCCAAAAACTGGCAGATGGGCCTGATTTTCTGACCATCTCTTATTAACAGTTCCCACCTGCAGATTCCCTGTGGACTTGAGGGCCTGTGTATGATCTGTATATATATACGTGTGTGTATGTGTTTGTACCAAGCCATTTTGTTACTTATATTAGTTTGAGTTGTTTCCTTGTTAGTTAGAGAAGGAATGTGTATGTAAACACAGGCTTTTGCACTCTGTCCAGACTGTTCCCCCCACAGCCTGACTGATAGGGTAATCCAGTGTCTGTGAAGTTAGTCAGTGATGGTGCCAGGGAACCCGCTTCTGGCCTCTGAATAAATCTTGGAGCAGACAGGTCACTGATAAGGGAGAATCATGCTGTTTAGACTTTCATGCTTGTGCAACTGACGTTGCAAAAGGAAACAAATAAAAGATAATGTAACATAGTTTTTAAAGTATATTAGTCCTTTGGCCTTTACAGATAAATATCTGGTGGACCATAGGTGGACAGGATAAGTCCATGTGTTACACTACTTCTGACTGTGTGTTCCTTTCCAACATACAATCTGTTCCCCTAAAATGAAAGTTCTAATCTGTACTGAAGATGACTACAAATGCTTGTGACTAAAAACAGTTAATAAAATGTGTGTGTATATTACCCCAAAATGTCCTAATTAGTTAAACTATTAGTGCATGCAAGAATGCTGGGATGCTAGGATGAAGGAACACTTCTAAGTACCAGCAGCAACTAGTAACTTTTTTGAAGATTAATTTTCACTGGTGAATTTAATGCTGTGGAATGATCATAGAATCGTACAATGGTTCGGGTTGGAAGGGACCTTAAAGATCATCTAGTTCCAACCCCCCCTGCCATGGGCAGGGACACCTCCCACTAGACCCAGCTGCTCAAAGCCTCATCCAGCATGGCCTTGAACACTTCCAGGGATGGGGCATCCACAACTTCCCTGGGCAACTTGTTCCAGTGCCTCACCACCCTCACAGTAAAGAATTTCTTCCTGATATCCAATCTAAATCTCCCCTCCTTTGGTTTAAGGCCGTTACCCCGTGTCCTATCATAACACTCCCTGATAAAGAGTCCCTCCCCATCCTTCCTGTAGGCCCCCTTCAGGTACTGGAAGGCCGCTATAAGGTCTCCCCGGAGCCTTCTCTTCTCCAGGCTGAACAACCCCAACTCTCTCAGCCTGTCCTTATAGCAGAAGTGCTCCAGCCCTCTGATCATCTTCGTGGCCCTCTGCTGGACCCGTTCCAACAGGTCCATGTCCTTCTTGTGTTGAGGACTCCAGAGCTGGCTGCAGCACTCCAGGTGGAGTCTCACCAGAGCAGACTAGAGGGGCAGAATCACCTCCCTCGACCTGCTGGCCACACTTCTTTTGATGCAGCCGAGGATGCGGTTGGCTTTCTGGGCTGCGAGGGTACATTGCCTGCTCATGTTGAGCTTCTTGTTCACCAGCACCCTCAAGTCCTTCTCCTCTGGGCTGCAGTCAAGCCATTCCCCTCCCAGCCTGTATTTGTGCTTGGCATTGCCATGACCCAGGTGCAGGACCTTGCATTTGGCCTGGTTGAACTTCATGAGGTTGGCATGGGCCCACCTCTCAAGCCTGTCAAGGTCCCTCTGGATGTCATCCCTTCCCTCTAGCCTGTTGGCTGTGCCACACAGCTTGGTGTCATCGGCAAACTTGCTGAGAGTGCACTCAATCCCACCATCCATGTCACTGACAAAGATGTTAAACAGCACTGGTCCCAGTACTGACCCCTGAGGAATGCCGCTCATCACTGGTTTCCACGTGGACATTGAGCCATTGACTGCAACCCTTTGAGTGCGATGCCAGATCGGTTCCATTGATGTGATGGTTTCCCAGCCAGTTCCCAAGATGGACAGTGGGACTGAAGGCTTTACCCTTTTTGACTCAACAGCATACTTGCACACAACTTTTACGGGACATCTTCATGGCTTAGTGGGTTATTCCATTTATCTCCTTGTCTGGTTTTTAGCTCCTTTTTCAAGATTAGCCATGCTTCTGTGTAGTTCGACTACAGCCAAATAAAGGCAATGTAAATGAGAGGAAAGAATGCAGGTTTGTGCTTGCAGCATAAGAAACAGACTTAAACAGTGATCCAAAGATTATCCCGGGGTGGGAAAGTAGTTGAAACGTCCTCAGCAGAAGCTGTCTTGCTAATCAGCTCTGGCAAAGAGCCTCTTGATGGGATCCTGATATGCTTTAGCAGGATCGCCAAGTAGAAAGGAGGAATGCTGTTTATTACTGTACCCAGGACTGGTAAAATTCTGCTGGAATTTGTGTCCAATTCTGATTCCTAGAGTTTGGGGAGGATATGGAAATACTTGGGCAGAGTTCAGAAGAGGACCACGAAAACCAGTCCATTTGTAGAGAGGCTTTTCCATGTAAAGCTTCAGGAGTTTGGTGAGAATGTGAGATTGCAAGGGTACTTATGCTTGGAATTGCTATTTGGCAGTTCAGTCTTCTCAGTTTTGTGGGCAAACATCTAAGAGTGCAGTGACTGGAAGAAGTAGTGATAAACTTCAGCCTTAGGAGATACAGCTTACTAGCAGTATGGGCGACAACTATGGGGCAGCTCTTCTGTGAAGATGGTACGCTAGTTAATGGTATATTTAAGAGCACATGAAACACCTGTATAGAAAAAAATCTTTAACCCAGCTGCTTGGGATGCAGACCAGGGTAGATGCTCACAAGAAGCTCTTCTGGCTGTGTGTATTGCCATGATTTTACTGTAAGGGAAAATGAGACTGGAAAATGAAAAGCCAGCTAAACGCAGTCCATTTGGTATGTTTTATAAATGAAGGCACAAAACTTTTTTTGCATTATAATAATTTGGTTTCTGAACAGCCTTGTCAGAACCTGGCAAAGAAATGCATCTGTGGAAGAAATTAAGATCTGAAGTCATCCTAAGGCATGAGAGAAAGTGCATACTTATAACTCTGCACTTCACTAACAATACTTATATGAGTTTTTCTAGAAGTTTTCTCAGAAAACTCTTCTTTCGTTTTTCTAGGCGTTATGCCTAAGGAATAACTTATTCATGCTCGCTCACAGCATGTGTACACTGTTAGTTTCTGCATGCAGTGACGTGTGAGCTTGGTGAGGTGCACAACCAACGTCACGTATCTATGCTTTCTTTTGAAACATGTCCTCACAGAACTTCTGGGATTTTGAGAACAGGGATGGATGGATGCAAATTACAGTTTCCAAACATATAAAGCAGAATTCTTGTGCTGTGGAAGAGCTTACCTTCCTTTTTTACTGACTCTACAGGCAGAAGTTTTCATAGCCTCTTGCTGGATGCAGCTTTTCCTGGCCACATGCTGCTCAGTCCTTTGCGTTTGTAGTGGAGATCAAAAGCGTAGAAAAGCTCCTTTGAGCTGTGGCCAGTAATGTTTACAAAAAAAAGCAATCATTCACTGAGACACTGGATGGCTCAGGAAGCTCTGCACCTTTGCCAGCGTGCTGGATGCAAAGGGCTCAGATGAAGACTACAGGTCGGATTTGAAAGATGTGGGGTAAGGTGTGCCTGCTGCCCAGTTCATATGGGGAATATTCAAATTGTTGATTGCTGGCAGTGTCGTTATGTGAGTTGTTCACTTTTGAGTTATGGGCATCAAAAATATGTCCAAAATCATACCTGCCTCCAACCGAGCGGGATTTGTGAATTGTACTGAGGTCATCAATGACGTCCACAGCAATCAGTAAATGTGTTAACCATTTCTCTCTGGTTCTATATAGTTTGGCAGACTGAGATCATTGGTGTGAAAAGTACTGATCCAGTACAGAACAAGGTCCTGATGAGATTAGCCACTTACATAAAGTGGGATTTTATTCCTTTCTGGTTATGTGACTATCAATGGGTTATAAAAAAATCACTTTTTTTGAGGGCCAACTTCAGTTATCTTTTCAGCAGTGGCTTGGAATTGAGCGGTTGAGTTGGAATAAACCTTTGAAACAATGAAAGTAGGACGGCACTGTCTCCAAAATCTTTAAATGCTGACACTGTAAATTGACTATACATCACTGCCTTGCTATAGCTTGGTGAGGATAGAAGGTGCGGAAGAGAAGAAGCTATATTATTATAGCAGATTTAAATTACTTAATCCTTGGGAAATGCTGAGATACGTCAGTAAATATTATGTGAATAATGAGCATGGTCCAGCATCTCTCATTAGTCTTAAGAGCCTGATCAGTTGCAGGAGGAGGCAGACAAAGAATGGGTAGTCTGGGTTTCCCTATAGAAGGCTTTTGATTTTTCTCCTTTGCAGAAATAGTGTCTGCTGTAAATGCTTTTACAGTAAGAGCAGCGATGATGAAAACTGCTGCTGTAACCATGGGTCTTAAAATATTTACCAATGTGTGAGTCCCTGATGCCCTAGTACAGTTGGCTGGCAGCTTAGAACCAGCAGGACTGGGCTGGCAGCCTGGAAGGTGATCTTCAGGGAAAAAGAGGGATTTGTCTTTAAACATAGTAAAGTAGCCTGCAGCTTCTAGTGGACAGAAGATAGAATGAAGACACGTTGATGAGAAAAGAACAGTGGTTCGTGGAAATGCCTGTGTAGGCCAAGCTCTCTCAACGGACTACAGAGTAACTACACTAAACTCATCAAGAAGTGACAGCAGCTGGGGCAGTATGTGCTCAAAAGCTTATTAAGGTTAAGAGCTTTAGGACTAGACGAAGACCTTCTAGTCAGAGAACTTGGATCAAATGCACAAACATCTTTCAGAACAGGTAAACTCTGGTTTACACCTGTAGATGAACATGTGATAAAATTCACAAATTGGCGTGTTGCTTGAAATCTCCATTTAGGAAGTGGCTCTGGTTATTTGAAAGTGGAATGTTAGGTTGGTTTCCGGATGAAAACATTTGACAGAATTTGGAGGTGTATAATAGAAATCTGTGTATTCTCCCATATTATGTGATGTCATGTTAGGACAAGGAATGTTTTTACCATGAAACTGCCATTGAAGACAACAGAAATGAGCCTTGAATCCTGCTTGCCAGCTGAAGAAGTACTTAGGATCTCACTTGGCAATCTGTGGATCGTATAAAGACTTCTTGGTAAGAGCATTGATGAAAGTGGAGCCTTTTCAAGTGCAACACTGAAATTATTAAATCAAAAGATGGCAAGCATAAATAACAGGAGAGACCCTCTGGATTTCTCTTTCCTTTGGGTGACCAGATTTCATGTGTTTTGGATTAATGAGATGAAACCTAAGGGGAAGGTACTAAAAGAGAGAGGAAATTTTTGAAGTTGCTTCACCCAGTTCACTCTGAGAAAGCACAGCACAGTCTTACGGTCTCTGCACAAGTGTTTTTACATTCTGACTTGTGTAAGAATAGCTTTTTGCTTTAGTATTTTTTTACTTTCTGAATAAAAATTTGTCGCGGGCAGAGTGAATAACTGCACTTGTAAGAGAGTAGTGAAATGTTTATTAACATAAAACAGCGATTTAACAAAGTTAGTAGTGAACGCGACAGTGCTTTATGAGATTCAATGCCAGGGTACACTTGAATATTTACTGCATAGAGGCCAGGGTCAGACAAGCTCCCAGGGAGACCCTCCCGTTGAGTCACAAGGTTCAGAAGGGACCCCCTGGCTTTCTGAACTCCTTCTCAGAGAGGAGTCTAGGTGCGGCTGGATCCAATTCTAGTCCCAGACTTGGTCAACGGTTTATGTCTAAAGCATTATATATGCGCAATCAATCCTTATATCACTTAGCTAAGATTTCAAAGTTTAGCATGCTATTAGTCACTTACCAAGAATCTGTTGCAGCAAAGAATCTCTCAACCTCGAGGAGAAGAACCTTAAGTGAGCGTCCCCACTCAAGGGGAGGTCCTGTCGTGCAGCCCGCTGCCCTGCAGGAGAGCTCAAAGGGCTCTTGGGCTGTCCACTATTTATGGAGTAAGATAATGGACCTATAGTCATATTCTCATGCGAACAGGGTACCTAGGTTCCCACTCCAGACAGTGTTTTGGTTATGTTGCCAGCCATCTCCCACAGTTCAAGTGCAACTCATAGCAACTCCCGCTGATGGCCATGGCTTGAGCAGGAGCTGGGGGGGGGGGGGGGGGCAGGGAAGGGAAGAGCACATTGCCACAAAATTAAATACCAGCTACAGTGTTGTTAACCTTTAAAATGTTCTGTGAATGAAGATATCTGTTTTGGAGAGGAAAGTTTCTTATTCGTCAAGCACTACTGTGTTGTGGGGTTGGTTTTTTTTCCCCAATAAGTACCTTATAATAAAAGACAGATCAGGCTTATTCAGGAGGAAGTGAAGGATCACAAGTGAGAAGAGATGAAAGGATCCTCCTCTGTCCGCTCAAGAGGAACTGGGTACTTCTTTCTCAACACTGCTTTCCCAACATGCCCAAGCCCTGCTGTGTTTGGAAATGGGATACAGATTAAAAGTGACCTTTCTCTGTGATTTTTATGCCTTCAGAAGGAAGAAGTTATCTGTCTTGCAAATGGCATGTTCTTGCTACATCTGGCAAGAAGGCGGGAGAGTCAGCAAACAGTGGCTGTCACTTGCGCCTTACTGTGAATTAGCATCTCATTTTTGGATTCAGTTTCCTGTTATCTGTCAAAACTCTCTTGTGTAACTTCAGTTCCTCCAGAAATAACTGTCTCTCCTGAGTATCTCATGGTGCAGTGGTGGTTTCAACTTCCTTTTGACTGAGTTCCAACTGAAAGGATAATGGATCTTTCTGTTCTCTTTGGTTGCTGCTCTCCCTGCTCATCTTCACAATCTTTTATTACTGAAATTGCAGAAAGTGGATTTATTTCCCAGTGCATGCAATGGCCTCCTTCATATCTGGGAGAATAGTTTCAAATGTTTGGTTGCTAGCTGTGTCACAGACTGCGTTCAATGCAAGTGCTGTCCAGTCCTATTACTATTTCATCATTGTTTATACCTGATCGTGCTGTAAACGATTCCATATGGAAACACATTATCATCCTTGTCCTGAGGGATCTTTTCAGGAAGTCAAGCGGGTGAAGTTGCAGAGGACAAAGCCATGCACCACGCAGGATACTGTTTGTATATACTGTTGGAGAACATATGTAGTGGAGGTAGTTTCTCCAAATATGAATTTTTGGTGTCCCGGGCTGTTGAAGAATGAAAAAGAAAAAAATTCAAGGAAGATTTTTAGTAAAACTAAAGCAAATTCTCAGCTTACATTTGTAAAGCCCTTTTACTTAGCTGCTGCAGCTGATCTAAAAGCATTTTAAATCCCATTTCCATACTTGCTTAAGTTAGGTTTCTTCAAAAGACAGGAGTATCAAATTCTAATGCGCAGTTTTCTTTCAGAATACATATTCTCTGGGGGATGAATATCTGAAACAGCTGTAACTTTCACATTCCACCTATCTTTCCTAAATAAACACAAAGACGATTCAGTATATAATAGAAGAGATAGATACCTATGTGCCTGTGCATATGTCTATACATGTAGGTGGATTTATTGATAACCACGTACTTGGAAGTCTTTTACAATTGATCTGTCTGGGCAACTCGGATGAATGGTCAGTCCCTTTATGTTTTTCTTTGGACTTGCTATGAATATCAGATCTTTTTTCATCTAATAGTGAAATAGTTTACTTTGGGAAATTACAGACTAGTCTTTGATCAACCGTTCATTAAATAATTAATGGAAAAAACCCAAGCCCCCCAAACAAACTGGTCTTTAAAGCCAAAAGCTGGGTACCAGTAGCATAAGGTGCATTTGCCCAGGGTAGAATTTGAAGATGGAGGCACTAGCCATAATTTTGAGAGAATATGGGTACAAAATTTTGCATTGTTAAGTGTTGGCAACATAGACATTTCAGGCATTATCCGCTGTTCTTCAGCTGAACACATCAGCCAGTTCACATCTTGCCTTTTGTGATATTTGCAGTCCTAGCATTAAAACATACAGCTTTTTAATGAGATAGTAAAAAAAAAAACGCTTCCTAGGCCAATAAGTCCTGTCATGGTCTCTCAAACAGCATGATGACTTCAAAATTTCTTTTTATGGATTAAATGTCAGAAACAGCATTCTTTTAAAACACAACACAGTAACAGATCAGGATTTGGGTTGGTGGTAAATTATATGTGGTAAATGTTGCTGAAGGAGTTACTTGAATATCCTAAAGAATATGAGATCAGTGGATGATTTCTCTTAGTGGATGAGGCCTTGGGGAGGAACCTTTAAAAAAGAAATAATATTAGAGGATAGAGCAATCAAAATAACCCTCCTTAAAGGAACTTTCTAGGTGATTAGGTCTATTTTTACTAGCCAGTATGGAATCACAGAATGTGTTGGGTTGGAAGGGACCTTTAAAGGTCATCTAGTCCAACCCCCCTGCGGTAAGCAGGGACATCTTTCACTAGATCAGATTGCTCAGAGCCTCATCAAGCAGTATAGTGTCAGGACTATCAGTTACACAAAGCTAGCGTAAACATCAGCACATAACTTTTAGAGTACAAGCTATAAAACTGCATCACGTACAAACTTTTATCACTATAAGAGAATTAATCCTTTGTACATGCAGGCTATTGTTTTGCTTTGTTGGATTATAGATGTTGGTAACAATAGCACTTTTACCACTTTATTGTATGTAATATCTGCACACGAATGATAGCTTGTATAAGCATCCCTATTTTCTTCCTGGATCTGCCATTTTAATCTTTCTTTTTTTCTGACTGCTTTTTGTTTAATTTTGTATCCTTACATTTGTTCATTACGGAGAGTGTTTAAATAGAGATTGTTTCTATTTAAACATGATGGTCTGAAACCATAGACCTCAGATGATGGAGAACATTTTTGTTCTTTACTATTATAACAGACTCGATATGTCCAATCACAAAACCCACCATATCATCTTCAAATAGATAATCTGTTCATCCTTTTAGGGTGCTGATTCAGCATTGAATGTTAGCAAATGTTTAAAAACAGTGTCTCTGCTGAAAAGACAAACCAACAAAAGTGACCAACCCTTAGGGATCTAAACTTCAGTTTTAAAATAAGTCAATATCGTATTGTGCAAAATGGCTGGAAGTTTTCTGTTGGACTTAGATCTAGTATTGTGTTTTTATGAGAGGTGATGAGGTCAAACCTCCAAATAATAATGGTTGCGATATAATGTCTTTATAGATATATTTGTCAGAGTACTAAGAAGCCAGAGGGTAAAAATATTATGGTTCATAAATACAGGTTTTGCTACCACTGGCATTAGATTGCTCTCTGTAGAGCACTTTTCTCTCTGACTCTGCTTATCAAATACAAAATCAGGCTTGATATTACATTAATCCCAAGAAAGAAAAAAACAAAGAATCCTCCACACTGGAGTTAATACACAGTATCTTTTACTTTTTCCCTTGCAGTTTCAGAATTTCAAATTAGCTAATAAGTTAGTCAAAATTCTACAGTCTATCTTCTGAAAACATAAAGGATCATCTAAAATGCTGACAGTGAGATGTTGGTAATGACTGTGGTGCTGCTTACAATTAACCCATCATAACGATTGTAGGCTCTGCATCCCAGCCAGAGTTTTTGCGTGAGGGGAAAAAATGAGACAAAGCCCATTAAGGTCTCAAAAAAGTTAAAAAGTGACTTCTTTAATGTACATGGTCTTCTGAGCACAAAGGGCAGAAAAGTCAGCAGAAAAGAATATATATATTGTGAACTGGAAAGAAATCAGTGCCTTTGAAATTGTATCCCTTGCTTTGCCCTAAATCTGACTGCAGCTTTTAGCTTCCACCACATGTTTACATTGGAAATCTCTTTTTGTGCATATAGAGTTTGTTCTCTTATGAAATTATGTCTCAGGGGAAGGATAATTTAAAGCCATTTCCATTTGTTATGTCTGCACCGAACTAGGTTATTAGGGGCTGCTAATGCTGGATAAACTCAAAACCTACAACTGCCTTCATCTGTGGATTATAGAATCTGTCCAACAAATTGCACACTGATATTGCCAGAATATGGGGAGTTTCATGTCGTAGCCAGCACTGGGATCATTTTATAGTGCAGCCCACATCAGGCTTGCGCTGATAATTACAGGTGTGCATCTGACTTCACTTTAGGAAGGTTGAGTTTTTAAAGGTTAAGTCTGATGATAGACAATGTAACTTTACATGTCTAGGTTAGGACCTCTTGCTGGACTGCCTTTGAGAAAACACAGATTTTGTTTTTTGTAATTCTAGACCTAGCATCATCTTATTTTGCAACACTATAAGTTCAAGCACAGCCGTAGGCAGGGGACGAGTTGTAAGCTGTGCTCAAGGAGTAGCCACAGATAGCGCTGAAAGTTGGAGGCACACCACTAAGCTGAACTTTGTCTTCCTCTATGCTTCAGCAAGAGAATGATCATGTAACAGTGTAACATTATTTTAGCTATAAATTACCATTCCTTCATTGCTTCAGACAATAGTGTAATGAATTGTATGGCTGGGAGCCAAGAATCAACCCGTTCATCTTTACCTGCTGCTCATGACCAACTACTTCTATGCAGTGGTGAGCCTGATTGACTGCGCTTACGCTGGGATCCAAGACGCAGGGGCTGGTAGTAGCCTACTTGAAAGACACTCGTTCCTCTCTGTGAGTGTGCAACCCTAGCCAGTTCTTCCATTACTCTTACCGAGACTGATAAGTTGAGATACTAATTATCTGCCATTTATAACTACAGGATATATTCAGAAGATGTATAGGTTTGTTGCAGATGTAAGTGGAAGCTTGTCTTAATCGCATATCTAAAATATTAGGCTGCAAACGTCATAGAACTTGTTTTCTGGAGAAAGTCTTCAGCATTTCTTTTTGCTTTCTTTGACTGGGAGATGGAAAAACAAGCCACTCCTTTGGTATGTCCCAGATGACTCCAGTTGCACAGATGCACAAAGATGAAAAAGAACAGAACAAAGTTATAATTCACAGACAGTATAAAATCTGTATTGCTTAAAAATTCCCCGCCACACTCTGATGGCCCTGATTTTCTTAAAACAGTGGTTTTGCATCCACTGGATTTCTGACTGTGATAAGATGCCTTGGAAGTTTTAGCTTATTATGAATAACTAGATATAGAAGAAACGAAATAGCTTCACACTGGTTATTTATGGAAGTTTTAGAAGCTTGCATTGTTTTTAAGGTGTTCTGATTTTACCTTATCCAAAAAGATGTCAGAAGTTGCTTGACACATTCACAAAGATTACCTGTGAGTAAAGCATGTAAATTCTGGTCTTTGTTTTTGTGATTCCAGAAATATTCTGTATGTGAAATATAATAGGGTGGAAGAAGGGACTACTAGTTTCAGGTGCATAACAAGTTTTTTTGTCAGATGGTGGGGAAAAATAAATCCACCGATTTCCAATCAGTGCTCAGCCAGTGATTACCACTGGTAATGGAGAACTGATTTTTGTCTGCCAGGTATGGCTGCCGAGTCTGTACTAACTGCTGTTTGTGATGCGTGTTGGCTATGTTGTTTACTGTGGGGTGCTCTTTCACCTCAGACAACTCTGTCCTAATCTTCACCTGAACGTCCACAAGAGAAATGGGGAGCTGCTCAGAAAGTCAGCGTGGCTCCAGTGCGGCAGCTGTAGGGTTTCACAGTGAGCAAGAGTACGAAGGGGACGAGGAAGCATAAATTCAGCTACTTCTCTAGGTGTCAGCCACAAGCATTTGGTGAGAGAAAGAAGTGAGTGAAGTCATGTATGTCTCCATCAGAACAAGGAGAAAACGAGTTGGGAACTGTGACCATGAGTCTCAGTTTCCTCAGCTGCTCAATGGGAAAAACTACTATGCACTGTGCAGATACTATATAGGCCTTTGTGTCATGAGGTGGATGCTTTGGGTTAAAATATCTGTAAATTCTCCCAAGACCTGAACTTCATGTTCATTCTGTCCTTTATTCCTTCTAATTTTGAGCATATCCTTTGAATAATCAACAAGTCAGCCCCCCTCTGAGCATTATCTCAGCTATGCTGGATTTGTGTTTCTTGTTTGTAGATGTTACTTTAACAACATTTTATGCAAAATTCTTGGAGAATTTGCGTATTAAGAATTGTGAAAGGATAAGTAGCAATCAAATGTGAAACTATTCGCTTTTGTGTTTTGTTGTTTGGGTTTTTTTTTTGTAATTAGATTCCTGCTGGTTACTTTCCTTTACTTTTATAATCACAGGTTACCTCATATTCTTTGAATTTCTGCCTGTTTTGAAGATAAAGGCAATTTTGACAGTAAAATTCAATGTTGCCTCCACTGGGGCCTAGTCAGGAGGAACTGTGATGCATTCCTCATACTATATCAATAACAATAGCAACATTCACTTCAACAGAAATTGGTTTCTTCTAATTATTTTGAAATTATATATTAAACCTTTTTGAGTTGGATTATATGAAATATAGAAATCAATATCAACTGTGATGTTTTCCTGTAAAAGAAATTTGAAAAACTCAGGAAAGGCAGGGATTTAGAATGAAATAGAAACGTACATAAAGTTCAGCTAAAAAGGAATATTTAATTCCATTGTCTTACTCATTACTGATAACTTGTAAGTTTTGAAAACAATTGCATATTCAACTCCTGAAAGTGTGACTTTTTAGGAACCCAAATTACAAATATATAAAGAACACTCTGTTCTTAGATTCTTTTCTTTAGAGTCATTGTTTTCATTTGCTGGTATTTTAATCAGTCCAATACAAATAGTGTGGTATGTCTGTATAAACTTACACACTTAACTTTTGGCATTCCTCCGTGTAATAAACTGCGTTTGCTGAGGAAGGATAACCTAGATTGTGAAACCCAGGGACTGCTTTTTGTATAAGGATGCTGTGCGCAATTTTGAACTTGCGTTCAAGGTAAAAGACTCAAGTAGTTAATGGAGGGAATTAATCTTCCCTCATACTCACTGGATAGAGATCACAGACTTGAGGTTTTGAGGAGACAGAATAAAAAGTTCTTCGCTGCTAGTGCCCATAAGGCTGAAATGCTTTTATTCTCTAGAGAGGCAGAACTCATCTGCAGCTTCCCCTCATTTAAACTCAAGACACTTCAGTTTCCTGTTTAGTTTGTATCTAAGTGGATTTTCTTTTAGATTGTAGATACTTGTTTGTGTATTCTTTGCTAAGGGTTATTATTTTTACCTTTAGCTGCTGGTTTGGGAATTGCCTGAACAGTGTTGCTTTATTGAAAAGGATTATGTGCTACCTTGGCTAGGGAATCCCAGAGGACGCAGATACCATATAAAATCAAAACACAGCGTCTCCAGGTTGCCACTCGCTGAGTCTTTTAGCAGTGATCTACTTGAAGTAACCTTGTGGGAAAACAAATTTTTAATGGTTCTTAATGTCTGCAGCAGCACTCGCAATGACAGAACATGGAGAATCTGTGTTGCGTTTAGTGGGACAATGGTAGTGAATCTTTGAGTCTGGCACCCAGCTGGTGACGGTGGTGGTGTTTTACTTTCTTGTTGGCTTGTTTGATGTCCTACATCAGTCTGTAGACCAGCTCAAGTGAGTGTTTACATTCCTATTGTGGCCTTCATCAGCTTTTTCTTACTTCAGTGAAGCATCTGTAAGACCATCTAAAGTTTTTCTGAAGACATACGTCTTCAAATTTGCCTGGAATTCCTGGTGGAACCAGGAAGATACCATTAACTAAACTGGCTTATCTTGCCTGGCTGCGAGAAAAGAGACTGTGCTCCTTTCCAGTCAAGTTAAAGCCTCCCGTTTCTGCTGCTATGTCACTTCTAGTGGATTTTTCTAGTGTACTAGCTCTTTTAAGCTCTGCGTTTCTTTTCTAGAAGATAAAAAACATCCTGGTAAAATCCTGTTCTTGTAACTCATGTAACCATTTCTTATGGAAGCTTTGTGGACAGGAATGGCAAAGATTGCAAAGTGCGTTGTGCATTCTTTCCAAAAAGGAAAGAAGCCAAAGGAATGGCTCAGAGGTCCATGTTTCAAAATACAACAAGTAAGTATACTGTCATTACTAGGCTGTGATCAGGAGGAGGAGGAACTAGGCAGTTGCTTTTCATTGAGATATGGGTTTTTGCCTTTTTAAATTGTGGTATTTAAGCTCACCTGCTCCTCCTTTGCTAGCTGATTCACAGACCAGTGCAAGAACACAGACATCTTGGCCAGTATATGTCTCAGTTTGACTCCTTATGAGGCACACCATTGATATTTCAGTGTTGAATTCATTTCTAGAGAAATGAATGGATGTTTTTCTTGTGACAAGCTAACACTTGCATGTATTATGATACTTTACACACCTCGTAATTGTCAGCAACAGCTCCATGCAGGCCAGCAGTGGGGAAAGGCCTCTACAAAGCTAAAGTGAAATACGGAGAGAAGCTCGTGCAATCTGTTTAACCTCTAAGCAAGTGCTATCACACAAGCATTCATACTGGAAAATGCCCCTCTATTCATAAGTGCTTTATTGCTAGGAAAAAATTGTCATCCTTTCTTGGATCGCCTAACTTTGCTTTATAGTAGACATGAACTAACATTTTATTGTGTTTCTGCATATGTACTGGTGAGATAAGAAAGAAGATATAGGCAGATGAGGCAAAAAGAACAGGAGAGAGAAGAAGGAAAAAAAACTGATCTGGACCCTTTTGAGAGTTGAAAGTTTGCTACTGAGCCCAGTATATTGACCCAGGATGGAGAGAGGTACAGACTATAAACCTAGTTTCTCAAAAAACATGCCTCTCTTAATCCTCTACATCCGCTGAGGGCCTCTTAGTATTGTTGTCAAAGATCTGTTTTCCAGAGTGATTTGATTCCCATAGCCATGGGCAAAGGCACCCAAGCAGCTCTTGTTTGATTAAAAAGCTGAATTGTTTGCTGGCTGACTGTAAACACAAACAGCTGCTTTCTGAAACCACACAAAAATGAGAGCCAGACTGGTACTTCTGCTGCAGGACAGAGTTTTAAACAACTCACTAGCTATCTGGGAATACTTTCTTTGGGAAATAATTGAGATGGATGTTAATAAATGCAGAATAAAACGTGTGTGTATTTAGTTCCCCTTCATTCTGCCCTGGTTATTTTTGATGCAGGCTGATCAGAGCAGAACAAAGGCAACTTAGCTTGCTTTGGGTAGTAATGTTTACAGGGACTTGAAAATAGAAGAACCTTACAGGATCAGTCAACGCTGCCTATTTTCTGTTTGGCAGTGACCTTGTTTGCATTTGTCTAGGGACAGAGAGAAGGCATGGCATTTGGGACCCTATGGTGGCCTTACTGCACTGAAGTGATTGTTGATTTTTATGATCATACTTTTCTACCCGCAGGGTATAGGAACAGCGTGTAACTGTGTTCAGGGATGTGGTCTCCTGGGTGTCAATGTTTATATTTAATCTATTGTATTGTTCTTTGCAGCTAGGTATCCTGAAGGTTGTGGACTGCCTTTCCCATGCCACTGTGTAGCTACTGTCCTTCGCAAATATTGTTTCATAGGTTGCACAATCATTTTAATTAACTTTGGCATAAATAGGTACTTTTTGAAAGGACCATCAGCAAGATAAATAGAAAGCATTAGACAGTTCCCTACCTGAGACTATTAAAACCAAAAGGTTGTGAACAATCCTGTTTACTAGTTTATTACTTTCTGTTCATGTGGTTTGTTTTCATTTCACTCTGAATGGAGAGTGGAAACCACTCTCCATTGTGTAATTATTGTTTGCGAAGAACAGGGAACATGAAAAACTGTACATAAAGCCAAGTTTTATTACAGAAGTTAACTTCCCATTTCTCAGACACTAACTCAGACCTCTTTACCATGATTGGCTTCCCAAGCTTTCAGATACAGTCCATGTATGTAGTGACACTTACGCATTTATTATATATTATATATAGATATTGCTGACATACGCACACAAGTTCCTTTCGGGAAGGATTCTGAAATTACAGGAGTATGCAACTGGAGACCTCGCTTCTGTACATGACTTTACCATCAACTTGCTGAAGGACGTAGGCAAAGTTGGAAAGTTTTTTTACATAATTACATTGGACAGTACATAATCCTGTTATGAGGAATAACAAATGTCGGTACAAATCTGTGCTGCCTTGTGGATTCTGCTCTCCCCTGAAGGACTGTGAGAGTTAGGGCTATTGAGGGCTCTTCCAGATTTTACCATCCTTATTACTTGACTCTGTGTCCTGGGAAGCATTTTACCACTTTTAATCCAAGCTTTGTTGACTTGAATGTGTTTAGCCCTTGACCAACTATAAGGGCAGCGCTTCTTTCCCCATCTCCATTTTTCACTTCGCAGGGTAACCTGAGGGTTATAACTACCCCAAAGCTGTCTTTCTGCTGATTCCTCTTTTATGTGCACTGGGGATAATGCAGCTTGTCTTGAGAGACCACAAGACTTGATTCATTGATGCTGTAAGAACTGTCAAAATCTTGTGACAGAAGCGGAAAATTTTGTTGACATTGGAAAGAGAGGTGGCTAGAGCTGTAGTCTGGGTTCCAGCTGTTCCAGGGGTATTTCTGTTAACTAAAAAGGGATTCAGAACCTTATACTGAGCTGTTTTTATGAACTTAAATAATTGAGAACAGTTTTTGTTTAGTACTGGGTATTTCCTGAATGTGTTTGCAAGTCAGACAGTATAGTGCTGGGCTTAAAAACCTGGCTCCAGCTTGAGATGCATTAAACAAAATATCCAAATATAATTTATCCTGGAAAGGTTTATTAACTTTTGAAAGTGTTCATGTTACAATATGTGTTGCTGTTAGTAACACAGCTATATACTTAAAAATATACTTAATTAAAAATATCATGTATTTTGAGTTGTCTATTGAAAAAAAATCCTTACTCTGCAGATGCAGTTATCTCCGTGCACTACCAAAGTGTCTGAGCATGTCCTAAATATTTAAATGCAGAATTAATGATAATGATAGTACTCTCTTCTTTTTCAGCCTGTAAAGAAGATAGTTCAAAAGTTGTTTACTGTATGGATTTTCTGGCGTCATGGTTAGAGGTTTTGAAATAATTGAGCGAAAGATAAGTTGAATGTCACTTATAGTTTTGAACATAGTTATACCCACACTATTCTCTTTTGGGCCGGTGCAGCCAGCAGCATCCTCTTCAGCTCTGGCAGCCTGGGCTGTCTGTAGGCCCAGTAGAGAGACAATTACTCACATAGTGTTGACTGCTCTCCAAATATCAAGGCAGAAATCTTGAACCGAATGCTGAGTGGAAAACACAGTTTTACATTAGTGAGATAAGAGAAATTTATAATCCCGAACCAATGGACTTCACAAAAATGCTAGACTTCATTTCTTGGTAAAAAGAGTAATTTAGTCTGGAGGTCACAAATACCAGTCTTGCTCTCGAGAGCAATGTTGGATATAATAGAGGATGGTCTTCTATTTAGGTGAAAAAGACTGAAGATTGATCAAATGACTGGAAAGGAGGTTATGAGGAGCAAGCAAAAAAGAAGACTGGAAAGAAAAAAATGAGGGCATTTTATCTTCAGAGTGACTCATCAGGCTTTGGGGAGTGCATGTGCTTGAGTACTATTTAACTCACTTTTGCTCCTCCCAGCATCTCTCATAACCAGAACCTCAGTAATGGACATGGGATAAGCATCAGCTATAGATACTTTTTCCTTTGTGTGCTATGCCCATCCTTCTTTCTGTCCTTTTTCCTCAGTGCTTCATTTACTTCTTGTTGCTTTCTCTGTTTTTTGATCCTTGTCTACTCTTCTTCCAAGTGAAGCAGGATTTAATTTTTTTATTAACCTTATTAATGGTATGAAAAAGTACAAATTGGAAGCAGGAGGTCTGGAGCACACCTTCAACCATTAAGCTCGAGTAACCAGCCAGGTAGCTAGGTGGGAAAGACCCTCGTGCTGATGGGGAAGGGTGTCTTGCTCTCCGCTGAGATTCCAGTTTTGTTGCTGACCAGGCTGCAGCCGTAGCTGGAGGCTTGAGAAACACTTCCGTGCTGTGCGCAGGGATGGCACAGTGGGGATGGCGGTGGAAGACGGGACAAGGAGGACGCTGGCCCTCCCCCAAAACCGCTTCGCCCTCCCCCTTCCTTTTCTTTTGCAGTTGCACACAGCGCTGTGGCTCGGAGGTCATTTGTTTCCCACAGCTTCACAGAACACTGTAGCAGAAAGGGAGACAATGGTCCCTTACAAGGGGCGATGTGAGGCCTTCTTTCATCTCTAATAAGCCCCTTCACTTGCACTGTGAAGCCTGTTGTGTGTGTGTGTGCGTGCGCAGTTCCAGTGTGAACCACTCTGCAGCTTCCATTGATGTAAAGCATCCAGGTTTTTTGTTTTGTATTTCAAATGGGCAACTCTTGGCATGTTCCAGCCTGAGGTGGGTTTTCTGTTCAGTGCAAGCACATCAGGAGACATCCCTTCTCCTTTTCACACAGCTATTAAAATCTAGGGCCCATCTGGTCAACGTCAGTCGGCAGAAGGACTGAACGCGGGAAGCAAGGAGAGGAGGGGGGCAACTATCTTTAGCTTCCCTCTGGCAAGCACAGGCTCTGCCTGTGTCTCTGCTTGGGCATCTTTGCCGACTGAGCGTGTCAGGAGAGCTCGGTGAGAACAACCACCCTGGCAAAGCAACCGACTGTCCTGTCGCAGAATTTGCAAGCAAAAGTGCAATTCGAAAACTTTTTCTTCTTCATTATTCTGCTATAATGAGCAGGAAAGGAAAGAGAATAAACAGTATCGTGGAATAGTAAGGTGCAGGAGTTTGGAGCAGTGGTCAGTCTAGTTTGGGGTACTATTTTGACCAGTGTCTTCTGCCTGATCCTTTGAAATCCCACCCCTCGGCCACCCTCTCAGTCTGGAGAACTTTTCTTCCTACATGAAATAGGAAGTTTTTAGCGGCCTTCTGTGCAGCACTGAATTTATGCTCCAAGGTAGGAAACTGGATCTCTCTTGTCTCGGTAGGCTCAGATTAAGAACATAGGTTGAAGCTGGTCATGAAGGTTTTCCTACTCTCTGCCCCCTTTCAAAGCCCATGTTTAGCCTGGATTGCCTGTTGCTACGGTTGATTCAAATGTCTCTCTGTGAGGCCCCCTTCAAGCTCAGTGCAGGCTTTTCTTAAGAAATGGCTTTGGTAGTCCAGGTCCATTAAGGCTTTGTGTGTTTCTCCCTCATTACTGTATCATGCCACCTCATGTTCTACTCTAGCATCTCTGGACATTGTAATGGTCCTAGAACGTACCTTCTGCTTAACCTTCAGACCTGGTCTGGCATTCCTTAAACAGGTTATCTGCTTAAGGTACAGATCTTTTCCACAGCCTGGAAAAGACCTGGAAAAGGTTATGCAAAACTGACAGACTCAGATTTCAGCTAGATTCTACTGCATGTTTTCCAACCTAGAATAAGTATTATTCTGTCTGTTGGGAATGTTATATTGGGCATTTCACTGACTCTGCCTCTGACTGAGCAGTTTCGAGCAAAGGTTGAAAACAATTTTCTCAACAACGAGAGACTGTCAAAGTAACTGAGCAGTTTCTTAGCCTGTTTCAGGTTAAATCAAATGAGATGATTCCAGGCAATGCAACTGGTCAGTTAGAGATTTCTTGGCATTTATAAGTTCTCCTGCTGAGGGGCCAGTGTACAAACTCATTTCCTAGCACTATCTAGATGGGAACGAACCACTTTTTTGGAGGTTCCAAATATATGAGGTAGAGCAAGCAAGTGTTAAATTGTGCTAAGAACAATGTTTAGTTCATTTGATCAGCTTTTTAGTTCAACTTGATCAGTTGCTTTGGCAACTGGGAATTTTAGAGAAAAATACAGCTTAAACTTCACTGAAAAGGAAGAAAGGGACAGTCTTTGGGGAAAGGTGTCTTCCTGCCATCTCATAAAAATGAGTGTCCATCATGAGTTACTTTCAGACAGGTACAGGACGCTGATTGATGGGTACATGAAGGTAGCATGCATATGTATGAATGTCTGCATGTCTTCTGTTTTGATGGAGATGGGACGAGAGATGATGTGCAACAGCTGAACATGTTGGAGCTGCAGGAGGTGTGCTATCTCTAAGACAAATGACATTTTTCTCTGCAAACATATTGTCAGCTGCCCTGGACTTGCGAGTAAGATGCCACAGGAACTGGATTGTAACCTGTTGTCTAGTTTCACTGTGACATCTGTAAATACCTCCCTTTCTTCTGCTGAAATGCTGTTGCATAACTTCTCGCAGCAAGTGCTGTCTCATGGAACATATCACTTGACCTTTTTGCTTGCCTGAGCAGCAGAACACCAAAATGAAATACAGTAGCTTCATTAAGAGATGCTGCTATGACAGTGACATAGTTTGGGACAGACTAGCCACTGAAATGACCGACAGATGCTCACCCCCACCTCTCTCCGCAAGGAGAGAGGCCTCTAGTTATTTCACAACTAAGCTGCTTATGAACTTGAAGCACGTACCTCTGTAACAGAAGGAAAGAGAAGAAAAAAAGGACAATAGACCCCCAATCTTTCAAATCTATTGATAGCTGGGGTTGCAGAGCTCAGCTAATAAGGATTTTAAATTGCTATGGCCTATACCATTTTTCTTTCAAAGTAAAAGAGCCAGCAAATTTCGTGCAGGCTGAGCATGGACTACTTCTGCAGCAGTCATCAGCATGTCAGCCTAACCTGTCTGTATGTTTGCAAAACACAAAGAGTAGTTAAGTAAATTTAGTATAGCCTCTAAAATGTGAAATAATACTAAAACAGTCCCAGTAATAAGGAGTTCTAAATTCAGTAAATCGATAAGAAGTAACTAATTTGTTGCCTCTGTCCCTGCCTGGACTTTCTGAAGTTTCTAATGTTGCCTCCATTAAGTAGGAATCTAAATGGGTCTCTTCTTTTTGGAAGTTGGGTTTTGGCGGATGCCATGGCCTTGTTCGAATGATACAGAGTCATTGGTAGAACCACATTTTTTGGCCATGTACTTTTTGAAAAGGGCAGTTCTCAGGGTTGGGTAATTAAATCACAATTTTAACTTCTCTGTGGCTTATTAAAAGTATGTCAGAAGTCGATTAATAAAATCAGGCAGCCTCTAGCTGTAAAATTTTACTCACAAGAGCATTGGGACAAAAAAACCAGGTTTCTTCTGAGTGCCGGAGGGGTCTTTTTGGCTGTACACTGCATTCATTGGCCTTCTCCGGTGTCCAGGCTGAGTCCTTGGGTGTACGGGTGAAGTCCATATAGTGAAGGTGTGAGATGCTTCTGTGAACTAGCAGGCAGAACATCCAGAAGTGGGGAAAGATTAATTGTATTTTGTTTTCAAATCTGATGTGTGAACTAGACCTGTGAAAAGGTTTTTGATCATTTACTAGTAAAACAAGCATTCCATCTGAGAAGATAGGTTATTGTTTGCTTTTTAGGTGAAGTGAGGAAGTAGTCTCGAAACTGGAGGATCTCCTGTGAGAACATTTGTCCTTATGGAGAGGTATTTAGTGATGATGTACTAGGTCTTCTGATTGATCTCCACAGCCTCATTAAAGCACAAAAGGATCCTTCTCCAGCATTCAGACCTGATAAAGGAGGACTACAAAAACCTCCACAGAAGATTTTACAGAACATGATCTGCACAATGTAATAAAAAAATATCAGAAACTTATGAAAAACTACTTGTTGTGTACGGAGTACAGGTGCAGTACATAAATATGTCACTGTTTTTTCCTATATGAAGTTTCAAGGGGTCTTTACCTGCTGTGCTTTTCAGCTGGCATGCTAGCATCTTTTCCCCAGAAGGAAAACATAAGACTTGCTTAGAGTGTCTATAAACTGTGCAGTCTCACCTGAGAGACCTTTGGACCTTTCTTTGCACAGATGAGAGGTAAGAGATGTGACGCCTTGTGGATCAGTACTCAGTTCATTCTTGCAGTATTATTATTGTATCCCAGTCCAATTTTCAAGTATTTAAAATCCACTGGTTTAATGGTGCTGTAAAGTCTATCCTGTGGCTTCCTCACACGACCCAGAGTGCAGCGTGCTCATTGCTTTATGCTGTCCTGTCTCCTTCTCATGATGCTTTACCAGCTCCGACCAGTTTGCTGTTCCCTGCTGTCGCAGAGCTCAGCTCTCCCCACCCCACTCTGCTTCCTGCCGCTGACCCCATTTCAGTCTTGGCTCCCCTTTCTAATTATTTTTTTTCTCTCCTCCCCTCCTCCCTTGCCATTGGCGTATCTTCCTTCTTAAGCCATCCAAAAATAAAGTGGATGTTTGTGCAAAATACGCATTCCTAGGTAGTAACTGGCTGTTAGCTATACCATGGAGAGCAATGAGATGTTCACAGTGCAAAGATAAATGGCAAGCTGAATACTTTAAAAATTGGATTACAAAGGGGAAAAACCCAAACCTGTTTTTGGTGTGAGGGCTTGAGATAGATGCACTTGGGGCAACTTAGCCACAGAGCAGTGACTTAATTTCTTTTTTCTCTTTATGCTTTGGGATGGCATCTACAGAAAAACAAAATCCTCCAGTTAGGGTGTTTTCCATCTAATCCATCCAACAGTCCCCTTCACTGTGGACATGTTTATTCTGAGCAGGGTGCATGATTCATCACCCCTGGGAGATGAGGCAAGATTTGGTGCTGATCTCAGACAATTTATCTCACTCTTGCTCTCCCCCACCCCCCTGCCCCGAATGCGTGAAGCGGTTTTGTACTAGGAAATTTCATCACTGATAAAATCTTTTAAGGGGAACATCCACAACGTTACGGCAGGGAAAGTAATAGAGATTTTTTACTGTTGGGTAATGGTGAAGTCAATTTACTAAAAGCTATTTCGGACAAGGCAGCAGGCACAATAGACACTGAGAAGCGTTACTTTGGCGTGGAACCTCACTGAAGCTAAGAAAAAGTAGTCTTATCCTGGGTGGGAGTGAGAGAGCTGCAGAAAAAAGGTGAGGGTACTAGCACAAGCGTCTGAAAATCCAGTCATACTTCAGATCCCTTGAGGCTGCAGTTTCTTTACCTCTGGGAACTAGCTGCATAAGAGGAGTCTAAATTGTCATTTTTGAAAGAATCGTAGCTCTTTACCTTGCCGAGAGAGTGGGATGTAATTTTCTGCTGGGAAAATTGACAGACGCAACAGATTTCCCTACTGTCCTGGAACAGGTGGGATTTACAAGTCCCACACATGTATATTTGATGTGACGTTAATCAATTAAATGAGGCATATAAAAGGAATGAATAGTCAAGTCGTTAACATTCCTGTCTGTTGTCCAGCACTGTTCAGTATTAAAGGGAAATAGTTATAGCTAAGTTGATAAATATTTATTTCAGTGATATTTATTTCAGTGGTTTGCTCAAATGGAGAACATGTGCATCCCAAGCAACGCATTCTTCTAAGCCAATGCTGAAATGGTGCGTGTCCTCCACAGTGAGCCACTGCTGCTAGATATGCCAGCTTTAACATGGAAAGCAGAACTGAGATACAAGAACCTTTAAATCATTTAAGAACTCATGCTAGCAAAAGAAAAGCAGCATGTTAATTCCATTAGTGTGGCAAAACTCCCATACGGGTAATAACCAAGACCGTGGGATGTGTTTGCCAGAAGACCCAAAAGGTACACAGAATTTACTTGTGTGTTAGAATTCATTGCAAACTCAGTTAATCTGAGGGCTCACTACAGTGTGCTTAGAGCAGTCTCTGATTTTATGGCTTTAGTTCGTTGTGATTCTATTTGGATGAAACGATATTTTTAAAAGAACTTTGGTTTAGGTTTTCCAGGATGTTTTTGCATCTGTTACTTTGAAAGATAAATCCAGAAACAGCAGCAACGTAGCACAAGTGCCTGCCTTGTAGTTACACACTTAAAAAAAAAAAAAAAAAAAAAACAAACAAAAAAACCCCAAAAAAAACCAAACCAAAAAAAAAACCCCAAACAAACAAAAAAAACCAAACCAAAAACCCACAAAGTCCCAAACCAGACCAAGATTTTGCTGATTTTTAGGATAGGTACTCAATGCAGCAAGTCACCCTTGGGACAGAGTTCGCAGGGTTGTTCTGCAGGCACATACTCTGTTTTTTCTGCTGGGCAGATATGAGTCGTTGGATACAGTTTGATTCACTTCTTACTCCAAGCTGCTAAACAGTACAGCTGTAGAGCTGCTGAGCAGGTATTGCATTCTGGCCTCAAGGTACAGCAATCAAAGAAGTGAATTGTGTGCTACAGAGAGCGTGTAAAGGAACTTTATGCATGAACCGTTATAGTAGTCAGTTTTGCTTAATGTTCATCATTCTTGTTTTCAAATAAACTTTGGGTCAGAATACATAAAATCTGAAATATGTATCTGCTTAAAGATGAGATTAAAGATGGACCTGTGAAAGAAATTGACTTTAAACAAAAATCGTAAAATTTAAAGCAGTAAAGCATTAACACAGTTACAGGGAATCATAGTTATTAGCTGATTGTTTTTAGAAAACAATTACTAAGATTCAAGACCACTGGTGTGAATACCAGTGCTTTGTTGTGGGAGAAAACAAGATTCAATATTTTCCATTGATGTATCTCATTTATGTAGAATAAAATAGAATAGACTATTTCAGTTGGAAGGGACTGACAACAATCATCTAGTCAACTGTCTGACCAATTCTGGGCTGACCAAGTTGAAGCATGTTGTTAAGGAAATTGTCCAAATGTGTCTTAAACGCCTTGGGGCTTGGTGCATCAACCACCTCTCTAGAAGCCTGTTCCAGTGTCTGACCACCCTCTCAGTAAAGAAATGCTTCCTATTGTCCAGTCTAAACCTCCCCTGGTGCAGCTTTGAACTGTTCCCACATGTCCTACCGTTGTACACCAGGGAGAAGAGCTCTGCACCTCCCTCTCCAATTCCCTTCCTCAGGAAGCTGTGGAGAGCAATGAGGTCGCCCCTCAGCTTCCTTTTCTCCAAACTAGACAAGCCTGAAGTCCTCAGCCGCTCCTTATAGGACATCCCTTCCAGCCCTTTCACCAGGTTTGTTGTCCTCCTCTGCATGCATTCAAGGACCTTGGCATCCTTCTTAAATTGTGGGGCCCAGAACTGCACACAGTGTTCAAGGTGAGGCCGCATCAACACTGAATACAGTGGGATAATCACCTTTTTTGACCAGCTGGCTGGTCATATTGTGTTTGATGCACCCCAGGATGCGGTTTGCTCTCTGGCTGCCAGGGCTCACTGCTGACTTCTATTGAGCTTGCTGTTGACCAGCACCCACAGATCCCTTTCTGCCAGGCTGCTCTCCAGCCACTCTTCTCCCAATTTATACTTGTGCCCAGTGTTACTCTGTCCCATTTGCAGGATCCGGCATTTAGACTTGTTAAATTTCATCCCATTAATCATTGCCCGATGCTCCAATCTATCTAGATCCCCCTGCAAGGCCTCCTGTCCCTCAAGAGAGTCAACAGCACTTCCCGCTTTTGGTATCAAAAGCAAATTTGCTAATGGTGCATTCAACTCCTGCATCCAGATCATTGATAAATGTATTGAACAGGACTGTCCCTAGAATTGAACCCTGAGGAACATCGCTGGTGACCGGTTGCCAGCCAAAGGTAGCCTCATTCACTACAACCCTTGGAGCCCTGCCCTTCAGATAGTTCTTCACTCAGTGCACTGTGAACCTGGTCATCCCACAGTTGGACAAGTTGTCCAGAAGGATGCTGTGAGGGACAGTATCAAAAGCCTTACTAAAATCCATAAAAACTGCATCCACTGCCTTCTCTTCATCCACAAGGTGGGTGACCGCGTCATAGAAGGATATCACATGAGTTAAACTGGACTTCCCTTTTGTGAACCCATGTTGGCTGTGCCTGATAATGTGTATGATGTTGAAGCTGACACCAAATTTAGAATGGAAAGGAACTGGAATCTTCCATTCTGAGGTCATTATCCACGTTGATATAAATATTAACATTAGCTATTTGATGTGTTTTGAGTTTGATATGTTGCTGTGTTTGGCCCAGAAAGCACTCATTTTTACAAGAGAATGAGTAAGATTCTGTATATATCTCAGTGCAGAAATCTGCGCAGTAAATGAAGTCGTATTTCTCCTTGCTTGTTCCTGAAGGTGGTGAGCTCGCAGTTGTAGACAATGAGACAATGGCCTGAATGCACTAGGGTTGTGCTAGAAACACTGGCTATTTGTTTCCTTTTTTCTTTTTTTCCATGATTTTTTTTTCTGTGAGGAAGAAAAAATCAGACGGTATAATGGCTAGAGTAATTCGGCTCTTTTGCAGCCAATACACACCTTAGTCTCTAACATTATATTCCAAATTGATTTATACACTACGTGTTTTGCTTTGGATATGATAACACATTTGTGGTCTGACAAAGTCCTTTACAGTCCCTTATTTACTCTTCCCTCTCTCTTTGAACTGAGAAAATACTATACAGCCATGGTAACCAATCCCAGCACTATTGCTGTATGTGTTCAAGGGGAAGACTAAAGCTGGTGTATGTTGCACTAATGGCAGTGTCCTGATACAAGGCTGCATCGGCTCCCTGCCTTTACATGAGGGTGTATGAGGTGCAGATGAGCACTGACCATGGCTTTCATGCTAGTCTCCATTCTGTAAACAAGAGTCTAACAGCGACTGTGAACTTATAAACTCAAAGCCAAATATGTTGTATTACTGTAGGTTTAACCCCACAGTAATGCATCGGATATCATACTAATAAAATTAGAAGTATTGCTGTCATTTGAAAACTGTTTCTGTAACTTCTGTAATTTCATCAAAGTTGCAATGGTTATTGCTTAAATAAGTCACTACATCTGAAGATAAAAACTAGAGAAGCCAATGGAGAATGACTAATTTCAATTTTTCATGAGTCTGTTCTTGCTATAGTTAGCTCTGAGCATTAACTGACAGATGACCACGGTGCCTCTGTCTCTAACGTTGCCATATCTTGTAAATAAAGAGAACTGGGCTGAAAACAGCATGATAAACTTCTGTTGGGCACAGAATAGCATTGGTTGTTCAGTAAGAATCTTATTTCCTGCTAGGTTAGCATTAAGACAGTTGCTGGGAGTGACATAAAGAGGCACTGTTTTTGTTTAAATGCTGTCTTTCACATGAAGCATGAGTCTGTTATTTTCACCATTTGAACTCATTGACATTCCTGTGGCACTTCTCACAAGAGATAGGATATAACACATCTTGGCTAAATTCAAGAGCTTGATTATACAAGCCCAGCCTTTATTTTAGCATAGTCAAGTAATCTATTTTTCTTTGGCAGTGCTTGCCTTTAAAATAAGGATTATATTAACCTTGCCTGGCAAGATCCCAGGAAAAGTTCTAGATGTGGTAAAGTTTGTTGGTATCCCTACAGAATTTGGGCAGCACTTCCATGGCATTATGTTATCTTTGGCACCATGACCTTTGAATGGCAACTAATGAGCCATTTTGAGCCATAGCTGTCCCTATATTGCATGTACAAAATACGTCCACATTTAGGGTCAAGTACCACGGGAATATTAGTAGGTACCAGTTCTTTCTAAAGTACTCTAGAGGTATGTTGTGTCTGTACGTAAGCAAAGGTAAGGGTTGATAAATTTGTCAGAGATGCAGTACTGCCATTGTCCAACTTCTGTCAGACCTTTGATAATGTAAATTTGTCTTGCAAATTGCCTCGTCCTTCTTGAAGATCATTTGGTTGTAGTATTAGAGGCCGTTGTGCACTGTCCCAGCCACATGATGAGATGTTAGAGCAGGGAGACTGGTCAGATGACAGGGAAGGAAGTTCTGTGGTAGTTTCCCAAACTAAAAGTTATGGCGCGACTCCAGGTGAGAATGAAAGTTTCATTAGAGGGGAGAAGGGAGGGAAAAGGGAAGCACAATTGAGAAGCAGTTGATCGGCTTTCCAGTAAAGGATTAAGCCTGTGGTTCTTTGTAATAGGAATGGCTGGTAAATTGTATTTCTGTTGTGCAATAATTCCCGAGTTTTCAGAAAATCTTTCTAATTGGAGTGGAAATACAAAAAATTAAGTGTCTGCTTAGGGTTGCAACATACTGTTTGAAAAAATGTGAATATGGATGCCCTCCCCCATTCTTACATCTCCTAAGTTCCTCCCTCCTAAGCGCTGGGTGCTTGGTCCAAAGCCATCCTTCGGGCAGGCTGCCAAAGGGCGGGCTGGAAAGCAGCAGGGCTCTGCGGGGAAATCTGCTTGGCAGGTACCGACGTGGCCTGTGGCTGTAGGAAGATTTACTGGCATGTACGTGTTTTCACAGAACACTTAGTCTTTAGAAGATTTAAAATCAGAAGATTTATTTTAAAAACTGATCTTAAAAATCAGGTTAGGTTGGTTTTGATTTTTTGGGTTTTTTACTAGCTTTGGTTGGGAAATATTATCAGCATAGCCAGTGTTGGAACATGGAGTGTACAAGTTGTAGTGGGTATGACTGTAGGTTAGCCATGGCTGCAAGCTGTTGATGCGCTTCTGTTCACCAGAAATGGCTGGAAACTACAGACGTAAAACTGTTTATGTGACTAGACCCAAATCTGCCATCAAAGATGTCCCTACAAATCCTACTGCCTGCTGGAACAGCTGGGTGTGTGTACCTATCCCCAGGTGGAAATTAGAAAGCTGTAATACAAGTCCGCAGTTAGCAGCAAAGCTTTGAATCCAAATACCCCACTTTTGTAAAGCGAGCAAGTACAAGAGTGCTTTCATTTTCTGGCTTTTGGTGCACGAGCTGTTGCTTTAACAACAAATTGTTTTTAATTAAGTTGGAAAGGTGAATTTCGTGAGCTCTTAACAAATTCTGCCTTGTGTTGCCATAGTAGCTTGATATTTTTCACTGTGTGACTTGGGAAGTGCATGGTGAAATAGTTACATGGCCTCATTTTTGAGCTGACCACATGTTATGAGCTTTATTTTACCTATGTTGATGATACTCGCAAGGTCAAAATTTAAACCTGCGTATTTATTGTTTCAAAGTAAGTTATGGAAATCCTATTACTCATTTGCAGAACCAGTTATTTACTTTCATATGATTAATTTTTATTTAATAATTTTTAAAAATTGTTTTGAGTATTAGTCTTCCTCCTTAAAAAAAAAGTTAGAATGGTCCATTCTGGTTATCTAGTTTGAGCCATTATAAATCTCTTCTAGTCATTTCTTTGGCTGGGAGAGTAGAAGCGCATCCATTAGAACCAATATAAAAGACTAAAGAATCGTTGACCTGCAGTGGGTACCAGGTGTCTGGACATTCCTCATTTCTGGCTGAAGGCTTTGATTGTCTAAACAGATACTAACATGCAAAAAGATTCTCATCATGTGCACCTCCATTGACAGTAATGGAGATTATAGAATGACCAATATCCAGGAGGCACCTTCCTAACTATTGCTTCATAAACAGTTTTCTCTTTATCATGTTTATAGCATGATAATTAAATGAAGAATGTTCTTTAATTTAGAATTATAGTAGATGTATATGTCTAGAGCATATTTATTTATGTGTACTTGTAGAGCACATTCACTTCATATCTGAATGAATCAAACCAGCCTCCTTAAACTATCACTAACCTGAGATCATAGAATCGTAGGGTTGGAAGGGACCTCTGGAGATCATCTAGTCCAACCCCCCTGCCAGAGCAGGGTCGTGTTTAGAGCAGGTTGCACAGGAAGCAGTATCTATACAATGTCCACAGGCATTGCTTTTAGGAAAAATGCTTGTTTTCTTCAGTGTTGTTATTTCAGAAACTCCACATAGTGTCACTGCTACTAGACTCAGTGCTTCCTGAGTGTCCTGTGGCTTGGTGGCAATTTAGTCATCTGTCTTCATGCAGCATCCTCAAAGAGCAATTCTACATATGCTTTTTTATTTTTCTCCTAGGTTGATAGTGTGCAGATAATAAATGTAGCTTTCCACTTTCCCAGGCTCTGTTTTATGGGGGAAATGATTCTTTCCAGATTATTTGTGCCTTCAACTTTTTGTTGACACTTCATGCATGAGATTGGATGTAAGCTTCTGTGAGACGGTTCTGTGCTGTTGTGGGTTAGCTCTGAATCGTATGTTTAGTTCATCTAGGCCACCTTGTCAACCTTTAAGTTACAGAAGCTTTCTACTACTGTAAAGCTTCTCTGAAAGCTTATGTAAGGGCAAAATTCGAAGTTGATTTTGCAAGGAAAAAGATCAAGTTGTTTAGCCACATATCACTAAGATGCTACTTAGTCCATATTTAGTCCTTTCTTATGTATGTCAAGTTGATATTATCTTTAATCATACTGTTATTTGCTAACAAAGTTAATATCATAGTTCTACTTTTTAATCAGTGTTCTTGTTCATTTGCTTTTCAAAGTCAAGGGCTCAGAACCATGGTACAAGCTCTGCTTGAGAAGCATACATGGAATTCCCCAGGGATTGTACTCCATCATAGCACTCAGGTTATTTGTTTTACATACTCCTAACCTCAGTGTGAAGAAATTTGAATTGTTTCAAAGTGTAATGTAGTCAAATCCTGGAGTTTATGCCTAAGGTAGGGTAGGTAGCTCCACAAGAGGTGGAAAAGCAGCAGTTACCTGTTTTTGCTATGTGAGATAAATAGTCTTCCCATTGTATTTCTCTTTTGTCACATCAGGTAGAATGAACTTGCCCATTGTGTTGCTTTCCAGAAACAAAATTCAGTTGGCTTTATAGACGCTGAGATAGATAGCGAAGTCACAGCACTGCTTTTTGGAGAGGATGATTTAAATGTATATAAGAAGTAGGAATGCCTGGAATTACATCACTGACCAATGACGGAACTTGCTTTACTTTCAGGTGATTACATTATGCTGGAAAACTGCCATGTGCTTCAGACCACTGGATGTGTAGCTTAGCAAGTCACCTCTACTTCTGTTGTTGAATCTTCAGAAGCTCCAGTGAAACACTAGTATAGAAAGAATAGAGATCTGTCATGACCTAGGGAACAGTCCTGGCAGGGTGCTACTGGCATAGCCATCAGCCAAGTCGCCGTTCCACTGATGAAAATAAGAGAGGAAACCAGTATATTATTTTTTTCATGTGTCACATAGTACTATTTTAATGTGTCATATAGTACTATTTATTGCCAAGTTAGGATGGTGTGACATAGTACTTCCTGCAAATCTTTTTCTTTCATTTTATAAACACAGCTACTTTTCAACCCAAGTTGCAACTTTTCAAATTTTGTGTGACACTTATCGTTGTAGGACCAGACAGACTTCCAGTTCTGTGTTAGGTAGTGTTTGTCTTTTGCAACTTACTCTTTCTTCCCTTCTTACATAAAGGAACAACTGTCTGTATAATGTGGAGTCTGCCTATGGTGAGGTTTTGATGTAAACATACACACGGCTGGCTATCTACATTAAAAAGTATTTCTGTCCAAAGTAATGTTTTTTGCATTTGACCTAGAAGTTGGTGAAATTGTAATGTTGAGAGGTTAATTCTGCAGTCTCAAAGTCAAGGATGAAGTTGCACAGATGAACTTTAGTGTAGGAGGATATAGTTTACCTCTGGAGTGGGGCTTTTAACTGGTGTCTTCATTCTGGACCTCAGAAGGTGTTTCAGACGTGCTGGATTAAGGATATAGGCCTGCTTGAAAACAAGGACAAAGAACGTAAAATGTTTACTGGAAAGTCAGTGCAGCGAGTGGGGAAGCTGTCAGTAGGCTGCGCTGCTGGGGAGAAGTGCTGCAGGACTACGTGTGTCCAGTGACTTGACACCCAGCTACGCTGAATTGCTGCCAGCTGGGCAGAAAGCGGCAAAGACAAGTATGGCAGGCAATCTCTTGGGGAACAGAGCTCACCAGAAATGGTGAAAGTAATATATGTGGAGCCTGCTCTTGGAGGCTAAGCATCGGTGAAATCTAAATGCATTCCTAACCTGTGGATAGCACAAAGGAAAGCACAAATTCCCCTTGGTAGAACGTAGGACAGAACCACTGTAGAAAAATATGCCATCAATGCCTCCAGCTCAGAATTGTGTGATCATTTGGGCTTCTATCGTATAACTAATTTAGCAAAGTCTTCCTCAGTCTGCAAAGAACTGGAGGGGCAAACCGCCATGTTTGCGGAGGTGGGATTTCAACTCCAGTATTCGCTTTAGTGGAGCACTGGCAATAACATCCGAACGGGGGAACGTGCTCTGTTACTGGCAGGACTTGCTGACTTTTCTCCCTTCCTCTCTGCGGTCAAGTGTATCTCTCAAAAGTCCCTGCTGCTGCCTTGTAGACACTGTCACTAGAAGTTGGCGATGAGAATGCCATTGAAACTCCAGAGGACGTTATGTAAGTCCTTAAAATAACATTTTAGACTGAGGGTGCAATCCTTTTACTAGGAAAAGACACTCTCCTTGCGTTACTCTGAGTGATCGTGTGAAGACTTAATCCTTTATGCTCACTGCCTACATTGTCCAATTTTTATGTGGGGTTGGAAAATTCAAAATAATTGCTATAGCTTTGGGCTTCTGTGACTCTTCTCTCCATACTCTTTTTTAAAAGGAGAGGTCTGTAGTGAAATGTAGGAGGTTCTGAGCATTGCAGACCATATTATTAAGTATAAGCTGAAAGTCTAAATCCTCACCAAAACATCATATGCAGTTTGTCACATCATTTGTCACATCTGTCAGTGCCAGGAACTGACCTAAGCATGGAAACTCAATCCCATCGCAGCTCCTGAATATCTTTGGAGGCTACAAAATCCTTGGCAAGATGAGCAGAAGGAAACCTGCATCAGAGCTGTCTGCTTAACATCTGGACCTGTGTATAAAAAGGACTTAGTGTCTCAATGCAGAGCCATTTTTCTGTGGCTCATGAGAGTGCAGAAATTCACACAACCTGATCATCACTCTCAATCTTGCTATGCTTCCCAAATTATTTTTTTTTTAAAGTACACTATTCACAGAGAAAGCGACAAATAAGGTTATATGGTTAGTTCCCATGGCGAATCCATGAATACATCAAGAGAGTTGCTGAAGGAGAATAAGCATGTAGTTTTCTCCTGTGACTGTATAGACAGTCTGTTGAATCCACTAGTCATCTACCTGGTCATCCTAAGCACCCTCATGATATTCTCAGTTTGGGAGTAAACTTAACTGTAACAAGCTGTTGAATCTTCTTGTTTCTTTTTTTAAATCCTGTGTCTACAGTTTGCTATTTTACTTGCGAATGTTGTCAATTTGTGTTTGAAGGGTAGGGGATTGACATTATTTAGTTAACCATCTATCAAACTTATCAGCATTTTAAACAGTTGTTTAAGTTTAGCTGGAGTATAGGTGTTGTTTTTTTCATTCTGTGATAAGACACCAAAACCACAGAATTCTTTTGGAATTAATACAAGGATAGGTAGTCTCATCTAAGGTTTCCAGGCATGTGAAGTTAAGAAGGTAATTGGAAACAGCCAGCCAGGCTGTAGCAAAGGCAAATTGCACCTCACCAGTCTGATGGTCTTGTATGATGGGATGACCGGCCTGGTGGATGTGGACAGAGCAGCTGGTGTGGTTTAATCTTCCATTTATGAAGTTTTTTTGGCATGGTCTGCTGTAGTGTCGTTGTAGTGAAATTAGAAAGAAGTAGACTGGAAGGATGGAACTACAAGATAGTGGAAAATTAACAGGACCTCTGAGCACAGAGGTCATTCAAATTCCACCTGACAACTGGTGGCCTTCCTCAGTGGTCACTACTAGGGCTACCGAGATGATTAGGGGACTCGAACACCTCTCTTATGAAGAAAGGCTGAGGGATTTGGGTCTCTTCAGTCTAGAAAAAAGATGACTGAGGGGGGATCTTATCAATGCTTATAAATACTTAAAGGGTGGGTGTCAGGAGGATGGGGCCAGGCTCTTCTCAGTGGTGCCCCGTGACAGGACAAGAGGTAACGGGCACAAACATGAGCATCGGAAGTTCCACCTAAACATGAGAAGGAACTTCTTTACTTTGAGGGTGGCAGAGCACTGGAACAGGCTGCCCAGAGAGGTGGTGGAGTCTCCGTCTCTGGAGACATTCAAAACCCGCTTGGACGCATTCTCGTGCATCCTGCTCTAGGTGACCCTGCTTTGGCAGGGGGGTTGGACTAGATGATCTCCAGAGGTCCCTTCCAACCTTACCATTCTGTGATTCAATGCTGTTTAATGTTTTCCTTAAGACCTGGGTGAAGGGGCAAAGTGTCAGACTAAGGTGATTGAAGGAACTGTAGACCCCAGACCAAACCACCTTATATGAATCATAATCTGCTTGTGTGCTAAAAAACATGGGAGAAATGATCCTTAATATTTGTAGGCGCCATTTGTCTTTGCAGAAATAGTGTCAGGAAAGAACATAGTAATGTTACTATACAAGATGATGTCTGCCTTCAGTTTTGAGAATTCATACAGAAATGAAAAATTGTGAGTGTTGGCAGCTCATTCTAGAGGTGCAGGAGGTTGGAGAATTGATGCCTCGGCTATTTTTACAGCTGCACGTTGTCTTACTTCTACAATACGAGAATACGTTTTAAAGTCCTGTAAGTTTTTTGCACGGTGAAGAAGACACAAGAATGGAGTGCTCTGCCTGGAGGTATCTGCGGCCTTACCTGCTCTCAGCTGAAACATACAGAAAACACAAGATTTACAGGAATTCATTGCAGATAAAGAGAATTTGTGTATCTGTTGTACTGCAGCTAGACAGATTCAAAATATGTAGCAACCTCAGATGATAACTTATAGTCAAATGATAACTCATGCAACATTCTCATCATGTATTTTAAATTGAAATAGCAAAATAAGTTTGACAAACCTGAAGTTGCTATAACTACATCAGTATTGCCAGACTTGAATATTAAGATTGGCCTTCCACATTTGGCTCAGAAAATTGAGGTTTAAGAGATGCATGTTTGGGAGATCTTTTTATTTGCCCCTTGACTCCTAAACTTTGGGGATGCAATCACAACTGTTTTCAAGCCACTCTCAGACTTGTCATGACAGTGAAGTGGCTATATGCTTGGTGCAGGAGAGGGGAGAAGGCTGCGTAGGAAGCCATGGGTTTTTTTCATAATCCATAACTTGACTGCAGAAATTGAAGTTCTAAAAACACGAAATATTGTAAGATGTGCTTGAGTAAAGATAGTGTGGGATGTTTTGAAGTATATTTGTACACTTGGATATATTCTCATATAGTTTCTTTGGCAAGTTTTGGAGATTGCCAGGGCTGCAGAGCCTGCCTGATTCCTTCTCCACCCCTCCAGTGTTCAGATTCCAGTTTAACACTCTTGATGTTGCTATGGGTTCATCACTGACTTAAAAATATTTTCTTTTATCTCTTATGAAATAACATCACCGTGGCAGCGTCGTGCAAAGAAACAGGATCAAACCTAGTTTTCTGAGGAAAGACTGTCCCTTGCTTAGTAACTGCTGCTGCTCTCTGCACCACTGGGCTTTTCAGCAGAGTTTGCCATGGTAGTGAAAACACAACTGTTTGAACAAGGAAGAGCTAAGGAAACCCTAGCCAGAATGTGATGCCGTCCAAAACTTTGGGAGGAAACCCAGCTGATCTCTGAGGTATCAGAAACAACTTTTGGGTGCCAGGCGAATTCACCTTGCTCTGAAGCCAGCTTGAGCTTGCCCGTGAAGCGCTGCACTGTTCATTAGAGAGTATCCTGGGTTTACCATAATCATGTAATTGCACACAAGTGCTTTCTGCCCAAGTGTCTGAAGCATTTACAGTCCAGAGAGATCCCCAAAATTAAGTTTCTGTATGGACTGCAGAGAGAATAGGGCAGTTTGAGAGGTTAGTGTATGCCTCAGGAGCTTTTCTGTTTGTGTAAAGTCATCCGCTGACATACTGGAATATAGTCCAGGCCTTTCTGGATTCAGGAGACAACAAGGTGCAAATAGATATTTTCTCTCGTGTAATATCAATGAAAATATATCAACTTTTACTTGATTTTTTTTTTCTTTATAAGCATTCAGTATAGTTTATAAGTTTAGAAAGTGTATTCACAAGTACAAGGTCTTGTCAGCAGGCATTTCATTGAAATCCACTCTATGAGTTCCTTTGGACATGCTGAATTTTCTTCTGAAATTATGCTCTTGGCTGTTCAAATTCTTTCCACAACAAAAATGAAAAATGAATCTTTGTACATAATTGCAAGTAATTTTTATTCTAACTTCTCAGTGATCTTTCAGTCTTTGGCAGCCTCTTGCCTTGCAGAGTTAAGCATGCCAACATCTCTGCTTCAGGATTGCTTTTAGAAAGGTAGGATTTGCAGGTGAAGCGAAACTCCCACAATTCTCATATCTCAGGCTCCCACAGTGGCACCCGCTGAGGCACCTCACCATGGCTGTCCATCTTTCCTCTCTCTTGTCTTTCCACTTCTTGATGTGGTACCAGGATGTTGGAGGCCCCTTGGAGTTTATGGTGAGAGGGACCGAGTTTTGCACAATTGAAAAGAAAGCTAAAATCCTCCTCTTCCATGGGTCAGTTCCACTTACTATATATCCAATAGTGTTTTCAGTGAAGATGACCACATCTTCATTCACATCCAGTGTCACATTGCCGTTACGCACTGACAAGATACTGTGCCTTGCCGTCAGTGTTGGTTTAGGGATGGACAAAGGTAGCAGTCTTTTGAAATTAATTGAGGCAAGTTTGCTTAAATGTCTAAGTTTCAGTCCTGGCCCCATGGCAAGTACCAAGGCATTTGCTATATGTTGCATCAGTGCTTTGTTTGAACATGGTCACACAGTGCCATTATTTTCCCTGAGGTATAGTCTCGGGTCTGTCACACAGAGATCCCCTATACCATTTCTCTATAGCTCAGAACAGAATGTTTCTTTTTCATTTAGAAAACAAACAAACCACCAAAAAATCCTGGAGTGCGTTTGTTTATATTGCATAGCTATGGAGATCACGTTTGTACTGCTAATATCTCAAATGATGAGGCATCAGCTCTCCTAGCTGAAGTGTGTTGTCACGCTGGCAAAGCACTTGAAGGAATGCCGTTATGTTGTTGGAAATGACATTGGTCATGCAGCAGGGGACAGTCTCCTGTCACAGTCCGTAACAAGCCAGTACCCAGTGGAGCCGGAGTGCTGGTAAAGTGAGACGTGCCAGTTCTGCCCTGAGATGCAAACCAGATTCCCAACTGCTGGTAGTTGCTGCCACCTCAGAAGACTTTCAGCGAGAGCAGAAATGCAAACCCTCACCCCCTATCCCAATTACAGCCCGGGCACTCATTTTCTGCCTCCTAATAGTAGCTCAGTAGTTGAGATGCAATTAGTGCTTTTCATTTCCTGGTTTCAAATCTTGACCGCTGGCTCTGTTTCATCACTGAGAATTACTTGCAGTTGTGTGTTTTTAGAGTACATTTAATCGGGTTCACTCTTGTAATTAAAAATAAAAAATAAATTAAAAGCATTGATTGTTTCCCTACCTGCTATAGGCCAACACCGAGCACTTCTAAAAATACCACCCAGATCATTTATACATACATGGGAGATGTTTTTATTATTTTTTTAAGCAGATAGAGTGGTTTATATGGTCAGAAAATGTGTAAATCATCTTCATTCTTTCATTTTTAAAATTTCCCATAGATCAGCAGACACTGTTTTAAAAAAAAAAAAAAAAATAGCACATCCACATTCAGGTTTATCATCTGGGCTATTACAGCTGTCATAAGTTAATTCTCAAGTTATCGTCTCTGTAAGAATTTTTAATAGCTGTATAGTATAATGAATGAAGGTTGAGCTCTTTTTTGAAATTTATCATCTCGTTGAAATGACAGAGAGCTTGCGTGGCATAAAAGGTCAGTTACTGAGTTATATATAACTTTTTGTTTTCATCTCCTACTGTTCTTGCAGGCAACTAAAAATGTTTTAGACAACAGATGTGGAACACTTAAAATATTTGGAATGTGTGGGAATATGCTGAGGGACCACCTGTTCTGCAACGCGAAAGACAGATTCAGTTTGTGAGCCCTGTTTGTTACCCTGGCAGTGACAGAGGACAGGAGACGGACACTAAAAGTAAAGCAGAATGAAAACTATGGGGTGACTGTGCCAGGTTGTCTTTACTCAAGGAAACATAGGGATGAAAGATGAATCAACAAGTTCAATGCTCATTAACACTTAGCCAATAATCCACATTTGAGATTCCTTAATAAGTATAGCCTGGAGCGGTTAGTCTCAGGAAGCTCACGGTTAAGAAGAAAAGAAGTGGATTTTATCTGATTTAGCCTAAATAAGGTATTTTATTTATTGTTTGACTATTTCTACTAGTCAGATCCTATCTCTTTAGTTACAAATTAACAATTACAGTTAGTAATGACTACATTTTCCATCCTTTGTGGAAAAAAAAAATCCCAAACCATTCACATATTGTAGAAAACCCGGGTTTTGATAATAATTTGTATTGCTTTAGAGCCTGAGGATTTCAAGGTGATTTGTTGCTGTTGTCTGTTCTTTCTACATATTTACTGTTTCTTGACCAAAGTTAACATATGCAGTTTCACAGATGAGGGAACAAAGGCGCAGATAGGATCAGTATGTAGCATTTGCATTTCTTCATTTGGAGTTCTGGCATGTAAACACCCACAATTCTTTATTATCTTTTTCCTTCAATGATTTTTTAAAAGGAGGATATTAAAATTGGGATGATAGCTACTTCCCCGCCTCGGGGAAGAATTGTGAAGATAGTTAATGTTTATACCAGTTGCCCCCTCTTTTCCTCCCTCCAACTGCTGTGTGAAAACTACCATTGATACCTGGTCCAGGTGACAGTGGAAAGGGAAGGTATTGCTCAGTGCTTCTGCCCGTGGGCAGGTGTAGGCTGGGGAACAGTACATCAGGCTCTGCCCTAAAAAACGAAAATGGTGCATAAATCAGAAAGAAATTCAGAAACTCAGATTCATCCCCCACTCAATGGACTTTGCAAACAGTGAAGTCTCGTTACGCTTAGTGGATCTGGTCTCTCTAAATTTTGGGTATGGATGTGAAGCTGCCCTTCAAAACCGAAGTCTCTGTCTGATAGTACGTGCCCAGAGTTGGTGAATGAAACAGCTGTTGCTGCACTCTCTTGATCAGGAATGATAGAAAAAGTCAGGATGCACATTAGCAGCGTTTCCCACAGCAAGTACAATTCTCCCTGCCCTCGGATACAATGGCTCACTGCTGTATACTATGCAAACAAATTACATGTACTGTGGGAGCCACAACTTCAAGTTTCTCAACCTTTTTGCATGCAAAAATCCAGCATTAATTATGCTTTTTTTATGTTTAGAGTTCCTCTTCGTTAGCTGGAGGGGGGATCTTTGTGATTAAAGGAAGCGGGTTTCATTGAGCCAGACGAGCTCTGCTCTGTCCTCTTTTTCACCTCCCCTCAGGGCAAAGACCAACAGCTTGAGGGTGACCCCTTCAAGAAGTTTCACTGAAAAGGAAGATGAGAAAGGCTGGACAAGCTCTTTCTAATGCTCTGCGCTGCAGCCAGGAAAAGGCAGCTGTTTCTAGCCTTTCTGTTTTTTTTTTTTTTATTATTTTATTTCCCGCCCCCCTTTCCTGGTGGCTGAGATCTGGGCTTGCTGCCATATCTGTTTGTCTGTCTGTCTCATGTTGTTTTTCTCAGAGAGCTTCAGAGGCCAGTTGCCCATAGTCAGTTGCTGGGAACAGAGGTTGTTCCTTGTATCGTCTTAACTCTCCATGCCAGAGTGTTCATGCTTGAATAGGAAACAGCAAGATCTGTCAAAATAGCCCTTTTCTTTAGGGCTTTGAGGCTGCATTCTCCACGGCCATCTGTTCCCTTTCACCCTTTTGGACAATGTTGCTATTTGAAACCAACCACTCTTTGCTCTCTCCCTTTCCCCTTGCCCTTCCCCCTACCCCCCCCCAAATCTGGGAAAAAGGGAAAAAAAGTTGTTTCTGGCCCTGACCAGCCTCTAGAGGATTCAACCATTTTGTAGTCCAAGGATTAAAAGTGATATTTTGCAATTTTTTCTTTTTCACTGACTTTAAAAATGTAATACATCTCAGGAGAGAATAGTCACTGCAGTCAAAAGATCATTTTGGATTTATGCATTACTGTCCACGGAGCACTCCAGTGTCCTGTCGCTGCCTGATGCAGACTATAGTGAAAACTTGGCACATCTTGGAATATTTTGCATTATAGCAGGAACGGAAGGAACCTCCTATAGTTAAGGCTGTATAACTGTTTCCCTTCTAACCCTCTGTCTTCACTCAGAAAAGCTTATCGGGCTGAAATTTTCCAGTCTTGGTTGTTGTCCAAAATTGAATTTATTTGCTCAGTTTGAGATAAAGTGAGTCATTCCTTTTTGAGAATGAGATGAAGAAAAAAGCATACACCTACTCTGCTCCGGGATGGGGGACTGCACTGTGAAGAGCGGGACTGACTTGCTGAGAACCTCCTGGAAAGTCAGTGTCAGTCAGGGAGTGAAGCCAGACCCCTGTAATCCTCAGTCATTTTAATATCCCCCATGTTATAGACTGCCTCTGTCTGTCTAAGTACATAAACACGTGCGTTCTGAACAGTGAACCACTGTGGTCTCTGCATGGACTAAAATGTTTTGTCATTCATCTTATAATGAGAGGGAAGACAATGTGGGTATATTGGCTGTGCAATAAAAAAAAACAAAAATGTGAAAGCGCCCAATTAACACGTGTCATGAAGGTACTCCAAACACTCAGATGCATCTGCTCGATGTATGTGCAGGGGTGGCCAGGCCAAAAGGCACTTCTTCAGGGAAGTGGATGGGCCACCGTCACAGCCTTCAGCTTGTGCCATGGCCCCTCTGCACTGAGAAATAGATGCAGCCAGTGAGACCCATATTGGCAAATGCAGACTTGTGGTTAAATACCAGTTAAGAAATGCCACAATCAACCCTGATGATATTCGTTGTGAGAAATAATTGAGTTTGCTAGGCAGAGTTAAAGTCTCACATAGCATTTTTTACATGTAGTGTTTCCTAACTTTTATGTTCCTAATCATACAACTAAAACATTCTTTCAGTTTAGTTTTTGTGATGGATAGTATTAAGAGGTTGGCCAAATCTGAACTCCAGATGTGAACAGCTGTAATTTGCAAACAGTCATCTCTAGCCCCCAAATGTTTGGCTGACCTCTGTTGCATGTTGCAGGCTAGAAGAGAATTGTTTCATTTATTTACACCTAGAGGGAATTGTTGTAACTGTTAACTATGGGACCAGCGTTAAGAACACCGAAGGCTAAATTTTCAAAGAAATGACGATGGTCATCCTGCCACATAAAGCACTTTGCTAAATTTGCATACAAAAAAAAATCTCAACTTGAAGTATAATTTAACATTGATTATTAAACATAGTCCTTGTGGTTAACAGCCCACCCTGGACTCTTAATTATTGCATGTTTCAACCCTCTGTATCAAGAAATTGTCACTCACTGAATTTGAAGATGACTGAGAAAGAGGGCCACTACTGAAATATTCCTGTGCTCAGGAGTGAAAAGGACACGTAACTTAATTCGCTAGTTCAGATCCATTGAACTAGGCTGTGACCAGAAATCGTTATTTGCCAAAGTTTTTTATGCTGGATATGTTGAGAAGGGTCCACTGTGGCGTAGGCTGAAAGTCAGTGCTAGTGTTAATTGAGCAAACTCAGGTGCTCGCAGTGATGTGGCTGTAGCAGCACAAAGCTCTCTGTGGCTTCTTAGCAGAATATATTTACCGAGGCAGACCTTCGTGCTCATTTAAAGCAAGCTTTGCACACACCTACTGTCCTTTTCTGTCTGCCGTGTAGGCACACCATCAGCCTGCTCCCCAGGAAATGGACAGCCGTGTCAGAAACACCCTCAGTATGCTAGCACTAATTGGTGCTTTTATTGGCCGCTTCGATGGAGAACTCAATGTGCGACAGAAACTCAACTCTCACCCTCCCACCCCCTTCACCCTTCCGCGCCCTGACTCTCAACTGTAATTTAAGGTTCATTTGCAGAGTGGCTCCTACCTTGCCTGGACTACTGCTGCTTTTGCCTGCACTGTGTCAGTTTTGCGGGTACGAGAGCGAAGCTGCCAGGACACTGTTTCTTTGCCGGAACATATTTTATGGAAAAAACTGTAGTCTATGAGAATACAGTCTGTGTCTTGGGCCACAGCATCCGAACGTGACCGTACTGCTGTGAGCTGCATTCTGAAACTCACTGCAGTTTCAGAGCTACATCTCCCTCTCCTCCCCCGAGATGTATTAGTTTTTGTTCTGCCTTTCTGGGATTTAGCCATTTAGGCTTCCAGACTTCAGATTGTTATGTTGGGATTGGGTTTTTTTGTCCCTGTCAGGGAGGAGTGTGACAGCTGGCTCATTTGGTTCTAGCCTGGAAAGTTCGGAAGTGGCAAATCCAGATGATGGGTAAACACTAGCAGAGACTGATGAAGTTCAGCAGCTGAGGTTAACCATCCTGGGAAAATCAGATACAATAATGCCATGGCTGTGTAGGTCAGAGGGCTGAGGCTTACGGCATGCAAGGCTTCAGTTGCTCTGACAGTGGGATTCTAAATCTCAGTTCTTTATTCAAGCCTTAAGGGACCTACACATGTGTAATTCTAGCATTCTGCCCCCTCCCTCCTACGTGCCTTCTGATTAATATCATGATCTGCTTAATTCCCTGAGGGAACTTAACCAAAAAAATACAGCAATAACTTCTAGCATGATTGGTGAGGTGATAATTAAAAGCATTTTCTGGTTCAGAGGGCCCTAGCATTGCCAGATGCCATGATTGGGCAAGCTTTGTTTTTCAACCTATGCATCCTTTATATGTGCAGACAGGCAAAATTCCAGATCTGGGTTGTTTGGTTGGGTTTTTTTTCCCCCCTTAGGTCAATGGTTTGAGATTTTATTTTCTTGTCTTGGGGAGACCAGAAGAAAGCAGAGGTTAGATGGAAGAAGCTGCATTAAGTTTTAGCGGTGAGCGATGTGGGAAAGAGCTCTGGATACTAAGAAAGTGGTGTAAATTAATACAACTCTAGTTTGTAGCAAAAGAGGGAATTTCTCAAAAAGCTTCCACAGAAAGGGAAGGAGGGTGCACTGAGAGGTAAAGAATTTATCCTTGATTACAGAAAGGAATTGACTTAACCACTGTCTTCCACTTGGTCTTCACCATCCCTCCCGCCAAAGCGCTACTCATTTGTTCATCGCAATAGCAATGCAGCAACGGAAGAGTGCTGGAAGCTCATCACTTTGTCGTATGTTGTCAGGCCACACAGGCAGAAGGTTTGCATCGGTAAAAAGAATCTGTTCTCAAGGATCTCCGCTCCACAATTCCCTGACTTGGGCCCTGTTTCAGGTGCTGTAAACCACCAGCTGCCTTCCCACCTCCACAGATCTCCTGAGACCTGACCATTTTGGTCATGGCTGGTAGATTGTCTGGCAAGAAATCAGACCAGCTGGATTTTCTTGTTTCTTAATGTCAGTTCCTTTTTTAGGTCAGCAGACAGGAGTCTCAGTTCTAGCATGTGTGTGCTTCTCTCTCTGTATGTCTCTCTCTTTCTTAACTCAAAACAGAATCAACATGAACTCACCGATGTCAGAGAATGAGATCCTCTGGTGCAAAACACACCGGTAACAGTGGGCACGCTGGTGTGAGATTAAAAACAAACCAGCATCTGTCCAGTTCTCTGGAGGACCCTTCCTATGTCTTGACCTGGATAGAGGTCCCAGCTGACTTTTTGGGGGTAGAATAATGGTTAATTTTACTTACTTGAAAAAGCTTCTAATGTTTCATGGAGAATACTGAAAGTTCTTATTTATATAAAGTTTTGCTGGCCTATCACATATTTTGGTTTATATTCCCTCATCCCTTAGGGAAGATTCCTTGTAAGTGGGGAATAATCATCAGCAGCTAAGAGACTCTTAAACTGCACTTCTTATGAAAAGAAGGTCTTTAGGTCAGGAACTATCTTTTTGTTCTCTGTTTGTATAGTGGTTTGCATATTGCAGATGAGAGCTCTAGGAGTTGTCGCAACAGAAATAAGTGAATGGCTGGGAAAAAGACAGCAGAAAGGACCTTATTCTTGATCTAATATCAGATTAATGCTGTAAAAGCCACCCAGAATGAGTACACTGATACACATAAATATAACGATTTTTTTAAAAAGTTTGAAAACTCACCTGTTTGGGGCGTATGAGATAAATAGACCGTGTTGTCCAAAATGAGAAGTGAGCTCTTTCCCTTTCTGTCACATTCATTGCTGTCTCCATCAGAACTTTGCCGCTGGAGTCTGTTCAGTGTAATCTCTAGTAGGCACTTCAGTGCCGCAGCAGTAGCATAGCTATGAACTAGGGGTGATCAAAAAAATTTACATTGAAACTGTTTTTTTTTTAAACTGGGGATTGGTAGGGGTTTGTACTTAATTGCGCCGTTTGCTAAGTATATTTTGATGATTATACTATTAAAAAAAAAAAAGATAACTAAATTACCCATCATTGATTACTAAACAATTCCCAAAAATATTTTTACTTATTTTTAATTAAAATTTGAAGTAAGCTGGAATAATCCAGGGTGGGGGTGTGTGTGGGGGGGAGGTGTTGCGCAGATTTAGAACTAGGTGTTTTTTGGGAGTAAAATTGCCGGATTCCCTCTCTTAATAGAAGGAGGAGAATAAGCATTTTAAAAGTTAGAATTTTTACATGGATAGTCTTGCGGCCAAGCTTGATTTCTTACAGCAGCAACTGGTTTTCCCACCATATGTCCTAAATAATAAAAGACTGTGTGAAAGCAGTACTGTGCTCTAGGAAGTAAGTTCTGATGATCCCAAGATGAACGAGACTCTGCTGTTGATATGCCTGCATAACGCATTAACTGAAACAGATCTGTACCATTGGAACAGGGAGCAACATTTGCTTTAGTGTCTGTTTGTACAAATCAGTAATTTGTGTTTGGTAGTTACCTAGGTATATGTATATATGCATTTTGGTCTGTGCTTTGTCTCAAGTAGGTGATATCAAATGGTGGTCTAAGTATCCATCTGCTGTTAGGGCCATGGCTTTAATGTAAAGGACCAGGTTTTTTTCATCCTCACTCGTTTTCTGTTAGTTTTGTGGAGGTAGAGTATATGACAGGAAGAGTTTGGGATGTACCTTGGCTGACCTGTGCAGACAGTGAGATGGTCACTGCTGTAGGGTAAGAGAATCAGAGTCACCTTTTGGCTAAAGACAATGCTGTGGAGAAGGGCTGAAAATGGCAGAAGTCAGCACGTGGGAGTTTAAGGATGCTGTGGTTAGTTACTTCACAGATGAGTTTGTCCTGTGGGTTGTTTTTTGCTGTGTGATGGGTTTTTCCACCATTGGATATTTTTATACTTGTACTTTCTGAGTAGGTGAAGATGGAAAAATAGATTAGGGGTTGAGGGTTTTTTCTTCCCCCCGCCCCGCTTCTGGTGTCATTGTTAGAGATCTGCACCAAAAATACAGACTAAATGCAATGCAGGTGAAAAGCAGTGATCTTTATGAGCTCTGCCAGTGAACCGTAAAGCTGCACAGCCTAAGCAAGAGGGAGAGTACTTTCATTCTTATTGCATGGCATGCCATTTTTGTTGAGCTCAGTAGTTTAATTTTTATAAATATTTACTCTGTACTTTTGGAGAGTTTTTTCCTCCTATTTGATAAATCAGGCTTCTATCAAGATGATTTGATGTTAAGATTTGAAAAATTTGGGTACTGGTTGCTTCTCTGTTTTGTTATTTCACTGTAATATTGTACATCGATCCCTTTTTTGCCTTTGATGAGAAAAGATTTTTGAATTACCAAATTGATAGAGATTGCAAAGGGGCCTAGTGGTGGGGACGAACCTGCCAGCCCGTGAGTCTTTCATCTGGAACGACAAAAATCCATATGAGAATGTGCAGTTATGCCAACAAGGAACAGATTATTTTTTTTAATCAAGAGTATAATCACATTCTGCCTGCAAGGACTCCTTGCATTTAAAAATGTTGTTTTAAGAAGTCTGGTTTATTTGATTCAAGACACTGGTCTAGTTATCCTAATTTTCATAGGATGAGACACTAATGAAACTGAAATTCCTGTATGCTAAATTTGCTTCGACCATATTTGCAACAATAGGGACTTGATTACATGAGGATTTAGTCTTTAAAATGGTACCTCCTTATACGTAGAGGATGAGAAGGTCTTGGAGACCATGTATGTACTTGTAATTCTCTGGTTGGGCATAAGAGAATAATCCCAGAATCCGTATTGAGCTGAATAGCTTTAATCCTACTGCTTCTTCCAGTGAAAAATGGAAGGTGGAATAAAACCACTTTCCCCATCCTGCCTACATGTGGCATTCATCTCAGTGGTAAGGAAGGTACTTATGGGAGGTTTATTTCAATTGTGTTGATAGGGGGAAACAAATGAAATTAATATAGCCCTTTCGTATAAGTGAGGTGAAGTGTTGTTGCCCATTTCCACCACCAACTCCTTCCAGAGCAGTGGAGCCCAGTGTGAGCCTCCTCTTCTGCTTGGAAGCAGCACTGTGGGCCTCAGTTGGAGAATCACCCTTTCTTCTTTGGTTTGTTTTTCCCCTGGTTGTGGAGAGGCATTTACTTTGCATTTGTCTCAGACCACAAGAAGCTTTATTTTCACTTGTGACAGCTGTTCAGCGAGAGTGAGGCAGCCAGTTCCTCCTTTATGCTTGCGATCCAGAACAGACACGGTCTCTGCCGGTGTCTCTGCCGGTGCCCCGAAGAGCTCAGTTTCACAGGAGACGGTGGAACAGGTACCCCTGCAGTCCTTGGCCTGTCTGCTGATGTGCCCTTTGAAGATGGGTTTAATGCTAGTTCTTTTTGTGTGAGGAAGGAAGGAGCGTTTACAGGAATTGAAATCACCACTTCGTTTTACTTGAGCTGGATCTGAATATATAAAGCAGGGGGCTGTTTAGAGGTCTTTTCTCACCCTTCTAGCATTTTCCCACCTTCACCTTCCCATGCTAGGATCCCATTTCTGTGCTTCTGGACACCCACTCTCTTTTCCCATATACTACATCCATAAACTGAGATCTGCCACCTTTCTCTCATCTGTCTGTCAGCCCTGTTTTCTTCCTCTTCCTAGTCTCAATGCTCCCTGTATCGCCCGTGTCCCGAGCAGAAACCCTCACGCTCTGTGGAGTGCGAGTTGTGCTCTGAGCAGGCCGGAGGGATGGGAACTGCTGCCTGTCAGATGATTGCACATCGCTGGCTCTGTGGAAGCATCCACCCAACAGCATGGATAAGCACCTTCATGTCACAGCTGGGAGCTGTTGCTCCATACTGCTCTGTAGTGGTTCAGGTTGGACAGTTTAGGAACCTCTGAACAGAGACCAAAGTCCCTTTTGAGCCTGTTTTCTTCTTGGGCCAAGGTTGGTCTGATACTCCCATCTCTAAGTACAAAGATATCAGGGTTTGGAAGAACAAGGCAATGCATGCTGAAAAATATCACTCTCTCTTTGAACAGTATTATTTATCCACTTCCTTTGTCCAGTTCATTAATGACTAAGTGGTAGTTAAAATAATAGAAAAGATAAGTCCAGGGTTTTTTTAAGGCCATATTTGAGTATAAATCTGTTTTCTTAACATATCCTCTTTCCTTCCTCTGAGACGTTTACTATCTTTTTGTGTTTAGAGTGAGGAGAAGGAATGAAGCGTGTGCTGTCACTGCCCTTGAACTTCTTTGCAAAGCTGGCGCTGCTTCCCCCTCAGTTTACTTCTCTTCTTGTTGGTTTGCCTCTCTGTCTGCCTAATGCATCAGCTTGCAGGAGGATCCCTTATAAAATGGAAACCTTTCCTGTAAGGCATTCCTTTCCACCCTGTAAAAAGTCTTCACTGTAAATTTGCTCCAGGCTTACTAACCGCTTTGCACCAGAGTCATAAATTTGAATAACTTCACAGAAGAGGATTTGCCTGAAAGTGGGTCACACAAACAGCCCTCTTCAGACAGGGGCTGACACGGTATGGTACAGCAGGCTTTCTCCATTATAATAAAATAAAATAAATGACAGCAATTAGCTTGCTTGTTCTGCCACAAGCCTTACACCTCTAGCACTTCTGTTTGCTTTGGGACAGGTTTTAGGCCTGGAAGGAATGCAGAATTAGGAATTGCTATGGAGTGATATCTCCGTAATATCAGCAGGCTCCAGACATTAAACCACATAAATGCCCAGCTGAGGATTGCAACAGCAAGATGTTACTCCTTCTGTTAGCTAATAGCAGAGACATATAATTGGAGGAAGTTTGGATGTGAATTTTGAGGCTGTTTTATGCCGACAGTAGCTACTTCTGTAATGTCTGGGCTTTTTGTCTGTAGACAGAGGTCCCCAAGCAGCCATTGGGTGAATTGCTTCTCGGTGGTGTGGAGTGGTGGCTGCCAGCTGCATACAGGGATGCAGTTACACCAGCTGTGAGGGGAACACCTCCACGCCCACCAGAACCCACACTTAGCTGCCTCGCTTGAATTTTGTGATTCCTGTTGACTACAGGAGTAACCTGCAGCTTATTCCACATGACAAAAAGAGGACTGCAACACTTTAAAGCTGCTTCACTGTATTTTATTCTCCCTTAGCCTGTTTGTACAGTAATGGCATTTTATTTTTGTGATGTTAGCACAAGCACAAAACCAAAAGTGTGTAGAACTTAATGAACTTAATTAAGGAACTTGGTTTTAAGTAATTTTAAGGGAATGGAATGCAGACCCAGCACCCTGCTTTAACACTTGAATCTGTTCTCACCTCCAGCTGGCAACTTAAATCCAAAACGTAGATGAAGAGAAATTATTATTGTCAGCACATCCACCTTCCCAATAGAGGTGGGTTAGACTAATTAACAGAATAGCATTCCTAATACTGAAACTTCCAGTTAGGTGCTCCTGCTGTGAGTTATTCAGGTGGAAGTTTAATGCTTATGAAGATATTAATACCTTTGTTTTGAGGAAAGAAAAGCAGCTATCCTTGCTGCATAGCACAACTGTAGCCTGTTTTCAGACTAGAACAGATGTTGTTCTGGAGAAGCGAGTAGTGCATGTCGCAATGAGTTCCTGTGGAGTGGGAAGTAATTCAGACAAGTACAGAGTCCAGACTCTTGTCAAACTATTGGCTTGAATTGAGGTGCTTCACTCACTTCTTTTGTAGACCCTGAACATTTAAAAGACCTAATCCAAACCCAATTGGTGTTAATTGAACCTTGTATTATCTTTGGCAGGGGGAGGTTTGAGGTCTTCAGCTGAGTCCTGTAGCGCACTGCAGTCATTCCAGGCCCTTCTCTCCAGCCTGCTGCCCTCCTCTGCCTCATGCAGTCTAACACAGTGTCCTTCTCATTGCAATGATACAAATAATATTACTACTGCATGACAACACTTTTGGTCTTACCCTTTGATGGATATTCTTCCTAAATAAAAGCTTTAGTGAATGAATAAATTATGTTTCTGGTATGAATAGTTGGGGGGAAAATGCAACAAAATCCACAACCTTGCAAATGTAAAAGCAATGAAGGGTTTTAAACCTGAATCTTCCAGAAGCTCCGCTGGGCCATGAGATGACTTTGTCATCTCACTACAGTGTTGTGTCCAAAACTTAGTACTTATAATTTAATTTTCAATATTAACTGTTGCATTACTGATAGTTTTGACAGAAACGTAAGGCTGCTCTCAAGTTCGTATTCCAAAGTGTCTGGTCTAACTTTAATTGACTTCGTTGACAAGGATTTCATGACTGTCCTTGGGATGCAATTTTGTTTGTTGCCTGATAGACGACAGGAAGTTCCCCGACTTTAAATCTAACTTTCTCTCATTCAACTTCAGGCCAACACTCACAGCTTTTTAACAATATGGACTGTCTGTCTCAAACAGTTCAATTTTCAACTTGCACATGATAATTTATTTTTGTTAGATTTTTTTACTATACCCAGATTTTGTTTCTGAATTTCTTTGGTTTGTCTGGCTTGCTCTGTTCTTGAAGTGTCATTTAAAGTAAAAACAAGGCACCCATCTGGAGTTAGGTCAACCCCTAACCGGTACTGGTGCATGGGGTTATTCCTCCCTAGGTGCGGGACCCTACACTTGCCCTTGTTGAACTTCCTTAGGTTCCTCTCCACCCAACACTCTAGCCTGTCCAGGTCTCGCTGGATGGCAGCACAGCCTTCTGGTGTGTCAGCCACTCCTCCCAGTTTTGTGTCATCAGCAAATTTGCTGAGGGTACACTCTGTCCCCTCATCCAGGTCATTGATGACCATATTGAACAAGACTGGACTCAGTACTGACCCCTGGGGAACACTGCTAGCTACAGGCCTCCAACTGGACTCTGTGACACTGATCACAACCCTCTGGACTCTGGCATTCAACCAGTTCTCAATCCAGCTCACTGTCCACTCATCTAACCCACACTTCTTAAGCTTACCCATGAGGATGTTATGGGAGACCCTGTCAAAAGCCTTGCTGAAGTTGAGGTAGACAACATCCACTGCTCTCGCCTCATCCACCCAGCCAGTCATGCTATGATAGAAGGCTATCAGATTGATCAGACATGATTTCCCCTTGGTGAATCCATGTTGACCCCTCCTGATAACCTTCTTTTCCTCTACGTGCTTAGAGATGACATCCAGGATGAGCTGTTCCATCACCTTTCCAGGGATGGAGGTGAGGCTGACTGGCCCATAGTTTCCTGGGTCCTCCTTCTTGCCCTTTTTGAAGATTGGAGTGACCTTGGCTTTCCTCCAGTCCTCAGGCACCTTTCCTGTTTTCCAGGACCTTTCAAAGATGTTGTCATTGCTGATTGCAGTGAAGTGCTTCTTCCTTCAGGATTATATAAAGTTCATATGATTTCAGGTATTTACAGCTAAGGGGCTCCCTTCTTTGCAAATCTTAGAAAATGTCTGGGATACCTGACGGCATGAAGCAGCATTCTGATTTTTAGATTGGGGTATTTGTGGCACCACATTCTGCCCTTTAGCTTCCATTTTTGTTATGTCTTTATATGGTGTCTCTGCTGGCCTGCTTCCCTCTCCTCTGTGCCCATACAAAGCTGGTTTACTTGGAGATAGTATATCAAAAGAGGAAAAGTGTACCCCATGCACCGTGCACCTCCAGATATTTAGAAAATGTCATGGTCTCTCAAAGAAGGTATGTATTACTTTGTAACGTATCCTTAAGTCTTGGCACTTTGTCTAGGTATCAGAGGGTAAGACAGAGAACTCACATTGCAGTTGTATAAATAAATCAAAAAGGTAGGAAATTAATGTGATAGTGCCATCTATTAAGTACCAGTTGTGATTACCTAGCTTAGGGAATGATCTGAGATGACTGATTAGAGTTTCCATGCTGAACCCTTCTCTGTGGTGCAGGCCTGATGCAATTTCTTTCATGTTTATCTTCAGGAGCTTCTAGAAGTGGGAAGAGGGAACCTGGTTGTGTGACAGCAGCCCTTGGCAACACATGGAGTCACAGCGTCAACACCAGACTCATACTACAATATCACGACATGCCGACAAGACAGGTGAGAACTTAACAACAACAAAGAAAATTTAAATAAAGCTAGACCAGCAGTGCTTGGTTAGATGTGCTAACCGTATCCTTCAGCCCCTGTGATTATTCCAGTGATGTTGAGAACCTGGCATTCTACAGCCAATTGCTTATTTGGGGTGCGGGGCAGTGAGTGTCCTTTGCTTTTCAGGGATGGCCAGTCCTCCGATGCCTCCCTGTGTTAGAATGGGCTTATCTGTGTCACAGAACCTAGTGCTGGCCTCTTGGCACAGGCATACAAGTTCCTTGAGCTTTTAGTGCATTTCATGTATGGAGATGAAGGGTAATCCTTAAAGTGCTTTCCTGCACCAGGATTTTGGGGCAGGAGTAAGAGCTAGTCCTTTCACTGCCATGATTGTTTTCCTGTCGTCCTTTCCAGTCTTTGTGCCAAATTTTATCTGTGACTGTCAGGACAGGGAGCACTCTGTCTTCTGCAGCTACTGTTTGCAAATGGAAGCTTGCTGCCTGCACCAGCAAGCTTAACTTTGAGCAGTAAGTATGGTACCAATTTTCCAGAAGTATGTCTGCAAAAAGGAGAATTCTTACCCTTTTCACTAAGAGACTTCATGCTTTTGAGTGAAATATAGTAGCATTTTAGACGGCAATCTTCACCTCTTAATTTAAAAAAAAACTGTGAAAAACTAGGAGGCAAGACATTTGGGGTTTGATCAAGGGAATAACTTTTTTTTTGTTTTTAAAAACATTGTAACCCATGATTTCATCTATCCCTTGGGATATCTGTGGTTATAATCTCTTTTGGCTTTGTCTGTTCTGTTTTTGCATTGATGTAACTCTTTCCAAAGGCTGTGACCCTCAGCCTTAATGTTATTGATTTTCTGCCCGTTAAAGTGGAGAGCTGTCAGAAAAATTGCTATGTGAAATTTGTACCATCTTACTCCTATAGAATTACTACTCATATGCATTTAAATTGGTGCTTCTGGTTTTACTGCCATGACACAAGGTTTCTCGCTTTAGAGCGAGAGGAGAGGAAGTCATCCTGCTTTATTCTGCTCATTAGAAGTAAAATTATGTTGGTGGCACTTCTGTTCCTGTGAGTGGTGGGCACTGCGAAACAGTGGTAGTCCTCTGGACTCTCGGGTAGCAGGTCAAGTGTGTCAAATGCAGTCAGAAAAAACATCTTCTGGACTCGCTTCTGAAGACCGTGCACAGTTATATAGAAACATGCTCTTCCTGCTGCTGCTCTTACAAGTTCTCTATGTTCTGCTTCTTATTCTGGTCTGTAATGAGTTCTCCTTTTCTACGTGTGTGTGCAGAATACAAAGCTGTTCACAAATTTCCTGGATTGCTTTGGAGGTACATGAGAGGTGGAGTTGGCAAAGGGAAAAGGGCAGAAACCGGGCTCTGTGCTACTTCATGATGCACAAAGTCAGCTACAAACGATTAAGAACATTCCTCTGGTGGTGGAAAGAGGGAGCAGTTTTCCTAAAGAACATTCAGATATTAAACGTAGTTTTTCCTGATTTTGTTTGAGGAGTAGATCGCAAGTGTATGAAATGTTTTCAAGCCTTTTAAATCCCATTATAAAATATATTATGATCCACTTAAAACAAAGCAGTTTTACTGTGTTCCTAGCTGGGTTTATCAGGTGCACCACCTTGCTTGCATGTGAAGCCATGGGCTCGTTCTGTTTTAGTTAAGCAGAAGAACTAAATCTACAGTGACGAAAACCAACCTTAAAGCAAACATTAGTGTATGTTATTAAAAGCAAAGTAATTTAAACCAGAAGTGTGATATAAAGAAGGCTATGTCTGTGAAGTCCATGAATGAAATGGGATGTGTCCACGATGTCCCGTTTTTCTGTTGATGATATCTGTGTCCTTTTTTTAGGTAAATTCTCTTTTCTTAAAGTCATAGAAATCTTTCAGCTAGATACGCAGTTTCCAGTTAAAGGAAGGCATCTAGAATTACCCTACCTGTACCAGCACTGCATTGATTAAATTTCTATAGTTTTAGACACGTATGTTCTTGTATAATTGCTGTATACCCGCTTTCAGAAGTGAATTGTGAACAAAGGTGCCTCAGTTCTTGAGATACCATTTCAGTCATCATAAAGTGGTTCTGCCAGGAGGTATTGGGTATCAGTGCTTTGAAAATCAGCACTTTTTAAGGAAGTTTAACTTGAGGTCCAAAAATTCCTGAGTCAGTAATCACTTTTACAAATTCTCATATTACTGTATTTAAAAAAACAAAAACAAAAACAAAAAAAAAGCAGCTTGTGATTATCTGTGTAGTCTTGGTTTTAAAGTGAAATTTTGTCCCAGGTAATTACTGAAAGCACACAGTTGTTCCATAGATTTAGGTGATAAGTAGTGCAAAACCAAGTTTTCCTTGGTTTTCATAATTTGTAACCCTATAGAATCAATGCTGTTCAAGGAAAAACCTGTATTTTGTTCTGACTTGCACAGCAGACACAATTTTTTCTTTCAAAAACTAGAATTCGTTGTTTCTCAAGTCACTTGACCTCCTGAAGATGCTCTTTCTGCCTCTGCTTTCTCTCCTTCTTTCCCTGGGGGAGCTGGGGCAGTGAAGACAGCCTGAGGAATCTTTCCTTACATCCAACTTCCATGGTAGCAGAGCCAGAGTGCTAATCCTCGCTGGGAAATCCTGCATACCAAGAGAGAAAACACCTCTTGAGTTGCACGGGGCCATGAGGCCCAAGGGTGGTATTCTTCAGAACATGAAGTGATAGTGTCATCATTAAAAAGGATTCAAGCAAGCAGTTTTCCAGTCCAGAACCATACTATCTTCTGGACAGGACAGGCCACTGGGCTGATAGATGCTTGTTCTTAGTCACGCAGTGTTCGTTCCTGGGAAAGCTCAGGGACTTAATCCCTGTTCCTGAAACCTTGGGGAATGCCAGGGCAGCAGGTGGCAGAATGAGTATGCAACAAACCTATGGAAATTAAGCATAGAATTCCTACACAGGGATTATTTTATATATTAAGTAAAAGATTCCTTCATTTCTTTTGTCCATCAGACTTTTTTTTCAGCCAACTATACATTTTTCCACCCCACCCTCCGTGTGTCTGGTGAACATTAATAAGACAGCAGCCAATTCAGCAAAGTAATGAAATTTCTGGGACATCCTGCCTGCCTTAAAATCAATTAGGTTTGCTTTATTGCTTGGATAGGAACAGATTTCTGAACAAACAGATGAACTTTCCTCTTTTGCCCCCTTCTAGAAGCCAGTGTTCTGGTTTTGGTTTCCTCTAGGGCAGAAGTAACACCACTGGGGGAGGGCAGAAGGAGGTTTCCAGGCTGCATTTAAATTCCTTATGCCACCAAAACCTGTAAGCATGGACTACAGTGTAGGAGTCTTTTAGCCGCTGAGGTGGGACTGAGCTGCATGACTTCCACAGCGGCGCGGTGGCGTAAGAGCTTGGGAGAACGTCGAGAAGTTAATTGTTTGGCACAAATGGGTTCATGAAGGGAATTTGCTATTATCTTTATGAATACTGATACTTGGTTCTCCCTAAGCACTCTTGTACGAAGTTAACCGTGACATTTGTTTTCCTGAAATCCATACATAAACATGCAGACCCTTTGAGTTTGGGCCAAAACCAACCGAGCTGCACTAGAAACTGTCAGACTCCTCAGTTACCCCTGTGCGTATAATTATCCTTCTTTCCTGAACTGGAGTCAGCAGGCTCCAAGGTTACTGTTTTCATGTGTGCTCAGCTGTCTTTCGGGGACAGCATGGTAGGGTTTAATATGTTGACATGCTATATTTAACATTTTATTCTTGTCTGTTGGAGGCAGGGTGCTGGATTAAGTGAAACGCTGGCCAGATCTGGTATGGCAACTTCTATGGGCCTGGTTTATTTTATAATTTTCAAGGGGTTTGTGAGACTCATAGTACTGTGTTAATGTCTGTAGCCTGTTTTGAAATTCTCAGATGGAAAGTGCCCGTAGAAGTGTTACTTTATAACAAATCGGTGTTTTCCTCTGGTATTTTCAAGAAAGAGCGTTTAGGATTCAGATATGGGCTGGAGCTTTCAAGACGTGCCAGGTGAGCTGGTGTGCAGCAATTTTCCTGCTTCAGGTAAAGTGTTTTAAAAGCATAAGTATATGGTGACTCATTCTTGAAAAAACAAAACAAAACAAAAAACCCTTCTCTCGTTCAGACTAATGCCAGACATAACTTTTGTTGTGTCCTTGGTTACAGACCAGCTGTTTTGTCTTGCTCTGCTTAGTATCATATGAATAAGCCCTGAATAAGCATTCCAAAATTGCGATGGTGAAGTAACCATGGTACTCGCTGGCATGGGCAAGGGCTGGGAGGGAGCCGAGGGGAGTGGGGATGAAGTTTTACACTTACGTGACTTGCTAAGGCCAACTGCTATGATTCTTTACCTTAAATTTTTTATAATTTTAGTGAAGCAGTTCTTTCGAATTGTACAGATGTTTGGCTGTAACTCTACCAGTCATTGAGAAAATATATTAAAAATAGAAATAATGTAACTTGTTGCAGTCATGATGGTTTCAGAGCATAAGCGAGACCAGATTTATCTCTCCCTGTAAAACATTGAAGGTAGTTGTTATTTGGACTCTGTAGCTGTTGGATAGCTGTCCCATTTTAAAGATAACACCAGGTGAGGTTTTTGTCTATAAAATAGGGAAGAAAATAAATGACAGAAAATAAAACACTTACGAACAAAGCAAGAAGGCTGTGGAAGACACATACACGAAGTACTAAAATCTGGGGTTAACACTTTCTAAATTTTGCTACTGGTCTGGAGGATAGCAAGTACAGTAATGAAGTCTGGAAATGGCATCCAACTGTTACGTGTTGAAACACGATGGAAGATTGGAAGATTGTAGCCTCATACTAGAAAAAGTTCTGATTACTTTGGTGAGATGGTAATGTTTGCTGGGGAGAAAGAAGAGGCAATGAAATGTAACCAAACAGAACATGTACTGAAATCACTCTGAGATGGAGGGACTAAGGGGAGTAATAAAAAAAAATACAAACAGCATTGGTGTGTTTCTTCTATTAACTTTGTAGCAGTTACAGCTACCTACTAAAGCAAATGGAGAGGAAGAAAATGCAATGAAAAAAAAGATATTTTTAACAGTCTTAAACATAGTTTTGGAGTCAGATGAGGAAGATGGACATGGCCACTAGTGTTGAGAAATGTAGATGGAAAGCTTTTCACCTTCTTCAGTGGGTGCAGGGGAGAAGATAGTTCAGTCTTTGACACAGTGGGGTAAGAAAGAGTCCATAGAGATCTGGGCAGTGAAGTCAGTGTTTTGCCAAAGGAGGTGACTGAGGATGTGTGAAGGTTGCCCAAGGTTATGTGTGAGGCAAGAAGTATTGATCTTTATGTTGTCCTCTGCTGAGCTTGGATTTTGGGAGGCTCGGAAAAAGAAGTCCTAGTACCCTAAATAAGAACAGAAGGAAGCTTTGCATGCATCACAGTTTTTATCAGAAGCATTAAGACAAATGAAGCGCCATTCAGCAGCTGCGATCCATGTCGGGAAAAACTCTTTCCATATCCTACGTGAATCCTGTGCATAGTACAGTAATGCAAATTATGTGCGTAGTACAATACTTTTTTCTCAAGTGTTTAGATGTGAGAAAATCTGCTGATGGCAGTGGATAATGAGATCCATTATCCAGTGATAGGAAAGGGATGTGGCTATTGGGTTGTTTTAAAATGGAAGTGGTGTAAAGTGTGTATCTGTTCTAAGCCATCTTATTACATAATGTGTTTATCATATGGAAAAATCAACTCTGTGAAAACATGAAGAGAGGTTGTTGTTGTTGGTTTTTTAATAAGAATGATGGTATAGAGTCATGCAAGGGATAGGAAATTTTGCAGGAAAGTAGATTTTTTTTTCAGGTGAGATTAATTTTTTATGGTTCTCCATCATGGAGTATGCTGCTTTTGAAGCAATAACTTTGGAAAGACGGCAGGAGCACATATTTGAATTCTGCACACCCCTCCATTTAAAGAAATGGTTTTTTTCTAGGATACACAGTTTACTTCAGAGACTTCTGCCTCATCTCTGCTATAATGTGAATATTTGTAATCAAGACACAAGGAAAGGTTGTTATGGACTCAAGTTTCCATGCATATGTACAAACCACATCCTTTACAATACATAAATAAGAAACTTATGGTTTTTTTCTGATTAAAAAGGCTCTAGACTGATAACCCTTATGACAGAAATCTTTTGCTTATCCATAGATCATACACAAGCGAAAGCAGCAATATGAACTTGAGTTGCATGGGAACAGGATGAAACTGGACACAACGCACAACTGTAGCATAAACAGATGATTATTGACACAGTATGATACTGATTTAGTCCAGCAAAAGTGCCAAATGAAAGAATGCCATAAAAATAGAGAAGGTTCATTAACAAGTATTTGGAGCTCAGACATCACTAGGTCACTTAATTTCCTGACTTGTGTGTTTGTTCATGTCTCTGCAGTAAGCTTCCTTCTTAATGGAGTTGTGGGGGATGATCATAGGATATAAACATCACCGTAGCCTTGTCTACATTAAATGGGACTGGATTTATGTCCCTCTTTTCTTAACAGGACACTTTTATATAGAGAAAAAATGTTTTCATCGTTCTTGAACAAGAATTCATTTACTCAGGTGCTTATATAACACTAATCAATTTGTTATCTAAGAATCTAAATAGAAATGAAAGGACCCTAGAGAAAATGGAAAAGAACAGAATAAAACCTTTAAATAGTTCATCTTTTTCTCTGTCCTTTTTTTAATACGCATTGCAGGTTTTCTTAATGAAGATTATTCTAATGTCAGATTGACAAAATATAGCAGCAGCTGTGCAAACTTCGAACTCATAGATCTGTAGTTATAGATCTGTAGCATCCTAAACAGAGAAGCAGGAACATCTCTGAAGCAGAGAGGCAAACTCAGTCGTTGCGTTACACAGAGGCTTCCTGCCGAGGCTGGTGGCAGAGGTGGGTACTTTCTCTTAGATGTCTTTGACTGATAGGCCACTCAGCTCTCAGAGGAGACTCCTCTTTGGTTGCTGCTAAGCTACACTGGTTACGAGTTAGCCATCTCATAGTGTGTTATATTTTCAAATTACTATGCCAGCATTTGCTGACCAGTCTCTGCAATGCCCATGCTAGGTGCTCATAACCAAGGAAACCGAGTCGTAAATAAGTAACCGGCCAGAGTAAATCCTTTGCAGCTGGGAGTGGAGCTGGAATCTCTTCACTGCCACTTCTGTGCCACTGTGTGTGATCTTGCTCAACCTTTACTGCCTCTGTTTCAGGCACTTAAGAAGTTTTTGTACCTCCTTGTAGTATGTAGTTCCTTAGCTGTGAAGGTACTCCTTCTGCTTCTCTCTCCAGTTTTCTCTGTAGATTAACTCACCTGCTGAACTGGTTTTAACTGTGATCACCTGTTTCTCTCCTGAATCTCGCTCCT